>NC_142064.1:213399661-213999661 GCF_059756535.1 Pantherophis guttatus
ATGATTAAATCTAGAGTAGGAACAGGTACAGGATCTCAATCATGATGAGCCAAAAATAAGACTGTCAATAATTATGATATTATTAAGTCCAACACTTATATTGACAAGATACTAAAAAGACAAATGGATTGACGTGCAGCTGATTCTTAGATATCATAGTAAATATGTAAAAGTAAATGTAAAAGCAATTCATGCAAACCTATTTAAAGTGATGCCCATGGAAAAACAAATATAAAAATTTAGAGAAGAAGCCTGAACAACAAAATCTTAATCCCTTTATAGGCAGTTATTTTGTGAGTTTACAGGACCTGCATTTTGTTCCATAGAAGATAGTTACCTTCAGGCACTTTGAGGGTCTTTTTGTTCTGCTCACACCAGCCAAGTGGATGCAAATCAGCTGTCATGATATCACACCAGAAATCAGCCTTGCGGTCTTCTCCATAACCATCATAGCGCAAAAGTAATAACTGCCCACAAGTGGTAATGATTGTGGCAATCCAATAAGTGTCAGGGCCAGGTTTGATAGCAACCTCCAATTTCATGCCTGGTGTGAAGCCATTTTGTGGGCTAGTATCCACCTAAAAGGGAAAAAAAATCAAGTCAGCAATTTTGATACTGTAATATTACTTATAAAATGTTTGGCACAAGTTAGGGATTTCTGTTGATAACTGGGAATAAGGAAGGTAATGGATTAACATTTCTGGATTGGTCAGTTAAAATAATATATAATTGAAAAATACTACAATCAGATTAGGATACAGTTTTAAGGATACAATGGTAATAACCTACATCGGATCAGGTGTCCCCCCAAAAAATAAATGATCAACAGGGCAATGCATTTAGAATTAGTTAATTCACAACAATCTAGAAGCCCAGATTACAAACTTTAGAGTATAAAGCCCCTGCTTGATGCTCCCAGATTGTGCTACGGAAATCTATTCAATACAACTGATAATTAAATCTATTTTGTATTTATAAACACAAAAAACTAAATTACCTTATCAATAAACTTAAACAATAAAACCTTCAGGTAAAAAAAAGAGCCCTGCCTTGATCCAAGGTATGATGTCATAATATAACAATAAATTATTTTTAATTATATCATACTATCACCTATCATAATGAAAGCAAATTACACACATACGAGCATTCCAAATATCTGAATTGTATTTATTCAGTTATAAGAATCATATATATATCTTATAATAAGAACTAAGAGCCATTGTATAATTTTTCCTGCAATACATAATTCTGACACCAAAAATAAACAAAAATTCTAGGAGGTATTTTTTATACAAAGTGAATTCCAAATCACTGCTCTTCAAAACAACTGAGAATCCTTTGTACTTTCTATATTAATTACAACTCTCTACAGAATGATCCTTGACAACTTAGATGACAATAGTGTACGCTCTAATTAGGTTGCTTGTGGGTAGGAAAAATAATTTTGAAATCATTTTTAATGAGTAAACTTTATTCATACCATTTTTCAAATTGAATAATCATTTTTATCGAATAAGCTTTACTCATACAAAAATGTATTTCAAATTGGAAATGAAGCAGAATTAGACAACTGTCTCACTCAGATATAATTGGAAGGTTGCATAAATACACAGTCCTAGATGAACAGATAAATCAAGGCAAAACTTGAGAGAAGGGATTCTAACTAATAATTAATAAACTAAGAAAAGTAAATAAACAATAGCAAGCAAGCAAGAATAAGAACAAGAATAAGATGTCTTAATTCGATACATGTCTTACTATACAAATACAGTATGACTACTCTGGACAGGAACCAATATATTCAAAACATTCTCTTTCCTGTTCCAATAGCACCCTCTCATGGCAATCTAGTAAGACTACAGTAGTTGTCTTAGTGATCCAATTTCTTATGCAATCCCATCTATGACACTACAGAATAAATTCTTGGATCAATCAGGGCCTAAATTAATAATAATAAAAAAAAGAGGAATATGGCAAATTGGCAGGATTGAAAATAAATAAAGAGAAAACTAAGATATTACTTAAAAATCTTACAGACATGCAGAAAAAAGAGTTAATGAAGAGAATGGATATACAGATTACTAAGAAAGTAAAATACTTAGGGATTCACCTGACGCAAGATGTGTAACTATTAAGGAAGATAATTATTATAAACTGACACAACAAATTAAAGCAGATTTGGAGAAATGGAAAAATCTGCACTTATCATTGATAGGAAGAATAGCTACAATAAAAATGAATGTATTACCAAGACTACCTATTTCAAACAATTCTGATAAAATTGGAAAAAAAATACTTTGAGGAACTCAATAAAGTAATATTAAGATATATCTGGCAAGGGAAAAAAGCAAGAATAAGCTTTAAAATGCTGCAGGATTCGAGAAATAGAAGAGGCTTTGGTCTACCAAATTGGGAATTGTATTATCAGGCTGCGGTACTCACATGGGTGAAAGAATGGATTGTATTGAGGCATACAAGACTATTGACTTTGGAGGGGCATGATTTGCAATTGGGCTGGCATGCCTTCTTGTGGCATGGGAAAAATAAAATACATGGTTACTTTCAAAGACATTATATTAGGAATGCATTTATTGTTAGTGTGGGAGAAGATTAGAGAACAACATTACTTGAGGATACCAGTTTGGCTTTCACCAATGGAAGCACTGATTCACTCAAATGTTATTAACATGGAAAATATTGTTAGGTACAAAGATATTTTGAATGAAAAGGGGGAACTCAAAACTAAACACAAATTGAATCATCAAGGGATTGATATGGCATGGTATTCACAAGTGCAGATATGCATATCTCATTCTAGATATGAGAAAGATGTTAAACTATATGGCTTTTATAATGAAATAACATAATTAGACAAGATATTAATAGGGACAGAAGAAAAATTAAAAAAGAAAACATACAGCTCCTTATTAGGCATGAAATTGGAAGAACAAGTGAAGGAGACAATGATAGTATGGGCAAAAAACTGGCTATACAATAGAGTTAGATAAATGGCAGAAACTGTGGGATAGGAACTATAAATTAATAATGTCAACTGTATACAAAGAAAATATATAAGATGTTTTATAGATGGCATTTTGCGCCAGCAAGGTTTGCAAAGATGTTTAAATGCTGGAAGTGCCAACAGATACCTAGGTCATATTATCATATGTGGTAGACATGCTCAAAAGCAAAAAAAATATTGGTCAAAAATACATACGTGGCTGGAAAAAATGATAAAGCAGCATATTGATTTAAAACCAGAAATATTCTTTTATGGGGGGCAATTTTTTTTAAACAAACAAACAAACATTTAATACATCAATCCACCCTTCCCTGTGACACCTCGGTGTTATCTTCTAGGCTTCTTTTCCATATTCCATAAGTTTCTTCTATCTTCATATTCATCCAAACCATTCTAACATTTCATTTCTAAATCAATATTATAATCATCATTTGTACACAATTATAGTATCAGTCATTTATATCTCTTTTCCAACCAACTATAAAAATAATTCCATGTTTTAAAATATTCTGATTCCTCCTTATCTTTAATCATCAAAGTTAATCTATTCATTTCTGCACAGTCTAAAAAATTTTTTATTACTTCTTCTTCCAACGGTATTTTCCTTGATTTCAAATTTTGAGCATACACAATTCTTGCAGCTGTTATTACATGTATAATCAAATATACATTTTCCTTACTAATTTTTTCTGGAAAGATACCCAGTAGGAACAACTCTGGTTTAAATGCAATACATTGTTATATCATTTCTTCCAGCCAGATTTTAATTTTATACCAGTAATTTTTTGCTTCGGGACAAGTCCATCACATATGGTAGTAAGATCCTGGTGTTTGATGACATTTCCAGCACTTAGCTGATTTATCTTTAAACATTTTTGCTAACTTCTCCGGTGGCATATGCCATCTATAAAAACATTTTATATTGATTTTTCTTATATGCTGTAGACATTGTTAATTTATAGTTCCTTTCCCATAGTTGTTGCCATTTTTCAAACTCAATTGGATAACCAAAATTTCTACCCCAGGCTATCATCGTTTCTTTTACTTGCTCCTCTTCCAATTCAATATACAACAAAAAATTATGAAAAAAAATTATTAAATTTTCCTCTGTTCCCATGAGTATCCTATCCAGTTCAGTCTTTTCCATATAAAAACCATATAGTTTAGCATCTTTTTCATATCTTGATCTTATCTGCATATACATGTACCAATCTATCTCAATTCCCTGTTGTTCCAATTCTTGTTTCTCTTTCAGTTCCCCCTTATCTGTTAATAACTCATTATATCTAACAATATTTCCAGAATTAAAGACATTTGGGTGTATCAAAGCTTCCGTTATTGATAACCATGTTGGTATTTTCACATAAAATTTATCTCTAACCTTCTCCCATACCAATAACGATGCATTTCTTATATAATGTCTATGAAAGTATGTGTGTATCTTATTTCTACCATGCCATAAAAAGGCATGCCATCCCAGTTGTAAATCATGCCCTTCCAATGTTAACAACCTTGTATTTCTTAATTCAATCCATTATTTCAACCATGTCAATACTGCTGCTTGATAATATAATTCCCATTTGGTAAACCAAATCCCCCTCGTAATCTCATGTCTTGCAACATTCTTAAACTTATTCTTACTTTTTTCCTTTGCCATATAAATTTCCTCATGATCTTATTAAGATATTGAAAGTAAGTCTTTTCAATTTTTATTGGCACAGTTTGGAATAAAAATAATAGTCTTGGTAATATGTTCATCTTTATCAGTGCAATCCGACCCATAAGTGATAGTTGAAGATTCTTCCATTTTTCCAAGTCTTTTTCAATTTGTTGCTTTAACTTGTAGTAGTTTTCTTCTTTTATTGTTGCACATTTTGAAGTTAAGTATACTCCCAAGTATTTCACTTTTTTCACCACTTGTATGTCTAGATTTTCTTTTATCTCTCTATTTTGTTTTTCTGTTGTATTCTTCACCAAAATTTTTGTTTTGTCTTTGTTTATTTTCAAACCAGATACTTTTCCATAATCTTCTATCTGTAATAGTAATTTAGAGCCTGTTATTTGCAGCTCTTCTATAATAAAAACTAAGTCATCGGCAAACGCTTGTAATTTATATTCCTCTTTTTTGACTTTCGTTCCTTTTATCTCATCACTCCGTCTAATGTTCCTGTTTAAAATTTCTAGAGTCAAAATAAACAATAATGGTAATAAAGGGCATCCTTGCCTGGTGCCCTTCATTATATTAATCTTTCCTGTCATTTCTCTGTTCATCATTAACTTGGCAAATTGTCTGTCATATATTGTTTTTATAGTGTTTATGAATCTCTCCCCAAAATCCATTCTCTGTAATTGCTTTGTCATAAACTGCCAGTTCATATTATCAAAAGCTTTTTGTGCGTCTAGAAACATCAACGCCATTTGTTTTTCTGGGTAAGTCTCATAATATTCCAAGGTATTCAAAATGATCCTCATGTTATCTCTAATTTGCCTTTTTGGTAAGAATCCATTTTGATCACTGTGGATATATTCATTTAGGAGCTTTTTCAACCTGTTTGCCATTATTGAAGCAAAAATCTTATAATCTACATTTAATAGTGAGATCGGTCTATAATTTTTAATCAATTGTAAATCTGTATTTTCTTTAGGTATGACTGTCACATATGCCTCTTTCCATAAATCTGGCATTTTAGCCTCTAATAACAATTCATTAAATAAGTCCAACATTACATTACTAATCACTTCTTCCAATGTTTTATACAACTCGGCTGGTAAACCATCTGGTCCAGGCGCTTTTCCATTCTTTTGTCTTTTTATTGCTTCTGTTAATTCCATCATTATTATTCTTTCATCTAACATTCCTTTAAATTGGTCTGATATTTTAATTAAATTGGATTTTTCCAGATACTTTTGTATCTTCTCCTCGGGGATTTTTTCCTGTGAATAGTTTCTCATAATATTCTTAGATTACTTTCTTTTTTTCTTCAGTTCTATATTGTAATTTCCCTTCTTCATCTTGTAGATATTTTATAACTTTTTTATCTTTCTCTTTTCTTAATTTATACGCTAGCCATCTTCCTGGTTTGTTTGCGTTTTCAAAAAAAAATCTGTTTTGATGCTCTCAATTGGTTTGCTAATGATTCTTGTTCATTTAAGATTTTTTCATGCTTCTTCAGTTCCATCAATTTCTTAATTTTTTTATTTCAAACATCTTTCTGAAACTTTTTTCCCAGGCTTTTATTTCTTCTCCCATGTTTACTTATTACTAGGTTTTAATTTCATTGCCCTCGTCTCTCTTTGTTCGATTGGGTCTTTGGCTCTTGCCCCTTCTCTCCGAGCCCTCTCTTCTTTCATTTTTTCCTTTTTATCCTTTTCTTCATCTTTCTCTTTTGCAATGTCTACAGCTCCCAGATCTTCTTCCATTGATCCACAAAGTTGTTGATAAAATAACTTTGCTTTCTCAATTGAATCAAGTCTGTGTCTTTGTTCTCTCCATGTCACCATAATCCCTTCAGGTATTAACCATCTAAAACTCACTCCTTTGGATATTAAAAATCTTGCTAAGAATTGATATTCTCTCCTCAAATCTCTGACTCTTCTAGATATTTGTCGTAAAACCACAAGTTCTTTATCCTTGTGTTCCAGTTGCCCCAATATTTTTCTCATTTTCATGTACAATATTTTGTATTTACCGTGTTTTTCCCAGTATAAGACGCACTCCCGCCCCCCCAAAAGAGGGTGAAAATTCGGGTGCATCTTATAAATCGAATGTAGCCCTGCCCACCCCCCGGCCCCCACCCTTTGGTCTCTGCCTCCCAGTAATTTGCTTCTTTGCAGCAAACAGCCCATTTCAGTTTCAGCTTCAGTACAGCCTGATTAGCACAAGCAGCTGATTATCAGTTGGATCGGCCTCCTGACCATCAGCTGTTTCAGGCTGCAGGGATTGCCATTGCCTATTGCTGCCTCCGCGTACCCCATTTTCGGCCTCTGCTGTTTGCTGCAAGGAAGCAAATTGCTGGGAGGCAGAGGCAGATTTTTTTTTCTTATGCTAATCAGACTGCGCTGAAAATGAAACTGAAACTGAAACAGGCTGTTTGCTGCAAGGAGGCAAATTGCTGGCAAATTTTTCTTGTGCTAAACAGGCTGTGTTGAAACTGAAAATGAAACTTGTTTTCCTCACCAAAAAAGATAGGTGCGTCTTATAGTCCGGAGCGTCTTATACTCTGAAAAATACGGTATATAATTGCACATTCATGGTACATGCCTATACATGCTGCTTTCTTCTGGAATAAACCACATTATACAGAAAAGGAGTAAGAAATAGTAACCCATGTATTAGATTAAAAAAAGTGGGGGGGGGGAAACGTAGCTAAAACTAGTTTATATACTAACGTAATTAACTATATCTCCAGGCCTTTCGGGGGGGGGGGAGAATCCTGATACTACATTCATTGCTTTTTGTTCTTTGAATTTCTCTCCTTTCTCTTTTTTGAGGTTACCATAAACACCAGACAACCACAACTTTCTCTGTTTTTCTCTTTTTCTGAACTCATTCACTTCTCTTTTAATATAGTTTCATTCATTCATCACATTTATATAGCTGCCAATCTCAAAAAACATGACTCTGGGCAGCACACAATAAAAACAGACTATAAAAAGAAATAAGTATTCCATCATTTCATGATGTCCTCATTCATTCTTCTGTATGACCAAAGACCTTCCATTCATACTTGTTACTCATTTTTGTGTGCAACCTACACTCATTCAGTACCCATTCATTCTTCACGTTATCTCTTTTCTTAGTACACACACTTGTTAAAAACCCCATTCCCACTGCAGTCAATCTGCACTTCTCTGGCCATATTCAATTCTCACTTTCATACTAAGTAGGCTAAAATATGATGTAACATACAGCCAGTTAGCTTCTTTCTAATAAACACAATTTTCCTTGATCAAATCACATACTATCTAGCATATTTTTACTAATATTTACATATCTTAAAATATTTGTCCTTTATTTTTAGTAAAAATTCCAAGCTATACAAATTCATTTACTTGTTCTTGTTTACTAGTTTTGCCATTAATACATGACATTGTATTAATTCATTCTATTTTCCCTGTAACTTCTCCCCCAAAACATCTCTAATACAACTACAAGCATTCTTATCCATTTATCCATAGATCTGCAAAACAACCCAGGGGATATTACACATTTTTGTTTTACCCCTGCTCAGCAGTGAATCATTCAATAGACATTTCATTTCTTCTTGCAAATTCTTTACTTATGCATCTTATTTATTTGTTGCATTTAATAATGGGTCTTACATTCTATATTTGTATAAAACATTTCATAACTTAAGCCTATCAACAAGTATATAATAAACGTTTGTATAACACTTGTATAATTCTCACATCCCTATGTTCTCAATTCCTTGCTGAACAGAAAAATCTGATCTATACACCTCCTGTCTAGTGTAAAACTGGACTTCCCAAATTTTGCTCATTGTCTCATCTTGGGCCATATCAATCAAAATTCTGCCAAATGCCTCCTTAGGAAGTTATTTTTTTCATACTATTTAAATTCCTAAAACAGTAACTTGGTTATTGAAAAAGTGAACAATTATAATCAAACCCTGTCTACAGAGTTGTGTTTTTAATGGTGTAACAGACAGCCCATAGATGTATTATACTCTAAAATGCCCCTAAAGATTCCTAATTAGAATCAGTATACTCCTTGTTGAAAGTTATATGCTTTCATTATTTGAACCCCGACATTTCAAGATTTTGTCAAACACAATTACCCAAAGTATTTTTTTCTAGCACAAAAAATCCTGGAAAGTTTCACAGCATCCATATCATGCTGTAAACCTTTTGTGAAAGTTGCAGTCCCTGTCCAATTATTTTGTTTGTTAGTTAAAAAAAAAGCAGAAACATACTTTTATCTGAAACATTACATTTTAAAAAGTAGCAGGTTAATTTTCATATTTTATCATTCACTTCTACTAAAAGGAAACAAAATAAAAGGGAGAAAGGGATGACTGAGTGAGTAAGGTGTTGTCAACAAGGCATGGAAGAAAGCCTTAAGATGATGAGTCAGCAAGCTCTTTGCAGACTAATTATCTTCATGTGTTGTAACTGCAAAAGATTTCACTTTGCACCATAGAACAGCCACTCTCGCTTTAAAAAATATTTAAGTCAGCAATTCTTTGGATCTGTCTCTAGCACTAACTGAAGCATAAGAGTCCCCCTTGCAAAGCAAAGGACAAAAATAAATGCTCTCTATTACTGTTATTCCCCTTTAAATGGGACCTGTGAGAACATTACGAAAGCCCAAAAGTTACAGCAAAGAGCTTAAGGGACTGCACTTAGAATTCTCAAGGATCTGAAATGAAGAGCTTCTGCCCATTATGGCTACCAAGGGATCAGAGTTTAAAGAACACATACAGAAGACAACATTGACCAGATGTTTACTTACATGTCTAAATGAGCTGTGAGGTGCTGCTGTTGCTCCTGTATCTTCCAAATAGTCATCCCAACTGAACTCTGCTTCTTCCACAACAGATCCTGCATCTACAATGATCCAGAAACAATGAACAAATCTTAAATGGTAAGATGTAATCGTTATGGTATTATAAATTTCTTTACTGTAGATGTTTTTCCTACTGCTTTGAAGACAAAGGAAATATTCTATTGAAATTGTGTATATTAAAATGTACATAACTGCCAAATAACATAGATAATATGCACTAGTCTGTCACTAGTCACTTGTCTGTCAGATATCAAAAGGTAACTATATGAATTACTAAAGCCCTTATGCTGATATAGTGGCCTAACACCTAAGCTGTAGTGAAGAGTTGTTTTTTTAAGATAGAATGTACTTTATTTCAAGGGTAATTGAAAATATCCTTGAAAAGGATGGAAATTATATGAAAAATCTTTTCAATTTTAAATTGATTGGAAAAGAGTAACAGATTTATGAAGTAGGCACTAAGCAATTTGCAGATATAAAAGGGCAGCTACTTTTTTCATAAGCACCTTGGATTTGTGACCTATGCCCATAAATAGCACTTTTGATTTTATGTATTGGATCTATCCTTAAACAAAAACATATTTTCGGAGTCAATGATGTCCTTTTTCCTGAATGGTATGTACTTTTTATTTGGAAGGTATACTTCTATGGATAAATACCTGGGCAGTTTTATTAAGAGAAAAAAACCACAGGTGCAAAAACTATGAATGAAGCAAAAGGTCCATAAAAATCTCACATCTTGCTCTTCTACTAGTATCTAGTAATTGTACAAGGTTTTGCCTTATCAAAGTCTGATTTAAGTTCTCAATTACTGCTGGAAGAAATTCATTCACTTAATATGTATAATATGTTTTCACAAATGCCTAATTTTTACTATACATAATCCTCAAGTTACAACCATTTGTTCAAGCAACTGTTTGAAGTTATGGTATTGTGAATGTTCAGTGACTGTTTGAAGCTACAATGGTGCTGAATGAATGGTACTTACGCCAGGTCCCTTAGGTTACAGCAGTTTGTGGCACCCATATGGTCATATAATCGAAATTAGGATGCTTGGCAGCTCATCTGTATTTTTATGACAGCAGCATCAAGAAAATGGTGAGTGGTGGAGCGCAGGGCAGCAAAAGCCTTGAAGTGCAAGGGGCCAAAAGGGCAAAGAAGGGGGAGTTGAAAGGAAGGCGGTTCCTTACCTTGGAAGAACCAACGGCCAGGGCTGGGAGTGGCCAAGCCACAAGAATGGGTCCCTGGCTAGTGACTGATGGAATTCAGTTAATAATGGCAGCAAGAACTGCTGGGATTGCCATCATGATCACGTGAAATTGCACTTTATGATCACACTGCTTAGCGATGGAATTTCCAGTCTTAACTGCTGTGGTAACTCAAGGACTATTTGTATAGGGACATACATAATGTGTCATTCCTGAATATGAGGAGCCTGTGGCCTTCCAGATATTGATGAGCTATAATTCCCAGTAGTTGTCACTAGTCATGTTGCCTGAGGCTACCAGAGCTGGCATTTAGCAAAATCTAGACAGCTTAATAGGTTTACCTGCAGATAGAAAAACCTAAAATTATAAACACTGGTCAATATTTGTAAGGCACATTGAAATAATTTGCTTAAAAGCTGCGCAATCCCCATATGCCTATTTAGTCAAAAAGATATTACAGCAAAAATTGGCAAAGTTTAAGTAAAGTAGCTTTGGGCATTGGCACAAAAAGAACTATAAAGATCAGGTGTAAAAAAAAATGTTCAGGTCTGATTATTATGTTTTGTTTTGGTTTTTTTTGCAAAAGAATAAATGTGTGTTAAGTTTTTATTAAGAATCTGATATTTCCTAAAGAATTTTTTAGCTTACATATTGTAAGGCAGGCTTTAAAATGTAAGGGTTCAAAGACAGAAGAATAAGATATAGGAATACAGAATTCTCCAGGAAATAGTACAAGACTAGATGTTGGCAATATTCAAAAGCAAAATGTGAGATATTTATTTCAAAGCATTTCTGTATTCTTGCAACCTACAGTGTAATCATGTACAAAAGATACACTGAAGGATTTAACAAAGGACCGGCACAAGGTATGCCATAATCTTTAAAAATATTGGAGCTGAGGACTGCCAGCAGTTAATCTGCTAACAAAGATACAACAGCCGAAACAGATGGGACTCATGGGAGGAGGAAGGAGGAGCTTACTTATGGCATAGCCTATATTTTTTAAAACTGCAGTTTTATCCCTTTTATAGCATATTGTTACAACCTACATCTGGTACAAAGATATTCTGACCTATTATCTTCAGTGGAAGAGATGGGAAAAATGTATTTCATTTGTTCTTGAATATAATACATGCTATGCAAAGCAAAGCAAAGCAAAAGATATAACATAAATGAATTTGAGAAATATATAAACCTCATTGTTCTGTGTCTACTCTCTAAAGGCTACAGATGCCAGATTTATATGTAGTCCATTTTGTGCATTCTAGGAGAAAGTCCTAACTATGACTAGCAACAGTGGACAGGACACACCTGACTGTTCCTCTATGCATTGTTAATATACGAATTCAGGGTAGCTGCATTTCTCTTGCATACTCATTCTTTCCTATCATCCTCTGATACAAAAAACATGACCAGGAAGTTTCTTAGGGTACAAATGGAATATAGCCTATGCAAAGTTGTGATTTAGGAACTAAACAAAGATAGTAGAAATGTAAGTTCAAGTCCATCTTAAGTCATGGAGATACATCAAGTAACTTTGAGCCTTACTGGGTCCTCGCAAGGATAAAATAGAATATTAAAGTACTATACCACAGGTGTCAAACTTGATTTCATTAAGGGCCCTATTAGGGTTGTGCTTGACCTCGGGGGGGGGGAGCGTGGCCAGGGGCGGCATCACTCATGTTGGGGAACGCCTGTGATGGCACAAGCACTCTGTCAGTGAAAATGGGTTCCTGAGCTTTGTTTTCAGCTGGGACGGCCTCCTGCAACCCTCTGCCAGGGAAAAAGGAGCTTGGAAGGGCTGCGTGCGGAGGTACTGCGGGATGGTCCTTTGCTGTTTCCAGGGTAGCCCTGCGGGCCAGATCTAAGCAACCCAGAGGACCGGATCCAGACCCTGGGCCTTGAGTTTGACACCCCCGTACTATACTATGGGATGCAATATCTGTTCTGTAAATATGTAGACAGTCAGCAGAGGATAGCAAAAAAGAATTTTCTTCCATCTGGAGGTTGTCCAGATTTTTATGCCAATACATGGCCCAAATGTACTATATATGAATTCTTGAAGAAAAAACAGGATATAAAGTGAACAATCAGTTGGCCCAAAGGGTTGGCTGGTTCAGGTAGGGGCTAAGGTATTGGTCCTACATTGGTTCAGTGTAACTGTGTATCTTCTCTATCCTTTTCTGATTTTATTTCTTATTTTTGATTTGAATTAGGTTCTCCTATATTAATATATGAACTTGAGTAGTTTTGCCAGTATTCCGATTTCTCCTGAAGGTGTTCAGTTCCTGGTATTCTTGAAGGGTTCTTGAGGTAGTTCACGTGAGGAGATTGACAAGCAAGGTCAACGAACCCATGATGCTCTCAAGTTAGGAAATTCTCAGTGAAGCTTATTGTTTAATTATTTTGTTTTAAGGCATACAAAAATATGAGTGGGCACATGCCTGCCCGCTTGAATGCCCGCCACTACTTCCTGATTCCTTAATCTTAATAATAGATCTCTGCAGCTTTCTTTTAAAAGAATGTGAGTCTACGTTTCCATTTGTCATGTTTCCTCAATAGTTCTTTTGGTTGCTAGGCAAAAATATTTCTATTCTTGATGGGACAGGAATGCTTGAGGATATAGTATTGTGCAGCTTTTCCTTTCTTCTTTTAATGTGCTGAGCTCATGAAAGAATTTATAAATATAGTATAAGGGAATTCAAAGTCGTCCTTGTAGGGATGGGAAATATTACTTATGGGTTCTTGCTGTTATGTTATATTGAACCTGATGAAGGCCCCTGTGATGTCACCTTGTGTTTTGTGAATATAGTGACAAAAAATGTGCTAGGATTATACTTATAATTTCCCTAGATCCATCAACATTAGTAGGCATGTGATTATTGCCATTAGAACAATTTCCACTGCAGTTTTTCCAATCCTTTGCAGACACTTCAGGCATTTTTGAGTCATTTTTATTTTTCGTAATTTTTCCCCCTTCCAGGATCAGTATACAATGTATATAATGACCATTCTGATAGCAACACGATTCTAATTATAAAACAATCTAAGCATGAGTGAGGACTGCTCTATTAGTATATAACCAGCACTTTTGTACTGTTCCAGAACTGCAATTTTACATTTAATGTTGCTGCTGAATTATTGACCATTATATTCAAAGAAAACTGAATGGAAAGGGAATATATACTCTGTGTGTGTGTGTGTTTGTATAAACAGATAAGAAAACCAGTGTTATGTCTATAATTCAAAACCATGTCTCAGTAAGAAATTAAACTTCATATTATCATTAGTGCTTCAGCAATAAATACCTGAATTAACTAATGTTTCAAAACAAAAGAAAGTAGCATTATTTCTCAATGTGTTCTGTTTCTTAGGAAGTGAAGTGGGGAGCATGATCAAAATCCAAGATTAATTTAAGTTGTCAATATTTTAGTTCTTCATGTGTGAAAGATTGCATCAAAGATTTCAAATGTACTATTACATTGTTCATTTTTGTCAATACTTTAAATTTATTTCTTAAAAGGAAAATATTATACGTGCTCAAACTGGGAACTCAAAATGATAGCATGTTAAGGTATCAAAAATGAAATCATAATAAATATTAATTCCAAATGTTAATTATATAGTTTTTAAATTCTCAAAGCAAATAAATTACAAAATATAACTATAATATATCATATGTGCATTTAATTATGTATTGGGAAGGTCTATATTATAAAATAACTTCTGTTAAAGAAAAATCCTAAATTCTATTTTTATATAGCCCAGACTTGTATAAAGAAATTGTAGCAATGACTTATTCTGGGATCAAATGATTCTAAATACGCTGAGTTGGCATGATTCCATCTCCAGAACTATAATACCTGTCTCATGCTGCTGTTCTCCATTCATTTCCACAGCAATCTTGTAATACCGCTTGGGAACAGGAAGTAGAAAAACTCACTGGGTCACTGTCTTGATCTCATCAGCATCCCAGTGTCTGCTTCTTCAAGCTTTGTGTTGAAGCAAAAACTGTGAAAAAAATTTACAGGCATATTTTTATCCTTAAATCTAGAGCTACATTTTGTTTCTTTCATTTCTGTAGAATTAGAACAAGCTAAGTCAGCACTTCTACTTTATTCTACCCCAAAATCTACTTTTTTCTAATACAGAGGTGATTTTGTTACAGACTATTATAAACAGAAGAGTAAAATAATGATACAGGTTCACGTCTAAGGTATAAATTCATTTTGTCTCACTTTCACTTAAGTCCATCAAAAATAAAGAGTCCCTAATTTTGTATATCTCAACTAATTCCAAATAAGTTACATAAAGCGGATATTCTTTACATGAGAAACTTCTGTCACAGTTAAAGTATCTGCAAAGTTTGCAAATTAATTCTAAATGTATTAAAATTGTTAAACCATCAAGTAGGAATACTCTCATTTCAGCAATAGATAAATTGGCTGGGTAACTAGAAATAGATTGCACTATTAAATAAATAATCTTTTGATTGAACCTTTGTTGAAGGGGCTTAACATTCTCATTAAAGAGCCACACATATTGGTGGGCACAATATTAATACATGCTTGTTAACTAGGTCTTCTGTATATTGTATGGAATCATCCACTGTTTTGACTTCAGAACCCAAGAGACTGCCAGAGAGGTTATATCAACTGTTATTATGATAGTTGGCAAAAGGCTCTAGGAATCGTATTATGTAATACTAGACATACTTATCAGAGAAAAATCAATTAACCCATCCCATTCCCTCTCCTTGCAAAATGGTATTTAAAAAGCTATCTCTTTTTTTTTTGGTTGATACTATAGTATTACTACTCTTGGATTTTCCTTGCTACTATATGTTTTTTCTCTCTCTGTTAATTTGGCTTTATATTCATATACTACACGGGGAGAAGACAGAAACTATGATATGAATACAAGAGGGTGCCTCTTTTAAGTCAATGGGTAATTTTAGAAGCTGTGCTCCAAAAGAGCACAGAAACCCTGAAAGGGAGACTTTCAAGCCCCTGCAAGATTTATGACAATAATTTTGTTGACAAGTGTCTCCCGTAAATTGTCCTCCCCCCACCCCCACCCCGCACCCTAAAAAAAAACCCAGGCTCTGTACATTTCTGGATGCAGAAGGAATCTAATTCCTGGATGCTGTCTCCACTACAATGGAGAAACTACATATCCTCAGGCCTCATCTCTTTCAGACCTTCAGCAGAGAGCTTAATTTCACATTAGAATCTATGTTCAAATCAATTCAAAATGGAGACATCGCAATGCAATTTTCTTATAGGCTACAGTAATGCCAAACAGAACTTTGGCTAATAGAGGAATATCAGCAAGCCGATACATTAAGGCAGGATGAAGAGCCTATAGCATCATCACTGCAGCCTGGTTTATCTGCAATGAGCATATATGGGAAAAGCTTCAGGTACTGTGCATCTCACATTTATTCAGCAAAGGAATAGGTGTAGTGAATACACAGATAAAGTAATGTTGATTCAAACCCAGCTGTGTGTTCATCCAGGCTCCTCAAACTCCAGCATTCAATAAATAGTTAAGTTAAAAAAAGAAATTGGTTGAAGCTTATCAGCAATTGAAAATACCTTCCCTCAGTTGTAGAACTATCAGCACCTTTTAACTTATAATGCTGATGTCAAAAATTCAAAAGATGTTTTCAGTCCTGGACAGATTGTTTGCATCACTGCAGCTGTAGCTAACTGAAGGTGAGGAATATCAATTTACTTTGACTTTTTCTGTTTGAATTTAACACTTTAATTGTTGATATACTAATCTTAATTGAATTTAAACTTATCCGTGTTGAATGACACCCTGGATTTTAAAGTACAAAATGTGGTAAGGCTTAACTAAGTATGTTTTTAAAGTTCTAATCCTTGAATTTATATGCAGGCAAACTTTCCTAGAGATTTCGGGACTGGGCTAATCAGAAGGCAAATATGGAAAATAATTGCAGTAGCACATAGAAAATAACTTCTCCCTATTAGACAGCACATTGGATTTAAAAGAAGAAAGAGGAAGTAAAGCGTAGCTAAATATATGTTTTAAGGTTCTAATGTCAGCTTGATATGCATCTGTGAACACAACACTTTCATGAAATTAAAAGTTTATTCATGATAAAGTATGACTAGAGGTGACTGAATAATTAACCCAATAAAATATTATATATCCTAATCTAGGTAGGAAAAAATAAGGAAATATTTGGAATGCATGTTAGCATGCTTGCTCTTGTAGAGTAAAAATATAATTACCAATTACTATGAACTACAACAAAGATAAAACTGCAAAGTGGGTGAATTTATAGTCTACTGCAGTTCACTACTTGGCAATATGCTAATGTTCTAAAATCCAAAATAACTAAGGATTTAAAATTTAAAAATGGATTTTTCTTTTAGCATATTAAAAAGAACTAATACAACATTTTTTATGGTTAATTTCAACAGCTCTGTAGCTTTACATCTTTCATCAGCATGTATTTCCTATAGCTGAATTAAAAGAAAAAATTATGTTTTATATAGAAACGTAGGGAATGAAGAGAATATAGAAGGGGCCAATTCCTATCACAATATTCCATTTTTATTTATTTATTTATTTATTTATTGGAATCTGTCAAACAAAAACGAGAACAAGAATAAGAATAAGAGAATAAAAATACAATGACAGGGACGATAGGCACATTAGTGCACTTTTGCACATCCCCTCTACTGACCACTTAAATATGAAGTAAAGTCCATGGAAGACAATTTGTGACTGAAACTTTGTAGCTGAGACAACTGAATCAGATAGGGCATTCCAGACTTTGATAATTCCATTACGGAAATCATATTTTTCCAGTCAAGTTTAGAATGATTTGAGTTTAAAGTGGTTGTTTGCACGTGCATTATTGCGATTAAAACAGAAAAGGTCATTTACAGGTAAAACATTACTATGTATAATTTTGTATGCAATACCTATGTCTAAAATACCTATATTTTACTTAATATTTCTCCCTAACATAAATTAGTGGATAACAGGATAATCTGTCACAAAAAAAATATATTTTTAGTTTATAGAGTAGTATATAGACTATGGCAATTAGAGTTTACATTAGTTTACTTTTAATAAAATGGTTAAATGTTTTGATAATTTCATATGTTTATAAACTAATAGTTAATGTAAGAGTCCTATGGGCCCTATTTAGGAAAGAGAAATTAATGAGCAATGTAAACAAAATTTAGACTAAATATATCTTGTATAAAATGCCTGAATACAGCTATTGTTAACACAGAAAAATAAAACAAATGTGTTAACATTGTGATATTTTTAATGTTAGACTATCATTTCAGGTCTCTTTTTTGATTCACTGTCTTAAATAAATGGAGAAAGAGAAAATGAACAATCAGGATTCTGCAGAGCTTGCTATTTATAACTAGGCAAAAGCTAACATTGGTTCATGGCAGCTCTCCTAACTTATAAGTAATGGATGTTCGCTCTGGATTCTGACTGACTCCAAGGCTTGGATGATACAGAAGATTTACTTTCCCCAAACACTGCTCTCCAGTCCCACAACTATTGGTTAAAAGACAAAAAGGTACAGCAGACAGATAAAATAAGGCAAATTAGTATGATATTGCATACACACACACACACACACACACACACACACACACACACACACACACACACACACTCCTTTTGCCACAGTGAGACAATGGCATCCAGAGACAGAACAGCAGCAAGAAGTACACAGGACACTTTAGATTAAAGTTCTGTTTACTTGCCAACTAAATGACTTCAGTCTGGATTCAATTTTCAGCAGCTAACCCACATCTGCTCCTTGATCACAGCCAAACACTGTGACCATAGAGATTGAAGAGCCAAGGTCAAAGAAGAGCAATAACATTAGAACAAATGGAAGATATCTGCTTTGAATTGTGGCACAAGTTCTTCCCGTTACCTCAAATGTAGTGAATAAGACTAGATATCAAGCAGAATCCTAACACCCTGAGAGATGAGCAAATCCCTATCTTTATGACCACCTTGTTAAAAGTAATTATAATAGAAAGAAATAGGTGAGAAACCCTTCACCAATATTTTATCAAATCTGTATATGCTAGACATCTTCCCCCCATCCTCACACATCACAGCACTCAGATTTATCAAAATTAGCAGTAGAGGACAGAAACAATAAGGGAAAAAATACAAAAACACATATATTTTTTTTTAAAGAGATGGAAACGTAAAGTAAGGGATAATATGAAAGCGATAAGAAGCAGGTCCTGTTTTTCTTTCTGAAGTTTTAAGAAGCCTAACACTCCTAAATGACTCCTCACAACCATTTTTATCCTAGAAAGCAGGGTCAAATAGACTCAGGAGCACATTGACTTACAATCAGAATTCCCTAAAGAAAAAGTAGAACATTCAGTGACAGTTGACAGGGGGCAGCAATGGGGGAGGGGCACCTGACCATTAGCCTTGGGGTCCAAAGAGCAAGTGGGCAGATTATAAATAAATAAATAAATGCAGCTTTCTTGCTTTGATGTTTATATTTAAGCCTAAACTCTTTTATCAAGCCTCCTATCAGTATAAATCAGTGGCAAACAAAGAGCCTCCAATTTACTTAGTACCTAAAGTGGCCATATCTTCATTTCTTGAAATCATTTTTTCATATGTATAACACTGCCTTTTCTTTGTAAGCTTAGGTATTGTGGAATAAAATATCTGGCTAAAAATGGATGAAGTTGCCACATGTTGCAGATTTATTAAGACATTATTTCAATTTGTATTTCCTCTTTCCACTCACAGGACATTCATTCTCATAGGTTCCATAGTCCCTGATAATGATTTTTTCTCCAGTTTTTCACGTTACTCAAAGTAATTAATCTCTTTTGTATATTTCCCAAATACTGGGAATCATCAGAGAATATTCTGCATCCACAATGAATTTCCAGACACTTTTGGCCAAAAATTAATGATGTTTTTTCTGTTCCTTTTAGTATGAA
This sequence comes from Pantherophis guttatus, assembly GCF_059756535.1. Taxonomy (NCBI): domain Eukaryota; kingdom Metazoa; phylum Chordata; class Lepidosauria; order Squamata; family Colubridae; genus Pantherophis; species Pantherophis guttatus. The sequence goes on from NC_142064.1 coordinate 213,419,411, forward strand.
ATGTAAGTTTTTTTCATTTCTTACATAATCTCTAGCCTAGCATTTTACTACTATAGAAGTTCCCACATACAACCTCCCAAATTCTGCTTTGTTTTTCTTTCTCTCCATATTAGGGTACTAATCATAATATACTATCATACATGCCAAAAATATTGCACAATCCAGACAAATCTACAAACATCTTCAACTGGCCTGCTAATATTACATGCATATGATGCTATTAAATATTCAGCTCTAGAGGTTGGTTGAAACTATGGTATTCATACAAAAATCCAAGCATAAACATAAATTAAAATTGATCAAAAGGTCAAATATGAAAATCAACAATTAATACAAAATATTGACTTTATTGTATTTATGATAGTGATTTTATTATGTAAGGGAATAAAAATTCCATATGGACTGAGAGCTTTCCATGCAGCCCTAAGTTACTAATTGTATACTTATGCATTCATGTATACAGTAGTTAAATATATACAAGATGCCTCCTTCCTAGCAGAAAACTGCTATATATTATTGAAGAAATGGTACACTGAAGTATTTATTTCAAAATTAAAATATTGGTTACCTAGGAAAGCTTCAAAACAAACAACTAGAAAGCAGCAATGACAAACCACTTCCATAAAGTAAAACTTTATGAAAATCTGCATGCATTTAGTAGAAATTTAGTACAAGTGAATCCTTATTTTTTTTTAAAAAAAAACATGTACACATGCAGAAAACACAAATACCATATTTTCTGTCAAAAAGAAGCCCGTTTTTGCAAAAAAAAGGGGGCGCGGAGAGTGTTTGGGAGGCCTGCAGAGTGCTCCTGGGGGCTGGAGGAGGGCAAAAACCCAGTTTTTGTGAAAAACAGGCCCATTTTTTGCAAAAATGGGATGAGTGGGGTGGGGCTTCCAGAGGCTGTATTCGGTGTATAAGATGCAGCAACATTTCTACCCTCTTTTAGGGGGGCGGGGGGGGGGGAAGTGCGTCTTATACTCCGAAAAATACAGTACTTTTTATTCATGGAACTAAACATAGATACCTGTGACAAATCAATATCATTGTATGGAAGAAAATTTTTTACTATTGGTTTTGCTTTAAATGCACTCTTTAGGGCAGGACTGTCAAACTCGTGGCCCTCGCATGGTTTAGCGAAGGGGGAAAACGTAACAATATCTCACATGATGCTGCTGTGATGCCGCAAGTTTCACACCCCTTCTTTAGGGGTACATTTGCCTGTTTCCACAATCACCATTATTCATACTTAAATCCAACGAAAGACTGAAATATCTGACCATGTTGACAACTGAAACGAAAGACTAGATTTTCAAAGGGTTGACAATTTCAAGTAATTTACATTGATTTTGTTTAGCATTCAACACTTAGTCCTTAACTTACAACAGTTCATTTAGTGGCCATTCAAAGTTACATCACTGAAAAAAGTGACATGACCATTTTTTACACTTACGACCTTTGTAGCATCCCCATGATCATGTGATCAAAATTCACATGCTGGACAACTGGTTCACATTTATGACTATTGCTCCACCCCAAAGTCATGTGATCACCTTTGACAATCTTTTCACAAGCAAAATCAACAGAGAAGCCAAATTCACTTAACCATCGTGTTATAATTTATCTATTACAGTGATTCACTTAACAACTATGTCACAAAAGGTTGTAAAATGTGGCAAAACTGTCTCACTTAAGAACAGAAATTTTGGGCTCAATTGTTATTGTAAGTCAAGGATTACTTGTACTGTGAAATGTTAAGCATTAGTTTAGATCTTTACCTACAGACCTTAAATGTTAATAGTCTACACTTACTTTTTAAACACTGAGGAACAAGATTAAGAACATTTATGGCTCATTTCCACATTTCAGTATTTCAAATAGATATTTCTGAACAGAAAATGTTCTCCAAATGATAGGTTCATCTCTATACATGTTTATTCCAAATAACATATAGTAGAACTCGTGTAATCTTGCTGCTTTGAAATACTGAAACATGGAAAAAAATTATACAGAAACAAAATCAAGGAGAACTCATTAACAAGCCATTCCATTAAATTATTGCAGAATAAGAACAAGGAAGAACAAATGCTAAACAAAACTCTTTCAATACAAGTGCTTAAAGTAAATGCCCTTTGAGCATTTAATGGGAATGGCAGCTCTAAGCAAATAATGCCTGCTGCCTTTATTATCATTTCAGAGATTATATATAAGAAAAAACTTTCAATGAGAAATCAAAATTGCAAAAACACAAAGACAGCAGTCTGTTTCATTACAAGCAGATGATAACAGGCTATAAACTGTGACTGAGCAGTGATCATATGAAAGCTTTGCAAAAACTGAAAAAAAATATTTTTAAAAACCTGTTTATTTATCTGAAAAGCAAAAGCTGAAAGATGCTAGGGAAAAGGGCCAAACAGTTGACAGGAATTCAGCCTGTTGAATGAAAATAATGTTTCAATTCCAGAAAACTTGAGCTTGATTTGATGTTATTTAGCTGTATCATCTCCACAGAATCACCAAAACCAAATATTACGTTCTTGGCTTTCATGATGCACTGATTTCACCCAGAAGAGAATAAAGTAATGTCTGTAATGATGGAAGATGAAAAGAACCTTTGCAAACAAAATACCGTACCTAACATTTGTAGCTAGTAGTACTGTGATTACTAAAGCTTGTTTTAGAGTTGCCCACAACTGCATGTAGGCATCACCGCATACTTATGCTGCAAAGGGGATGACAGGTAAGCGTAGATTGCAGATGGCTGCAGGCCGCATCCAAGCCGATGCACACGCCTCCCAAATGCCAACTGTGCATTGTGCAAAGTTGCGTGTCCTGCATGCTGATTGGTTGACCCGACTTCCTGTTCTGTGCTTTGCTGTTTGAATGCCCTAGCCAGAACGAACATTTGCAGATGTATAAATGAAACAGTTATGCAACTGTCTCCGAATAACAGACACATACTTTCCCTGATGTGCACTGACACAGAAATTTAATCCAGGCTTAAATTTAATCAAGATCTGATTTTTACTTGATCATTTATGAAAGGTGAAAACACATGTGCAGGACCATTCATAGGTAACAACTAAGCTAAAATAATTATACATGTAAGTTGATTAAGACAAGATTATATTAAATATGATTAAAAAACAGATTTGATTTTAATTTTTCCTGTTCAACCAACAACTTTGTAGAAGAGGCATGCTATGAGCCCTGTCGGGCTGAGTATTCCGGTTGGTAGGGTACAGGAGACGGGCTTCTCTGCTTTTGCACCTGTCATTTGGGACATCTCCCCTCCCCTGGAGTGAGGTTGGTTCCAATCCTCCCGACTTTTCATAAGAGCCTAAAGACCTGGTTCTGCCAGTTGGCTTGGGGCTCCACTGGGGAAGTATCACAGTGGAGGTGGTTGATAGATTAACATCGGATCCCACCTCCCTCTCATCCTGTTCCCGCCCTCCTCTTTTATTGGGCTGCAATATTTGGCTGTGTAGCATTTTATTTATGTTTTTATCTTCGTACAGTTTTTATTTTTTATTATTGTAAGCTACCCAGTTACCCTGAGGTAAGATGGGCAGCCAATAAATTTCACATATATATACATATATTTGTATATGTATGTAGAAACATAAACATAAAAAAAAAACTCTTTAAATTTGGAAAAATAACAATTTTAAAAAGTAACCTGTTTGCAAGCCCCATCTAGAGAGGTAGTGGGCATCTTGGTATCTGCAAATTTGGTGTTGTTTTCTCAGAAGAGTTTGGTATTTTCCATCCGGGGTCACGTCCTCTCATAGTTCCAACTGCAACATGAAGATGCCCTGCTAATTGATGATGAGGGCATTATTTTTTAGAATCATCTCATCCCTAGTTCACCAAGGAGATACCTTAAATGATGTTTTAGCTGTTCCAGTTTAAAAGAAGCGTCTTTCCTCTTCTACCAACACAAATCGTGCTGTGATCTATGACACTTTTAGCGATGACACAGAGGTTGGGATTTATCCAGCTTCCAATGACCACTTTAGGTTGCTGAAGGCATGCCTTCCAGCCTCTGGTCACCTGGAACTATATCATCATAGACAGTCTGTGGTGGGTTGCCAAGAAATTGGACAGCTGGCTTCCACAGAGGAGTCTGCTCACATAATACCTTGTGGGGTGTTATTTAGGCTCTTTATTAACAGATATATCATTTTTTTTTTTGAAACAATGCTTAGGAAAAAGTGCTTAAAAATGGGATCAGCATTTTCTTGACACAGCACTATTGCATGTATATTTCTTACTAATGACAGCTCTCTCTCCCTTTGATAAAATTCTCCAAAAAACTTATTGCTTACAGGAAGCTTCATCCCACATTTCTTCAATGGGTCAAACAGACTGATGGACAGGTCATAGGCAAGAAGAAGAGGCACAGAATGAGCAGGATAGAGCTCTTCTGGTGCACTGGGAGTGCTATCATGCTTCATGTGAATCAGCTCTTCCTTTTTACAACTTGCCTTTTTGGGACATGCAATTTATGTATATGGCTGCCTACCTTAAGCAAATAACTCTGGGAGGCTCACAATACAAAATAATGAAACCCACATGAACAGAAATATAAATGAATATAATAAATACTAAGTAAGAATACCTAAACCACGGCACTTCATACCTAATCTTTAGTCACAAATTCTACACTATCAGCCGCTCCTAACAATTTAGATCTAATCCTTTGGGAAAACCCAGATTTTTACAGCCTTTTAGAGGACCAGGAGGATCAGGTCATTCAGATTTCCTGGGGAGGCAGTTTGAGTACACTAGACTCAAGCACCCAAATAGACCAACTTGTCACAGGAAAGCAGGAAGGGCATGGGGTGAAGTGGGAGGGAGTTTCCAGCTCCTTTAAATCCCTGGCAACTAAGAGTTGGGTGGGTTCTGGTTTTCTTGGCTTCTAATAAATGCAAGAGTTTTCTTTTCTGGACTGTCACTGCCTTTGCCTCTTTTCTTTTAAGAACTTGGTTTTAATTGTGATATACAAAGACCTTGGGAGAGCATACAGAACCTCTTGTAAATGAGAAACTCTGCACGCATACTGTCTTGGTCTCAAAATTGCTGGAATCTAGGAATCCAATAGATATTTTGGTAAAGAGTAAACAGTATCTAGTTCTCTTCACTCCCTCAAGCCACAATGCAGCATTTCCCCCTTTCAGCTTGTCTTTTCTAATTCTCATTTTGTCATCTTGGCAATCACCCTTCCAGAAAGATTTCTTTCCCTCTCAATGATTTGAAAGATTTTGTTTACTTAAAGAAAGTGACTTACAGAGCAATTTACTTTCTTTTCATCTCACCTCTCTATTTTTTCTTTTCCCATTTGTTTCAGTTTTCATTTTTGCTAGAGTTAGTATTTCCAAAGACAGTCTTTCTTTCTTAAACTACACATATCCCTTAAGACACAGTCATACACACGAATTCATTTGTTTCAGATTCCATTCCTTTCTGAGCTATAGAACATTTCCATTTGTCAGAGATCACTAGATTAGCAAATGAAGAAACATAAAACAAGTATTTTTGGCAAGAGCAGTCAGAATTAAGTTCCTCCATGTTGTATTCAGAGGGATTTAGTCCCAAGACAAGCTGCAGCCAACTCCTGGGCACTGAACAGCTTTTCCAGCTGGAATATTGCTGAAGCCACCCTTAAAATGATTTTGCCAATTGACAAAAGGGGACTCTTGAGTGACTATGCAATTCTGCAGATGTGATAATAAATGTGGGGGAGAGAAGAACCTTCCAGTGGGATACAGGTGGTGCTTCTGGAAATTGTATGGTCTCTTAAAAGTGCTTTATCTGGTGGCTCAGCAGACTGATAGCATTGTGATTAATACCAGCTGTCTGCAATTACTGTAAATTCGAATCTCACCAGGCTCAAGGTTGACCCAGCCTTCCATCCTTTCTAAGGTAGGTAAATTGAGGACCCAGTTTGTGGGGGCAATAAGCTGACTTTGTATAAATATACAAAAGTATGAAGGCTATTGCTTGACGCATTGTAAGCTGCCCTGAGTCTCCGGAGAAGGGCGGCATATAAATCAAATTAAAAAAAAAATTCATCATTTATCCCTATGCCAATTATTTTCATTAATTATTTCAGATACCCACTAAGATTTTTTTTACCCTAGAGTTAAAAAGATAGTCTCCCCCCAATGAATGAGCTGATTCAGCATGAGCTTTGAAATCCCTTCCATTTTCCCTTCTCGTCCTCCAGAATTGCATTAAATCTTTATCTACTCCCTTTGGACATATCTATGTATGTATCTGTATATACATTTGCAAAACCAGACCAAGTTTTGACAGGTGGGTAAATTTGTCAGTCTAAAGTTCACCTCCACTACAGTTCTAGCCTCAGCCTCTTCCCACCTTAAGCAAGTGGCTGGTGGACATTTTTCCCAGCAGGTGATAACATTTGGCAGGTGGGAAAACAAAACACCAATCACTTTCCATAATTTATCCCCATTAAATCTGTAAAGACTTTGGCATCTGCCAGCCATGTTACTGTAGCAGGTTAGAGCTTGGTCATCAGAGTAACCCAATTGACATCAGTATATATTTCTGTCAAATCAAGGGCTATGTCAATGTACAATGACATAGCTACCCAGCTATGCCCTAGATCTTGTGAGATTCCACAAGATTTCCATATTATTAATTAATTTTTTATTTATTAATATTTATTTATTAATTTTATTTCTATAACGCCCTTCTCCCGAAGGACTCATATGAAATCCTAGAACAATTTCAATGAGATCATAGAAAATATTGCAAACATGTGAGACCAAGGCAATTAGCACTTAAGCCAGTTAACAAAATTGTCTGATGACAACTGAGTTCTGAAAAATTGCCCTGCCTATTTGAAATAAACAAATTCAAACTCCAGGGAGTTCAGGGAGCTATTATCCAAAGATAAGTAATGACAAACCAGACCCTCAGGTGCACAAGAAAATGAAGAAGTGATTATTATGACTACAGGTTTCCTTGGGAAAACTTTTATGTGCACCTAAACAGAAATATTCTAGTTTCTACCTGAGGGTTTCTTTACATCATCACTTATTTGCTGAGCTTATAGACCACTTCAATTGCTGATAGCTCTGTATGGCATTCATCCCTAGCATCCATAAATCAAATTTAAAAATAGCATATCAAAACACAGATCAACATCAACAACCACCAGAAATATCATTTAATATACCAAAAGAAAACCTAGTATCAGAGAAACATTTCAATAAATCAACCCACAAGGCCTACTGATATTGATCAGTCAATCAATCAATCAATCACATTTATAAAGCCATCCATCTCACATTCATCAGGCGGAGTACAATTTTAAAAACCCAGTTTTTAATGTCTTTCTGAAAACCAAAGGTTGAATTCCTGGGGAAGTACGCACCACAGAAGTGGGGCAGCAATGGAGAAGACTTGCTTTTGTAAGCCCTTTAGACTACTATCTCCCTTTACCAGATACTATTAAGAATAGGTAATCCTGTAGATTTAAACCTAAAACATGAAGGTTGAAAGTTGGAAATGTAACACTGAAATATACCCAGAAGCAAATTGTTATTGTTGTTGTTATGGTTTGTCACACAGCCAGTTGTTTAGATTGGATTTCGCATTTTTATCTATCCATCGAGTACAGTCCAAAGACCTGGCTAGGCAGGGTCCTGTTTATTTGTGGTTGACAGTAAATAAATGAACAAGTACAGAAAAGCCTCCATAATTGACTACCTCCTTACATTGACCACCTCCCTAAGCTGACCTAATTTTCATAGACCGGACATACACTTATATGTACACAATAGAAAGCCAACCTCTCTATATTGACCATCTCTGAAAGTTGTATCTTGACCAACTGTACCTTGACACATGGTATTAATTTACTGTATAACTTGACCAGTTAAGTCCAGTCTGCACCAAGGGCAAGAAAAGTGAAATGCAGACTTGGTAACAATAAATTTCAAGAAGAATATCAAAGAAAACAATATTTTGAATTTGATTCACAGTAAAGATGATGTTTTTAATGGGCTTTTTTTCAAGGCAATGCCTGACAGGACCCTCGTTACGGAAGGTTACAGAATGTTTCACTGTTCTGCTGTGCGCTAGCTTAACCAAAGAGAAGCTAAAACCTTTGGTGATTGGTAAATGTATTGAATTTGTATGAGATAGTATTGTATGAATGATTTTCCTGTGTTTTCACTATGGGTGTTTCTGTATGACATTCTCTAATAAAAGCTGTACAATAAAATGAGGCATGTGTACATATCACTACATCTGTTCTGACCACTTCCATGTGTTGACCACTTTTGTTCAGTCTCTTTGGTGTTCAACTTTCAGAGGTTTTACTGTATAATATTTTGACTTGTTTAATTGAGTTCTCTTTATCTGGTTTTAGGACTTCTGTGGAGAACAAGTCACATTTTCATATTTATGCAGAAATATTTAAAATTCAAAATTCAAAAGGGTTCATGAACTTTAGGACATGTCCAGGAAAGAGGTGACTAAAGAATGTGACTGAAGAGAGCCTTTTATTCCAGAAAATGTCATAATTGGTATACAAGATAGAGCTGTGAAAAGACCCTCCTCACTAGTGTTACTATCTGTTCATTAAAACTGGAATAAGGACTCCCAAGTTACTAGCTACTTCTCTACAAGCAAGTACAACTCTTTTCAGAGAAAATAAAGATGGCTTTTGAAGCAAAAGCTATTCTCTCTTGCTGGGATTGAGCTAGAGATGGTATTCAGCTGGTTCCACCGGTTCGCATGAACCATTGGTGGAAATTTGGCCAAGGTTGCCGAACTGATAGCGATGGCCGGCTGTCCATGCCCCTGAACTGGTCCCCTGGTCGCCCAATCTGCCCACCATATTCGTCGCTGCCATATTCTTTGCGCACGCGCATCCCATTGCCTTGCAAGTCCAATGGGATGCGCATGCATGAAGAACATGGCGGTGACGGCAGCAGGGGTAGATAGGTGGAAATTCCAAAAATTTTCCAACCTTTTCCTGTGAGCGTGGCTAGATGGGAGGGTCATGTGACTGAGTGGGCATGGGCGTGAGTGATGTCAAGTTGGCCACACCCACTCAATCACATGCCCCCCACATAGCCACACCCACCAAACCAGTATCAAACAGTTTTGAAACTCTATGATGGTCTTTTAACAAAGGAGAATCACTACAAAACACCCACTCTTCTCTCTTAACCCTCAGACACAATTCAAATATACCATCATCAATGGTACTGAAAGTTGCTGAGAAACGAAGAAATACCAAGAGAGTCATGCTCCCTTTATTTCATCTCAACAGAAATAATCCACTAATGCAGCTTTGGTGCCAAATGAAATGTGCACAGACAATATGTTCCTTCAGAGCCTTTTGCAAATTTTAACTCTACCACTTACTTAATAATCTTTCCAAGAAAAGAGATGGTGGAAACTGGTTGAACTCATGAATTTCTACCATTCTGACCCAACCGCCAGCTACCTCACTGAAGGCTTTCACTAACAAGGAAATGTAGCAATTCAGACTACAGGGATAGAGGAATACATAATTCCTACTGATGAAAAAACATTTAAGAGAAACTAAACAACAACTCAGTTCTAGGAAAGAGGAAGGCATGATCCTCTTTCAAAATAGCTCCACCTATTTGCCTAACATGGGGTAGATGGATACTTTGACAGCCTTTCAAGATTCTATTATTCCATACAACAGTAAAAAAAAAAAAAAGTTTATGAAAACCTTGTTCTTTTTTCTGACCTGGCCGACCTCAAAGGGTTGTTGAAAATACGGAGCCAATGCTGCATAGGGTTCAGTTACTTCCTTAAGGCTTAGCACATCAAACTTTATCTCTGGCAATCTGGCAAGACATGAACTCACTCACCTCTTTAACTTATCCAGATGTTGTTCAATGCCAAGTGGATTTCAATGATTTCATTTACAAGATACTTACAGAATTCCTAACTTCAGCCAACAAATTGTTTTCTGGTCCATTTTTCCCTAATAGGTTTGGGTCACTTTAAAAATTACCACCGGCCAGCATTCTGTTAATGTAATAACAGAGGAGAAAGACTGATGTTTGATCCTATTGTCACATGGTAAGCCTGATCATGAGCTCTTCCCCGCAATCTTCATCTTCAATCATAATGCTTTTGATGATTCGTTTATTTTCCTATAGCATCTCAGTAAATCATGCAGCACTCCAGGATTGGCAAATTGAGAGACCATTCAAGCATAATCCTGTCAAGGCAACTGTCACCTCCCTATTTCAGCAGGCAACTAAAGCCTCACCCAGAATTGCCCATATTCCCTCTTGCAGCCAAGTGCTTCTTTTAGATGTCTAGGCAGACTGTGCAACTAAACACCTGCCATGCAGAAGTTGGGGGAACCAGTCAACTCAATAGTAAGTAGGGATTGATATAACTACAATCAGTGATGGCAAACCTTTTAGAGACCGAGTGCCCAAACTGCAACCCAAAACCCACTTATTTATCGCGAAGTGCCAATACGGCAACTTAACCTGAATGCTGAGGTTTTACTACTTAAAATAATGGCAGAGTTCAGCTAATTGTTCTAAGAAAAACGTGATAAATGCACTTATATGCCCCTTCATTTTTTTCTGCTTTTGAAATATTGTTTAGCAACAATAAAAAAGAAAAACTTTTGTAATATCATTTCTCTTTCCCTCTATCTCTTTCCCTCCCTCACCGTCTCTCTTTCTCCCCTTTCTCTCTCTCTTTCCCCTCTTTCTTTCCCTCCCTGCCTCTCTTTTTTCTGTCTCTTTCCCCCCTCTCTCTGCCTGTTTCTCTTTCCCTGCCTCTCTGTTTCTCTCTTTCCCTCCCTCTCTCTCTTTCCCTTCCTTTCTCTCCCGCTTTCTCTCTCTCCCTCCCCCCTGGTGGGGGGAAGGAATCTCTAAACTGGTGTTAGGTGGTGGGAATCTGACATCCGTAGGCCGATGAGCCCAGGAACAGCGCACTGAAGCTCAGCTGGCTGGCGGGGAGGCGGGGCATGCCAACAGCTCTGCAGGAAAAGCAACTGGCATCCGGGAGGCCAGAGCAAATTGAGTCAACGCAGGGTTGCATTGTAGCTCCGCGTTGTAATGGGCTTCAGGAGGAGGGGACTCCGTGTTCCCCGTTGTGAAGTGTGCGAGTGAAAAAGTGCACTCAATCAATTCCAACTTCGTGAGATCTTTTTCCTTCACAAGAAGTTGGAATTGAGTGCATTTTTTTTTAGTCCCACAAACTTTTGTTTCCCTGCAAATGACGGAGGGAAACACGACGGAGAAATGCGATAGAGCTCGACTGGGGCAACAGCACACATGCCCATAGAGAGGGCTCTGTGTGCCACCTCTGGCATGCGTGCCATAGGTTTGCCACTATGGAGTTATATGGTAACATCCCCTATACTCAGATAACTCCACCCTGAGACAAAAAAACAGACAAAAAACAATGCTACAGATATACTGTAGAATGTAGCTTTTCTAGCACGAGCTGAACTCTGGATTATCTGGACAGACTTGGTGATGATGCTGGACAGCCCCAGCAGTCAATGTAGATCAACCTAACATGTTCTTTGAGTCCAACTTCATAAATATACATTCACATCTAGGTATGTGAGAAATAATGCATCTAAATGCATCAGTATTCCAAATAACAACTTCCAATCCAACTCCACTGCCACTGAGTAAATGCTGATGTTGGACACAAAATTCAGATGGCGTCAACCTTTCTTGGTTTGTAAGCAGGGACCAAGATGTGAGAATTAGTTTGCAATACTCAATTCTGTTTTCTCTACCTTCCAACAAATTTCCCCTTACTATCCTGATCCTTCATCCACTCTGACATATTAAGTTCTTAACCCATGACCCTACTCAGACAGCTCCGTTCCAATCCTCCAGCCTCTTACAATCTCCATCTACCTTGTTCAGGGGTATTTTCACTCTACAGCCATCTTGTTCTTATACTTAAACCACACTTTTGAGTAATTTTTCACTCAGGGAACTTCTTACCATTGCCTCTTTTTCTAGACGTTCATCTGGATCTAGTCAGTCTCCTGAACTTGCAGTGTCACCCTGGGAACATTTTTTGTCCTGCCATCAACATTTCCTTTCTTTCCTGCTATCTAAAATCCTATTGTCTCCTTCCCTCCCATTTCACTATTTCTCTCCCTTCCCCTCCCTCAACTTCTATCTTCTGTGGTGACTGTCACCCCTTACAGGCCTATTTCCTCGTTATATAAATTACTCCTGAAAGAACTTTCATCCACATATTTTTCTCTCTATGGTGACTACTACCACAGAGCTGTGTTACTTCTTCTGAAAATGACCACTCGCAATTAAATGGTTGCTGCTTGGGTAGATATACCTGGCCATGATACCTGCATGATTTGCAAAACCAAAACATCGCTGAGAGATCTGATCCAATGCCTCACACTGTTGACAATGTTGGCAGTATCGAGCTATCTTTCACCATCTTTCACTGGTGCTCTTTCCACAGTCTAGCTGTTCATCTCTAGCTTCCAACTTTCCACATTCTCTGGTAACTTGTTGGAAATAGGCTGGGAAGGTCGCAAATGGTGATCATATGATCCTGGGACACTGCAACCATCATAAACACATGCTGGTTGCCAAATGTCTAAACTTTGATCACATAACCAAGAGAATACTGCAATGTCTAAGTCACTTTTTTTCAGCACTGTCATAAATTTGAACACTCATTAAACAAATAGTTGTACGTTGAGGATTACCTGTAATTTATATTAAAGATAGAATTATTAATCACACAGAACTCACAAGAATAAAATATAGCACCAGGTCTCAAATGTTTGGCATTTACTGAAGAATACTAAAAAGGAAGGCAACTTTCCAAAATTATTGTTGAAGCCATTCTCAAAATCTCCAGTTATTACTCACAGAGAATTTTCCTTACCAAAATCTCTTCTGTCATTTGTCTTACAATGTTCCCTTTATTTATAGATTCGGCATTTGCAAAATAACAAAAAATCTGCAAATGAGCATTACTTTAAACACATACAAGACAGCAGCATCAAAAGCTAAAGATTGAAATAGTATTCAAATAAGGCAATAAGCACACCCTCTCTACCCCTTATTCTGTAGCCGCATTTTAATTTTAAAGCACTAGCAATTTCATTCTTTGGTCAGAGAAGGTGAATTATCTATTCCTGAAGATAATTTTTTAATCAATTATGCTAGTATCTATTTATTTATTTGTCAAGATGTCGCCTTTCCTTAAAGAGCTTAAGGTTAACAATCTAATAATTATATTAGATCAGAATAAAGGATGTTCTACTACAATTATGTCACCAGTTATTTGCTCCCTATTTTCCTAGAACACAGCTAAGGATGAAACCAGGTGACATTCTGACACAGGTCAGAACCAATAGCAAATTGACATTACTCAGTACTCTTATCAACTATGAACCTCCTCATAGCTATCTTTCCCATTGCACAAATGCAATGTTAAAGGCTAAATGTGCCTCAGATGATATGCAGTCAACTTTCCAAATTAGGAGCAATGCAGAGGCCGATTGCTACATCAGAAATACCTCCTGGTGCAGCACTTCTGAATTTAAGAATGTGATGTACTTTATAATCTAGCTTCTCTTGGCAAGATTAGACCAACATGTCCACACTTCTGATTTTTGTAGCTTTTGAGTAGCTTTTAATCATGTTCCTCTTTAATTTCCCCATTCTTCTTTTTTCCCTTTTGAATATTTATAATATACTTTTACATTATATATTAGATATTTCAGTATTAGGCTGTCATGATTCCTAATTGAAAGCAAAACTGTAAATAAGAGTTCCAATCTGGCACTTAAAGGAGCTAGTTAGAGGAGAATTTCAGTCAGGATGCCTGCTTAAAATCGCTAGAGGAACCAGTAGCTTTTCAAACAAATGCCAACTTTAAACATAGGAAGCTGCTTTATTCCAAAGCACAGCATTGCTCTACCTTAATATTGCTACACTGACAGCAGCTTTCTGGGGCTTAAGAAGGGAATAATTTCAATTTTATCTAGAAATATGGGAATTGAAATTTGAACACTAAATATTCAACACACATAATCAGGGAGCTATGCCATTTTCTCTAACAATACTCAGAATGGAGTGCTGAGTTTACCGTCTCTAATATATTTTAAGAAAGTCAGCTTTTGCAGACATATCCAAGAGTATTTATAGTCTAGAGATGGCAGTTAATAGCTTATTCCAAGTTAACAGCAAATAAATATGCACAATATCCACTGCAAGCAGGGATTTACTGAAGCTTTACACCTGACCCTGCAGCATATAAGCAAGCAGGACACTCTTGAACATTATATAGTAATGTGTAGGTGAACCAAATCAGTGTCTAACCAGGCATTTTACACTAATTTCAGATTTCTGGGCCATCCATAAAGACAGCCCCATAAATAGCAATTAGGACTTGATGCTGTCAATGTATGAAGCTATACAGGTAGATGTCACTTACCCAAAGATTTGTGCAGTGTCTGTTCAAAGTTACAATGAAGCTAAAAAAATAACTGCAACCAATCCTTGCATTTATGATTATTGCAGTGCTCCTCGGTCACATGATTGCCACTTGCATCTTTCGCAACTTGCATTAAATAGAGTTCATAGAAAAATTAAAATAAAATCCTAAATCATGGTTGTATGATTTTTCACTCGGTGATAGCACAGCTTCACTTAATGACCAAAGGGAAAGTAAGGTCGTAAACCCATCACAGTCATGTGATTTTCCACTTAATGACTACAGTGCTTAGTGACCAAGTAGCCAGTCCCAATTGTGGTTGCTAAGTGAGGACTGTGTGGGTCCTAACTGAAGACCCAACTGTGGTTGCTAAGTGAGGACTACCTGTATTAGGAACATTTCTGCAGTGTTTAAGCCTTGATTCTAAATCCTTCAAATACAAAGAAAAATGCCCAAACTGTTTTCAAGATGACTTATACCAGGGGTGTCAAACTCAAGGCCCATGGGCTGCATCCGGCCCACAGAGTGCTTAAACCTGGCCCATGGGGCCGGTCTGGAAATATTAAAGGACCGGCCCGCAGTGCCTCTGGCGACTAAAACGGGCTGCGTGCGGCCCCCCCGCACTTCGTTTTCACCCTCCATGGCCTCCTGCAACACTCTGCCAGCCAAAAACAGCCCGAAAATGGCCCAAAAGAACTGCCAGAAAATGGGCGGCAGAGTGCTGCAGGAAGCCACGGAGGGTGAAAATGAGGCGCAGGGGGTCCATGTGCAGATCCCCAATGCCCCGTTTTGGTCGGGTACTGCAGGAGGCATCTGTCCCGCCTCCACACTGCTGGCCCGCAGAGAAGGGTGTTGGTCCTACCTGATACGCTCCTTTTCAGGGTGTGGCGATATACTCCAGGCATGGGATGACTCTTGTCTTGTAGCTCTTTAGACTGAGTTCAAACTGAAGACACGCCTTCTGCCTAGTCCTCAGTTTTGACGATGTTACAGCGATGTCTCAGAACTTAGAACCTGCAATAACACCCCAAGGATACCTCAGACCAGACCTTCCTTAGGGTGGGGCTGGAATCTATCACCACACCATGAAAAGGAGTATATCAGGTAGAACCAACGCCCCTTTTCCAGTGTGGTGTCGATAGACTCCAGGTGTTGGAAATACCAAAGCTGGCTGTCCTCACGGGAGGGTACCTGTCTGATCCTGCTCACCGGTTGTTCCCAGCACTCGCTGAAGGACCCGCCTGCCAAAGGGGGCCTTGGCCAAGGCGAAAGAGTCCAGCCGATAGTGCCTGATGAAAGGTGAAGGCGAAGACCAGGTCGCCATTTGACAAATTTCCTCCACTGAAGCCTGTGTCGCCCAGGCTGCCGTAGTAGCGGCACTCCTGGTAGAATGTGCCATGAGCGCCCTTGGTCCCGGCAAGGCCTGCAAGTCATATGCCTTGGCAATGGTCGCACAAAGCAACCAGCTTACTGTCGAGGTGGTAACCTTCTGCCCCATCGTAGCCGGTTGGAATGATACAAAAAGTGCCTCAGTCTTCCTGAAGGCTGCTGTCCGTTTTATATATATGTGCAAGGCCCTCCGCACATCAAGAGTGTCCCATTCCCTTTCTCGGGAGTAAGAGGGATTGGGACAGAAATCTGGCAAAATCATCTCCTGCGCTCGATGAAACAAAGAGTTGACCTTGGGAATAAAAACTGGGTCCAGTCTCAACACTACTCTGTCTGAGTGGAAGATGCAGTGGTCTTCCCTTACAGAAAGGGCAGCCAGCTCCGATATCCCTCTGGTTGATGTTATAGCCACTAAAAAGACCACCTTGTAAGTTAGGAAACTGAGGTGGACAGTCCATAGGGGTTTCGAGAGTGCCTTGATGAGAGCCTGCAGCACCTTAGAGAGATCCCAGGTGGGGTATCAATGAACCACCGGTGGTCTTAAATTGGTGGCTCCCCTAAGGAATCGCTGCACCTCCAGGTGCAGTGCTATACTGTAGAGCCCCACAGGACAGAATCAAGGCCAAGGCCGCTACCTGTTTCCGAAGAGTATTTGGAGCTAACCCCTATCTAGGCCTTCTTGGAGGAAGTCTAGTAATTGAGGAACTGATACTGTGGTGGGATCCATGTTACGTTGGTGCACCACAAAATATGTTCCAGGTAGCATTGTAAAACTGGGTGGTGGATGGTCGTCTGGCAGCCTGGATAGTATGTATAACATCGGAGAACTTTCGCTCCATCAGAAGTCTCCGCTCAAGCGCCATGCGGTCAAGTGGAACCATTGAGGGTCCAGGTGGCAGATGGGACCCAGGCTGAGGGAGACTCTGTCCGGAGGAATCCTTCCTGGTCTGGTAATCAACAGGCTGACCAAATCCACGAACCACAGACGTCTGGGCCAGTGTGGCACTATTAGTATCACCTCCGTCCTCTCGACTAACATCCTCCTGAGCACCCGCGGGATCAAGGCCAGGGTGGGAATGCATAAAGAAACCCCTGAGGCTAAGGGCAATGCAGAGTGTTGATTTCCTCTGCCCCCGGAGCTGGGAATCTCAAGAAGAAGCGGGGCAGCTGGCTGTTTTCCAGGGATGCAAAAAGATCCAAGATCGGACGGCCAAACCAATCCGATATCTCCCGGAACAAGTCTGGGTGCAGGCGTCACTCTGAATGGTCTATGGTAGCCCTGCTCAGCCAGTCTGCCTGCACATTCGTCGACCCTGAAATGTGCTCGGCCTTGATGGAAAGTACATTCTTCTCTGCCCAGCGCCATAGCCACTCCGCTTCCTCATGAGCAACTTGGGAGTGTGTGCCCCCTTGTTTGTTTATGCGTGTCTTGGTGACCACATTGTCTGTGAGGAGGAGGGTATGATGACCTGCAATCTGCTCCTTGAATTCCTTCAGGGCCAAGTGAGCTGCTCTTAGCTCTAGCCAGTTGACACTTTGGCATAAGTCCGTCTGTAACCACTTCCCCTGGGTCACTAGGTTCTGGAAATGGGCTCCCCAGCCCTCCAGGCTGGAGTCTGTGGTAATAGTTAGACGTTTCTGTTCCTTGAAAACACAACCCTGTCCATGAGATCAGATGCCACCAGAGGAAGGATCTCAGTACTACTGTTGGGACCCGAACTCTCACAGGTGAGTTGCTCCTTCCCGACCTCTGGAATGGGAGCAGAAACCACTGCAGAGGTCTGGCGTGGAACCGTGCCCAAGGAACTATCCCTAGGCAAGATATCATCTTGCCTAGGAGCTTGGATAGTAAGGCAAGGGAAGCCACCCTTTCCGATAGTTTCATTAATGCCTTGATGCTCTCCAGTCGGTTTGGTGAAAGAAAAACCTGTCTATTGTCTATTGTCGCCCCCAGATGTAATAGGTGGGTTGTTGGGCTGAGGTGGCTCTTCTCCGCATTTATGGAGAAGCCATGGTTTTGCAGAAGTTGTGCAGTGATCCGTAGGTCCTCCTCTACCCGGCTGTGTGAGGATTGTAGTAGTATGTCATCCAGATAACATTGTATCCAGACTGGTATTGTCCTTAAGAGAGGCCCCCAGTGCTGCCAAGAACTTGGTGAACACTGGGTGCTAATGCCAGTCCAAACAGTAGGGCCCTGTACTGCAGATGTCTGCTGTTGTAACAGAACCTCAGGTACTGCCTGTGAAGTGGTAGAATCGGTATGTGTAGATACGCCTCTGTGAGGTCGATGGAGATCAAGAAGTCTCCCTCTCTGACATTCTCCAAGATCAATTGTAGAGAATGCATTTTGAACCTCCGGTACCGTAAATATTTGTTGAGTCTTTGAGATTGAGAATTGGTCTCAACACCGCCCCCCCCCCGAGCTTTCTGAATCACAAATAGCATGGAATAATAACCATGTCCCTCTTGTTCTACTGGGACCACCTCCACCGCCTGTATATCCAGTAAATGTTGGATGGGGGCTTCCATGAGCTTTCTTTTGGTCACGTCCTTGAATACAGGACAGTGGATAAAAAAACCTCGGGGGAATGGAGAGAAATTCTAGAGAGAGACCTGATTTTATGGTCTCCCTGACCCAAACGTCCGTAGTTGTTTCTTCCCATTGGTGTGAGAATAGACCTAGCCAGCCACCAATGGGAGCCACGGCTCTGGAGTCATCATGAGCGTCGAAAAGGGTGGTTGCCCCCCCCCCTTCAAAAGGGTTGCTTGTTTTGGGGTTGTGACTTACTTATCTGTGAACCCCTGCCCTGGTTGGTTATACCGCCTAGGTGCAAAACTCCTCTGCTGTTGCTGAAAGCCTGACCCTGCATATGGCTGAAAATAAGACTTACAGAAAGGAGGGGGGCGGCGGTCAAACCGCCTGAAGAGCAATGGCAAAACTCTCCTCTTGTCTCTAGATTCTACCAAAATTGGTGGAATTCTAAGAATGCTCCAAATAACTTCGCCCCTTTAAATGGCACAGATGCCAGCTTCCACTTCCTCATAGTGTCTGCTTGCTGGTGCTCAAGCCAAAGAAGGCGTCTTGCCATGACAGAAGAGGCAATGGCTCTTGCTCCAAATTTTGCAGAATTCACGTGGCATCTGCCGTGAATTCCGCGGCAGCCACCACTTTATTGAAATCTTGGTGTGTCCGGAGGTTGTTGGGTGGTACTCTCTCCTGCATTTGCTTTAACCAAAGCAGTGATGCTCAGGTAAAAAAGGAAGCGGCCGTAGCAGCTGCTTGGTGGGCCTTGTGAAGCATTAGTTCCACCTTTCTCTCGACTGATTTTAAGACATCCTCAGCATCTGAGAGAGTTGCTGAGAGAGTTGCTAGGCCCATCACCGACTCGTCAACCTTGGGAGTCTGTAGAAGCTTGGTGCGGTCCGGGGTGACATTGTAAAATTTCTTGTCAAATGATGTGGGATTGGGAGAAGCCCCAGGAGAAGCCCACTAAGGTTGAATTACGTCTATAAATAGTTGAGGCGCTGGAATGGCTTCTGTTTCTGCCATAGGCAGTGGGATCTGCTGCCTCTTGAGAAATCTCAGGCTTTGTCGAGTCCGTATGCAGCTGGGTCGAACTCTTTGCCTTAAAAAGTTGTGTCTTAAACAAATGTGGCCAGAACAAACCTTTGAAGGCAGGTTGTTCCGGCGCCATCCCTTCATTTTCTGATAACTCTCGATCAATCAGGCCCTCTTCCTCGGAGATAGAATTATCACTCCTTGTGGAAGAGTTCAGAGAACAGGGACCCTGATAATCAGCAATGTCCCTTGGGTCCTGAAATGATCTTCTCTGCACCGGCAACTCAGGCACCACTGATGCAGGTTGCTGATAATGCTGCCTGCCAGCCTCAAAGCCTTGCCTAACTGCCTCAGAAATCCACTGCTGGACTATTAGTAGCATTCCTGTGTCACTCTCCCCCACCTGGCGAAGCCCTGCCGCAGTAGGAGTGAAAGTGGCCTCTGGCGGATGCCCTCTATGACTGGCAACCGCCTATCTTGTGGCAAAGGTGACAGGGACTGTGGAGGCCACATGCCACTCGTTGAAGGGCCAAGATCTGCCATCAGCACTGAGCCCGGCTCCTTCTGGAAATCTGATACCCCTGTTGCGCTGACATTGTCTGGCTCCGATATCTGGCCGGCAGAAGGACCTGCAATAATGCCTTTGTCCGCTAGGGGGCTTAGCTGTGTTATCTTCTCAGCCGCTTTTCCCCCCTGCTTCTCTATGGCCCTCTGAAGCGTTTGTTCCGCCTTCTCCTGAGCCTTAGATGGTTTCTTGTTAGTAATAGCCTTGGCCTTTATCTTGGCTACAGCTGCCCTGATCCCACTCTTAGATCTAGAGGATACATATCTGGACCCTCGACTGGTAGCCCTGTGCGACTGAAC
Source organism: Pantherophis guttatus (assembly GCF_059756535.1). Lineage (NCBI taxonomy): Eukaryota > Metazoa > Chordata > Lepidosauria > Squamata > Colubridae > Pantherophis > Pantherophis guttatus. The sequence continues at coordinate 213,439,710 of NC_142064.1, forward strand.
TTTCTCAGCCATCTCTTTGTGGGCACTAATAGAAGTTGTAGACACTATCGAATGACTTGGTCTACCAGTTTGTCTCCCCACAGCAGTCCTTGCAAGTAAGTCTTTCTTTCTTTTTTCTTTCTTTTCCTTCCTTCCTTCCTTCTTTCTTTCATAGTCAAAGGCTTGAAGACTTCCAGCCAAAAACAGCCCCTAAAGATCAATGGCCACAGCAGGCTCAGTTATCTCACCACTCCAGTCGATCATTGCTCCCAGCAGGTCTACAGATAGTGATAAAAGTCGGAGGTCCTGGTCTACCTCCCAATAGGGCAGGCATCCTAAGAAGCCTCTCCATGCCCCTTGTTCCAGCCACTGCTCAGGGTATGCACTCCCTTCTGGGCAGGCAGCCTAGAGAGCCCTTTGTCATGTGTGTGCTTTCAGCCGGCCCTAAGCTCCGTGGCCCGGTACTACAGTTCTGCCCCTGGAGCACTCCTCCTGAGTAGCAGGCTCAAGCCCACGGCCCTTCACCTTACTCAAAGGTAATATGGCGACTCTCAGCGTTCTTTCTGACCGCCGCTGATTTTGTGCCAAAACTAACCACCGAAGCCGGTAAGTGCCTCAAAATGGTGCCAGCTGTGAAAGGAGCCTTTTATACGCTCTGAAAGCCAAACCTCTCTCCTGTGAGGCTGTGATCTTCGGCAGACCAGCCAGCAGCTCCTTTTAAGCCTTCCTGTCATTTCGGGGTAGCGGGTTCGAGCCAACGGCCTTTCACGCTATCCCCCAAAATGGCACTGGCAGTCAGTGGGGTCTTTTTTACTGATTGCTACTTTCCTGTGCTCCAATCTGCGCAGCCGACAGCAGGCTCGAGCCGATGGCTCTTCACGCTGTGAATTTGGAATGTTCGTAGCTGCTATCCAAAAAAAAAACAAAAAAAAAAAACAACCCTCCTAGGTTATATCCTAAACTCCAATTAGTCTCAGAGCTCTCCCTGATATGTCTAGTTGAGCTTTAGACTGAGTCGATACTGGGGACCGTGGGCCGAAGAAGGCATGTCTTCAGTTTGAACTCAGTCTAAAGAGCTACAAAACAAGAGTCATCCCATGCCTGGAGTCTATTGATACCACACTGGAAAACTACAATGCTGATCCAGCCCTCGAAGAAATCCAGTTTGACACCTCTGACTTATACAATTTTCAATTTTTTGCTTTTCTTCACTTGTTACTCTTTCTGGGAAAAATATTTATCTCTACTTTTAAAGCTCCACCTTTTTTCTAGACATTTCTGTGATCCACAAACATTTCTGTGGTCCTGTTCCTTCCTTTCTTTACAACTTTAACCTTTGTTTCATGTGACATATTTCCTCTTTTTCCTCCTGTTTCATTTAATTCCTTCAAAAGAGCGAAGAAGGCTATTGCTGTGTTCCACTGAGGTAAAGATGCTTGAGAAGAAGCTGCTATGGAGGTGTGCAAAGAGTTATCTTCTTTAGTTTCTTGACTAGTATATTCTAGAATTTGTTAACAGCAAGGAAGTGTTTGCAACAGTACTGAAAAGGACTACACAACTCATAATCCAAAATCAGTCTGCTAATAATATCTGGGATATTATTCCGTATTCCAACGTATCAGAAAGGTCTCAGATTGGGAAAAAATGTTCTATGCCAATGCATATTCACCAGCATGATACTCATGGAAATATATAAAATGCATGGCAATATCTCAAGTATTTGTAGAATTCATGTCTTGCTCTGAGAAGAAATGTGAATTCTTTGTCCACATACAATATTACACCGAAGTGAAAAGCACTCTCACCAAAGGAAAGGATATTAGCATTTTACAGAATTTAAGCATGACAAAGCGCTTCACACTGATTCTGTCAATATTCTTGTGAGATAGGTTTGTTTTGCTTCCTTGCTACAGATATGCTGAGGCTAACACATTGGTACCCTATGCTTTAACTGAAAAAGAAAGAAAAGAAAAGAAAAATAATCAGCCTCCCTACTCAGATCAACTTCCTCATGGTATCCACTTACACATACAGATTATAGAATAATAGACCATTAATCATTTTGATTTTATAGTCATTTAAGGAAATATGATTGATAAACTTCTCAATTTAAATAATGCAGAAACAGTACACAATTTTATTTCCATTTCCCATGAGTGAGATAGAAGATGCAGTTTATATGAAAACAATTCTCAATTGTATCAATAGATATCATCATTCACAAAAACATGTTTATGAAGATTCTCAGTCATCCAGGTCATGGTTGTCCCAAAGATGCTTTTTCAAGAGGCATAAAAACATGGCACCATATAGGAAAACAAACCTATCAGGACAAGATTCAGCAGTCCATCTGCATTTAACAGCAAAGTCCACATTTTGGACAGAGAGGACTGCTGGTTTGAAAGAAGGGTCAAAGAGGCCATCTATGTCAAAATTAAACAGCCCCCTCTCAACAGAGGGAGAAGGATACAACGTTATTTATCTCCAGTCTACAACACAGTCCTTTCAACAGTTCCAAGAAAGCTGCACACCCATTTGCACCACTCAGGTGACCCTGATGACATAAACCTTCAGGTGGCCTCAATGACTTGCTAAAAGAATGCAAATGACCAGATGTCCGCAAGAAGTATAAATCCTTCCATTCCCCACCATCCAGTCAAAGCTGAAGAAGCTTCTTGGATGAGAAGTGAAATGTTTTTCAAAGAAAAACCAGAAAAACCAGTTGTCTCATGAAAAAGCACCTTTGGGACATTCACTACTACATTAGCCCAAATTATGGATGCAACTTCCATCCAATTAAGACTCAACTTGTAAAACTTCCTGAGCATTTGTGTGTACAAAATTCATTGAAAACAGGGATAAAAGCTCCTCTAGATATTTGAAATTATTTTTTTTTTACAAATGCTGCTAAAAGCATGTTAATCTAACACTCTCACTTTGGTACCATATATCCAGATATTTCCAAGACATGCTAAGAGTTTCATGGTAACACTTTCAAAGATATTGTCATAGAATTGTCAGATAAATGTTAGGAAAAGTACAATTTTCACATAACTATTTCTATCTAAGTTACAGCCTTTCAACTGTCATTCATGCAATAGGCTTAAATACCTGACAATATCAAAAGTTATCCATATATCCAGTCTGGGATAGAGTACCGGAAGAAATATGAAATCTCAGGAACAAAAAATAACTGATCTACAGTCTTTCTGATTTAATCTCTGGACCCAGCAGAAGGCAATAAGAAGTTGAAGAACATTGGAGGAAAAAAAATAAAACTTATTTGATATTAATATCTGTGTAAGCAAGATTACAGTAGCAGACAGTAATCAAGTAATGGGGGGGGGGGCGGGGGGAGAGCCAAGACCTGTAGAGTCAATCACAACTTTAATCCACACATCATAAGTAATAATAAAAAAAATAGTTCATAGCTTTAAAGGGAAGTTATTCCTGAACTCTACCTTGTGGAAGTCTTTTTTGACATCTAAAACAAATTTCACTCACAGTATTCTGTTTGATTTGTGTTTCACTTAATCCTGCTTTGCTTTCAGCAGCAAGCTTAGTTGAAAAGAAAAAACCTGCAAGTGTAACATTTAACAGTAGGTTTCATATACAAGTTTCCATTTTATTCCATGAAAATACTATACAGAAGGAGAACACAAATTATTATACAGAAGGAGATGGGATATATGGACTAAAATAAAATAGAGGATAGAAGTTGTAAGAGGTTGTAGGAGGTAAAACTAGTCTCTTTTTCTAAGTCCAATTTATAGGACTACCTATTTCAATCTGATAGAGTTAAGCACCTACTTAGGTTCTTTTGATTAAACTATTTTATTTAATTATTCCATCTGTATAGCTACGCATTCCGTACTTGTGACTCTGGGTATCTCACATACTTTAAAACAACAAAATAACACAACATAATACAGGAGAATAATAAAAACACAATAAACCCCCTTTCTGAGGAAGATGGGCAGTTCAAAAATGTGGAAAAAAAACCCTTAAAACCAAATAAACACCAAAATTAAAAAAAAAAAACATAAAAATGCCACCAGCTGGAAGCATACCTTCAATCGTTACATGTGGCCTCTGGAATAAGATCCCCCCAGATATCTGTGGGGCTGCCAAACTACTGGAGGGTAATGGACAGAACAAATAACTTTGAGAAACAGAAAAAAGAACGGCAACCAAGTCAACAGTCAGATAAAAGAAGTCTGAGTCTGGCCCAGACCTGTAACTTGAGTGTTTTAGACAAAAGGTAAAGGTTCCCCTCACACATATGTGCTAGTCATTCCCAACTCTAGAGGGTGGTGCTCATCTCTGTTTCAAAGCCAAAGAGTCCGAAGACGTCTCCGTGGTCATGTGGCCGGCCTGACTAAACGCCAAAGGCGAACAGAACGCCTTTCCACCAAAGGTGGTCCCTCTTTTTCTACTTGCATTTTTTGTGTGCTTTCGAACTGCTAGTTTGGCAGAAGCTGGGACAAGTAACAGGAGCTCACCCCGTTACGCGGCACTAGGGATTCTAACCGCTGAACTACCAACCGTTCGGTCGACAAGCTCAGCGTCTTAGCCACTGAGCCACCGTGTCCCTTAAGACCTTCATCTCATGAAGATGAAGGGATGATTTCTACCTCTCCTCAAGGGACAGAGGAAGTGCATTCACACTTGTAAGATTCTGTTACTTTAATCTTAAAATAAAAGTATTATTAGCTTTTGGTTTCCCAATCTGCTCTATCTTGGAGGTCTGACATAGTGTTTTCAGGGGACCTCATTCTTTATCTAAGCTTTTGGCTAGGTAGTGAAGCTGTTTCTGAGTAGAATGTATGCATTTCCCATTGTTATCTATTTGCTCATGTGTTATACTGCTCCATGTCAATTTTTTTCTGCGTTTTTGCTTTGTAAAGCACCCAAGGCTGCTTGAGTCTTGCAATGTGCAAATTCAATAACTATTATTAATAATAATTGTTGACTGAAAGACACTGTATTTATTTGATATGTAACTGAGAAAGGGTCACTAATGATTACCAAATTTAGAAATCTATAATCATGCACAACTTTGAAATAATTATCTTTGTATTTATAAATTTTTTTTAAAATAATTTTTATTGAATATAAATATTAAAAAAGACATACGTAACATATACACAACGAACATTTATACAACATATACACAAAAAGAATATAATTTCTTCTTAAGCATTTTTTCAGAGTGACGTTCTACAATTCTACTTATAATATATTCCTTCACCTTTCTGTAATCTAATAATATTTTTATTACATATATATGTATCAATCGGTAATATATCCCCTATATTTTTTGTGTATTTCTAATTTTTAACCAATTATACCAACTATTCCATATTTTATAATAGTCTGATTCTTCTTTTTCTTGTAATTCTTTGGTTAACCTATCCATTTCAGCGCATTCTAAAATTTTCCCTATTACTTCTGTTTCACTTGGTATTTTTTCTTGTTTCCAATTTCTTGCGTAGATTATTCTTGCAGCACTTAATATGTGAATTGTAAGATATTTAATATCCTTAGGGTATGATTTGTTAAATATTCCTAATAAAAATGTTTCTGGTTCTTTTTCAATCTGTGTTTTTGTTATTTGTTCCAACCATTTTTTGATGTTAGACCAAAATTTCTTTGCTGCCGGGCATGTCCACCATAAATGATAGAAAGTCCCTTGTGCCTTTTTGCACTTCCAACAAATTGGGCTATTTTTAGGTTGTATTTTTGCCAATCTGGTTGGAGACATATGCCACCGATAAAACATTTTCAGTTGGTTTTCCTTGTACGCCGTTGCTTTCGTTAATTTTAGGTTTTCCTGCCAGAACTTTTCCCATTTTTCCAAAGGTATTGTGTGTTTGATATTTTGAGCCCACTTAATCATCGTTTCTTTGACTGTCTCTTCTTCCAATTTATAGCGTAGGAGAAATTTATAAATTCTACTAATTAATTTATTTTCTGAATCTAATATAATTTTATCTATTTCTTGTTTTTGATTGTAAATTTCATATGTTTTTATATGCTCTCTATATTTAGATTGTATTTGAGTGTAAGTCCACCAGTCTATTCCTCTGTGTAAATCTGTCTCCAATTGTTGTTTTGTCTTTAGTTTGCCTTGATAGTCAATTATATCTTTATATCTAATTATTTTTGTCTTATCTGTTAAATTTGGGTGTCTAATTGATTCCGCCGGTGCTAGCCAATTTGGTATCTTCATATAATGTTGTTTTTTAATTTTAAGCCAAATTTGTAATAGTGAGTTCCTTATTGTATGTGTTTTAAAATATGAATGTGTTTTGTATTTCTCATCCCACATAAAGGAGTGCCAGCCAGTTTGAAGTTCGTGTCCCTCAATTGTTAAAGTTCTAGAGTCCTTTAATTCTATCCAATCTTTGACCCACGATAGTACTGCTGCTTGGTAGTATATCTCCCAGTCAGGGAGTGCAGCTCCTCCTCTATCTTTTGTATCCTGAAGCAGTTTAAATTTTATTCGTGGCCTTTTCCCTTGCCAAATAAATTTAGATGTTATTTTATTCAGCTTTTCAAAAAACGGTTTATCTATTTTAATTGGGGTGACCTGAAACAAATATAGAAATTTAGGTAATATAATCATTTTGATAGCCGAAATTCTTCCTAGGAATGAAATGTGTAAATTTTCCCATTTTTCTAAATCTTTCTTTGTTTGTTCTAGTAATTTATCATAATTATTTTCTTTAATTGCTGATGTTCTTGTGGATAAGCAGATTCCTAGATATTTATTTTTTTTGTTGTTTGAATTTGTATATTATCTATCAAATCTTTTGTTTGGATTTCCGTAAGGTTTTTAACAATTAGCTTCGATTTATTTTTATTAATTTTTAGTCCAGCCACTTCTCCAAATTCTTCTATTTTTTGAAACAAATTAGGTATAGATTCCATAGGATTTTCTGTCAAAAACACTAAGTCATCAGCAAAGGCTTGAACTTTGTATTCTTCTCTATTAATCCTTAAACCTTCAATTCCTTGATCTTCTCTAATTTTTTTCAACAGGGTTTCCAATGATAGAATATATAGTAAGGGGGAAAGTGGACAGCCTTGTCTAACTCCTTTTGTTATATTAAATTTGTCTGTTATATCATCATTCATAATTATCCTTGCTGATTGCTTGGTATAGATTTCTGCTATAATTTTCCCAAATTTTTCCCCAATTTGCATATTTTGTAGTTGTTCAATCATAAATTTCCAATTTTGGTTATCGAAGGCCTTTTGGGCGTCAAGAAAAACCAACACTGCCTGCTTCTCCGGGTGTGATTCATAGTATTCTAAAGCATTAAGTATTATTCTCATGTTGTTCTTTATTTGGCGTCCCGGCAGAAATCCATTTTGGTCTGGGTGTATATATGTATTTAATACTAATTTAATTCTTTCTGCCAGGATTGCTGCAAATATTTTGTAATCGGCATTCAATAATGAAATAGGTCTATAGTTTTGTATTAACTGGAGATCTGTGTCTTCTTTTGGAATGATTGTTATTATGGCTTCTGTCCATGAATTTGGTATCTTGGCTTTCTCCATAGCTTCATTATATAATCGCAACATATTCTCTCCCAATACTTCTTGCATTGTTTTATATATTTCTACCGGTAGCCCGTCAGGACCCGGTGTTTTATTGTTTTTTTGCTTTTTCAGTACTTCGTCTAGTTCTAATTTGGTTATTGGCCTATTGAGAGTAATTCTTTGTTCTTCTGTGATTTTTGGCATTCCTGATTTCTCTATGTACTGTTTTATTTTATCTTCCTCTATTTTCCCCTGATTATATAGATTCGCATAAAATTTCTTAATAATATCTTTTTTGGCCTCTTTACTATGTTGAATTTCTCCTTTATCATCTTTCAATTGGTATATCATTCTTTTTTTCTGTTCTTTTTTCAGTTTATAGGCTAGCCATCTGCCCGTTTTATTTGCGTGCTCAAAATAGTTTTGTTTCGCCATTTTTATTTTTTGGGCTAGTTCTATTTGGTTTATCAAATTCAATTTATGCTTAATCATTTCCCATTCTTCTCTTATTGTTTTGTTCTGGGGCTTTTCCTGGAGTTTTTGTTCTATTTGTTTTAGGTCTTTCTCTAATTTATCTAATTGTTTTTTCTTCTCTTTATTCTTTTTCCTCGTATATGCTATTACTAGGCCCCTTATATATGCTTTTAAAGTATCCCATGTGTTTTGTAAAGAGGTTTCCTCTATTTTATTTATCTGAAAGAATATTTTTACTTCCTTTTCTAACATCAAATTAAATTCTTTTTCTTTACATAATCTTTGGTTCATTGTCCATCTCTTACGTCTTCTTTCCCCTTTCCAGTTTATGAATAGTGGATTGTGATCTGCCCATTGGTTTGTGCCTATCTCAATTTTTTCTACTTCTGTTTTGATACTTGGGGTCATCCATGCCATGTCCAATCTTGACCAGGAGTTATGCGGATGGGAGTAAAAAGTGTATTGGGCCTCTTCTTCATGTGTTTCCCTCCATACGTCTGCCAAGTTTAGTTCTTCAGCCATAGTAAAGAATTCTTTTGGAAGTATTTCTTTTTTCTTTTGTTTTTTTTTCCCAGTTTTGTAGTCTTTCTTTGCATTTACTATTGCATTATAATCCCCTATTACACAAATATCATCATATTCTAATTCTGCTAATTTTATATGTAGGTCTTTAAAAAAAACCTGTAGTTTTTGGTTAGGTGCATAAATCCCTACAATTAACATTTTCCTTTTTCCTATTTCTAATTCAACCATCACCACTCTACCTTGCTCATCGGTATAAACTAGTTTAGATTGTATTTTTTCTTTTACGTAAATCACTACTCCTTTTTTCTTTTTTGGGGCCAGAGATAAATATAATTTTCCTAATTTGGGGTTTTCTAGGATTTTTTGATAATCTTTTTGAATATGTACTTCTTGCAGACATATTACATCTGCTTCTAATTTTCGTAATTTTGTGAAAATTTGATTCCTTTTCTTTGGGGCATTTAAGCCATTAATGTTTACCGAAAAGAGTTTGATCTGTTCATCCATTGCCTATTATATCTGTTTTTTGGTGTTTCTTGTTTCCATCCGTTCTCTAGGTTTTGCACCTTCTCTCTGTTCTCTCTCTTTTTCTTGCCTCTGTCTTATTTCTTTTTCTTCCTTTGTTTCTATTGGTTCTTCTTCTTGACTTTTACTATCTGTTTCCTCCTTACTTTCCTGTTCTACTTCTAGTCTAAAATGTGTGTTATGAAATTCTCTTGCCTTTTCTAGAGTATCTATTTTATATCTTTTGTCTTCCCACGTAATTAAGATCCCCTCTATTGGCAACCATCTATACATTATCTTGTATTTGATCAGTAGTTGTGTTAAAAACTGATATTGTTGTCGTAGATTTCTTACTCTTCGGGGTATCTGTTTTAAGATTATAATTTCTTTTCCATTATAGATCACCGTTTCTTCTCTAGATTTCTTATAGACTTCATCTCGGATTGATTTTTTTAAAAATTTAACATGGACTTCTCTCGCCAATCTGTGTCTTCTTATATAATTTGTTTGTACACGATAAGTTTCTTCCAATTGTCCTTTTATTTCTTCTGGCTCTTTTTGTATCATTCCTGCAATAATCTCCACCATCTTTCCTTCTAAGTCCTCATTTTTTTCTTCTGGGACATTTTGAAAACGCAAGAAGTATGAGGCCTTTTCCATTTCGAGCATGGCCAAGGAATCTGACATTTCTTTGTTTAGTTGTAGGGTTTTTTGTTCCATTGCTTCTACTTTTAATTCCACGTGATCTATTTTTGTTTCCGTTTTCCTAATTCTCTGTTCATTTTCTGCTATAGAATTTTGAATGCCCCCAATTTTATCTTTCATGGTCTTAATATCTTCCTTAACTTCTCCTAATTCATTTCTGATCTCTGCATGGAACGTTCTCATTTCTTCCTGATTTTCAGCTATTTTTTCTTGTGTTTGAAGCAGTGTTTCCTGGATCTTTTGAAACATATCTTGTATTACATTAGGTGCCATTTCCAGTTTTTCTTTTTCTTTTTCTTTCCCCATCATGCTATCTATTATTTTTTGTTGTGAGGGGGAAGGAGTCATTACTAACGTACTAGTTGTAGGTTTTTTCCCTGTCTTTGTTATGGTGGATGTTGTAGACATTTTTAATATTCGTGTAAAGCTTTCCAACCTTAACATCAATTATTAAGTTATTCCTTAATATCTCTTTTCCCCTCCAAATACTACTTATACACCACACAACTTATATATAGTTATATTATATTATATTGCCAGTTATCCCAATTAAGCAATTAATTCTTGTTCACAGTATAAATCTATTTACTTATCAATCAGGATTTTAATTTAATTTTCTTAATTTTCTAATTAGCAATCTTTTCAGTTACCCCCTTTTTTCAATCAGTCTATCTCAGAGATATATAAAAATCAGTCTTTCGCTTTAACAATAATTCCTTATCTAACTACAATTCCACAATACAATTTATAGCTATAAAAATATTGTCAACTTATATATTTCTTTCAAATATTAAACTTATTAACTAATTAAGCAGTTCAAAATTAATAATTCACTTAATTTTTATTTTCTTTAGTCCTTATTGTCTTCTTGCTTTACCTCTCTCAGTCTGTTCTTTCACAATCATGAAAAACGCAATCTGTGTCGTCTCAGTCTTTTTTTTTTTTTTTAATTTCTTCTCCCAGTCATCGGATCTCTGCATTCAATTTTCAAATCTTTTTTTTTTTAAACTTGAGTTCTTATAATCCAAAGTTATTTGTAAATCCAGAGTTCGAAATCCCGACAGATCTTCTGTATCCGTGAAATTCACCACTTAGTCCGGTATTTCAGTCTCTGTATTCGGTTTCCAATGTTTGGGGTTTGAATCAGTTATAATTCCCAAGATCAAACAGCTTGTCTCTATATCCACAAAGTCCACAGGCTGCTCCCTTTGATCAGCTGTAAAGGTCCGCAGTCAGACCGCTTCGAGCGCTATTTCTCCTTTTCTTATATTTGCTTAGTCATTCTATGGGATTCTCTCTTCCGCGCTATAATTATTCCCCCTTTCTTCCTTCTGCTCTTGTATCGCCGCTGTTGTAACTCACTTGTCTTTCTCTGATTCGCTCGCGCGTCCCATTTGCCGTCTCTGTTGTAGGTGATCTATCTGACAGTCACTCGGATTTGCTTCCACTTTTTGCTTCGATCTAGGTGGGCGCCATCCCTCCTGTCCGCCGATAAGGCCGACTTCTTCTCCACCAATTTAAGAGGTTGATCGCTCGACCTCCCTGATGACAGCGCAACACCAGGGGGCTTCACGAATTCCTCTTTAATTTCCCGATCCCTCCAAGTTCGGGAATGCCCCTAAAGAGCAATTAATGAGGAAATTTGGGTTTCAGAGACGGAGCCTCCGTTTCCTCACCCATTCGTGATGACGTCACCGCCGGAAGTCCCCTGTATTTATAAATTATATGAATACTACAGATGTAGAAGGGCAAATCAATCATTTCTTCAAACTGTTTTCCAGAAATGTAGCTAACCGTTGAGTAAATGTTATATCTTTTTAGCTGGAATCTGGGTTCCAGATTTTAAATTAATGACACAATCCAACCAAGAAGAAAGACAACTGCTCCTTTTTTTCAAAAGTCTAAAAAAAAAAGATTTCTTGTGTAGCAAATATTGCTGGTCAGTCCACTATAAACAATTCACACTGTCAGTAAAGATGATGATTTTGATGGAGATAGGAGAGATTTGTTACCGAAGTGAGAAGAAGAATATATTTTAAGCCCAAACCATGCAGAAGGAATGTGACAGAGTCTCAAACAAACACCTTCCTAATTGACATGAATATAAGAGGGGCACCTGTAAAGTTAGAAAAAAAATCAGTATTACCAGATTCTGTAGTATAGCCCATCTTAAAAGTAATTTTAGTCTTCAGGTAGAGTTGAATTTTTGATTTGGCTTTCTTAAAATGTCTAAAAAAAACCCTCAGGAATTGATCTCGAGTCCGCTCAAATGTTTCTTGTAATCTTCTGGAAAAATTGCAACAACTTGTGGGATCTCTCAGATAATGCAAGCTTTTCCCAAATTGCTTTCCTAACCTTATCATGGCAATATTCCGGTACATTTTCTTCTCTGTATCCACTGTCCCATCTTATATCAAACAAAATCAGTTAATGTTTTTTATTTCTTCCCCATTTCCACAGCCATCTCTACATGCCTTCAAACCTTAATGTGTTAACAGATAATTTCACTTGCTGATGTTTCTAAAAATACATGTTTTATATCTGTCAGGCATTTAATGATTTCCTGTAATTAAGAGGTAAGTTAAAAATAATAAAATGTCAATAACAATGCATTAAAGAATATGGACTTGTGTATTTGTGCGTGTGTGTGTCTGTAGCTGTGAAAAAGAGGGACTCTAAAAGAAAACATTTTCATAACAAAAGCAAAACTTTTAAGGAAAATAATTCCCAAAAAAATCAGAGAATGGCAAAGAAAGTTCTAGAGGCTACAATATGCCTCTTATACAACTTGCATTAATTGTTTTTGCATGATCCATCTTGAGAGAGCAAGAAACCCAGCCACTATACGTCTTCTGACAACAGATGGGTTGACCAAAAATTATGCCATCTGGATAAGAAAAGCTGCATTCAATTTGAAACATTTTCAATGTAACAGTCCACAAGTTTTAAAAGTATTCATTATTCATTTGTATGATGAGCCTTGTATCTACAGCAGTGTTTGGGGCATTTTGCTGTATCAGAAGGAGAATTTTGAACGTTCTTTCAATAGAGTGGAGGAAAGACAGTTGAAAATAACCAATAGTGGATACATCAAAACTGAAAATGAAATTCAAATAAACATGAAAGCTAGTTAGAGATAAATTAATTTGTACTTATAAGAAAAAAATATTGAATATGTATTTGAAACAGATTTTTAAATATTCTACTGAAGACCTCCTAGAACAGTGATGGTTAATGCGCAAACCCCCAAAATACAATGCGAGAGCGCCCATGCATACGTCCCCCTCGCATGCGGGTGCGGATCTCCCTGAGACCTGAATACCAGCTGGCCGGCGGGAGGCACTTGCACATGCATGGTGGAGCGAGGCTGGGGCAACGGCTGGCGTGCCAGGTGACATGGCTCTGCGTGCCACTTCGGATACGTGTGCCATAGGTTCGCCATCACAGTTCTAGAATCTTAGATCATAGGGCTGTAAGGGACCTTGTAGGTCTTCTTGTACAAATCCCTACCCAAGGCAGGAGCGTCTTTCTACTGTCCCAGACAAATGGCTGTCCAATCAAATAACCATGATCAAGCTAAATTGCCTTCTGTTTTTTATTAATGGATTTTCTGACATTATTTATGGGATAATAAATAACAGCATATAATGTCTTTGAACTCAGAACATCCTTTAACAAATTTTGTATCTTGTGTGAAAGGGCGTTGTCTTACCTGAATGCCGGTTCTGGGGACCGATGTGACAGCGGTCAGGACAGGGTTAACTGCCCTAATCTGGCAGGATCAAGTCAGGAAGCTCCTCCTCCTGCTGCTCCCTCCAGCTTTTGGATGAGGAATGGTGATGTGATGTCCTGACGATGCACCAGCCACCCTGAAAGAAACAAAAAAACAGGAGTGCCCCCAGCCGAGACGGACCGGGGGAAGGAAGGGCGGGGCTGACCGCTGTCACATCGGTCCCCAGAACCGGCGTTCAGGTAAGACAACGCCCTTTCTAGGGAAGCGATTGTGACAGCGGTCAGGACAGGGACATGCCAAAGCCCATGACCTACAGGGTGGGACCCGCCCGGGACGTGGAGGCCTGATCCGCACAGACTTGTTGAAGAACCCGATGGCCGAAGGCCGCCTCCGCCGATGCAAAAGTATCGATCCGATAATGGCGGATGAAAGGCATGGGAGACGCCCAAGTTGCGGCTCGGCAGATATCCAGCAGGGAGGCCTGGGTGGCCCACACCGCTGAAGTAGCCGTACTGCGTGTGGAATGAGCAGTGATGCGGCCAGGAGACGGAATAGACAGAGCCTCGTAAGAGGAAGCAATAGTGGCCCGAAGCCAACGACACATGGTGTGCGAGGACACTTTTAGACCCAGTGTGGAAGGTTGGAAGGAGACGAAAAGGGCCTCCGAGCTGTGAAAAGAGGATGTTCGCTGGATGTAAATGTGGAGGACTCGGCGAACATCCAGGGAATGCCAAACCCATTCCCTTGGGTGCGATGGGCGAGGGCAAAAATCCGGAAGGATCAGTTCCTGGGATCGGTGAAATAGGGAATTAACCTTGAGTAGAAAGGTGGGGTCTAAACGGAGGACCACCCTGTTAGGGTGGTATACGCAAAGGTCAGCCTTCGTAGATAGGGCCGCCAACTCCGAGATCTGCCTAGCGGAGGTGATTGCGACTAAAAAGGACACCTTATAGGAGAGAAAACGCAAGCCCACGGTGCGGAGAGGTTCGAAGGGTGCTCGAGCGTCTAACACCTTCGGAAGGTCCCAGGTGGGGTAGCGAAGTACAGGAGGGGGTTGGATATTCGAAGCCCCCTTGAGGAACAACCGTATTAAGGGACGATGGGCCAAGGAGTTCCGGGACCCCAAACAAAGTATAGAGAATAAGGCGGCTACTTGCCTGCGTAAGGTGTTGGGGGCAAGCCCTGCGTCCAACCCTCTCTGGAGAAAAATGAGTACCTGGTCTGTAGAGGCCAATCTCGGATCCAGCCCTTTTGATTCGCACCATCCAGTGAAGGAACGCCATGTAGCCCCATAGATTCACAACGTGGCTGGGCGACAAGCCACCAAGATGGTGTCCACAGATGGACACACTGTCAGGCAGATGGAATTCCGTCAGAAGCTGGCGCTCAACCGCCAGGCGGTTAGTTGAAGCCAGGCGGCATCTGGATGGTGAAGCGAGCCCTGCCGGAGGATTACATCGTTGGGAGGTAGATGCCAAGGAGGACGAACCGACAGAGCCTGAAGATCGGCAAACCAGGGCCGACGGGGCCAATGGGGAGCGACGAGGATCAGGTCCGCCCGCTCTTCCAGAAGTTTCCGGACCACCCTGGATAGGAGAGGAAGGGGGGGAAAGGCATATAGGAGGCCCTTGGGCCACCTGCTCAGTAGTGCGTCTGTGGAGTCCGCCATCAGATCCGGAAACCTGGAACAGAAACGGTCTGTCTGGCGGTTGTCCCTCATCGCGAATAAGTCCACCACTGGATCCCCGAACCGTTGCGTTATCTGTAGGAACAGGTCTGGGTCGAGCTGCCATTCGCCGTGGTCTACTGTGGAGTGGCTCAGCCAATCGGCCTGGGTGTTGCTCAGGCCAGAAATGTGGGACGCCTGTAGAGACCTCAGATTGGCCTCCGCCCAGGCCCCCAATCGATCTGCCTCCTCCATGAGGGATCAAGACCGAGTCCCCCCTAGGCGGTTGACATTGGCCTTGGCAGCCACATTGTCCGTCTGGGCAATTACGTGCCGGTCCCTGACCACATTCTTGAAAACCCGGAGGGCCAAGTGGATGGCCCGGAGCTCCAGCCAGTTTATGTTGTGGGTTTTGTCTTCTGAAGTCCAAAGACCTTGGGCCATGCGAGAATGAATGTGGGGCCCCCAACCGAGAAGGCTGGCATCTGTTGTTAGAATAACTGGGTTGGGCTCCCTGAACTCCCTCCCCTTGTAAAGGGCCTCGGAAGACCACCAACGGAGGGACTGAATGACAGATGAGTTAAGGTGAACAATTTGGTTGGAAGCGGAAATCCAGGACTTCTGGTATGGGAGAAGAAACCACTGCAGGGGCCTGCAGTGGAGACGGGCCCATGGCACGATGCCAATGCATGAAACCATCTTACCGAGGAGTTGAGAAAGGGTCACCAGGGAGACCGGGTTCCCCTGGGCGATGGAATCGACCAGAGACCGCAGACTGGACAGTCTTTCCTCGGAAAGATAGACCCTGCTCTCGACCGTATCGATGACAGTCCCAAGATGTTGAATGCGGGTCGTAGGTACCAGGTGGCTCTTGGCACGATTGATGGAGAAACCGTGAGCCTCTAGGACCTGGAGGGTGGCGTTCAGGTCCTGATATGCCTAAGCCTCTGAGCTCAAAAGAATGAGAAGATCGTCTAAATAGCATTGGATCCGAATTGGTTGAGCTCGAAGGTGCGCCGCAAGTGCAGCCATTAATTTAGTAAAAACTCGGGAAGCCGAGGAAAGGCCAAATGGGAGGGCACGTTACTGGTAGTGACGGCCCGCATGGCAAAACCGGAGAAATTTGACATACGTCGGATGAATGGGGACATGCAGGTAAGCCTCCGTCAGGTCGACTGACGAGAGGAAGTCCCCGACCCTGATGCTTTCCAAGATGGAAGAGAGGGACTGCATCTTGAACTGCCAGTAGGGAACCCAGCGGTTCAAAGACTTGAGGTCTAGAATGGCCCTCCAGCCCCCCGAGGATTTCTGAACGACGAACAAGCGGGAGTAAAAACCTTTTCCATGCTGCTCCTGTGGCACCGGCTCGATGGCCCGGATATCAAGGAGGTGTTTGATGGCCGAGGCCAGCAGGAGCCGTTTCTGCCGATCCCGGGAAAGGGGGCATCGAAGAAACCTGTTGGGAGAAGTGGAGAGAAATTCCAGGGAGAAGCCCCACCTAACCATCTCCCGGACCCAAGCGTCCGAAGAAGAAGCCTCCCATTGGCTGGCAAAGAGAGCCAGGCAGCCCCCAATGGGAGGATTGGATGTGCAGCTAACGGGACCTGCGGAAGGGACGTCCGTGGCCGCCTCGGGAAGGGTGCCTGGAGAATCCCCTCTGGGCCTGGAATCCCTGGCGATCAGGGGGCCTGGATCGAGGAGGAAAGGCCCTTGGTGACCAACCTCCTGAGAAGGGAGAATCAAAGGGCGAAAGGAACGCCGCTGCTCTGAACGTCTGGAGACGCTGGGAAGGATACGTTACTTGTCCTTTGTTTCTATCAATAGGGGTTCCCAAGAGGGAGGGACCGTCAAAGGGCGAAGAGGCAAGACGCCACTTTGATTTGGCGTCCGCCTGCCAACTGCGGAGCCATAAAAGGCCTCGGGAAGTAACTGAGGAACCAATTGCCTTTGCCGCAAAGCGGGCCGCATTAAGCATCGCGTCAGCAGAGAACTCCAGAGCGGCTAAGATCTTGTTAAGATCCTGATGGGACCTGGTATCCGACACTGGGAGTCTATCTTGCAATTGTCGGATCCATAGGATAGAGGCCCTAATAAAAAAGGATGAAGCCATGGCAGATTTAGCTGCCCAGGCTGAAGCTAGATGAGACTTCACCAAAGATTGCTCCAGTCATTTATCCTCCGGGCGGAGATTGTCCTCGGGAGGACCAGTTACGTTAGCTTGAGCCGTAAGGGCAGCTACCGGAGGGTCGACTATGGGGATCTGAAGGAGTGATACCAATTCCGGGGCCAGATTGTAGAAACGCTGGTCCAGCTGGTTAGGGTTAGGCCCTGATGATGGAGCTGACCATTGCTTCTTTAGGACATCCTTAAAAAGCCTGGGCCCTGGGATCTCTTCAGTCTCAATTTCTGGGACCTCAAAGAGGGGTAAAGGAGCCCCCGTGTCCCCCCCTGAAGTGGAAAGGGCCGGAGGATTACCCAGACAGGTGGTTAATTTGGCTTTGTGTAGTAATGACCTGAAAAGATGGGGCTTAAACAGTCCAATAAAGGACGGTTGATCAGGAGCTAAGTCCTCATCCTCGGAAAGCTCCCTGTCCCGGGCATCCTCATCAGCGAAAGATGGGTGCTCAGAAGGCGCCACAGAAGGAACAGCGACCCCCGCTGAAGCATGACCTTCCTCCAAAAGAGAACCTTCTAGATCAACATTGGAACAGTCTGAGTCTGCCACCCAGGAGGAGGTTCTACGTTGCAATTCAGCCTGAACTCCCTTTTGTTTAGCTGTTTGAATGAAAGTTAGGAATTCTGGGGCCACGGGTAGGCTTGTAAGAACATTCCCTCCAGCAGGGGTTGGAGCATCCCTAGGGGTAGATGAGGCAGCTGCCTGTCCCTGGGGGGGAGGGGGCTCAGATTGGGGACCGAAAAGGGCCTCACAAACATCCTCTTGCAATGGAGATGGCAAGTGGTCCCCATCTGGAGACAAGGGCTGCAAGGCCTGAGATTGCTCTACAGGAGGCTCAGATGGAGGAGCCGTAGAGGAGTGGGGAGCCAGCGGTGGTTGAGGAGGAACAGGCCCAGGCTGAGCTGGGGCCTCCCTGATTGAGGCTTCCCTAATGGCCTTTTGAATAGAACATTCTATCGCCTGATGTAAGCGAAGTTCCTCTTTGGCCTTAGCTGCCGCTTTCTTGTCCTCCCTAGAGGAATGAGTCTTTTTGGCCTTTTTTGAAGGTCCAGCTGAAGAAGGACCGGGAGCAGGATCCTCAGAGGCCTGGCGTTTAGATGCCTTAGATGGGCGAGAGGCCATCTTGGGAGAGTAGGCCTCTAACGGCCACGAGGCAGCAATAAAATGGCGGCCGCTAACTACAATGGTCTACTGGAAGGGCAATCAAAATGGTGGCCGCTATTAAAGTCTCGCCAGATAAAGCGTCCAAGTCAGCAAAATGTTGACTTTAACGTTAAGGCCCCCAAGCAGAGCCACTGAGCCCAGGTACAATACCACTATCTTCGCTCCTGTAATCTATCCGATCTGGAGCTGTCAGTCACCCCAGCGCCAAGCCTGGACGGGTCTCCAAGGGCGGCAATTGCTGCAAGCAAGCAAACGTGGCTGCGAATGGAAGAGGCGGCTGAAAGCGGCAGAAGAATTACGCTGCCGAGAGGTGCCTTCGGGGAGCGGAGAAAAGCCCCGCTCGCCGGAATCTGAGCCGCCGTTTGAAATTCAGCCGCCAAGCAGCCAGGAACCTGCGACTCCACGAAGAGGTTCCTTTCGGCGGTTTTGGGCGTGAGCCGTTCGCGCCGGTAATGGGAGAGGCTCAGTTGAGGAGCCTCAATCCCAAAAGACCGCGAGCGGTCACAGCGGTCTCAGACCGAAGCCCTTCTTGCTGTCTGCACCTCAAATTCAATTAAATCGCTAGAAAACAGACAATCGATCACAGAGAAATGGCTAAGTGCGTCCGATCCGGCACAGATCGAGTCAGAAAGCTGGAGGGAGCAGCAGGAGGAGGAGCTTAACTTCCTGACTCGATCCTGCCAGATTAGGGCAGTTAACCCTGTCCTGACCGCTGTCACAATCGCTTCCCTAGAAGGGAAATGTTATCGTAAAAGAGGTGCAACTTACTTGTTGTACCCTAAATTATTAATCACTTAATGTTCATTTAATTTTCTTACATATATTAAAGAAAAGCTGTCTGGAATTTCAAATCATATGAAATGGCACTATATTTTCTTTATTCTCAAAGTTAGGAGCTACATACATGTTTAATTTCACAACATATAGACAGATTTAACCATACTTTCAATTGGGAAAATGTGACAATCCTAGACCAGGCCAAATGCAAAAATGCCAGGGAATTTCTAAAAGCCTGGCACTCTGACAAATCAGCCATCAATACACACATAGACATCAACAACATCTATAGACTAGGCAAAGGAGATAATCAGCCCAAAAACGAGATTCCAGCACCTCTCCACCAGTATCAGCACTCAGATCAGCATAGATTAACTCCAAGGTCAACTTCAAATCAACAATCAAGTAAGCAATACCCCAAACAAGAAACTGCCAGAGTCATTAGTAAACAGCCCAAAGAAAGGATCCCTAAGACCGCTCCAACCCACAGAGTCAGGCAAGACACTAGAATATCAACTGACAGCAAACAGCACTTCTTACTAGCACTGGTGATGAACCTAGTTAGGGTCAACAGTGAAATCCACCCGGTTCTATCTGGCTCACCGAACTAGTAGTGCTGGTGGCGGGACGCCCATCCGCTGGGAGGTCATTACGTCCTGGTTTTTTACTTTCTGCGCATGCGCAGAAGAGGTGCGCTCGTGCGCTCCCGTTCCCAAACCGGTAGTGAAGGTAAGTGGATTTCACCGCTGGTTAGGGTCATGAAGCGACTTCAAGAAATCAAGCAAGCTCAGAGAGCATCAAGGACCCCTCACATACACGTTTCTCTGCTATCTTATATGCAGAATCTGTATTTTATTTCAAATGACTACTTGCTTTTTGATATACCTGGTGAAGGCTGAAATGTTACACTTTGAAACTCTGTTCCTATTTGCAAGCTTAAATACCTTGACAGTTGCTAGTATATTCCATGAAGTTCATCTGACAAAAATAAATATCAGAAACACTTCTTTACTATTTTTAAAAATGAATCTTGGTAGGTTTTTTTTTTTAATTTTGTATTATGGGTTTGGTTCAGAAACTTCCGTTTGTTAACAATATCACAAAACTTTAAAATAACAAAATGCTGTTTTCTTTGCAAGTGAAGACAAAATTTCATATGGCATACTCTTTATGCCTGGAAAATATAATTGGAACATAAAGAACTGAATAAATAGTTTTCACTAATATACTCTGGATTTTTTTAACATTGTACTCAAAATATATACCTTCTAATCTGAAAATTACATAGGCTGCTACAGTTATTTTACATTAGAATAGTTTAGATATACAAGAGATAAGAAATAAAAATACAGTTCAAATGATGAAATCACAACTATTAATATTCTAGACCAGTGATGGTGAACTTTTTTGGCACCAAGTGCCCAAACCGGAACATGCGTGCACGCTGCAGCCCCAGAAACTCGAACACCAGCTGGCCGGTGTACATGCATGTGCCGGCCAGCTGGTCTTCGGG
The DNA here is from genome assembly GCF_059756535.1 of Pantherophis guttatus. Lineage (NCBI taxonomy): Eukaryota > Metazoa > Chordata > Lepidosauria > Squamata > Colubridae > Pantherophis > Pantherophis guttatus. The sequence continues at coordinate 213,460,477 of NC_142064.1, forward strand.
TTTCTGGGGCTCCGACATGCACGAATATCAGCTGGCATGCCAGAAACCACAAGAGCAGCTGGCGACGGCACACGTGCCCACAGAGAGGGCTTTGTATGTCACCTCTAGCACACGTGCCATAGGTTCACCATCACAATTCTAGACTATTTAAAATCAAAAGCAGCCAATAAGTAAACCACCAGTTATATCTCAGGTCCTTGGAGAGGAGTTTTCATCAAAAACTGAATTACAGGTGGATTGAAATTTCCATTCATTTCCTAATGCATGTAGAAAAAAAAATAAAAATGATACGAAGGAAAGATAAATAAAATTTAATGAAGTTGAACTATTAAATTAATTTAATAGTTAAAGTGTAAAGGCAAGTTACAAAGTTATAAAAAATATGTTAAAATCATTAGTTAGCTACTGTAATATCTACAATATTTAGCTATATATACACTCTTTTCTGAAAGCATTCTAAAAAAAATATTTCCCCTAACATACTAATTAAATAGAGATTCAGTGATGGTGCTCTTATCTCAAAAATGTTTAATGGATACTAAAATGACCAAATTAAGAAATTCTGTGATGATTTGTAGTAATTAAAGCTAAAATAACGTAATATGTAAAACAAATGCATAAGACCTAAACAAAACAAAACCTCACCCCAACACCAAAACAAGCTTCAACCACAATTTGATCTTCCGTTATACCCATTCACTTGGCAGATAAAATGACTAATATATTGCTGCTCAGTAAATATTGCAAACTGAAAAATGCTAATCAGAAGGGTAATTTGTATTGCACTGCAAATAAATAAAGTCAGATGTTTTAGAAATATCTCTACTAATGATGGAAAAATAATAGACAAAACTCATTTATCAAATTTAATCAGTGATTGAATTTCAATCATATATGGCTATATTTATTACAAAACATGTTCTTATTTACAAGCAACTACATTTTGGCACTCAGGAATTTAGGATTACAGGTAGTCCTTGACTTACAACCACAATTCTGGCTGTACACCATCCTGAGTCCTTCGGGAGAAGGGCGGTATAAAAATTCAAATAAATAAATAAATAAATAAACAATTGAGCCAAAAATTCTATTGGTAAGCAAGACATTTGTTAAGTGAGTTTTGTCCCATTTTATGACCTTTCTTGCCACAATTGTTAAGTGAATCACATAAGTTCTTAACTTAGTAATACAACTGTTAAGTGAATCTGGCTTCCCCACTGACTTTGCTTAGCAGCAGGTCACCGAAGGTGATTATATGACCCTGGGACACTGCAGCCATCATAAATATGAACCAGTTGTCAAGCGTCTGAATTTTGATCATGTGACAATGGCCGTGTGAAAATGGTCATAAATAACTTTTTTCAGTGGTGTTATAACTTTGAATGATCACTAAATGAACAGCTGTAAGTCAAGGACTACCTGTACTATCTATCTATTATCTATCTATCTATCTATCTATCTATCTATCTATCTATCTATCTATCCAAAAATGTTTAACTATTTGAATTGTTTCCCTTTTTTTCACTGACATCATTCTTTTATCACAAAGTGCTCCTATGAAAGCACTTTCAAGAATGCGATGTAATACTCTTACCTGAATTCTATTTATCTGAGAAAGTGACCACAAAGTTATCACATTTTTCCGGTATCCTAAAGGCACTCACTGATAAATCAGGAGGTCAAGAACATCTAAAGAATTATTTTCACCACTTAACAAGGAATGGGAAACAATTCAAAGAGCCTTCACAGATATTTTCAGGATTTGGGTTACTGATGGGCAAACAACTGCCCACAGTACTTGTAGATCAGTGGTTCTCAACCTGTGGGTCGGGACCCCTTTGTGGGGTCGAACAACCCTTTCACAGGGGTCGCCTAAGACCATCGGAAAACACATATCTTCAATGGTTTTAGGAATAATTTTATGGTTGGGGGTCACCACAACATGAGGAACTGTATTAAAGGGTCGCGGCATTAGGAAGGTTGAGACCCACTGCTGTAGATAAAGCCACCATGCCAAAGATATATGATAAGCTGACACAGTGTTTGAAAAAATCAACACAGTAGTGTCAGAGGGTAGAAAGGAAGCTTTAATTTCACTTCTCTAGTAATACAGATCCAAGTAAGAAGGCTGAGGGATGGAGGAGCTCCTAAACAGATTGATTTCCCCTCCTCTATTATTTCTTCACAAGTTGTCCACGTGTGATTTAAGAAAATAGGGAACAGGTTTACGGCATAAAAATAGTATTTGGAATAGAAGTGATGTGTGTAAAGGCTGCCTAGGAATGAGAAACTACAGAATGAAAAGCTGCCTGGCATAAACCCAAACATAATGAGTTATAAGTTTATGCAAGATCCAATAAGTTTACAAAAAAGAAAGCAAAAGTATGAGAAACACTAGTCAAATTTATATAACCCATACTGGAAATGAGAATTTATTCTTACACTATAGCTTTCTTCATTAAGCTAATGGGCCTTAATGGCAACATTCAGCCAATGTAAATTTGCTATCTTTTTCCTACTATAGTGGTAGGAACTATAGTGAATCTTACTCATTTTTTGTTTCCAGTTAATTCAAAACCTAGTTGGCAAACATTTTCACAGCAATTAGAAGATACTAACAGCTTACAGGCTGTAAAAATTATCAGCAGAAAACATAAGATCTGCAGACTCACAAAGTGGAAGTAAAGGAATTGCAAACCTTTTAACAGTTAATCGCTGGCTGACTTAATTTTTCTAATACTATACAAGCAACCTAGAAGTTCAATCAAAACTGGTACCTACATGTTGTAAAAGTCTGCCACCATAAATGAATACTAGAGTTGTGAAGCAAATGGAAAATGCCTAAAATAACCATAACCAAACAGCAATTTCCAAACAATTCATTTTTTTAATATTGGAAATACTCCCTCCCTCAATCTTTATCTATTAGGTTTAATGACCCCTAAAACCTAACTTTCCTTTTCCTTGTATATACAAACATTTAAAATGTATAGTGCTTTATTTTCCAAATCACCGAAGTATGCTGGCTGTTATTATTTTGCAAGAAAAAGATTCCACTTACCCAAAATGAAAAAAAAAATCCCATTCTTAAGCAGGAATCTTAATAACAATCCCCTAGAATTTTCCCATTCCCTAAATTTCTCCAGCAGAATTGCATGCCTCAGAACAGAGACATCTAGGCAGGTGAAGAGATGTTAGCCATGACTACATGATCAAAGTCTTGCCTCATTTTTTACTTAAGGAGGGGTGTGGTTATTGTATGAAAAAATGCTAGAACTATTATGACAAGTAAATGAGGAAGTGAGAAGAAGACCCCAAATATCCCTTTCGTGACTTACTCTGGTATAAAAGGAGATAAAGACTCGTGGAGTTGGCTTTCAAGATTGTGTTACTATACCCTATAACAATAAAGGAGAGGCTCAATAGCCCTTACATTGCCTGTTCTATGGTATGATCTGCCTCAAAGGGCTGACATGCTTCCAAGCAATTTACCTGGTCAGGATATTCTCCAAAGGGGCGTTGGTCTTACCTGATACGCTCCTTCTCTGTGTATTACGGAAGAGTCCAAGAATGGGTTGACTTGTCCTTTCTGCCCCAGAGACCGAGTTGTCAGACTTGTAGCCATGCCCCGTCGCTTCTCTCTCTGGCCCAGTTTTCGATGAAGGCGTAGCTGTGAATAAAATGCTTCCCCAATGTAAAATGATTGCTCCTGGACTCAGGGCCATACAGTCGCCAGGTTGGGTTTGGACTCTCCCGTAATACACAGATAAGGATCGTATCAGGTAAGACCAACACCCCTTCACCAGTGTGATTGTGGGAGAGTCCAAAAATGGGACATACCAAAGCCGGCTGTCCTATGGATGGGTAGGCGTTTGGTCTGGAGTCCTCAAGGCTGTATGAACCTTCCGAAGGATGGTTCCGCTGATGTGAAAGCGTTCAGTTTGTAGTGTCTAATAAAGGGCGACGATGAGACCCATGTCACCACCTGTTGTGACTCCGACCCCCGAGCCCGTCTTATCGGAGGGAGAAGACTCCGAAAGTGAAGGAGAGGAGTTGGCAAGGCCTCCCTCTCCAGGACCCTCCTCTCTGGCAATGCCTCAGGTGTCTTCTGAAGGTCAAGAGATAGGCCAGGAGCCAGGCACTTCCGAGCAGCCGCAGTTAAACAGCGACGGAGATAAGCCTTGGCTGGATCCCCGACAGCGCCGGAAAGACAAGTGTGCACAGCAGAGGAGGCGTGCCAGAGATTAAGCTGAGTTACTGGACCACACCCCACAAGGGATAAAAGGGGGTGTGGTGGCCATTCAGGCTTTGTGATGGACAAAACTGAAAGCTAGCAAGTCATTCTGCATTTCTGGAACTTTGTTATATGCTCTGCTTGGATTGATTTTTGGACTGGACTTGACTATTCTTTGGCTTTTGTGGACTTACTCTGATGTTTCGGTCGGAGGAGATAAACCTCCCTTTGTAAGTAAAAACTTTTGGCAAGCAGCCACTGGGTTGCTGCCAATTCTGTTATCAAAGGAAATTCTTGTCTGCTGGTTTATTTTAACTCTTGGTCGACTGCTGGTGTGCGTGTGTGAGACGGGGACAGAACACCACCCTACAAATGTCTTCAATGGAGGCCTGAGTTGCCCACGCCGGCGTCATGGCTGCACTCCTAGTTGAATGAGCCATTACCCGTCCAGGTAGTGGCAGGGCCTGGGTTTCGTAGGCCTTGGCTATACATGCTCTTAACCATCGGCCTACGGTTGATAGTGTTATTCTCGTGCCTATTGAAGATGGTTGAAAAGACACAAATAGTGACTCTGTTTTTATGGTAGGGGATGTCCTCTTGATGTAAATCCAGAGGACCCTCCTAACATCCAAGGTATGCCATTTCTTCTCTAGGGCATGGTTTGGCCCTGGACAGAAGTCTGGCAATAGGATTTCCTGGGCCCTATGGAACCAGGGATGAAGGAGCGGTCCAGTCTGAGGACCACCCTGTTTGTGTGAAAGATGCAAAGGTCCTCCAAGAGCCACCAAGATACTGAGATACGCCTGGCCGAAGTGATGGCTACGAGGAATGTGATCTTGAAGGTCAGGAAGCGCAGACTGACTGTTTTAAGCAGCTCGAAGGGTGCCAAGGTGAGGGCTTGCATACCTTAGGTAAGTCCCAAGTGGGATATCTGTATACTACCAGAGGGCTCAGGTTGGCTGCACCTCTGATAAACCTCTGGTAACCGGGTGTTGAACGAGGGACTCCCGCTCCCCACATGTCAACACCATGGAGAGAGCCGACACGTGTCTGCGGATGGTGTTATGGGAGAGTCCTCTATCCAGTCCTTCCTGGAGAAATTCCAGGACTTGTGGCACCAAAGTCGAAGTGGGGTCAATGGAACATCACTTGGCAAATGTTGTCCAGGTGGAGTTATAAATTCTATTGGTCAACGGCCTTCTGGAGACCTGAATCGTCAGGAGACTCCTCTCAAATGCCAGACAGTCAGTTGGAGCCATTGTGGCTCCGGATGGATCAAGACCCCCAGGCTGAGGGAGATTCTCTCCTGAGGAATCCTCCAGGATCGGGATACTGAGAGGCTGACCAGATCCACATACCACGAGCGTCTGGGCCAGTGGGGAGCTATCAATACCTTCCTTATGACCCCCGGAATGAGAGGAAGAGGGGGGAAAGCATGCAGCAGCCCACTGGGCCATGGGCTGCAGAGAGCATTGATCCCTTCCGCTCCTGGTGTCGCAAATCTAGAGAATAATTTTGGCAACTGGGCGTTCATCAGGGAGGCGAACAGGTCCACCACCGGATGACCGAACCTCTCGGACAGCTCTCTGAAGAGGTCTGGGTGCAGCTGCCACTCGGAATGGTCTATCGTGGCCTTGTTGAGTTAGTCCGCCTGCACATTGGTTGACCCCGAGATGTATTCTGCTTGGATGGAAATGAGATGCCTCTCCGCCCAGAGCCCTAGTCATTCTGCTTCGTGCATGAGGGACCTGGAGTGGGTACCCCCTTGTCAATTAATGTGGGCCTTGGTGGCCACATTGTCTGTCAGAAGCAGAACATGTTGTCCATGAATGATGTCTTGGAAAGGTTGAAGGGCCAATGTGGTGCCCTGAGCTCCAGCCAATTTATATTGTTGTTGAGATCCACCTGGGTCCAAAGCCCTTGAGCCATTTGAGCCTGTAGGTGGGTGCCTCAGCCAAAGAGGCTGGCATCCAAAGTAGTTGTGAGTGGCTGGGCTCCCTGAAGACACAGCCCTTGGTCAGCACTGCAGATGTCCACCATCAGAAAGATTGTAGTACCGGTAGGGAGACTCAAACCCTGGCATTGGAGCTGCTGCTGCCAGACCATTGGTATGGGAGAAGGAACCACTGCAGGGTTCTGGCATGCAGTTGTGCCCAGGGAACAATCGAGATGCAAGATACCATTTTTCCCAGGAGCTGTGATAGGAGAGCTATGGGCACCGTGCACTCCTGTTGGATCCAGTTGACAAGGGCCACTAAGCTGTCCCGACATTCCTGGGACAGGTACATCTCGCCCAACCTGGTATCGATCACCACTCTGAGGTGTAACAGACGAGTGGTGGGAACCAAGTGGCTTTTCTCAAAGTTCACCGAGAAGCTGTGTTCTTGCAGGGCCTGGATTGTAGTCTGCAGGCCCACACAGGAGAGGGAGCCTGTATGAGAATGTCGTCGAGGTAGCACTGAAGCCACACAGGTATGGACCTGAGATGTGCCACCAGTACTTTGGTAAAGGATCTGGGTGCCAAGGCCATCCCGAACGGCAACGCCCTGTACTGGTAGTGATGTCCTGCATAATAAAATCGCAGAAACTGACGATGGGCCGGTAGTATCAGTACATGGAGGCATGCCTCCGTCAAATAGATGGACGTGAGGAAGTCCCAGATGCATTCCAGGATGGATTGGGAGGAGTTCATCTTAAATCTTTTGTAGACCAAATGGACGTTCAATTTTTTGAGATCTAGAATTGCTCTCCCCCCCCACTCCACCTGAATTCTTCGGAACAACGAATAGCATCGAATAAAATCCCTGAGGCCTCTTTTTACGTTGTTCTTGGAGACAGGGCCACAAATGAAGTGATTCGGGGGTGTGGAGAGAAACTCTAGTGTGAGGCCTAGCCTCATCATGTTGAGGACCCAAGTGTCTGTCGTGGTTGCCTCCCAGACCAAAGCAACTGCCAATGGGAGGCTTGGACTGGCAGTCATTTTGATCTATGAAAAGGGCAACTTCCTGACCCATGAAAGAGCCGCTTGGCCTGAATCTGATGTCTGGATCTGTCACAAAACCCGGATGTGTCTGGTTGGTGGTCAGGTCTTTGTGAGTAATACCTCTGATGTTGAGTAAATTCAAAGTCATTGGACCGAAAAGGATTTTATGATAGTAAGGCGAGGGACGACGGTCCGCTCCTCTGGGTATGGAAGGTAAAATCTTCCTCCTCCCCTTGTTCTCTACTAGTCTGGCTCTAGAGCCTCATCAAATAGCGTGCCCCCTGTATAGGGGGCAGAGGCCAGTCTCCATTTTTGACCTCGCGTCAAATGTTGTAAAAACTGTCCCAGCTGGTGAGCCAATTGGGACCTTGTCAGCCTCTGCCTGTTTTAAGGCTTTGGAGAATTGCCTCTACAGTGCCCTTTGGTGTCTTTCTGTGTCCTTGTCCAAGGCTAAAAAAGCCTTTTTGGACAGTGGGGCTTTAGATCTGCTCTGTTTAGCAGCACCCGGGTAATTGTTTTGGTGCCCCTGTAGCTAGGCTGTTCAGTTCGTTGGGGCCTGGGGAAGACGATCCACCTCACCGTTATTCGCAGGGAGGGATCACTCCGCCATCTTGGGAACGTGTCCTGAGATCAAGCTGGGCCTGGTCTCCTCGGGAGGAGGGGAAGCAGTGGCGGCCACACAGAAGCTGGGGAAGGCCAGCGCACTCGCTGTGGCCCGGAAAGGATAGGTACAAAAGGCTGCAATGCCTGCGTGCTGGAATCCTTGTTGCTGCAGCCTGGAGCCAAAAATGGCGCAAAAACAGCAAGCCAACCCTTCAAGCACCCAATTTCAAAAATGGCTCGAAAGCAGCAAAGCCAACTCTCTCAGCGCCCTTAATGCAAGCCTGTAATCCTCGGAGTTTGGCACAACAGATCGGCCAATGACTCCGGAACCACCACAAATCAAGTTTAGATATTCAGATGGTGGCGGTCTTGCCAGCGGACCAGCGGACTAACCGGTGGCATTCTGTTGGAGGAAACAGGCGCCCGCAACTCTTGGAGGAGCCCCAGTTGAACTGCGGATGCACTGCCTCCAATCTCTTGTCCTGGGGTGGTGGCGGTCACGCCAGACAGGCCAGGGTAGACCAGCACACACATTGGGAGCTTGCGGGCCGAGATCGGCAGCCAAAGGCTTCAAAGCAACAGGAAACTCCCTGTGCTGTGCCTGCTCCTCTTAAGATCTTCCCAAAAAACTAACAAAAAGGAGAATCCAAGCGAAGATAATTTCTTGCTCAGATCTGCATTAGCTAAGTGTGTACATGCCTCTCTAGGCTAGACTAAGTAGAAAAACTGGGGCTCAGTTGAGTAGAGGAAGCATGGCCAAGAAACCGTAGCAACTCAGTCTCTGGGCAGATAGACGGAAGTCAACCCACGCTTGGATTCTCCAAGCAGCGCACTGGAGAACCTGTTGTCATTTGTCATTTTATTAAATTTGTATACCGCCCTACTCCCGAAGGACTCAGGGCGGTGAACAGCCATAAAATAAAACATGTAGATACAAAATTTAAAATAGGGATAAAACTAATTAAATAAATTTGGCTGAGACATTTTAAAACCCCAATAAATTAAAACCAAATTTAAAATTCCATTTAAAAAGAGGAAAAGTTTAGGTCAGGCCAGCTTGATGGAATAAAAACGTCTTAAGCGCGCGACGGAAGGTACGCAGATCCGGAATCCTCCGTATCTCCGGGGGGAGTTCGTTCCAGATCGTAGGTGCCCCCACAGAGAAGGCTCTCCCCTGGGGGCCGCCAGTCGACATTGTTTGGCCGACGGCACCCGGAGGAGCCCCTCTCTATGGGAGCGTACTGGTCGGTGGGAGGCTATTATGCACTGGGTTGCACCCTGCTCTTTTTGGATCAGGATTGTAGATTGGAAATGGTTCTTTATTCAACTAAGTTTTTAAAAAACAAAGCAACTTTGGTGATAGGTGTGCTTTTTATTGCTTGTTGTTGGTGCACCAAATGCCATATGATCTACCTCAACAGAAGAAAACGATTGGATTGGATATTATTATATTATATTAATTATATTAATTATATTATATTATATTATATTATATTATATTATATTATATTATATTATATTATATTATATTATATTATATTATATTATATTATATTAATTATAATTATATTATATTATATTATAATATTATGTTATATATTGTATTGTATTGTATTATATTATTTATTGTACTGTAATACTATACTACACTACACTACACTACACATTATCCAGCCATCATTATTTTTTTAAACAACTCAATGCGACAAACAAATCTAAGATTCCTTCTACCTATTAACCTCCACAACAATTCTGTGAAGCGAATTGGGCTGAGAGAGAATGAATCATGGTGCCCCAAACTGGATTTCATGGCAAGACTAGAACTTAAGAGTCTTCTGCTTTCTAGCTTCGTGCCTTAGCCACTAAACCAAACTAAAATAAAATAAAACAAAAGTTTTGTTTAAAAATAAGAACACTATCGGAAACTCATTTGATATTTAAAGATTTGTACTCAATTTTGAACAATTTGAAGTGCTAATACTTGACCTTTTAAAGCCATTACATTTGGCAACTTCACTGTGCAATACAGTGAGAACAACTCCAGAGGCTTTTCTTCTTGAACTTCATGGTTTGCACAGAGATTGGTGCCTGTTTGGATAACTCCTGCCACAATAATGTCTGCCTAGTGCAATTTACTTGGCACCAATCAACAACTTTTATTCTTTCAAATGTTGAGCTTGGTCACTTTGAATTACTGATTTAGATTGCTTCTTTCATTCTATACTTCTACTATATCTATACTCCATATACGTATCTATACTCCATATTCCCTTTCAGACTAGACAAACAGAGTAGGAAAGAGCAAGCCAAAGAAATTAAAAATATGGTATATACAGTATACAATATACAAAAATAAAACAGAACAAAACACATAGCTAAAAATAATTAACACCAAGTCGATTCATCATACATCTCCAGGCCTTCATATCATAGAAATCATCCATGCTTCTAAAACATCTATTCCCGTGATGGCAAACCTACAGGTGGCAAGCGTAGCCATATTGGTGGGCATGCAAGCTCAGCTGCAGCGCACATGCACGTGCCAATCAACTGATTTTCGGGCCTTCTAGGCCCACCAGAAGTAGGGAAACAGGCTGTTTCTTGCCTCCAGAGGACCTCGGGAGTGGGGGGAGGCCCTTTTTTCTCTCTCCCCAGCCTCCAGAGCCTTTCTCGGAGTCTGGAGAGGGCACAGAGGTCCTTCGGAGGCCAAAAGCAGCCCGTTTGCCAACTTCCGATGAGACCCTCCGGGGGATGGGGAAGACTATTTTCACCCTCCCCAGAGTCCTAGAAAGGCTCTGGAGGCTGGGGAGAGCAAAGAACGGGCCTACCATGCCATCACATGCCAGGAGCGGGGGAGGGGGTTGCACGCACATGCGCCGGGGCAGGGTGCATAGAATTATGGATGTGGGCATGCGTGCGTGCAACACCTCCCCCCCCGCTCCTGGCACGCGATGGTAAAAAGATTAGCCATCACTGATCTATTCAATGATTTATGCATTGCCTTTAACTACCACCTCTTTCTTTTTTATCAATGCAATCCAACCAAAGTGTTATTAGCCTTCTTCCTTTTGCTCCATTCATTCTTCTTTTATATATGTTCTATACTTTGGTCTTCATCATTTTCTCTGTACAGTATGACCGAACCAACTCAAAAGTTTTATTTTTTTATACCATGACTCACTATTATATTAAATCACTCACTTATTCAGCATCCTTTAATTTCTGACCTTATCTCTTTTTACTTTAACATACAAATGTCTTTTCTTCTATCATACTTGAATCTCATTTTCGTATTAATATTTATACTCCATAAACCACTACAAATCTATCCAGATTATAGCAGTATATAAATGAGAGAAATGAAATAAATAACCCCAGCAGCACCAACATCTCTTATATATAACTATTTTTTGACATACATTCATTCCTTGCAACAAATCACATGCTATCTACTTCTATCAACACTGGCATGTTTTAAAATTTCACAATTTCTTTTCCTATCTCTAGCATTCATTCACCCAAGCTAATTTTTCATTGTTTATGTATAATTTGAAATCACTTACTCCATTTTTTCTGCCAAACACAAATACCTTGTTTTCTGATCCATTCATTTTCAGATCAATACTCTCTCTAACATCATAAAATCTACTGAACATGTTCCTGAAAACATTTGGGTTCTCAGTGAATAATATAGCATCATAGGTATACAAAGTAACACCTACATTTCACATCCTAAACCAACACAATTCTAACATCATCTCAAATTTTCCCAATATATTAATCTACAATCATGGGAAAAAGTAAGCACATTTCATTGAAATTTTTAACTTCTTTGACATATTTCAACATTCAGATATTTGATATTCATTTGAACAATATTGACAAACGGAATATCATATATCAAATATCATGCACCATTTACATTTGGTAGTACATTCTGTAATTAAAAAAAAGAAAAATGCAAATTTTGCCTGTGGAAAAAATACACCTCTATACTGAACACAACCTCAAATACCTAAAATTAGAATCAGGTACACCAGATCAGATGCAAATGATTAAAACACCATTGGAGAGGATGTAGGAGGAACTACAGATTGTCTTATTTAAACCTTGGCATTTTGTTTGATTTGCTCTTTATTGTTGAAATGTCTGCTATCTCTATGCCTGGGATAGCTCTCTGAGGCCTTCAGAAATGTTGCAGATGTCTATGATTCTGGAAAGGGATTTAATAAGATTGCCATACAACTGGAGCTCAATCATTCCACTGTCCAGAAGATCATCTACCAGTGCAGAAGATTTCAAAGAACTGCAATCTTACCCGGGCCAGGCCATTCCAGCAAATTCAGCCCAATAGTAGAATGCAAGATGCTGAAAGAAATCTCTAAGAACCTCAGAATGACATCATATTACCTATAGGTAGTTCTTGTTACTATTGATGTTGAAGGGCATGAGTCTACCGTTACAAAGAAGCTGCATAAATTAGACCTACATGGGATGTGTTTTGGAATGACTATGTCAAAGCATGGATCTAAATCCTATTAGACAACCCACAACTCATTGAGTCATTTCAGAGTTACCTAAACAGAATGACCAGGAGCAGGCAACAACAGCAGTGGGAGCGGGAGGAACTTCTGACTTCCTGTCAGCTCCCTCACTGAATTTCACTCTGGGAAGCTGGCAGAAATCTTCCCCTCTTCTTTCCTCTGCTCCCCTTTCTGCCCCAACAGGCAGGTAAGTGGCTGTTGCCGGGTGGGGGAGAGATTGAGAAAGAGAACAACTGGCAAAGGAATTTAGCCATTTTCTCTGTTGACTTTTTCTCTACAAGTTTCCACAAGACTTTACTAGTGTAAAGGAGCGTAGGAGCATCAGCAGTTATATCAGTTTCTTTCCGGTTCCCCAAAGACTTGTGAAAATCTAGCAGAAAATGCTGAAAATGATCACAGGATAGTGGCAGACCAGCAGCAGCACAGAAATGGGGAAAAAAACAAAAAAAAACCCACCAAAATTTCATTTTCTCAACATTAAGGATCCCAGTATTCTGTAAGCTTATTCGAAGTATCTTTTTTGATAAAATTTTGCCCTATATATCGCCCAATTAAAGGTTTCAAAGTATCAGACAGACACAAGAGTTTAAGCTGTATATAGTCTGAGATTCTGTGGTGCAATTTAAAACAAGTTTTGCCTGCCTCAAACATTGCACAGCTGAAAAAATTCTGCATGAAGGAGTAGGAAAAAACTCCCCCCTCAAGTGGATGGGAAAGACCGATAAACAGTTACAAGAAAGACCTGTTCGCGGTTCTTTCTGCCAAATAGTTAAAGCCAAGAGTATATTGGGTTTTTTTTCACAGAAAGGAATGGCTACCTGTTAATTTTTCTTGTTCAATAATTGAAGTCAATTTTTCAGGGTTGGGTTTTTTTTTCTTTCGTTCAATTACATCACTTTTATGCTGTATAACCATATTGCTTGAATAAAGTTAAAATATAGATATGTGCACATGTTTAAAAATTTTATATGTACTTTTTCACTTGATTATATAAATACTAACAAATAAAAGAGGACACAATTCATCCTTGTTTAATCCCTGCTCAATGTTCAATAATTTTGAAGTATTTAACTTTATTCTCACATATCCTTTGCTTCAATCATATCCTTCCCTTCTCAACCAACTTTCTCCATTATTTTTGTGCAAAGCATTCCCCACATTAACCCAATTTCTTACCCTAAAACAAACATATAATAAACTCCGATTCATCTGTTTTTATGGCTTGAGTGCAAAAATACGTTCTGCACATCTTCTGTCCAGCATGAACTGCACATCTTAAATTTTGCTCATTCTCACTTTTTATTCATTTTAAACCAGAATTCTCCCAAGCACATTGCCAGGCATGATTAAAGCTAATTCCAATTATTAAATTTAAGACTAATACCCTATAGTGTTTCACTCCTTTTGTAAGAAATAACCAAGACTTTCTTACAATTGTCAGGCACTAGTTGCTTGACAGTGAGGTGGGTGGCACACAAATTTTGTAAATAAATAAGTAAAATAAGTATAATTAAGTATAATTTTATTTCTATACCGCCCTTCTCCCGAAGGACTCAGGGCGCTGTACAGCCTATTTGAAAACACAGGACAAACATCAATTAAAAATATAAAATTATTAAATAAATTTGGCTCAATTTAAAACCCCAGAAATTTAAAATACCCCAATTTAAAATTATTATGTTGATAGCCCGGCCTGGCGGAACAACAGGGTCTTCAGTGCACAGCGAAATACCCGGAGGTCGGAGATCTTACGTATTTCCGGGGGCAGTTCATTCCACAGGGCTGGGGCTCCCACAGAGAAGGCCCTCCCCCTGGGTGTCGCCAGCCGACATAACTTGGCCGATGGCACCCTGAGGAGACCTTCTCTGTGGGAGCGAACTGGCCGGTGGGAGGCTATTGGTGGCAGAAATCGGTCTCAAATGTACCTGGGTCCTATGCGATGGAGCGCTTTAAAGGTGGTGACCAACACCTTGAATAGCACCCGGAAGACCACTGGGAACCAGTGCAGCTCGCGCAGGAGGGGTGTCACGTGGGCACGAGTTGCGCCCATAACCACCCGCGCAGCCGCATTCTGGACCAGTTGGAGCCTCCGAGTGCTCTTCAAGGGGAGCCCCATGTAGACAGCATTACAATAGTCCAGCCGGGAGGTGACAAGGGCGTGAGTGACTGTGTGCAAGGCGTCCTGGTCCAGAAAGGGCTGCAACTGGTGAATCAGGAGAACCTGATAAAAGGCCCCCCTGGCCACGGCCGTCATATGCTCTTCTAAAGACAGCCAGATTGTGAGCCCTCTCTGTGGGGGGCAAAGATTCACCCCCAATAATCAGCGATGGCACCTGTTGACTATATCGGGACGCCGGAAGCCACAGCCACTCGGTCTTGGAAGGGTTGAGTCTGAGCTTATTCCTCCCCATCCAGACCCGCACGGCCTCCAGGCAGCGAGACATCACATCAAGGGCATCGTTGGGGTGGTCTGGGGTGGAGATGTACAGCTGAGTATCATCAGCGTACAGATGACACTTCACCCCAAAACCACGGATGATCTCACCCAGCGGCTTCACATAAATGTTGAACAGAAGGGGCGAGAGGACCGACCCTTGCGGCACTCCCCATGCAAGGTGCCTCGAGGTCGACCTCTGTCCCCCTGCCAACACAAACTGCGAGCAGTCGGAGAGGAAGGAGAACCACCGCAAAACGGTGCCCCCGATGTCTAATAAAAACTAGACATCATATAAATTTAGTAAGGAAATAAATAAATAAAATAAAAACTACACTTCATAGGCAAGTTGCAGTGTCTCTCCAAAGCAAACCACATCTATGTTTTAACATTTTTTTGGGTGACACCATCCACACTTGCAATCTTATACTTCTTCAACAATTTCAAAAGCATCTATAATTTCCTTTTCAGGATACTAATATTGATAGTATTCATTTTAATTTCACTCTCTATCATTATCATTTATATTATTCAATTAATCCTTCCCAACAAAATGTGATTTCCCCTGAATCATTTTATTGTTTTTATTTTTAATTTCATTCAATCTGTTGGAGGATTCCTATGTAGTCCTCTTCATTCTTCCTCAAAGCAGTGTTTTATTTCTATCAAATTATTCCTCATTTTCTCCGTCTCTTAATTTCAATTGTTCCTTGCTATTTCGACTGTGTTCTTTACATCCCAATTTCTTTATGCGCATTATAGATAATCTTTCTCTCAACCTCATTTTTGTAGCAATCATCCTTTTTTACACATTGTTTCTTATCCATAGCCTTTCATTTCATTATTGCTCCAAGCATCTTTTTTCATCCTTCCATTACTGTTACTCCATACATTTTTGTGTCACTCTGTAATACAATTCTTTTCACTGTTTAAAGCATTTTCCTCATCAACTTTCCTTACTTTCACGTTCTATTAATCGTCTGGAATATTAATCATATCGTAATATTTTGTCATATATTGCTTTCTCTTCCTGTCATTTTTACTCTTTTTTTTTCACTTCTTTCCTTTCCTTCTAAGTCATTTTTTTCTCAGGGTGAAACCTAACCTTACCAAAAAATGGCCTGTTCCACATTCAGAATCTTTCATCACCCTTGTATCCTTCACTAATTCTCTTAACCTTTCATCATAAAAAATCAAATTATTCATGACTCATTCCTTTGCCATGTATGTATATGAATAAAATTATGATTAATTATAAACATGATTTAACTTATTCAAAACAAACAGTTCTTTCTCTAAGTCACCATGCCCATTTATTTTCGGATCTCCAAACAAGCCAATCACTTTTTTTGCAGTCATTCATCCCATCCATACTTTCATGTCACCCGAGTAATTTTTAAACCAGATCACATCTACTGCATAATTTTCCCCATATCCTATCTCTGATACTTTTATTGCCACAATTTATTGGTATACAACATGCAATTATCATTAACATATGAATTTCTACAGCGTAGGGACATCAATCCATGCCTTCTGAGATACATTTTAGATCTTCCAATGTACAGCAACTATATCTATAATTAAATTCAACTCCACAAGATCAGGCCACTTCCAAAGTACAGGTAGTCCTCGATTAATGGCAATAATTTAGACCAGAACCTCTTGTCACTAAGCTACACAGTTGTAAAGAACAACATTATACAACTGTAATGTCATTGTGATTGTGGGACATTGTGACCATTATAATTGATAGCCAGTTACCAAGTGCCCAAATCGTGATCAGGTGACCACAGGAACAATGAGACAATTACAACTTTGAGAACAAGACATTAGTCTCCTTATTCAGCACCATAACTTCAAACAGTTACTGAACAGTGGTCATTAACAGAGGATTACCTATATTGCATAATTCCTCTTCCTCTTAATTTCACAGACACAACATACCCATTTTTCTTTTTAATTTCATTGATTTATTTATGATTCTTACCATCTCCTCTTACATTTCAAGTCATAACCATTGGTATAACCAATGGTAACCACATTACCATTATTCTCAGCTGGGACAACAGATACTGACTTTTACCACTTATCATAGTTTTGGTTAATCAAGGCTTTGTGAATTAAGACACAGGATTTAGGATAGTGAAACTGTGAATGCTAATATGCATGATATTCTCTGTTTATAACACAAACTTTTAAAATAATATTAAGACCTTCCATGTACCAGCTCTAATAATATGAGCACTACCTATTTATAATGTTTGGGTTTAATGAGTCTCCAAGTAGAAAATCTAGGATTGCAATTCATCTGCCAAGAAACCACTCTTGGTATATAGAACATTCATTTTCAGTCTGGAATTAAACCAGATTAAATATACAGAGTAATGCAGTCTTATGGCAACTATAGTTCAATTATTTTCTTCAGGATAAACACAATTTATATTCCAACCCGCAATTTGTCTGATAAAGAACTTAAAGTATCCTTTATACTTGTTCACATTGAGTATTGTCAAATTTGAAGATTTATTCAGGTCAAACATCTTGATTTTAAAAGTTCTTTTTTTATTGAAGAAAAAGTGGCAAAACAAAAGTGGTACTATCCTATTTCACGTCTCTCCACTGCCTGAATTAAGAAAGGGTGTGTGTCTTCTTCAGAAATTTCAACTAAAGGGAATTTCTGAGATATTCTGCCAATACTACTATAACCAAAGCCATCAAAGTATAGGTAAAACAGTTAGGAAAATTTTAAAGTGGGCAATCCAAACTCTGGTTGGGAAGCAAGGCCCATAAATTCATGAAATTCATGGTAGTATCTATCAAGCAAGCGTTCAACAGCCCTTGTGTGACTTTAACCTTTTTTTATATTAAATATCTTCCATGATGTTTCTTTCAGAATGCATCTTCTGATTTCTTTGTTCTCATTTAGTTTCCACTTTGTAGATTTTGTTTGAAAACTTAATTTTCTAGTCAATGCATTAGTTGTGTTTCTTACTTTATCCGCTACGTTACACAAATTCTACAGTCTAGGACCTTGGCTTACTATCAAGGTGGTCGATGAGTTTTTTTTTTTAAAAAAATGATTTTTTAAAAATTTAAATTGATTTTTTTATTTAAATTAGATTTTTATTTTTATCAAATTTATTTTAATAAAATGCTTTTGGGGTAAAAATCTATCTAAAGATAGTTTTCTATTTAAGATACATTAATAATTTAGTTTATTCAGCATGAAATGGAGCTTAGTTATGTAGCATGAGGCTGTATATTCTGCAATATTTACATTTACATTTTTGGTAAATTCATTCAATGTATCCAAGCTCTGCAAGCTAAATAGGAAACCTTCATTTTGTTTGCAAATAATAATATTAAAGATTCTACCTACCAGCAAAAATGAGTCCTTACATTTAAAGAGCACCTCTCATTTCAGATCCATCATGGCAGCACCTGTTAGTGGGCATCCACTCACCTGCTGCCTGCCACGTCCCTCACCTTGTTGTGTCACTGCCGCATCACCAGCCATCCCATTAAAGTGAATGGGACTGTCGTTGAGATAACAGCGGGTCAGAGGAGGAGCCGCTGCGGGACAGAGATGACAGTTGCTCTTTAAAAATTATGATTTAAATCGACTTGATTTAAATCAAGGATTTTTACTACTGATTTAAATCATGATTTAAATCAATCAACTTGATTTAAATCAAATACACCCTGCCTACTATATTAGGGTATATAACATTTTGATAACAGGGGGTCATGCTTTATTATGGGGAAAGGGTGAATAGTGAGTGGAGTTATGGAGCCAACATGTCATATAGATGGGCTATGTGGCATGGGAAAAAACTGTACAGATATTCCATAGCTACACCACTGAAAACTAGTAACAGAGTAATGAATATGGAAACCTCAAAACAAGAATTTGGGAGATTTGGCTTGCTTATTAGTTTTATATTTTCTCATAATGGGACTGTAATATTTGGTAGGAATGAAGAATACAGACATAACAGGCATTAGAAAACTAGGGGACCCTGTGATTCCTGAGTGCAAGCTGTTCAGGAAGGACAGGGATAAGCACAGAAGGAAAGGATACAATCCAACCATCAGAAGATGCGGAAGAACAGTTTGCCTTCACAGAATCGTTATTGAGAGCTTTAGTAGACTTAAAATCAAACTGCTAGGGATCTTAAGTTAACTAAGAATATCAGAGATGCATGCAAACAAAGGAATGACATACAATGGGGAACTATAATCATCTATGAATAAACTGCAATTCCAGTAGTGAGAGAAAATTGGAACTAGTCAGAAGAAAAGTAACACTGAAAGATAACACCACTCTAGCAGAAACTGATAAAAAGGAAGCTAAGAGATGTGAGCGGTTTTTACTGTTATATAATTTTTATTATATATTGTTGTTCTGTTTTTATCTGTGAACTGCCCAGAGTTGATTAGAGTTGGACAGTGCCTAACTTGAGTAAAATAAATAATAAAAAATGTCCAATTGCTTCAAAGTATCTGGAAGCTGTTTAAAATAACAACATTGGAAGCCAAGTAGAATGTATACCTTGCTGCAGAAAACAGGGAAAATTAACAAGGAAGCCCAAGAGGCTACAGGCAAAAAGCATTGGCAAAAAAAAAAAAAAAGCATGAAATTGGTCAGCAAAGTTGTTCAATTACTAGACTATGAATAGATAAAGGGAAGTTCAAGAAGCATTTAGATATGGCAGAGAAACCGAGCCATCACCATGGCTGATACAAGGCAAATTACTGGTACTAAACCAGTATTTTCAGGAAACAAGTCTGGCCAGTTGAAGCAAACAAATGTAACAAGAAAAGTAAGCTCTAGAACAGAACTTTTTCAAACTGTATTCCATAAAACCCTTGACTTCCAAGAGAATTTGAGAGGTTTCCATGACAGTATAAGGCAACAAACAAAATCAAACCTCACTATTCAGCCATGAAAGGCATCCATAGTAATTTTTCTAACTTACAGGCCTAGTTAGGTTATTTGCAGAAGATCCACCACATAGGGAGTATTTGTGTGTGATGATGATTCATCATTTTGCCTATTGATTAGGAATTCCAGGATTTTTTTTTATTTTTTTTACCGGCTCCATGGCTTGAAAAAAAATTGAAAAATGCTGAACTATCATTAGGCTGGGATGGCTTTGGAACTTTTGGCAAAAATTGTCCTTAAAGTCTCACAATTGTAACCGTAATACTGGAAAGTGGCCAAAACAATTGCAATTTATAAAAAGTGATCCAGAGAGGATCCTGGAAACTACAGGATAATTAGCTTGACATACTCTCTGGGGAAACTAGCAGAAAACATCATCGAAGATAAAATTTGGAAGAATAAGCAAAAGCCATTACGACTTCTATAGGGGTAGATCTATCTCATTAAGTTGCTTAAATTGTTTGAAGGGGGACAACAAACATCTGGATGGAATATTGACATGGAATGTGTACTTGGACTTTAAAAAGCTTTTGACAAATTCTTCATCCAACATTCTTAAATCATGGGATTGCAAGCATGGTTCCCTGATGGACTGGGGGCCTGGCTGAACAGAAAACAAAGACTAACAATAAATGGGCAATTTTCACAATGGATGAAAGAAGCAAGGTCACACAAGAATCTGTTTGGGCCTCAGGGCTATTCAACTTCTTCATAAATGATTTCGAGTCAGGAAAATCCAATGAGGTAATAAAATCAAAGTGGTAAAAACACAAAGCACTCCTAAGAAATG
Organism: Pantherophis guttatus; assembly: GCF_059756535.1. Taxonomy (NCBI): domain Eukaryota; kingdom Metazoa; phylum Chordata; class Lepidosauria; order Squamata; family Colubridae; genus Pantherophis; species Pantherophis guttatus. The sequence continues at coordinate 213,481,013 of NC_142064.1, forward strand.
TCTCCAAACTTGGTAACTGGGCCACTAAATAGCAAATACAACGTTAGCAAGTATAAAATGAACCGCACTGGAGACAGGAATTCATGTCTCACCTATAGTAAAACAGGAAATTAACTATTGGAAGAGTTGGCACTACCTTGTGAGATCTTGGGTTACTGCAGATAGTTCAATGAAATCAATCACAAAACATGCAGCAATTACAAATAAACAAATTCCATGCAAGGATGCAGGTATCGTAGTTCTCCACTTACAACCACAACTGATCCAAACACATCCATTGTTCAGCAGGACAGTTAAATGAGTTGCATCCCATTTTATGACTTTTTTGTCATAGTTGTTAAGTGAATCATTTGCTGGTAATGCGAATCTGGTTTCTTCAATTGACTTTGCTTGTTAGAAACTAGCTGGGAAGGTTACAAATGGTGATCACATGACCCTGGGATAATGCAACTGTCAAAAAATACATGCCAGTTATCAAGGCCCCAAATTTTGATCATGACCATGGGGATGCTGCAATGGTCATAAGTGTGAAAAATGGTCATAAGTCACTTTTTTCAGTACTGTTATAACTTTGAATGGTTACTAAATGAATAGTTGTAAATTGAGGATTATCTGTAATAAAAAAAAGGGGGGTTAGGGCGTTAGGCCATAGATAAGTTGATGCTGCTAAATAAATGCATGGTATAGCCATGTTCTGGTGACAACATCTCAATAGGGATGACAATGGAATGGAGAAAGTACCCAAAAAAGCCAAGATGATCAGGAATCTTGTCCCATATGATGCCAGGCTGTTTAAACTAAAGGAAATGTGCTTATTAGGAGTTATGATTGCAGTGTGTAAAAAATACACGTTAAGACAAAACTTAATTGATTTTGGAAGGGGACTAGGTACATTCCCAGAAAACAAGTATATTAATAGTGATTAACTTTGATAGATGCCACCCCCAGACATGGGAGCAGTCCACCTCTACATATTAGATGCACAAAGAAAAATGGCAGAGAAGCACTGCGTTGATCTCATATTTGTGGATTTCCAAGTTGTCTCCAATGAGCCATTATGTGAGGCAGAATGGGTCCAGGGCTGATCCAGCAAGTCCATTCTCATGTTTTCATGATCTTTACCTTTCATCATCCACTCCCATTTCTGCAGGCAGAGCTCTTCTCCTTAACACCTCCTCCAGGTGTTGTCTCACTGCACCAATGAGATCTGTTTGTATAAAGAACATGTTACCTTCTGATATGTTTTCAGAATTCAAGGGCAGTTTCAGTATATGGCATGAAGATTAGTACCCTGTCTGTGATGCCTTTCAGCATTCCTTTTAGCATCTCATAAAAGGTATATCATATATTTTGTCCATAAGATCAGCAAAACTAATAATTAGTTAAGGAACTGCTACACAAGATTTAGCTATAAACTTATGCAAATTTTACTTTCCCTTTTCAGTTTTAACCACATTTGTGCCTCATATCTATATTATTTCCTATGTAATACAGACCTATGTCTATATTATTTATTTTTTTAAGATTTTAATAAAAGTATTTATTATTTTTATAAATAATTCAAGGTGGCAAACATATACAATACTCCTCCTCGCCTATTTTCTCCATAAAAACCCTGTGAGGTGAGTTGGGCTGACTGAATGATTGGCCCAATGTCACCCAGTTGGCTTTCATGATTAAGGCGGTACTAGAACTCAAGAGTTTCCTAGTTTCTAGGCTGGTGCCTTAACTATTAGGCTTATCATCTGCTGCCAAGCCCCACCCACCCTCTTTTTAAATACCATATTTCTCTTTTTGAACAATATGCTTCTAAATGGTTGTTCAACAGGTTATAGTAATGGAAACCATTCTTATTTGGATATAAAATGGATACTAGAATTAAAGGAGCAGAATCTGAGGCTCTGGGACTGTTCAGAGACTTCTACAGCTTCCCCAACATTTTTCATAAAATTGTATTTTTCCCTGTTACACAATTAAATATATTTAATTAAATAAATATAAAACTCATTAAATACGTTAAACTGAGTTTTAATTCATTACTCTGGCCTCGCGACGGGCTTCCACCAACTGCATCTACAATGCTACCTGGCGGGCTTTCAGCAGCTGGTGCTCCAAGAAGGACTTGATCCCCACGGAGATGTCCACAACACACGTCTTGGAATTCCTACAAGATGGCTTCGAGGAAGGATTGGCGCCAGAACACTCTTCGGAGACAGATAGCAGCTCTTTCCTCCATTTTGTCGTGTGGGTCCAGGGGCTCCCTCTTACAGCTCCCACTGATTAGACGGTTCCTTAGAGGGGCCACTAACCTTCGTCCTCCCGTGGAAGATTGTCACGAAGCTAGAATAGTGTCAATGACCCTGGAGGACCACTCAGCAGGCTCCGCTCAAGCGCCAGGTGGTCAGTTGGAACCACTGAGGGTCCGTGTGGACCAACGCCCCCTGGCAATCCCGGAGGCCACAGGCTGCACAAGGCATCCACTCCCTCTGCCCGGCGTCGGGAATCTGGCAAAGAACCTCGATATTTGATGGTTGTCCAGGGTGGCAAACAGGTTGACTGTCGGGATGCCGAAGAGGTCCATCAGTTCTTGGAACAGGACCGGATGCAGGCGCCACTCTGCATGGTCGACTGAAGCTCTGCTGAGCCAGTCCACCTGCACATTTGCCACCCCTGAGATATGTGCGGCCCGTATGGACTACAGATGCATCTCCACCCAGAGGCCCAACTGTTCGGCTTCCTGCATGAGGTGCCGAGAGTGGGTCCCTCCAAGGCGGTTGATGTGGGCCTTGGCAGCCACATTGTCTGTCAAAATTATGTCTCAATCCTCGACCACATCCTGAAATGCTCTGAGGGCCAGGTGAATTGCCCGGACCTTCAACCAATTGATGTTGTGGGTCATCCTGGGCCATATGCAATTCGAGATGAGCTCCCCAGCCATAAAGGCTGGCGCCCATTGTCAGGACGAGGCAGTGCAGTTCCCTGAACTCTCGACCCCTGGCAACGGCGTGGGAGATCCACCACTTGAAGGAGAGAGGACTTCTGGGGGAACTTGGACGAGGAAGTACTCTGGCGCGTCCTCTGATACGGGAGAAGAAACCACTGCAGTGGAGGCGTGCCCAGGACCCAATGCCGATGCAGGAAACCATCCTTCCCAGGAGCTGGGATAGGGCCAAATAGCAAATCGCTGTTGCCAGATAGCTGAGGGGCTTGGGCCCCTCCCCATCAGGAGACCAGGTTGCTGTGGCCAATTGCATTGAAGGGACAGGTGGATCCACCTGTGCTGGAGGCAAGACAGTCTGGGCTGCCTGCTCCACCTATTGTAGGCCTCGATTTTTCCTGTCAGCCTCTTTGATGGCCTTCTCAATGGCCCTTTCAATAGCCCTGTGCCTCTTCCTGGCCTACTTCTCCGAGGCCTTTGAGGCCTGTCTGGGAGGCTGAACAGAGAAGGAGTGGATTGTCTTCCCTCGTTTGAGGAGCCTTGATTCCAAGGGCCCTGCCTCTTCCTGGGAACTGTGGCTGGCTGCAGTAGGGATTTGTAAGGCCCGTTTGAAAGGCTGTTTGGATGGGGCAGCGGCCATTTTGAATAAGCGACAGATGCCTGGTTGACTAGGCCTCTATAGCCGCATGTGGCAGGAGCCAGCGGCCTGATGATATAGGCTGAAGGCCTGAATAGAAAGTCTGAGAGCCACCTGGGGCTGTGGCTCAATAGGGGTGACTACCCTGCCCCACGACTCCCCATGTCAAAGCCGGGGAAGGGGAGTAATCTTGGCCAACAGGGCTGTCTACGTGGCTGCTGGCCCTGCCAGGACCATTGGCGGACGCTACTACAATGGCATGTTCTTACTGAGCTCCTTTCTTCCTACGAAGGGATCCTGCACAGCTGATGTGAAAAGGAAGCCGCACTGCACCTGGCTGGCTAGCGCCATGGAGACTCGTTTGTAAGCATGGCCGCCAACTGCTCCCGGTCTCCTGCGGTCAAGTGGGGTGAAAGTCTCCAATCCAAACTCTAAGAGCTCAGCGGTCAGGACAAAGCCCGGGAGCACCGCCTTGACATTTTGCCAACAGCAGAAGCTTCACTGCGAAGCGGCTTTCAGCTGGCTCCAGCTGGATTGCCATTCACGCTGGGAGCGCTGAGGGACCAACCAGCAGGGATGGGGTCCCTCATGATACTCACGCCACCCGGCAGCTTTCAGCGGGGTTGAGCTGGATCGCCCTTCATGCTGGCAAGGGAGAGGCTCAATCAGCACAGCTAGGAGCCTTCCTTGATGGTTCCTGCTGCCCAGCAGCCTTCAGCAGGACCAGGCTGGATCGCCCTTCATGCTGGAAAGAGGCAGGTTCAACCAGCAAACTGGGAGCTGGTAACTTAGCCTGTTGGTAGAAATCAAGCAGTCAAAATCGATCAGCTCAGAAAAACACGTCTGTCCAAGTCAGACTCAGTCTAAAAGCTGGGAAGCAAGAGGAGGAGGAGGAGCTTAACAGCTTGCAGACTCAGTCCTATCAGATATCAGACAGAGTTAACCCATTCCTGGCTGCTGGTCCCACCTTTATGGAGAAAGAACTATTCTAAATCTTGGCCTGTATATGGCATACAATTACATTTTCTGTCTTACTTCTAATTTCCTTCTAAGCACCTATTCAAAGATGGAATCTCGGGGCCTGTTTTCTCTAGAAAAAAATCACTGTAAATGACTCTATGTCTTACCTATTTTATCTCCTGTTCCCTGCTTAGTGATCCAGCTCCAATACTTCTCTAATATTTTCTTCCTTTACACTTTTGGTAAACCTAGTATCATTCGGTTTTACTCTTTTTTTAGCTTTAGGTTAGAATAGACATGTATCATCCTCCAGTTACTGCTGAGCTTCCCACGAATCCACACCAACATGACAAAGAGATGCAAATGATAGAAGTAGCAATTTAGCGACATCTGGAACACCACACATCACCTAATTCTGAACTATGCAGTAATTGTTTATTGTTTCCATATAAATGATACATAAATATGTGCATTTTATATGCTAAGGGCTAGGCATAAAACCCATTTTCTTTATATGAGTTTACAAATATACAATGAAAACAAGGTTGTAAAGTTTCTGAACTTTAATGCTGATTTGAGCAAATTCCTCCTGCGTGCAAGTGCAATTGAGTATGAACTAATGAATTGTACCATTTATGCAAATTACTTCCGATCTGTATGTTGGAAATATTTATACACTGGATTAGGGAAACAATAATCCATAAATGTATTATTATGAGTCATTTTAATCCTGAGCTACAAATATTCTCCTCTACTGATATATTCTTATACTGTACCCTTACAAAAGATCTCTACTTGTAATCATGTATATAAGGGGCATCTGAATAGTTTGGAATGGTGAGCCAATCGCCATGTGTTCAAATGCCACAGATAACATATATTCTGACAAGGAAAGACTGAGATGCATGCCACTCTTGTGCAATTCCAAATATCTTGTAGTACTTACTAAGGTTTGTACATTTTTTATTTGTTTTGTGCCTTTGACTCAGTTTTTATGGAGATTCTCAATCATCCATCTAATTCTAATTTCAGTTAGAACTGAAGAAGCTTCTTGGATGAGAAGCAAAACATTTTCAAAGAAAAAATCAAGAAAGTCCAGCTGCCTTCTGGAAAAGCATCTTGGGGACTTTGAATCAGTATTACTTCTGGCAACTGCCGTTTTATTGGCAAGATTTCAGAAGTGGTTGACCTTGTTTGCCGGAGAAGTGGCAGCACGAGAACTGCTCTTGCTGGGGACAAAGGGGTGGTGGTGGCAGAAGCAGTAGGCTGGGGCTTCCCTCCCTCCCTCTCCCTGGAGGCCTGGGGCTATGCCAGAAGCCTGCTCTGGTGGGGAGACAGGGAAGCCCTGGACCTCAGAATAACAACTTTCCAGGCCCAAAACGGGGCACGGGAGGCGAAGTGCATGTGCGGGGCACGCATACGCAATGTGGGATGCATGCGCGGGGGGAACATGGGGGGCATGTGCGCATGCAGGAGGGTTCATATTGCATTATGGGTGCTGGCACGCACGCAAGCTGTTGCACACGCACATACACACTTCTGGCACGCCACGAGAAAAAGGTTCGCCATCACTGGACTAGACTATTCCCCATCCTTTTATTTTAATTGCTGTTCTGTGTTAATTACTTGAAAGTTAGTTACTAATTTTTGAGCTATAAAGAAAGGCTACCAGCATTACCAGTTGGATTGAGAACCCAAGGATTATTTGTTTATTTATTTTGCTTGCTTGTCTTTTCTTCTTCATAACAATATTTATGAACTTTAAACTGCAAACACGTCTCTATTTTTGTTTTGGGAAATATTTTTTGTAGTTGCTGCAGTCATTGGATTAGATCTGTAATGGAAGTAAATACAGGGTTGGCTCACAAATGGACAGTCTTCCAAAGAATTCCAGGAAGATCACTGGATGGGTATTGATGGGAACCGTATCTTCACATTTTTATCAGTTGTGGCCTAGCACATGGGCTGAGATGCAATCAGCAGTGGACTATGTTCCAATGGCTGCTAAATTCTGATTTATAACCAATAAAAGATATGCTATTTTTATACAACTTTAAATAAAAACAAAGTTCTTATTTTTCTTCACCACCCACTCCACACTAAAAGTCCAAGAATATGTAAGGAAACTATGCAAGAATGTGTAATTTTAAAAAGAGCCTACAAATTTTGTCATTACAGTGTATAAATTATTACGATTAACTTCCATGTTTAGTACTTAGGTGCACACATTATCCTGGTCTATTACGGATATCAGGAGCCATGTGTAATCTTCTTGATACTGTTCAAATAACTCATTATTTAAAATTATATAAAATTAGTACAATATAGAGAAAAATATATAGCAAATAGAAATTTTAAAAGAACTTCTTTTTGATAATATTTTCGAAATATTACCAAAACTTTAAAGGAAGTGGTTCTATGGTATTATGATGTTTTTCTACTGAGATCTATAAAATGCTGCCTTGTAAATAATAGCTGATGCTGAGTGAAGTAAACTGTAGTAAGCACTTTTCATAATCTTTCATTTTTTATGTACTTCGAGATTATATTAAGCTTCTATTGTTTATGGTACACAATTGGGTAGTAAAAACAACCTGTGTACATATCTATTAAAATATAGTATTTGATATATATTAACTATAGTATACAATATATGCTATTTTAATAATCATTAATTGAAGAGTCACTCCTTCAGTTACCAGCCAAGTGTCTAAAGACAAAATTCCATCCAAGATACTCTCACAAAGTGCCTATCAATATTATATAATATTTCTATTCTAAATATCTCCACAAATCAGTTAAATTGGAATACTTTGATCTTAGGCTCATAATCTCTCCTCACCATAATGATTAAACTCTAAATTCAACACTGCTTTGTTCACTGGTCTATAAGGACAGTGCTGCTGACCTCTGAAGTCATTTGTATACAACACCATATTCCCAAAGCAAACATATACTCACAGAGCTTACATTTCTTAATTCAACAACATTACTCCAGTTCAAGATACTAAAAGCATTATTTTCTTCCACTTCCACATTAAATTATTACCACTGAAGTCTCTGAATAAGTTCACTGAAATGTTCAATGCACTGAAATTTTCATTAAGTGCTTAGTCTGGAACACAGATAACAGTTTTTCAAGGCAAAGTCCCTAAAACCCATTACTTGAACTTAAATAACTGTTCCTACTATGCCATAACAAGAGACATGGCTTGATATTATGAAGAGGCCTGAAGCTAGCCTTTAATTATTAGGTGTATGAGAAGTTTCTCTTTGTTGCTGATTATCTTTTGAAAGCTCTGCATCCTGATGTCCTTTCTATGCTGCCAAGATAATATTTGGGTACAAAGACCAACAGAGTTTAATAAAGATTTCAATACAGATACCTAATAAATAACATGAAATGAAGAGACCAGAGCACATATGAAAAGAACATAAAGGGATTTTCAGGAGCATTTGTGTTTTCTGTCACAGTGTTATTACCATTTCTTGATTTTTAAAAAAACAAGCCACAAGAAAGAGGAACAATGTGGATCAGGACTGTAGTGTCTACCTATGCTGTGTTGCACTAAGTATCAAATTCTTGCCAAAAGTTGTTATGGCCCTATATCATACTTCTGACCTGGACCATTTCTCCAATACCTTCATGTTGTTTTTTGCATCACAAAAATGTATCAATTGATAAGCATCTTAAAAGAAATAGGATATACCAAAATGTTTAGCTTGACTCTAAGTCCAGCAACACAGTTCACACAATCTTATGATACAGAAGACCTACTAAAGCCTACTGTTTAGAAAAAGCTACAGTATACATTTTTGCTGCTCCTGAAAAATACATCCTACAAGAACCTATGTATCTTTGTCTCATATTCTAGTTACAGCTTCCCCAGCACAGCGGAATATTTCATTGAAACTTCAAGAATCCATCTCCTCAGTCTTTCATCCCCTAAACAAAAAGAGAATATCAAAGCATTTTTATTAGGCACACCATTTTTGGCACCATCAGTTTCTGCTATTTACTGTAATAGAAATTCCTCATGATTGGTTTTGCTAATGCAAAATGATTTATATAGCATTATAAAGGAAATCATGGAATATTCTAAAGAATAAAACAGCAAACAGATATAAACAGGTTAAGTCAACAGGAACAAGTATTTTTCTTTTCAGAATCAGGCAGTGTAGAAGTTTAATAAATTATTATCAATAACCAACATGACATTGATAAGAGTGGCCCAAAATATAAAAATCTAATAACCCATTTCAAAGTAATAAATTGACACTACGCTTGTACTTAGGAACAAATGATTAATAATTAAGGTAAAGGACTCTTTTCTCCAGATACTGACTGAATTTTTATTCATTCCTACATTAGCAAGCAAACCCAAAACCTCTGTGTTAAACACCTGCACAGTAACACAGATCTACACATCCACTAAAATGCAAGCAGGTACAGGTTTTCAAACAGAAAAAACTGCACATCTCCCCAAAGGATTATTTGCTCTTATTGTGGTTTATAATCCTAAATAGTTTTGTTAATAGAACAAAAGGTATCTCAGAGTTCCACATTATATGCCCACCTCTCCTATTATTTAGTTGAATGGGATTTTTTCTTCATTAAGTCAAACACAGCATTACTTTTTTAAGTAGAACATGATCTTTGAATTTAACTAAACCTGTCTCCAACTAAGTGCACTTATCATGACAAACTCGCAACCTACTACTAAACCTATTTAGTTCCTTCCCTTTTAATGAGATTGCCGCCTCAATCTTTCACATTTTGGTATTTATTTATATCATTTATATAGCCACCTATCTTAAACAAAACTCTGGGCAACTCATAACACAAGGATATAAATAATATATACCAACAACAAAATAAAAGCAGTACAACAAAATATTGAAAGAACTGAAAGCAAAAGATGTGACTTGTCCAAATCACATATCTGGCTTGTTCAACATACTGTTTTTATGAGAACTAAGGCCCACAGTCATTCTCATATCAGAACCAGAAATAAAATCCAGTAACTAACTGCACACATTATTATATATTTTTCATCTGCATACTTGAGCACCTCCCTTTCTTTTAGTATTGGCACAAAAGATTATTCTTAATTGTTTCTATAATTTAATGTCATAGAAGACAACATTAACATTCCCCATAATTCTTCATCTATAAAAAAAGATGAAGCTATTTCCATATTGCAAATCAAAAACATGGAACATGATTCGGATGCTATTGTAAGCTGAAGCTATTGATCTCTGTCAAAAAGTAAAAGAATCCTGCAGCAGAAAGATATTTCTGTGAGAAATAGGAGGGCTTGGTCTAAACAAACTGTTCTGTGAATATGGAGTCCATTCATGTCAACGTTTTGCATTTATGGACGTTGCAATCTTCAATTCTCTGTTAGGTCAGCAAAGGAAGCCTTTAAGCTAGAGATTCTTGCTGAATGTTACCTACATGCCATTCAACAAATCAACATGAAAAATTATTGTCTACAACCACTTTCACTAAAGCTCTCTGGACTTGCCCTTCCACAGACTTCCCACTCCAGGCACAAAGTCCTCTGAAGGCAAGCAAAGGAAGAAAAAGATCGAGGGCAAAACCAGAAACATTCAGAGAGAGGACTCTAAGTTAATATAATTACCTTCAAGACCTCAGGGAATAAATACATGCTGTAGCAAACATAATTCAAAGACCCTGTAGACTTCTATACTATCATTAATACTTTTGCTTCCAACAGAAAAACACATGAATTTGTTTTAATTTGAACTCTTAGAAAATACTAGTATATTGAGATTGACAGTACTCAAGAACTGGGATAACAGTTTCTTATACAAACTAGAGATCTATTAAATATATTTCTAACAAGGTCATAGTGCACAAAAGCTTTCAGCAAAAATAGTTCTTGGATTTTTTTTTTATCTGCCTTTTCACAATCCTACAAAATAAACCAACTAAGCTACATAATGAAAAAAATATTTGTAAATAAAAATGATAGCTGCATCTGTCACTTTAAAGGGAAAGAGTCCTGGTGCTTTAAAAAGGTTAATTTCAAATTTATAATCAGAAATTTGGTTTTTATGCCCAGACTTGCCAAATAAGTGATACATAATTCTTGGCAACAGCCCTGTATCTATGAAACAAGGAACAATTATTAAAGTTTGCTACATGAGACTTTAAATTTAAAGTTATGAAAATGTGATAGGAATATCAACATGTCACAGGCAACAGTTTTGGCACATATTTCTTTTTAACACCTCTTATTTCTCTCATATAAAGCTATTTGAGAAATTGTTTGCTAAGAGATTACCCTTCCTACAAAAATAATACAATAATAAGATACCACTGAATTACAAATAGAAAGAACTAAGTTAAAAAGAAATTACAAAATTAGGTGCCCTTGCCCATTTAACTCATCACTCTAATCCCCCTCCCCAAAGATCTATTATCACTTTTAGAACTTCTTCTATTCCTGGAGTTATTCTGGCATATAAAAAATAAAATCATCCAACATACAAAGAAAAATCAATTAGAATGAATTCTATATTCTCCAACTTTTGATTTTAGTATACTTTAATTAATAGTTATATGCCATCCAGAGTCATGCTTAGTGATATGGGAAAAATAATAAACCCCCAAAATAAATATAGAATTGACACGAGCTACCATCTCAGTTACACATCTATGCCGCATAAGCCTCACTGAATCTCATTGAACATAATTCTGTTGCTAAATATTGGGAAGGTTATCAAGCTCACCACTTGGCTTGACTTACAAAAGATACAAGGTAAAATATAAACATTGACCGAGATTGGACAAACATAGCCAATGATGTATTGTTGAGAAACTGAACCATTTTTATAGATGTGGAAATATGATCTTAGAAACAACATGTGCTCATCTTTTGATGTAATACTGTATTATTTCTTTAGTTTCCTATTATCTTAATTGAATAACTGTAAACATATCTATACTGGAATAAGGTGTTCAAATCTGCACATCCTATACTTGGTATAAATTTTCCCGCAGGTCAGAAAGCTCAGGTCCAAATATTTAGTAAAGTCTTCTTTCATTTTATGTTAAGTTTATAATCCTTGAAAACCTTGCAGTAAATGAGATATTGAATGAGTGGGAAAATGGGTTGTAGGGCAGTGTCAACAAATGTGCTCATAAATTTTTAGAGCCTTAATCTTGAGTACTATGTTATTCAAACATATTTTCTTCTTTTTCTCATATTCTGGTGCAGGGAAAGCATTTTCTCCATCTTTTCTAGTTTGCTTTCTACTGCACATACTTTTCATGGCAGATAAAGAGGTAGTATGCATCATAGCACTCAGGGTGGATTTGATTTAAATCGAGTTGATTTAAATTATGATTTAAATCATGATTTAAATCACTAGTAAAAAGACTTGATTTAAATCAACTCGATTTAAATCATAATTTTTAAAGAGCAACTGTAATCTCTGCTACTCCTTTGACCCGCTGTTGACTCACCGATAGTCCCAGTGTTGCAGAATATACAGTCTTGTGCTACATAACTAAGCTCCATTTCATGCTGAATAAACTAAATTATTTATGTATCTTAAATAGAAAACTATCTTACAATAGATTTTTACCCCAAAAGTTTTTTATTAAAATAAATTCAATAAAAATCAAAAAAATCCGATTTAAATTAAAAAAATCCAATTTAAATTTAAAAAATCCGATTTTTTTGATTTTTTTAAAAAAATCATTGATTTTTATCCATCCTGATAGCACTACAACTGCTATTAGCATTGTTTGCTATGTAGATTTGGCCAAGTTGAATGCTCATCCTTGGGCTGATTATCTTTTAGCAGTTTTACTGCAATATTTCCAACTATGATTCTATTATACGAAAAGTCTTTTTTTTTATGATTGTGGTGACCCCACAGTAATAGTAGTAGCTACTACAGGTACAAAAATAGGAAGCAGGATCCACATCTGGAACAATCATACAATATAATGGCAAGTGCATGAGGAAAGAAAGGGGTTAGTGGGAATATGTTCAAGTAGTTTTGGCAAAAAGAAGTCTTGTCTTGTTTCCAGGCCTTTGGTGCAATTGACTATGCTGGCACAAACTACATAATAGTATCTTTTTTTTCTTATAAAAGAATGTTCTTTGATGAAAATAATCAATTGCATAGTAGTGAATTCACATAAAACAAATTTACCTAAGGACACTGTTATCTCAATTCTTCAGGTCTACATGTGCATTTATTTCTATCCAAACATGCAGAAACAGCAGCCTTTCCTACACAACATAATCCTTCACTAAAAGCAAGGGAAGCCCTACATTTTATTTTATACCCAATTCAATATATATATAGTATATACAAATTGAAACGTTCAGGTTTTTATAAATTTACAAATAAGATATTTAAATAAGTAGCTCAACTATTACGTGGAAATTGACACAAATGCTTGCATAGATAAATACTTGCATGTCAAGAATGAAGCCTGAAGCAATGCCAGCAAAGAGCTGCATTTTACTTGAATGGGATTTCACTATAATCATATAATTTAAAACAATCCTGCTGTCATCCTAGTCTGATTACAGCCTCCTACGCAGTCAAGTCTTGAAAATATAAACTGCAATTAGACTCAATACTATCCAAGGCTTTTAAGAACCAAATTAAACTTTTCTTGTTATATTTATTTATTATAGCCTAATCTAAGCATAATATCTAAGAATCATTTATCTTCAAAATACTTCCTTCATATATAACAAATTAAGGATTACAGGTGTCTACTCCAATGTATGTACCTGAACCTGGAAGTTAAGTGATTTAGATTTTAAGATCTTTGTGCATGAATATATGCCTTCAAATAAGTCTTGACATCTACCTGGACAAATCCCTGAAGTTTTCTTGACAAGATTTTTGAAAGTGATTTATCATTGCCTTCTTCCTAGGGGGTGAAAGAGAGTGACTGGCCCAAGATGACCCAGCTGGTTTTGGCCCTAAGGCAGGACTAAAACTTGGCTTCTAGCCTGTTTTCTTAATCATTACACCAAACTGGGGTCCCTTTTAAGGTCTACACGTATATCATTTATTTCATTATGTAGCAAAATAAAGGTATCCATTACTGCAGAGGAAATGGAGTCGATTTATGTTTACAACATATAATATGGACCTAAATTCATATTATATGCTATACTGTTTAGTTGTTTATGCTAAACTATAACTCTGAGTAACATCAGTGGCCTACAATCACATGCTTGAAGTATTAAATAATTCTTTCCCTTTTTTTAAAAAAAAACATGTGATATATACCAATAGTTACTGCCACAATCAATATCGTTTCTCATTTGGAAACAGCATCCAAGGCCAAAAAGTTAAGTTTGTCAGTAAAACTAGAAAATTGCCATTATTCAATCACCCCCTGCCCTTATATAATCTTTGAATAAGTTCATTCCGATGATGTACAGCTTTACTTCAGTTTAATGGTCAAAAATATCTATTTTCTTACTTGAATGTTAGAATCCTGCACAGTATATTGTATATTACTGAAGCATTTGCTATAGTAATGTCCCAAACTACTGACAGCAACCAATCCTATGAAACAAGTAACAGCAGAAAGAGACTAAAGAACCACATACCGGTATTTATCAGTGAAAATTTCTCTATTCTATTTTCCAAGTGGATAAAGTAGAGGCAGAATTATCATTGCTCAGACTGCTACAATGCCAACAAATTTCTCAGAAGCAGATATAATCATTCTACTAAAATCCACCTGGGTCTAATAAATAGACATCAGTCTGGCTCATTATATGGATTAAGAGAGGCCTAGTAACGGTATTGCTTTTTAAGGACTGATAAAACTGTCTAGCGTTTACTCCTGCAAAACAAATGTGTGTTGTTGTTTTTTAACTGCCCTGGTCTTTTCCTTCTATTCATTAAGAAATGTCAACTTCCTTTGCAGTAGTTTGTACTTTGACTTGAGATATAGAAATATGTCCATGTTCAGTGCTTCTGAAATTGTATATGCAAAGGAGGGTTCTTTCTACTTCATTCTTGAGTCACAGATTGCCTGATTACAGGGTGCCTGTTTTTCTTATATAACTATATAACTCCCCCTTCCATTGTAAGATTATTTTTGCAATATGAATCAAATGTGTTGTGCTAAAGTTTTAGTTCCCTCTACAGCCAACTACAGTTTATATCCCAAATTCAGGACTTGGCTTCAGGTGCATCCTGAGCTTCATGGGCAGATTTATATCCAAGTCAGCAACCTCTCTTTATTTTCAAGTACAAGAGTGACAAGAGGTGAGGCAGGAAATAGAAAGAAAACAGCAGAGCATATCGAGCAGTTGTTTTTCAACTGAAAGCAGAATCCCGCAGGAGAAGACATTAGCAACACTTGTAAGATGGAAACGGGGGCTGGGCTTAGTGTAAGTTTGTGGCACTGTACTTAATGAAAACAACGTGCGCAGCAGCTGCGGATCCGACCATCCTTGAGATTTAGTCCCCAAAGTACGCATAAGGTGTGCACCACCGGGTTAAGATGTGAAGTTGTAGTCGGATTAACATCTCACCGAACAACGTAGCGCTTTTTAGAGCACGCAGCAGTCCCGACAAGAGTCCCGGAATGAGAGTTTAAAGATCACATACGCCGCCATGGGGGGGGGGGAGAGGAGGGGGGGCGGTGTAGTGAGAAGACAGAAAAAACAGCCAAATAGTTCACGAGGCCTCTTCTCTTCAAATGAAGCCATACTTAAGGGTTTTTTTTTTAATAAAAAAAAGTGGGGGGGAGACGACGACGAAGAGGACGGCTTCTCAACCAGCCGGCCCTCCAAGAATACACATGGCCACAAAAAAAAGTTCATGGGAAGTTACCTTGAAATGAGATTCTCCCGACCCGTAGACTTACTTGAATGTGGGGGAGAGGGGGGGGAAAAAAGAAGAAAGTGTCGCCCAAGTGCTCGGCCGTCGACCCATTCAGACTCCCGAGGGAACCGGGGGAGGCCAGGCAGAGATTCCCTTCTTGCTCGGAGCAACCCCGCAGTCGGCAAAGGGGCAGAGAGAGAGGGAGCTTCCGCGCCCACCGTCTCGCAACTTTTCGCGACCGCATCAGGGCGGCAAAGGCGAGAAGGGAAAGAGTCAACCTGGCGCCCCCTTCCGGGCCCAGACCTTCCCCGACGCAACGCGCACCTCCCCCGGGCCGCGGGAACTTGCGCGGAGAGCGGCACCAGCGCCGCCCGCGCGCAGAGTTGGCGCTCCTACTGCAGCGGCGCGGCGGTGGTGGTGGCGGCGACGGCGGCTCCAACCCGGGCATCGGAGGGAAGCGCTCGCCGCTCGCTCGCTCGCTCCCCCTCCCCTGGCGCTGCGCTCCGCCTGCTTGCCTGGCGGCGGCGGCTGCTTCTGCCGCCGCCGCCGCTGCTGCTACCGCCCTCCCTCGCCGTCTCCCGCATCAAACTTCAAGAGCCGAAAAAAAACCTTCCGGGCGGTCGGGCAGGCGGCAAAACGTACCCAGCATCTACACCGGACGCCGCCCTTCCAACGAAGGCAGGCATCCCGCGCCCGTCTTACCTAGGGGGAGTTTTTCCAGCCCTGCGCCGCTGCCGGGGCTCGGGCAAGGCTCGCCGGCGCTCCGCTCACCGCCTCATTCCAATATGGCACGGTCGGCCCAAGCGCATGCGCCCGCCGTCTCTCTCCCCGATCCCCTCCCCTCGCTTCTGGCTTTTTGGGCGCTCGCTGCACACTCCCTCGCGCTCGGACACGCGGAACCGTGGCGCCGGCCGGGGACGGGGCCCCTTCGGTTTCTGGGCTCCTCTCCACACCCTTCCCGCCCACCCGGGGCCCGGAGCCAAAAAATAAAACTTGAGCCTCTCCTTGACTTTGTGCGCCGTGAGGCGGCGCGAGCCTCCGCCCGTCGCAGCGCCACCCTGTCCCCGAGGATTTCCCGCGGGGCGCGCACCTGCCTCAAGTTATTCGGCGCGCAATTGTGAAGGTTGCGGCCCCGAAGCGGAGAAGGGAGGAAGAATGAAAAGCAGCTTTAAAAAAAAAAAAAAAGCCCCCCCCCACCCCTACCTCCAATCCCTCGGCGTGCTGGAATGAAGGCAACCGGAGGGTTTGAGGGAGAAGTAAGGCAGACGCTCAGTCAGCTCGGCTCTCCATCCATGCTTGCAGAGCCACCAACAACTTAAGGCTGTTTATTTCTACTGAAACCGGCTGACTCCGGTACGGAGCCGCTTTAAGAACGACCAATACCCGGCCGAAAACGTTGTATAGTGCGCGGTCTGGCCGTCTCCCTCGATTGCCAAGTTAAATGTTGCTCGGACTACTCTTGACTTCCTTCCCGTCTTCTCTCCACCATCACCCCGTGCCCCACCCCCAGTTTTGTTGGCCCAGCACTGACACCTTCTTGGCTCAGCCGATGTCAAGCTAGGCTCAGTTTTGCTTTTTTTTTTTTTTTCTTTCTTCCCCCTCCCCCTCTGATCTCGCTTCCACTTTCGCAAGCAACCCGCTCCGGATCCTGGAGCCATTTGCAGCCCCCCCCCTTCTCGTCCGCCCCCCCCGAAAGATGTAGGACGGAAACGCGGCCCAAGTGCGTGCTCGCATTGGAAGGGGATGGCGGCAAAGGAGACGGTAGGGCGGCTGCGGCTGCGAAGGCATTGGAAAACCCAGATGAATAATGCCGCCGCCGCCGCCGCCCCCCCCCTCCCCGCGCCGAAATTAAAATGAAACAAAATGAGATGGGGGAAAAGGAAAGGATTGTGCAACATCGAGAACCTCATGACCACGCGCCTGTGCAATCAGAGAAGAGTAATAAAAGCGAGCGAGTTTCACGCAGCTTAAAGGCGACAGGAGGCGAAAGAGGGACAGCGATTTTACTGCCAGCGAACTGGAGCCTTGCAAGAACCCCAATTTGGAGAAAGGGGTGGAGAATGGGATCTTATTTCGAGGACTCTCTCTCTCTCTCTCTCTTTCTGCATTCTCTCTTATTTTTATTTTTTCCCCTGAATCAGCCATCGCCCATCCACACGGCTGGACTTTCGCGTAGGCATGATCTCTGCAGCTGGCGTTCACTGTCGAATTACCCCCCTCCTCCCTCCCGCCATTCTTTTTGAAAGAGGGCTTCCTTCGTTACACGTTAACACCTCTCTTTAAGGTATCGGGATTATTTTAAACCTTGAACTCATTCTTGCAGGCTGCACGCCGCCTATTCCGCGCGTTGCAGACACCAGTTGACAGCACACGGAAATAACCGGTCAGCGTGCGGAAAAGTCATACGGAACTCGAGATGGTCGATTTCGGACGGCAGCGAAGGGATGCGCCAAGAAATATAGAGACCAAACACTGCGAGATCTCCCGGACGGGAAGAATGCCCGGGGAGAACGGAGGCGAATAAAAATAAAATCCAGGCGAAGGAAACTGTCGCCATGCGGTTCAGCTGCGCTTTTCCAGACAGGCGGGGATCAGGTCGAGCAGCCAGGAATTCCTCCGCTCCCATTGAAAATGCTGGGCCGATTCAGCTGCTGGTGGCAGATGCAGCAAGGGGACTTTCTAGTTTTCTTTCGGCGACTGTGCGAAGAGGGGAGGGGCGACAGGCCAGGCTGTCTCGTTCGTCTGATGGTTGTGTGGACAAATATGTTTCTAGGTTGAATGCAGAAATGCTCTGATCAGTTTTACTGCTGGTTTCAAATTGTGCTGTTTATGTAGCATCTTCGATTGTTTGCCAAAGATACTTTAATGGGGGTGGTTACGCTGGGCATATTTGGTATTAAAATAGTAATCCATCTTAATAGCAGTTTGGACCGAATACACTTCTGTTTTACAAGACCGACAGTTTATTGGTTCTTCCGAGTCGGGTTTTTCCTTAACATAAATAAAACCCCAAAGTCGGCTGCAGGGTGTAGACAGTGACATTTTCTGCTAACAGCAGGGGACGAAAGATGAGCAACTTTAGTGAGAAAATAAAATATCTAGTCCGACCACTAGGGGGTGGTCCCTCCATAGGCTTTCTAAATAGAAGTACTAAATGAAGCATCCTGGAATGTGGAATTTGTTAATGTAATCTTGGAAGTAAATTTCCTTGGGACAACAACATCCACCCTACCCTTCCATAAACTGATGGGAATGAAATTCAGCACATGCAAAATACCTTAAAACTAGTTGTTTTTAAAATCTTGAATATCTAAGATCTTTAGAGCAATCATAACCTGCAAAATTCAACAAACACTCCCTTCCTAGATAAAGCCACAACCCCCCCAATGAAAAATGGGAGTTATCACATACATCTTATAAAAACATAGCTCTAGTTTCATTACTTTTTCTTTAAATATTTTAAAGAAACAAAAGTAATTAAATGAAAAAATTATAATCATTCCGTGTAATAAAATGGTAAACAAGCTTCAATATTTCTCAAAAGTATATAATCCTTGGATCTTCCTTGAAATTATATCACTCTCTTTCCAACTATTTAAAAATGGATTTTCTATCGGCCTTGTCTATACATGATGGAAAATAAAACTGCACTTTTTTTTTAGCAAAAGTTAGTTCTGAAGAAGGAATATAACTGGAATACTATTGATTTACTATGTAAATTCCTTTCTAATATAATGTGGATGGACTTGGACAGCAACTGTTTTGCAAAATAGTAGGAAAATTGAATATTGAATCACTTTGCCTTTAAACTTTATTTATAAAAATATGATGTAGGGCAGACTTTTTTCCCGTTATACTGCAGATGTCCAGTTGGATTCTTCATTCTCTTTTCTCTTCATTAATGACTAGTTTCAGCCTCTTCAATAAAAATGAACACAAAGATTCTGGAAGTGCACCAAATACTCTTTTTTTTCCCCAGAGCTGTGTAGAGCTTATTTTGCAACATCTGATCAGCAGAGGTAATTATTTTAAGTGTCTTGTTTCTCTTAACTCTCAGGTCTTACATACACAAGATAATAGAATACCCATAGCAACTATGATCTTTAACAGAGCTTTTTATTTGTTTTTCCACGCATAGTCAATATTTTAGATTGCAAAGCAGCATGATACTTCTAGTATTCTTCAAGGAAGTTTTTTTCAGGAGTTATTTTCAAATATAAATAATGTTTCTTAAAAATAAGCTTACAGCATGATTGCTTTGTGAGTGGACTGTATATATACTATTCTGAGATCTTCACACCATTATTTGTGCAACACTTGAGAAATGGGAGAACATATTTCCCTAGCACCACCAGTACCCAGGAGAATCTCACCTTATGACTCTTCCTACATCATTATCACTGCTTGAAAGCCTATGAATGCTGAACAAGTAGGATCCATTACAGTCTGCAGTTATCCCACATGTTCATGAATTTATTAGAAGAAGTTAGTCTCTTTCAGGAGAAGCCAATGTGATTTCTTCAGCACTCCAAAAGGATTACCATCTCAAGGAATAATCTCAACTTGTATCATGCTGGGCATAACAGAGCACACTGAGCCCAAGAATCATCATAACTAGGGATGCGGCATTACCTTGGCTTCTTAGTTGTACCACAGAAGTCAGCTGGGACTGACGAATGCATGAAAGTCATGTATGTCAAGAATTCAACCAATACAATTTAACTGCAAATTAACATCTTGATACAGTATCCCCCAATCTAGCATGCTCAAGATGTGTTAGGAGATCGCAATTAATAGTCAATGTGACCATCCTTTCTGCAATTATGGAAATTAAAATTGCAGCTGATAAGATTGAAGAAGGCTGTTCTAATGTAGAATAATGCCGTAAAATTTCTAACTTTGTGATCATTTTAACTGCTAGTCTATTAGAACATTTGGTTAGTGGAACAACATGCTGGTTTGATAACATCAAAACTGATACAAAGATGTGCATCTAACAACTGAATCTGCTTGACAAGGTAGCATGGAGAGTACTTGTCTATAACATCTCCAAGAGTCAGACATGATTGATGGGAAAAACAACAACAACTAGAACATCTAAGGCCCAAGTGTCTAGGAGATGTTTGACTGAAATGTTTGACTGATAAAGACTTCTTTTGCAGAGAATGGGAAGCATGTGCAATCAAAGATAGCTTCATTATATGAGATCCTCAAGTTTCGCAGATGCTAAGAACAAGACTGACTTAGTATGGTTCCATGCTCCAATTTATTCTATTATGAGGTGCTATACTGTATTTGCTAAGCTAGAACTATCTTGCTAGTTTCTGGAGATTGCTTTAACCATGAGGTACGCCACTACCTGCAATGCTGAAGTGTAGAGACAGAATTAGATCATCAAAGAAGTGACTAGGGAATTGGACTGAAACTAAGAAATGCAGGGTCAGGTTGATCCTCAGTCAAGGAAACTGGGTGATTTAGGGAATTTGCTACTCTTAGTTCAATTTACCTTACAAGCTTATTGTAAAATAAAATAACTGCAGGAGGACCTCCTGGGGAAAAGGTGATATATATGAGATATAAATAAATATTGAAATCCAGAGAATTCTGGATTTCTGAAATTCTGGAATTCGGAATTCACTCCAGATGCAAGATATTACAACTATTCCTGCAACCATGCAAATAGTGCCTGCCAGCCAAGGAATCCTTTAATGCTAATAATTTCCCACAAAAAAAAAATCAGCAAATTAGTTATTTATTTTATGAAAGTTAGATTGTATAAAATATATAAATCTAGCCATACATACACTATTGTATATAATACATTATATGCTTTTATTCAGTATGTGACTGGGACAAATCTAATGCATCATTTAAATGTATTTATTCGATATGTTCCATTTTAAGACTTCTTGTTAAAGGCTTTTAATATACAATTTGCATCTACTGCTTCACAGTGTTTTATTAAAAGTCGAGATCTTGTTTCATTTTTTGAAAAACTATTGTTAGATGTTGCTTTAATCATCAGTTTATTTGAAGTTAGCAGATAAGTGTGTCTTCCAACTAATTTAAACACAGAAGAATGCTTCAAAGTGATTGAGGACTTTTCCACCCTGGTTCTTTGTTCCTTGTGTATAGAATGTGTGTTTTTCCTGTGGGTTTTTTTAATACAGGAAGTTGCTATAATGGTGCCTCTTCCCAAAATATCTATATATCTATATCTATCTATCTATCCCTACATATCTGTCTTTATATACTTCTACATCTATGACTTTTTATAGATACAGATGCAGATTTATCTATATCTAATCTCCAGAATTAATCAAAAGCAACAACACAAGACTGAAATTGAAGAATCGGTAACAGTTGTATATAGATCAAAGTAAGAGCTTGAGATAGACAAAAATAATACAAGTCATTTCCAATTGTGTGTGTGTGCGCCTTCAAGTCAGTGTTGACTCCTGGATTAGTCCCTGCAGTTTTTTGGGCAAGGTTTATTTTTAAAGTGGTTACATAGCTGGTTTTGTGCCTAAGGCAGGTTTCACAATCTCCTGGTTTCTACCTGAGGCCTGGGGAAAGTTGTTGCGAGAATATTGGCATGCAGCTTCAGCGAGCTCTGGATGAAGTGGGTTATTTGTATCCTTTGCAGTCTAGGTTCAGGCTGGGATAGCACTGAGATAGCATAGCTTGTTGATGGCCTGGAATGAGACAGATGCAACTGTCTTGGCTCTCCTAGATTTTTCCATGACTTTTGATACTATAACTATGGTAGTTATGGAAGTTACAACTGGTCCAGAAAGCAGCAGAGCACACAGTGCCTATAGGTTCACCCATGTTATACCTTTATTGTGTGAGATGCACTGATTCCTGTTTTCTTCCAGGTGCAATTCAGATGCTGGTTATCACATTTGAAGCCCAATATGGCATGAGACTGGGATATTTGCAGGACTGCCTCTCCTTAGGAACATCTATTCATCCGCCTAGCTCAGATACTGTAGGTACTTTTCAGGCTTCCTTCTTGAAGTCTTACTATTAGTGAGACCTTGGAAAGATGCCTTTTTCATGGCTGCCCCTATTATGTGGAATACGCTTCTACTATCGATTTAACAGGCCCCCATCTTTCTAGCCTTTTGGAAGTCCATTAAGACCTGGGTTTTTTGTGAAGGTGCTAGAATAG
This sequence comes from Pantherophis guttatus, assembly GCF_059756535.1. Lineage (NCBI taxonomy): Eukaryota > Metazoa > Chordata > Lepidosauria > Squamata > Colubridae > Pantherophis > Pantherophis guttatus. The sequence goes on from NC_142064.1 coordinate 213,503,570, forward strand.
AATTGTATAGGTAGACAGTATGGAAAAATACCAACTGCCCTACTGTGAGGAATTGCAAGGAAACAATTGTTTTACTGTTTTTACTCTCTTACGATTGCTGCTCTGAGCTGCCCAGAGTTGCTTAAGATGGACAAGCATAGATTTTTTATTTTTAATCCCATATTTGTTATTTATATAAATAACTAAAGGTGGCACAACTTACCTAATACTCCTTCCTTCTTCTATTTTCCCCACAACAATATCCCTGTCAGGTGGTTGGGCTGAGAGAAATTGACTTGCCCAAAGTCACCCAGCCAGTTTTCATGCCACAGGCAGGACTAGAACTCATAGATAGATAGATAGATAGATAGATAGATAGATAGATAGATAGATAGATAGATAGATAGATAGATAGATAGATAGATAGACAGACAGACAGACAGACAGACAGACAGACAGACAGACAGACAGTCTTTCCTTTACAAAGTCTTTTTTTTCTCCTCCCAGCCCATAATATCTTCCTATCTGCACCTCTACCAATTTTCCCATGTACAAAATCACTTCCACTTTCAAATCGATTCTGCAAAAAACCTGCAATCAACAGTTAATTTAAAGTAATCTAAGTAAGAGTACTGGTGCATAGAAAATTCTAGATATCGATTTTTCACATGGCTGGACTTGATACACACCAAGGGGGAAATGAGTAGTGTAAACGTGGAAATCTACAGCGTTTCCTTATTTGCTTGTTTTGTTAGATTTCCGTCTCACCTTTTCTACAAGAACCGAAAACAGTGAGATAATTCATCAGAGAGACAAGCAATTCTTTTTGGTCAAGAGCTCAATTCACTCTTGCATGGTCAGGAAAAGAGGATGGAGAATCAGAAAGTATCATCTATTGATTGAAACTAGCATGATGTCTGTATACTACGCTCTAAACTATGCATTTCCCTGTGTGAACTATAATTTGCCTTGATCCTTTATTTAGTTATTTATTTCATTTATTAAATTTGTTTGCCGCCCATCTCACGGCTCATTATCCTTCCCGCAAACATAAAACCATATTTTCTGCAGCCAAATATACATCCTACTTCCATCAGGAAAGAAAGTATACACTAATTACTTTTGATCAGATTTTACATATGCTACTTTGGGGGAGTAGTTTTGGCTTTTTGAAAGAAGTGAGCAAGTAACCATAATGCAATTGCCATCTGAGGAAAATGTGTATTCTAGTTTAATATTTTATTTGAAACCTATCTTAAAAAGAGTGAGTTCTCTTCAGCTGTGAAATGAACAGCTTTCTTCAGTCGGAATATTTTTGGCATTGTGGATCCCAATAAGATCCCCCATGGCTTTGCTCAAACCTTCTGAAGAAATATCCACCCACTAAAGTAACGTCAGCCAAATGTTGTTCCTAAGAAGCTTTGGGACTGTACATATTCTCCTCTCAGGAATTCTTGGCCTTTCATTAAAAAGAACTTTCCGGATACATTGATCTATAAGCCACAGAATTCCTAGCCAATATCTGTAAGACAAAATGGATGTGTATTCTAAGAATTCCAATCCAGAAAGCTGTAGTAAAATTATCATGGTCTGAAACTGGAGCTCTGGTTGGATTATACCATAAACTGGGAGTAGTTACCGCTACATAGCAATACCTAAATTCAGGAATAAGTTTAGGATGTGGAAACTATGAATGAGTGCCTGTTCCTGACCCGGCACTGGACCAGACCAATGCTAAAATAGTAGGCAATTCCTATCACATTCAAGATTAGGAAAGCCAGCCAGATGAATCACAATTATATTTCTAGTTAATAGCTAAGAAGAATTTCAGTCTGAACACTCTGCTATCGAAGATGCCTTCTCCACTGACATTTCTTTCTTTCTTTTCTTCCTTCCTCTGTAGCTCAAGATGCTTACGCATTCTGCAAGCTTGCTGGTTTATTGCTTTGAGCGGCAGCATTATATAACAAAGCCATGCACAGTGTAATGTGGTATAGATAGCATCAAGCTCCAAGAATCTTGCTTTAATAGCCTACTTATTTAGTCCTAGGCCAGCATGCTGAACAGCAACAAGAGGTTTGGCTGCAGTTAAAAGGAGAGAAATCCTCGCTCTCGTCTGAATTTGGATTTTGTCTCTGGAAACATGCCGAGCAGGATTTTTGATGACCTGAAAGTTGCAGCTGGGGTCATGCATGCAAGCATGTTGTTACTTATCCTATGTAGAGTGGTTCAAAATGGTGACTGTGTGTGTGCAGTGGAGATACAGGAAGGCTGTTAAATTGCCGTTGCACGTACAGTGTGAGCAGTAGAGTACAGGCAGTGCTTGTGCTGCAGAATAAGCAGCTCCAAGGGAGGAGCAACTGGCACAGCATAATCATTGTCTTCAGTAGCACATATTATTTTGATCCTTCAGCAGACACCTAAGCATGATTGCTCCCACTTTGAGGGCTGGCTAAAGCAGCAGCTGGACATGAATCAAGAAACATATGGGTCATTTTCACTTGTGTTAACGCAATAAGTTGGAATCAGATTTGATGCTCCTGAGTTTATTTCTGCCACCATGACTGCAAAGTTAGATTTGTAATGGTACTCAAAATCTCTCTCTCCGGTTGCCTTACACAGCTAAATAATAATCTCCCTCTACCCCCTCCCTCTTTTATTTTAAAATGAAAACAAAAAGAGTGAGGGTACACCAAAATTCTTCCTGTTTAAAATATTTCTTCATTATTGCATATATAAAGGAAGCAGCGTAAAATGTTATTACAAATACTAATAAACAGATACACAGTGGAACAGACATGAGAAAGGCCAAGAATAGAATCATTTTAATCACACTCAGAAGATTATTGCATCCTGTGCAAATTATTTAAAATAAATGTGTAAAGGGCTGCAACTTTTTAAAGTCAAAGGTCATTATAAAATGGATTTAATAGAAGTAAAAAATAAACTGAACTCAAAATAAAATAAAGATATTGATTAATAAATAATAGTCTGGTATGTGAACAAACATCAATCCACAATCAATTATGAATGAGAAACTAAAATTGTATAGATCTAAATGGAAATGATCCCATAATTTTGTTATATTGTTTTTATTCTTTTTTAAAAAAATATTGTCAGCTGTCCAAATTCAGGCAACTGAGACGGGCAGTCAAATAATTAATGCATTACTTCAATCAATCAATGAGACAAAATGCAAGAAAAATTATTAAAAATGGCAATGTGTTTCACGACAGATGTGTATACAGTATATGTTTAATACAATAATTATTGTCTTACATGAAAATAATTTACAGATATACATGCAAAGAAGTCCTACATATGCTTAAGAGCCATTGAATGCAGTAGGTATATATAGCATTTTCATTTTTAAAAATAACGCCTCCCCAGTGCTTTTTTTAATTTTACCAAGTTAGGCAGGTTTTTTTTTCTTTTATTCATATAGAATGGCAGATTTGACAGAGGTACCGTACTTCATTTTCTTTTGAATATTCTTTGTAAGGCTAAATTGGCTTTAAATACATACTTTTCCTTCTGAAAACCCTCAAAACAATACAAAAATAAAAGTTGGCTAAAATATTAATTGTATAGCTAAATTAAATAGGGAGCTAATAAGAACTGCTTGTGAGTTTCAATAGCAGTCTATATAATAGTTTTCCCCAATATGGTGCCATTCTTATGAACTGCATTTTATCTCCCCAAAACCACAAATGGTGTATTAGCATTGCTGAGAATTGATTAAAATATCTGGAGGGCACCACATGTTGTCTTTGTTCTATATTTTAGTTTGTAGCTTTGAGAAGTCACTGGATTTCATATAGTTTAATAGTTAATTAAAAATGAAATTAATTACAATTGCATGCACACCTTCAGATATTAAAAGGACATTTACAATTTGTATGTGTAGAAAAGGTGTTATCTGGTGCACATGTATTTGATAGCAGATAGAACTCCAGGTATTTTTATATCTGCATTTATATATTTCCTAACATGGAACTCAACATGACATACATAGAGTTTTTAAGCAGATTCCATTGATGCATTGATATAACCTGACTCTGATTATTATAGCTTTAACAAGATGTATCCCTTCTGTGCCACTTAGTGCATTTGGACCTGACTCTATATAGGACATCAGGTGAAAAAAATTTTTATGGAAAGCTAATTATGTTGAACAAGTTTCAAATGCCATTATCAATGGAAATCCATATATATTGTGCTAAGTAGAACTGTGATCTTGCACAAACAACCCAAAAAGGAAAATCGTGAATAGAAAATACTTTAAAATGGAATTTCATTGGCTAGAGATCCGCTTGCCCATAGCATCTTAGTCAGGGGTGAAATGCTCCCGGTTCGGACCAGATCACCCGATCCAGTAGCGATGGCAGCGGATGATTCGGAGAACCAGTAGCAAAAATCCCGCCCCCGCCCCATGCCCAGCTGAGCCACGCAATCATCAGAGGCTTTTTTATTATTTTTAAAAGCATTTTTTCTACAACCTCTTCGGTGGAAAAAATGCTTTTAAAAGTAAACAAAAAAGCCTCTGATGATTGTGCGGCTCAGCTGGGATCGTCAGAGGCTTTTAAAAGCATTTTTTCTACAACCTCTTCGGCTGAAGAGGTTGTAGAAAAAATGTTTTTAAAAGAAAAAAAAGCCTCTGCCAATCAGGCAATTCAGCTGGGATCGTCAGAGGCTTTTAAAAGCATTTTTTACAACCACTTTGACCGAAGAGGTTGTAGAAAAAGTGGTTTTAAAAGTTAAAAAAAAAAGAGTTGACCACACCTACCCAGTCACATTACCCCCATACACACCAAGCCACGCCCACAGAACCGGTAGTACCAAATTTTACATTTCACCACTGATCTTAGTACTGAGAAATAAGAGTTATTATTATGGCAGGAGGCAAATCAAGTAATTCAAATAGTAAAAACTTTTTTTTTTTTAATTTGATTTATATGCCGCCCTTCTCCGGAGACTCAGGGCGGCTTACAATGTGCTCAGCAATAGCCTTCATCCTTCTGTATATTTATACAAAGTCAGCTTATTGTCCCCACAACCGGGTCCTCAATTTACCTACCTTAGAAAGGATGGAAGGCTTAGTCAACCTTGAGCCTTGGCGAGATTCGAACCTGCAGTAATTGCAGGCAGCTGGTCTTAATAACCAGCTTAATAAGTGCCTTAGACCACTGTACTACCAAGGCTCTTGGTAAACTTAATTTTAGTTTAATTTGTGTACCAAATTAACTTGAACAAGGTCTTTTAAAATGGAGTGGTAGCATACAGAAATGCAGCTATAATCTTATTTACCAAAAAAAACTTTTAACTTTTTTTTTTTTTATTGCAAAAGTTTTACAATTACATTTTCACCCCTTTTTTTCACCCCCCCACCTCCCTCCCCAAACTTCCCGTCCTCCCTAACCCTCCCTAACCCTCCCCCCCCAGACTTCCCTATTATGTACTCATAACTAATAACACTGATATATATACCTGAACCCATCCCTCCCCCTACATAATTTTCCCTCTTTGTCTCTTTATATTAAAATATTTCTAATACATTGTTTTCAAATAAAAGCTATTTGATACTTTCTAATTTGGTATTTGTTCTGAACATATTCTATCCACCTTTTCCATTCCCATTCATAAGTCTCTTGTGAACAATCTTTTAAATATGCTGAAATCTTCGCCATCTCTGCAAAGCTAGCCATCTTCGAAGTCCATTCCTCGATAGTAGGCAAAGCTTCATTCTTCCAATATTTACCTATCAACAATCTTGCTGCTGTTATCATATACAATATTAATTTTGTTTCATCCCGTGTAAAACCCTTAACTATGCCCAATAAAAACAATTGTGGAGAAAATTGAATTTTTTTCTTCAAAACATTCTGCATGACCCACCATATTTTTATCCAAAAAGCCTTAACTTTCCTACAGGTCCACCAAACATGATAATACGTAGCATCCAAACATTCACATCTCCAACATTTTGGCTGAACATTAGGGTACATACATGACAGCTTTTTAGGATCTAGATGCCATCTATAAAACATTTTATAAAAATTTTCCCTCAAATTCTGCGACTGTGTAAATTTAACATTCTGAACCCAAATTTTTTCCCATGTTTCCAACATCACTGGTTCTTCAAAATTTTGTGCCCACTTAATCATACAATCTTTAACTAATTCCGTTTCTGAATCCCTTTCTAGCAAAACATTGTAAAGCCTTTTAATATGCATTGGACCTTTCTCTCTTATATGTCTAACCAATTCTTCCTCATGCAACATAATACCAGTTTTTTGGTCCTCTTTCCATCTCAATTGTAATTGATTATATTGTAACCAGGTTAAATTAATCCCTTCGTCCAACAGTGTCTGCAATGTCTTCAACTGCCATCTGCCCGCATCTGTAAAAAGAACCTCTTTGTATAAAAACCCCCCGAGTGACATTATATTTGTATTCCACAAGGTATGACCAAGATCCAGCCATAGCGGTATTTTATAATCCCATTTGAGTCGGTGCTTCTTCCAAACTCTCATCAAAGAGTCTCTAAGTATATGACTTTTAAATACTTTATCAACTTTGTCATCATAAAATAGGTAAGCATGCCATCCAAATTCAAGATCAAAACTTTCTGCATTCAATATTCCAGCCTTTTTACTTCCAAACCAATCACTTGTTAAAGTTAAAGCTGCTGCATCATAGTATAACTGTAGGTTTGGAAGTTTAAGGCCTCCTCTTTCTGGAACATCTTGCATAATTTTCAATTTCACTCTCGGCTTTTTCTCGTTCCAGACAAACTTATTAAGTCCAGTTTGCCAAACTTTCAGTTGTTTATCACTTTTAAGCACCGGAATCATTTGAAACAAAAACAGAAATCTTGGCAAAATGTTCATCTTAACTGCTGCTATTCTTCCAAGTAAAGACAGTTGCAGCTTTTTCCAAGTCCCCATGTCTTTCTGAACCTCTCGCCACAACACCTCATAGTTATTTTGAAACAATTTCATGTTTGATTCTGCAACCTGAACTCCAAGATATTTTACCTTAGGTACAATTTCAAAACCTGCCCTCCTTTCAAACTCATGTTTACGATCTTGTATCATATTTTTGACTATCGTTTTAGTCTTTTTTGAGTTCACTCTGAAACCTGAAACTCTACCATAGTCTTGTATAATGTCGTTCATCAAGATTATTGATTCCATTGGTTGTGATAGGGTAACCACCAGATCATCTGCAAATGCCTTTACTCTATAATCCTCTTGCCTTATCATTATGCCTTTCAAAATTTTTGAGTCCCGTATTGTATTTAGCAAGACTTCCAATGTTAAAATAAATAAAAGTGGGGACAACGGACATCCCTGTCTTGTTCCTTTTTCAATTTTAAACTCTGTCGTCAAACTTCCATTAATAATAATCTGTGCTTTTTGCTCTTGATAAATTGCTGAAATTGCCTGTGTAAACTGGTCCCCAAAACCCATCTTTTTTAAAGTCTTTAGTAGAAAATTCCAATCCACTCTATCAAAGGCCTTCTCCGCATCCAAAAAAACCAGCACTGCAGAAATCTGTTTATTCTTATCAAGATATTCCAATAAGTCTATTACTTGCCTTACATTGTCCTTCATGTATCTACCCTCAATAAATCCCGCTTGGTCCTCATGAATCACCTTTTGGATTACTGGCATCAACCTGTTGGCTAATACCTTCGCGTAAATTTTATAGTCTGTATTCAAAAGAGATATTGGTCTGTAGTTCTCTGGTTTTTTAGGACCAACTTGTTCTTTTGGTATCAAAGATATATAAGCAGTTGTCCAGGATGGGGGTATTTTACCCCCTTGTTGAATATTGCAAAATAAATCTCTAAGTTGTCCCACGATTTCAGCTTGTAAAGTTTTATAATACACTGCAGTCAAACCATCCGTGCCAGGAGCTTTGGCTGTTTTTAGCTGTTTAATTGCTGCTGTTATCTCCTCCTCTGTTATAGGATAATTCATTCTTTCCTTTTGTTGATCAGTAATTTTTGTAACTCTCTTATCCTTTAAATATTTTTCTATAAGTCCATTCTGCACCTCATCTTTGGCATATAGTTTAGTGTAATAATCCACAAAAGCTTCTTTAATTAGTTTTTGTTGAAAGATTTCTTTCCCTCCAATATCAATACTATCAATAGTCCGTATACTTTGTTTTTTCCTCAATGTGTAAGCCAACCATCTGCCCGGTTTATTAGCATTGCAAAATGTATTATGCTTCGCGTATTGTAAACTTGTTGCAACTTGTTCCGCCATAAGCATTTGGAATTGGTCTTTCAAAAGTTTTATAGCACTTCGTATTCTTTCATCTGTTGGATTTTTAATAAGTAACTGTTCTTTATTCTTTATTTCCATTTCCAACTCAGATCTTTTCTTTTGTCGGAACAGTCTATGTTTAGAATTCATGTAGATAAGTACCCCTCTCATATAAGCTTTACTTGCATCCCAAACAATTTCAACTGGGGTACCTTTATTCAAATTTATTTCAAAAAATTCTTTCAAATGCTTTTTAAGTTCTATTATATTTTTTTCATATCTAAACAGGTTCTCGTTTAATCTCCAAGAACGTCTCTCAACCTTATCCATCTCGATTTCTATCCATACAGGACTATGATCAGTCAAAATTCTTGGAAAAATCTTTGTTCTTTTTGTCTTAACAAGTAGATCATTTGACAACAAGATAAAATCAATCCTAGAAAAAGATCTATGTCTATCAGAAAAAAAAGTGTAATCCAATTCATTTGGGTTATGTATTCTCCAAACATCTTTTAGTTCCATATCTTCTTTCATATCAAAAAAGGTCTGTGGTAATCTAATTCTAGACTTTGCCAAGCTCTTTTTATCTAATTTAGAATCAATTACTCCATTCCAATCTCCCATAATTAAAATAGATCTGTAGTCCCATTGCAATATTTTAGTATGTAACATCTTGTAAAAATAATCCTGTTGTTGGTTGGGAGCATAAATTCCAATCAAAAGAATTTGACCATTTGCTGTAAACAATTCAATTGCTACAAATCTACCATCTTGATCTACTTCTATAACTTTTGCTGTTAATTTTTTATTTACATAAATAACCACACCATTCTTTTTCTGCGAAGTTGAAGATATATAATGTGCTCCTAGTTTTGAGTTTATCAAATATTTTTGATCTTGAGTTGTAATGTGCGTTTCTTGTAAACATATTATATCATTATTAAATTGTTTCAAATATGTAAATAATTTTTTCCTTTTCTGTGCTGAATTCAACCCATTGACATTCCAAGATAAACACTTAAAGGTCATTAGCCTCTTCATGGAGCGCGGAGCAATATGCTTGAAGTTCATCCACAAGCTTCGATCTCACTCCTCCCATAGCGCCAATCTCTTGTGCAGTGCTCTTAACTGCCTTCTTGTCTTGTCTTTCCTGTTGTTGTTGTTGCTTCTGTTTAAGTAGCTTGGATTGAGCTCTAGTTATACGTTGATCTTTAACTTCAGTCAACTGAATCAAATCCAAAATTGGAGAAGAATCCAGCGATGGCTCACTCAGAATACCTCCTTCTGCACCTTGCACGTTTTCTAATTCCTGCTTAGACTGTTCTTTCAATTGCCTCTCTTCACTCTCCTTAATCTCCAGAACTGTAGATGTACGTGGAGATGGTGTTCTTTCCATAAGAATAGTACTGTAAAAGTGTTGCGCCTTCTCCACGGTATTCAACCGATATCCTTCTCCCTTATATCTGAAAATTACCCCAGCTGGTGCATCCCACCGGAAGGGTATCTGTAAATTTTTCAATTCCTTAACAAGAAAACCAAATTCTTTTCTAGCTTTCAGCATTTTAGGAGGTAACTCTTTAAAAATTACAAGCCGTGAGCCCCCCACTTGTATAGAGGTGTGGAAAGATTTTTGCAGGATATCATTTCTAATTTCTCTCTCAGTAAAGTATATGACCACATCTCTGGGTAATTGTCTTTGCCTGGCCACCCAAGAGTTCACTCTGTAAATTTTATCTATTTTATGAAATACCAAATCAGGATTAACTTGTAGAATCTTAGCCAGGGCTTCAGAGCAAACTTGTCTCAAGTCCTGTCTTTCCTCCTCTCGAATTCCCCGAAGCCGTATGGCAAATTCCATCGCCCGGAATTGTATCATAACAATCTCATCTTCAATTCTCTGCATTTTATTGTCAACTTCATCAATTTTATAATCATTGTCTTTCATCCTAACATTAACTTCTGATTTAAATTCTTCAACTTTAAAATCAACTTTCCCAATAAAATCTGCCAGGCCAGACGCCACTTCTGATATTTTTTTGGTCACCATAATTTGATTCTGTTTCACCATGTCTTTAATTTCATTAATTTCCTGCAAAAATTCCTGATGTGATTTTTGAAGTTCCTGTTGTGATTCTTGAAATTTATCATCCAAAGTTTTAGAAATAAATTCTTTTAAATCTGCCACATCAAATTCTTTTTTCTGAGTTTGTAGCTGTTGAGCAGGGGGAAGTTGCGTTTGCTGTTTGTGTGTGGGGGATCCCCCCCCTAATGCCTTCCCTTCCTGCTTCTTTGAAGCCATCCTGGCTCGTGATCTAGTTTTTCTAAAGAGGGAGGTTCCTTTTCCTTTCCCTCCTGCACAAAGACTTCTAAAAAAGTCCCCCAGATTTGATCAAACAAGGGTTAAAATAAAGCAAAGTCCAATATTAAAAAGGGAAAAAATTTCCCAGTTATTTCTCTTGTAACAAGCAAGGCAGCTTAGTAGCAACTTGGAAACTTTGTAGCAAAACAAAGTAACTTCACCAATCCACACTCGCTGGCTCGTTAACTCTGAAGCTAGGCGCCATGTTTTTTCAAAGCACTTTCACTCATTTGCATTTTCTCAGATTGAAAAGTCAACAAAGTGCTAATACTTGCGTTTCCAAATTTCAGGATTCAGGTAGTTTCGCTGTTTATTAAAGCTAGTTCTTTCGCTTTAAGTTTCCTGCAGCCGGCTTGTTCTGCAGAAGCAGAATCGTCCCACGCCGCCCGGAGTCTCAGCAGGTTGGAAGGGAGCCGCGCCTGTTTCCTCCCCAGAAACAATTCCCTGGGGGGTTACAGGGGCTCGACCTGTGCCCTGCTATCTCTCCTCCAACAATCCTCAGGATTTTGAAGTTTTCGAGCCGCTTCTCGATCGCGAAGCGGCTCTACAGGCGGCGGGGCTGGCGGAGCTTCAAAGAGCGCCGCCGTCGCCGAAGACAAGGAAACCGGAAGTCCGTGTACCAAATTAACTTGAACAAGGTCTTTTAAAATGGAGTGGTAGCATACAGAAATGCAGCTATAATCTTATTTACCAAAAAAAATCACTTTTCTTATATAAAAGAAAATGCAGGGAGAAGCTGTTTCTTTAATGAGGTGGACCTTGCAATTTTTTGAAATATTATTTAGTAGTTTACAATTGCAGAAAGTCTGAGAAACTGCAGTATAGTTTAATGTAAAGAAGGAAGCTCTGATTAAATTTTAATTTTTAAATATAGCAACAGGAAATCATCATTTCTTATCACACACAAAAAGAGCTATAGCTTCAGCCAAAATCAATACAAGGCAAACAAGTGACTTGACTGAAATGTTGTGCTTACTCAAAATCCCTCTATAAAAGGTCAGGCCGTGGTTAAAAAAATAGTAGTACTCTCTATGTTGACTGTCAGTTGAAAAGATATGTATTCTGTAGAGTTTAAATCAGTGCTTCCCAAATCTTGCTAAAGTATCCAAAATTGGGTAAAGGTGGTTTTTTTCTTTGAGTTAACCTGTTACTCAAACACATCAGGGATATATAATAAGGATTTTCTGATAAGTGGTTTGGGGTAATGAAGGAAAGGGTCTGGGAAGCAATTGTTTAAACTCCCTTTTTATATTTTTGTGTTCCTTTCTTGGAGTAGCAGAACATTCATGATTATTTTTATAAGGAAGGTTTTTTTAAATCAAATAATCGTGTTTTTGATAGTTTGTTTATGGACAATAGTTCAGATTACTCGATCATTCCTAAATGTCACAGAATTAAACTTTCAAACCGGCTTTGCATATGTAACTAATGTGTTTGAAATGGGGGGGGAGGGGTGGCTGAGATGTCATTAGTCCAGGGGTGTCAAACTCAAGGCCCAGGGATTGGATCTGGCCCGTGATGTGCTTAGATCTGGCCCACAGGGTCATCCTGGAAACATGGAAGGACTGGCCTGCAGTGCCTCTGCCAGCAAAAACAGAGCTCGCGAGGGCTGTGGGCAGAACTTCCAACTCCATTTTCACTGGCAGAGGGTTGCAGGAGGCCATTGCAGCTGAAAACAGAGCTCATGAGGGCTGCGGTCACCAGTTCAAGCTCTGTTTTCACTGGCAGGGGGTTGCAAGAGGCACTTGCAGCTGAAAATGGAGCTCAGGAGCCCGTTTTTGCTGACAGAGCTCTCGGGCCTCCAAGGCGCCCCTGACATGACTGATGCCGAACTGGCCATGCCCACCTGACCACACCCACCCTGCCCCCCCCAAGGTCAAACACAACCCTGATGCAGCCCTCTATGAAATCGAGTTTGACACCCCTGCATTAGTCAAACTCATCTAGAGAACTGAGTCCAGTTCTGGAAATGAGACTTAAAGGATTGAAACTGGTGCAAAGAATGGGGATAGAGATGGGCGCTGGAAACTAAAGCCCATGAAGAGACAGATTGAGGTAACTGAGTAAATTTAGGTTTAAAAAGAAAACTGTTATGGAATATGATAATGCTCTTCAAATACGTCAGACTTTTAAAGATTTTTTCCCCCTATTGTATTCTCAGGATACAAATTTTATAGGACGACAAATTCCAGGAATGTTTGTAAATACCTCTTAAAAGTAATGACAGCTTGCTCGCTCCATAATTTCATATGGAGGTTGTGAGCTTCTCTTCCAGGGATATGTTCAGTTAGAGGCTGGACAAACAGTTATTGAGGATGCTTGCATCTGCATTCCTGCACAGAACAGAGACAAGGTTTCAATGGTTTAGACATATTCCCAGTTATATTACCCCCATCCCCACAACAGACATGTAAAGTAATACCAAGTAGTCAAATTTCATTTCAATTACCCAATCGTACTCTAATATTAAATATGTCAATACTGTTAAAGCCAGTTAATTGACCTATTTTGTATACCGATCTCTTAAGGAAAACAACTGGACAGAAAACCTGAGAACTTTCAAATGTTCTACACAGAGAACATTTGTCCTCTGCCATAGAGAACAATGAAAACTTGGACCATTACATTTTTTAGGAATTTCTATTCTGTAAAATGTTGTTAAAGTGAAATAGTATGTTTGCTATAAAATAAATCAGCAAGTCTTATTTCCATTAAATGGTCTTAGGATTGTAGCTGATAGAAGAACCCTGAAATATTACTACAGTCCAGTGGTGGGTTGCCCCCGGTTCGGACCGATTCGCAAGAACTGGTAGTAAAACCAGCTGGAGGCCCCGCCCACCACCCCGGATGTCATCATCAATGATCTGAACATGCACAGCATGCACAAGGTGTGTGGGCGAGCGAAGCGAGCGCGCAGGCGCCATCCCATTGCGAACCGGTAGTAAAGGTAAGTAGAACTCACCCCTGCTACAGTCCCCATTGTTATAAACAAAGACTATCACAGCATTATTAAGAATCATATTGGTGGAAGACAGGAAAACATTTTCTTATTCTGGTTTATTAGGGAATAGGGATGGATAAAACAATAATGCTCTCTGTCTCTTTCTTTTTCTGTCTCTCTCTTTGTCAACACATTATAATTTTGTCCTGGTTTCACATCCATTTGCAAAATCATGTATACATTTTGTGCACATTTCTGTGTGTTTCAAAGTCACTTTGCACATTTTCAAGCATTTCCCCCCAAAATATAACTTTTTATATTCTATTTTCTATAATATATGCCTTTTTATATGACGTTCTTCTTAACATTGCTTGGAGAAATGTTACTTAAAAAGCAGCATGTATGAATACATAAATAAACAAAATATTTTTGTGCACATATTTTTAATTAGGGAATGGTGGACCCAGAAAGATAATTGTTTTCCATTTTTCATATTAATTCATAATATTATATTAAAATTAACATAAAATTTCTCCTTCCTAACAGAAACTAAGTCAGTCTCACTAATATTAATATGGGCAACTTCTGAATCAGCATTAAAAAAACCTCTATATTCTTCAGAAAAGAATCTGTTCTTGGTGTCAGATTTAGGATAAATACTCATTATCGACTCTTGTCTTTCAGTGTGAAACAAAAATACACTTCTCATCGGGTTGGATATTGAACTCCAAATTTCTCAAGCCCAAATAGAAAATTAGCATGTTATTATCATTAATCTGGAAGATTATATTACTAACAGTATATGTGTGCCATTAAAATGTTACAAGAACGAAAGAATCAGTAAGAAGTCGGTATACTCTAAACATTGTAAAAACATCTCAGTCTTATGATACTTTAAGAAGAATATGTTTTATTATTGTATAAATTTTGGCAAACAAGAATTCTCCTTCAGTCCACAAAAGCTTATGCTACAATAACATTTGTTTTTAACGTATCTTGATCTTTTTATCTCTCTCTCTCTCTTTTTCTTTTTTTACTGCAATTCACTAATACTGCTAACCTTGGAATATATGAAAATCTCAAATTGTGCACAGGTATATGACAGTCAAGTTACATATGTTTTAAACCTAGCCCAAGTTTTGGCACAGTGATGAAAATTTCATTTCATTTCTTTTCTTTCATTCCTTCATTCCTTCATTCGTTCATTCATTCATTCATTCGTTCGTTCGTTCATCCAAGCACCCATCCAATTAATCTCTCCCGCCCCCGCCCCCCGCTTCTTTTTTGTTGCTAGCAAACAAAAATGTTGCTAGAGATCTGGGTTCTTTGAGCTATTTTGACTAACTTGCATACTCTGAGTTTTATACAACTTGATTCTATCTAAAATATGGACCTTTTCACATATGGCAAATTCCACTTGTGTGCATATATGAAAGTTGAAAATGGAAGTGGCAGCTATTTTATATGGTGTATGAACATGGGATCATCATAATTTTACCAAAGTAGCTGACTGTTAAAAAGTTCTGGTAAAAAATGAGGGCTCATTGAGATGCTCTATACAAGTGCGGTTCCAATAAAAACTAAACTACTTCACATGCAAGTGACTTTCTTAATCAACATATTCCATTTAATAATAAATTAACATTAAAATTATTGGGATGTTTGGTTCTTTTTTAAAAAAATTGTTCCTTGCACAATACCATGGCTAGTAATGACAAGTTTTTCCCTAACTAGTAATTTACAGCATCACCAAAACCCTAGGCCATGTGAGATCTGGGAGATGAGCCTTCTGGTATGGGCCTGCCCCAGGGGTGGGTTCTAAATTTTTTTATTACCAGTTCTGTGGGCATGGCTTATTTTGTGGGTGTGGCTTGGATGTCATGTGACTAGGTGGGCGTGGCTAGCTGGTCAGAGTCATTTCTGGAAGGTCCTCACACTTACGACCAGTCCTCGCACTTACGACCTGACTCATTTGTTTGCTTTTAACACTGATCAGCTGTAGGACGGCCCTTTGAAGCCCCGCGGCAAGAGTTTAAACAGTTTTTTTCCCTCTAGTCATCAGCTGGGACTCAGAGGCAGCAATAGATTGGGGGTGGGACCAAATAAAAGGTAAGAATAACATGGGGGGGTGGGGGGTGGGAGGGAGAGCGGGGGGGAGAACCGGTTCGGTGACGTCATATCGTCACTGCTACCGGCTTGGCCGAACCGGACCAAACCGGGAGGAACCCACCACTGGCCTGCCCTCTAGAACGATATATCCCCAGAGACCCCATAGCTCCTGCTCCAATGACATTCAGGAACTAAGGACCTAGCTATTCTATTCTATTTTATTTATTTATTTATTTGTCGAGTACGTATAAGATAATATATATAAGTATAACCATGAATTGAATACATAAAATGAATACAATTAAAGGGAACATTAGGACAGGGACGGTAGGCACACTGGTGCTCTTATGTACACCCCTTTGGAGTGTTCTCCCAGGCTTTGGAGCAAAGTGATGCTTGAATCCATGCTGGATGAGTGCTTTTTGTTTACACATATTCTTGGATCACTCTTAATTTTGGGGGGGGGCGGGGTTAACTGTAAGCAATCCAGAGTCTCCAAATTGTAGCACCTTTATATTACTATCCCATATCACTGCCCTTTTTCTATACTAGGCATAAATAATATAAGCATTAGTATTCTGCATTGCAAAACACAAGCCAGGAGTCAAAAAAGCCCTTAAACAAAGCATCATTCTGGATTCCATTCGGGATCACTTACTCCAGCTTATTGGGCCAAGCTGTGCTGCTATATTAGAGGAGGAAGAGTTATGTGAAGTCAAATACCTCCATAATTTGTCAGATTTATTTATTTATTTATTTATTTATTTGTTTGTTTGTTTGTTTATTTGTTTATTTGTTTATTTATTTATTTATTTATTTATTTATTTATTTATTTATTCATCCAATTTAGATAAATAGTTAAAATGTCAGCCCTTTCAGTATGGAAGGGCATAGAGTCCTGATTTCAAAGAAACAGAAATCTGGGAAAGTGGTGGAGGGGAATTGGTTCATTTCATTTGTTCTATCTTGAATTAGAGGGGGAAATATGGGAGGCCAAATCTAAAACAATTTCTGAACTCAGTCATGTAGAGTTTAAAGAAATTCCTTATCGCATAGGGGAGAACAATCTTTTTGTGGTTGAACACCACACTCAACAGTTGTAAAGAACCCAGAACTGGTATGTGCAGGCCAATGGCCAGTCTTCAATTCTCCTCCAGCTCACAAAAGTTTACACCACAGTAACATTTGTTTTTAATATATCTGAAAGATCATTTTCTCAATTTTTGCTGCAATAGACTATTGCCATCAGTCCTCTGGAATTATATACTGGTACATCTCAAATTGTGCATGTGAGTGGCAAATTATATATGTTATTAATCCAACCCAAACCTGACTAGTACCTAAATGGAAGACATCCAGAGAAATTCAGGGCTATCAGCCAGACTGGTGATTTTTAAAGTTCCAGAAGTGTACCATTTCCACTTTATGGCCAGAGAACTACATGAAGTTATCTGAAAAGTCCCCTGAGTTTATCTGAGCTTGAAGGAGATTTTACTCTTTGAACCTATTTTCATTGTTTTCATGTATTTCCTGCCACAAGATGGTGGAATAATCATCGCCAAGGAAGATTCAGTCCATGCACAGCCCTGAAATGCCAAGTTGCCCATCACTGCTATTTAATCTTCTCTCCCCTCCTTTTTTTCTCTTGAATGGATTATCCCACCTTTTGAAATATATAAAGGTGAAAAAAGCAAGCAAAGCATAAAGGGGACCTTGGACAAGGGCAGAGGAAAAGGGAACAGGATCATCAAAAAGGGGACATGTCCCAATCTTCTACAATTTTTCACCTACAGGGAAAAAAAATGCTTCAAAACAACATAAGCCAGAGCTTGTTTTTTTTAAAAAAAAAACCAAAAAAAACTTCTAACCTTTAAATTATGTTGATTTTCTCCACCGATGCCTCCATCTTGTGCCTTTTAAATAAATGTATTTGAAATGGCTAAAGCATGGGAACAAAAGAGAAAGTAAACATATACTGCATATTGACTTCATGCCTCATTTATTTATGAGGGGTGTTATTTAACTGGCATCTGAATACTTCGCTATAGCAAGGCTCTTTTTAATTAGAAGTGGAAAATGAAGGTTTGTTTGTGCCATTTAAAGTGTATTTAAGAAAAATGGGCTAAAGTTAAGTAATTGGATTTAGTCATCAACTCTGAAAGGTTGACTGCAAGAGGGAGCAGAAAGCAACGGGGATCCAGCAAAGGTCAAATGAAGTCTCTCTTTCAATAATGCTTCTCGACTACAGGTATCCAGCAAATAATTGGCAGTGGGAGTAGAATTGTGATTTGAGCTGCTGAAAAACAAAATCTGATGGCTAAAAAAAGGAAAATGAAAAAATGAAACATGATTTAAGCAATGTAATTCTTCTCCACTTGACTTCTCATGGGTAGACTTGATCTACAATCTTTTTAATCCAAAATATCTGGATTTGTGCCAGCTCAATTGTAGGGATTAAAATGAGTTGTAAACAAATGGAATGAACTGGATTATACGTACGTTAGGCAAAAGGCACAAAGCAAATAGGAGTCTCCTATTTCAGACCAAATAGGACTATAAAGAGGTTGAGGTCAATGTCTTCTACAGATTTAAAGACCAAACCATACATATTGTGCTGGCTTTTTAAAAATGCAAATAACAGCGGTTTGGAGAGAGAGGGGCAGGCTGATCATTAATATGAACTGAGTGCACACATGGAAGGGAATTCGGTCCTTTTTCCTCCCTGAAGAAAGTCCCTGTTTTTTGAAGCTAGCATTTGTTTTAGGGAAGACATTTCCATTGGGATCTATATGGGGTTTTCAGCCAAATCAAATACTAGCACTGAAAATATATAATTTTGGACCACAGTGAAAAAGGAAAAGATTAAATCACCTCGTCCCCCACAATCTCTGTGTGCACTCACATGCACACAAATATAGTTTGGAATTCTTTAAAATCTGCCTTTCAGACAGATTAATATTTTAATATTAATATTTTAATATTCCTTGCAGAAATATCTGAAAAGCTCAGGAGGATTTTCAACCAACACAAGATACATGTACACTTTAAACCCAAGAATACACTAAAGTAGAAGCTTGTCCACCCCAAGGATAAAACATCCTGTCAGAACCTATCCTTCCCTTCCTCCTCCCATCTAATCTCAACTGTCAGTACCTGTCCTTCCATCTCCCCCACCATCCAATACAACTGATGAAGCTTCCTGGATTGGAAGAGAAACATCTTTTTCTTCTTCTTGTTCAAAAAATCAGTCCAATTGCCTTTAAAACAACAACAACCACCTTTGAGACAACTATGATTTGGATGACTAGTGAGAATCTTTATAGACTTTCAAACCTGTTCACTATTATTTTATTTTATTTTATTATTATTATTATTATTATTATTATTATTATTATTATTATTATTATTATTATTATTATTCCCATCTCTGTTGCCACTAACAGAGTATTCTCACCACATGTTTATCCAGAATCAATGTAGTTAAAAATACACAAATTTACTCAATCAGCATAAAACAATACCATACCTCCCAATAAAATATACTAAGAATTGCTTGAATCCTGAAAAATGTTATTTAAGAAAACTCATAAAAGTCCTTTACTTATGGTTTTACTTACTTATGAGGCAGAGACCATTATTGTCATATCTAAGTGTAAGAGTTTTTAACTATAAGAAAGAAGAGGAGAAAGGTTGATATACATATATCAGTTTGGTTGCTGATGCTGATCAAAATTAAAATTATTCAGGCTTCCAACAGGATTGGGACAAGGAACAAAATGTCAAAAATTCTCTTCTATTGGTAGAACAAAATGTTTGTTGTGATACCACAGAACAAACCACATGACTCGTGTATCTCCATCTGAGGTTGGGAGGCAAGTACCAAAAAAACAAGATTTGCATCATGAGCTGCTACAAGCATTTCACCTTTTCATTCCCACAGTTAGTGGCAGATGCCTTAGAGCTTTTGCATACTGCATGTGTTTTATATGGCACAGTAGCCTAACTCTAAATCAGGAGGGAAACCTGTAGCTCTCTCTGGCAGCATGACTACATGTTCTTGGCTAATACTAGTTTCTTACGTTTGAAAAGCTTATATATAAGTCAAGTTGGAAACTTTCTCAATGGACCAAAACATTCTATTAGTATTCTCTGTGAGGAAGACTCTAAAATATAATATGTAATTAAGTAGTTGAATAATTATAATACACAAAGTGCTCAGCTTTGACCTACAAAATCAGTAGCAAATCCACAGCATTCTAGTTTCACTTGAATAACAAATTAATTTCTTTCATCTCTGTAACTGTCCTCAAGGATCCATAACCTTTTTGACCATAATTCTGTATCTGTTAATTTGGACTAAACCCCATTAAACTGCTGGCCAAATGGTAAAGAACTGGCAGTCCATTCTAACCTTTCTTTCCCCAGTGAAAAGGAAACAGGAATGTAAGGCTAAATGAACCAATGTATTCTGACAGAAGATAAATGTCAACATTGCATGTATGTTTCGTGACTTGAACATTTTAAAGTGTTGATGCAGAATGTTAAAACATAGTTCTGCAAGTCTTATCCAGGAGTGGGCTTCAAAACTTTTAGCAAGGGGTTCTCTGCCTGGTTGCTGGGTGGGCGTGGCCATGGTGGGTGTGGCCTCCTGCACCATGGTTTGGTGGGCTCTGGAGGTTTCCTCAAGCCTCCAGGAGGACGAAAACGGCCTCCCCAAGCTCCAGAGGCCCTCTGGAGGCCGGAAATGGCCCCATTTCCAGCCTTCCTGAACTTCCAGTAGGCCCATTTTTTTGGCCTCCCCGAGCCTTTGCACGCGCCCTGCACTTACCTGCATCCAAAACGGACCACGTGGAGACTCCTGGGAGGGGAGGGGCAGGGTGGGTGGGGCCAGCCAGGAGTGGGATTTGGGGGTTCTCTGAACTGCACAGAATTTTAGCTAGAGGTTCTCCCAAACCCCCACAAACCCCCAGCAACCCACCCCTGGTCTAATCACTTTTTTCATAGGTGCATGGTGTATAAATAAATAAGAGACACTAAGTATCAGTTTGCTGAGATGAAAATGAGAATTAACTTTAAAATGGTTTGGGATCATTGTAGTCGTTTTTCCCATCTTCCCATTTTAAAACAAAATACTGCTTTATTGGTATGCCTTTACTGCTTTATTTATGCCTTTCAGAATGGAAGCAAGGAAGTTACAATCTAAACTTTGACATAAGAGAAATAGCAGAAGAAAAGAGGAAGGAGAGTGTTGCAATATTTTCAGGATCAGACTCAATAAAGATAATAGGAGTTAGAGCTTTAAATATATTTCTTTTTAATTATGATAGGCATTCTATATTCACCGAATATTCAAGGTAGAAGCAGTTAGAATGGTGAGGGTGGCTCCTTATATATACAAGGGGTGGAGCTAGGAATGGGAGTGGTAAGTTATGAATACATTAAAGTCCAAAGAATAAGTTAACCTCTGATGTTCCATATATACATTATTTACACATTGGAGAATAAGGCATTTACATCTGACAAATCCCCCTCTAAATGCCGGTTCGTTACACAACACCAATTACATTCTGATTCAGGACAATATAATACATATAATTTAGAAGTTAAATATTTGTGTTGTTTAGAAGGTAAGGGTTTTGTTAATATGTCAGCTAATTGTTCAGAAGTATCGCAATGTATTGCTTTAATGAATCCGTCTTGAGACAGTTGTCTCACATGCTTAAACTTTATATCAATATGCCTGGACCTTTGTCCAATTGCATCGGATCTGGATATTTCAATGGCCGCTTTATTGTCTTCATGCATAATAAATGGTAAAGTGGGTTTCTTCCAAACATCAGTGATCAGATCATTGAACCATACAAGGTTATTTGCAGCCTTGGACAAACAAACATATTCCGCTTCTGTAGTAGAAGTGGCTACTAGTTCTTGTTTACCAGTATACCAGTAAACTGGACAATCATTCAATAGAAAAACATAACCAGAAGTACTCTTTCTGCATGATGTATCACCAGCCCAATCTGCATCAGCATAACAAGTAATTTTTGGTTCTCTGTCATTATTGGGTTCCAACATTAAACAAAAATCTAATGTACCCTTCAGATATCTTAGAATTCTCTTGACAGCTTCCCAATGATACAAGGTTGGTTTACTAACATATCTTGACAGTAGATTGAGAGGTAATGCAATATCTGGCCTAGTCCAATTAGATATATAAAGGAGTGAACCTATAACTGATCTGTAAAATGTGTTGTCTTTAAACTCAGGGGAAGATTCATCAGTGTTTCTAAGAAAATCAGTTTGCATAGGGGTGTCACAGGTTTTGGCATTATTTAAGTTACATTTGTTTAGGAGTTCGATGATTTTATCTTTCTGTGTAAGTTTGAATCCCCTTTTAGTTTTGTTAATTTGCACACCAAGGTATTTATTCACTTTACCCAGAGATTTCAGTGAGAAGTGTTCATTTAACTTATTTACAAAGATTTCCCTGCTCTCTTTATGCTTTCCAATGTATAAAATATCGTCCACGTAAATTAATACAAATTCAATATGATCATTACTCTTTTTTACAAAGAAACAGTTATCAGCAGTGGTGGCGTTGAAATCCATGGTCTTAAGTACTTTTACCAAGCAATCGTACCATCTTTTGCCGGATTGCTTTAATCCGTACAGACTCTTATTTAATAACCAAATTTCGTTCTTATTAGTGTATTGACTGTGTGGTGCTCTTACATATATTTCCTTATCTAATTTTGCATGTAAGTATGCGGTCTGTATGTCATATTGGAATACGTCCAGATTGAGTGCAGATGCTACTACAAGGGCTGTTTTGACACTCTCTGTTCTCACTGTGGGTGAATATGTATCAGTATAGTCTTCTGGGTATTTTTGTGCATAGCCTTGTGCAACTAGTCTAGCCTTGTATAAGGTATTGCCTCCTTCTAAGTTCTTAATTTTATAAATCCACCTGGTACCTATAATTGTTTTATCCTTAGGTGCGATCGCAGGTGTGAATACATTTAATCCTTGTAAACTTTCCATCTCTTTTTCCATAGCTAGTTCCCATTTTTCTCTTTCTTCATGTGGAAGTTTCAATACTTCTTCATATGTATTAGGTGTTATTTGTTCTCCATTCATATGCATTATGTAGTCTTTGTATTTATTTGGTATTTGGTTTCTATTGTTTCTAATAGTTCTTTCAGGCTTGCTATGGTTATCATGCAAATATCTAGCTTCCTTCTTTGTTAATGTGTCTGTCTTTATTTTATGCTGACTATTAGTCCAAGTTTTGATTTTGTTCTTACTTTTGTTAATATTTTGATTTTCTGTTGTTCCTTCCTCGCAAGATATCGTATCTTTACATTTATTAGGAAATATTTCATTAAGGTGCAATTTTGACCAATTGGCCTGTTCATGGAACACAGCTGTTCTGGATACTATAAATTTGTTATTACTATCAATAAATCTGTACCCTTTGGTTCCAGTTTCGTATCCCATGAATCTTAATCTCCTGGATACGTTTTCTCCCTTTCTCCTCAATTGTTTAGGTATGTGTACGTCTGCAGTGACTCCAAATATGTGCATGTGTGATAATTTGGGTTTTCTATTGTACATCACCTCATATGGTGTCTTATTCACAATACTGGACCAGGTTCTATTTTGAGTGTAATTTGAATAATGTAATGCCTCTGACCAAAATTGTTTGCCTAAACCAGCATCCTCTAATGTGCACCTAATCATGGTTTGTAGTGTGGAATTTTTCCTCTCTGCAACTCCATTTTGAAATGCAGAAAAAGGATTGGACGTGAAATGTAACATTCCTCTATCCTTTAACCATTGGGAGAATTCTTTAGACATGAACTCACATCCCCTATCTGTCATAATTTGCTTTATTCTGATATTATGTTGTGTTTCTATACGTTTGTAGAATTCCTTAAATTTCTGAAATGTTTCATCCTTGTGCTTTAATGTGTAAACAAAACCATATCGGCTGTAGTCATCCACTATTGTTAGGAAGTAACGTTTTCTATAGGTAATTGAGGGACTTAATGGACCAACTAAGTCCATATGTACCAAATCAAAAATATTGTTAGTTGATCTGTTAGATTTTTTTGGTCTGGGACTGGTTTTTAGTTTGGTGGATTTACATACTGAGCATTCCAAATAATTTTCACAATTTTTTATTTTGACACCTTCTGCGTGTTCAGTCATTTTTTGTACTACAGGAAAGCTTGCATGTCCTAACTTCCTGTGTAAGATGTGAGCACACTCATCATGAATTGGTTTACCTATTTTTGGTTTCTTTTCCTTGTATGTATTTTTGTGATCATGAGTTATTCTACACTCATCATTGTCACTGTTACTGACATTTTCATCATCTGCTTCAATACAATCTTCCATATTTGAATCAATGTTATGTAAACATCTTTCTTTAGTTATCAGATAGGGTAGACCTCCTTTTATCATTACAGTACCTACATTTGTTTTGTTCTTTTCTATAGTTGCTTTCCCTTTTGAGAAAACTATATTGATATCAGATTCTCTGCTTAATTTTATGGCACTTAGTATGTTGTGAGGTATTTCTGGGATTAATAATACCCCCTCTATTTTCCCTAGACCAGGCAAGGTCACATTTCCTTTGCCTAGTACTTGAACCTTTTCTTGATTAGCTACCTTTATCACAAACTTATCTTCTATAAATGAAGATAATATACTTTTGTTGTTGGTGGTGTGATTTGTTGCACCAGAATCAATAAGCCAATTGTTATTCTCATCCTGCTGTGTTCTGGTGCTGTCTTGTTTATTTAGCCCATTCAGTGACCCAGATTTCCTCTCTTTTGAATTTTCTCTACCCCCTCTACCTTCTTTGTAATTTGGTGGACTTCTATATTTGTGTCTATCTGTGGAAGATTGTCTGTAATTATATTTGCTCCTATATTCTGGCCTATGTCTCTCTCTTGAGACTTTGGGACAGTCTCTTCTACTATGTTCCCTGGATCCACAATTGTAGCATCTAAAGGCCTCATTATGTTTATCTTGAAAGACTACTTTCCTAAAAGGTTTGTGGTCTGTTTGGTTACTGGATCGATTTTTTCTTGAATTGTCTTCTGCTATCAATTTGTTAGATAGACTTTCTATGGATAAATATCCCAAATTAATGGTATCTAAGTGTGACATAAAGCTATCCCATGATGGATCAAGTGAATTGATAATAACACTTTTCATTGTTTGATCTGAAATCACTTCCCCCCTCAATTGTAGCTCAGCTCTTATTTTGTTTAGATTTATCAAATGCTCACTTATAGAAACCCCTGGTTTTACTCTAGAGGAAAAGAAATCCTTAGACATTCTTGTGGTTGTAGCTACGCTATCGCTGTGAAATAGATTAAACATGCATTGAATTATTTCTGATACAGTTAGGTTTGGTTTGATGCTATGATACATTGCAGGAGACACGCTAGATATTATTATGAAAAATGCTCTATGATGTAAACAATCTATTTTTAAAGTCCAAGGTCTTCTTGGAGGGCTAGTTATAAAGAATAGTAAATTTTCTTTCATGAAAATAACCTGAAGCTGTTGATACCACTCTTGTAAATTAATGCCATCAATTCTAAGTTTTGGGAAGTCACTGGGTAAGTTACCTACATTATTCTGTCCATTACTTACAACCTGGGGCAGTCCGTGATCTCTCAAGTGCAGGAAATTACAGAACGGCATTGGGATGCTTGCAATGAGTCTGCGCGGTTCTCTGGCCAGTTCAAGTCCTTCTGGGTCGTCTACGTAGTTTCGCACATGCGCGTTGCTCATTTCTTCTTTGGTGGCGTCGTGGAAGGTTCTCTCCCTTTCAGCTCTCTCGATCCGCTCCTCCTCAGATGAGTCGGTCTCTGGCTCGGTTTTTGGGGTTCTGGTGGTGGCGACGGTTCTTTTCTTCTTTTTGTGTGCGTTGGTATTCGATCTTGTCTGTGGTGTAGGGCGAAATCGGCATGGCTCTCTGGACTCAGGCGTCGTCGCTTTCGAAGTCAGGATGGGAGCGTGCAGGTCTTGAGTCGCCGGTTTGATTTCTTGCTTCTTCGTAGATGTCTTGGTAATTTTCAGTCTTGGCCCAAAAGCAGCAAAAAGTGTTTTCATTGCTGATTTTATTTGAGATTTTGTTAAATCGTCTTCACTTTCTGATTTTGGATCATCTGAAGAGTTTGAGACTTCTTTCTCACTTTCTTCGTCTGATAGTGTTTTTCGCGCCAGAAATTTTGAACTGAGCGTTTTGATTGGCTCTGCTCCATTCTCTTTTGAAGTTCGTTGAAACCAAGATGGCTGCCATTCAAAATTTCGCGCGGGATCACATCTTTTCTTTTTAACAACTATTTTCTCAGTAGTCATCTCACTTACGGTTTTTTGATCTTTGGGTTTTTCTTTAATGACGTTTTTCTCTCTCGCTGCTCCGCTGTTCTTCAGCATCTCCTGGAGGTCCGCGATGAGACTTTCATCATTCTTTTGGCTTTTTAGTATCTTTAATATCTCTGACCTGAGTTCGTTATTTTCTATTTCGATTTCTTTCTGGTCATTATTTTCACTCATTAGTTCTTCTTCTTCAGTGGTGTATTCTTCGGATTCTCTCGAAATCGCATTGGTGGATTCGTTGATCATCTCTTGATCAGTTTCTATTTCTTTGCTGTAGGCCCTGGTGTTGGGCCTATCTTTCTTGGACATTTTTAATTACTTATTGAGTCAATTAACCATCCTCTGCTACCAGCTTGTTGCAATATTTTCAGGATCAGACTCAATAAAGATAATAGGAGTTAGAGCTTTAAATATATTTCTTTTTAATTATGATAGGCATTCTATATTCACCGAATATTCAAGGTAGAAGCAGTTAGAATGGTGAGGGTGGCTCCTTATATATACAAGGGGTGGAGCTAGGAATGGGAGTGGTAAGTTATGAATACATTAAAGTCCAAAGAATAAGTTAACCTCTGATGTTCCATATATACATTATTTACACATTGGAGAATAAGGCATTTACATCTGACAGAGAGAATGGGAGGTTTGGGGGGGGAGGGAAGGAAATCAACAGAAAAGTTTATATTTCTATGGTCATAAAATGGAGAAGCAGACTGACTATCAACGTAATATGCCTAAGAAAAAGTATCCAGGATAACTCCAAGGCTGTGCCTCTGGTCAGCAAGATGTGGCATCCACTAATGCTTTTCTTGCTGCTTACAAGTTTTTGCTTCACTCGTCTTTTTTTTCCTCAAAGATTATTTTAATGAAAAATAATTAAGTTAGAAACTAGCACATTGCTAAGCAAAGCAGCAACTTCAAATACATTTTTTAAATCATCAGGCATATACCAAGAAACTATCTTTTTTTTTTTTTTTTTGAGCAAATGATAAATAATAGAGGTCTAGAGAGTCCACTATCTTGTTTGGAAGTGTACTGCTGATGAAATTGATGCTTTGTGCCTGACCACATCCATCATGGTAGCTATTTTGTGGGGGTGTCCGAAATACACTCATAACATTTCAAATGTGCCCATTGTTCCAAAACGGCAGGAACATTTGGTTAAATGTTAATACAATCAATGGAAAATATAGTAGCTGGTATGCTAAAGTATATATTCCTCCCACTTTCGTTCTCAGAAAAGTAAATAAGCATAATGATACAGCAAGAACCAATTAAATAGGAGATAATTGGCTAATGCAGAGAATCTGTGGCCTTGGAAGGAAAAGAATGGGGCATTGCTAGTACCAAAATAAAATCTGTAAATCAAATGTAAATTACGAACTCTATTTTCTGCACAGTAATGTACTACAAAGTGCTCGTCAGATAGTTCTGAATGACCTGGCCCCTTCTCTCCTCCATTTGTACAGAAATAGAAGGCTGTTGCTTTTTGAAATTGTTAATGTTTCAGTGGGGAATGTCATCCTATCACTACAATAGTTCATCTGCTTATTTAAAGAAAGGTTTAAAATTTAATTTCACCGAGCTACAAAACCAGCAAAAATACCTTCTGGGAATGAAAGGGGAGAGTTTGAACATTTCTAAAGAAGAAGTCAGGTCAAAATAAATGTTTTTTTTAAAAAAATATTTTTATATTTATGATTTTAGTTGTAAACTGCCCAGAGTCACTTTGCAGAGTGATAAGGGCAGCATAATAATTTAATAAATAAATTAAATTCATTGGTGTGTAATTCTTGAGAGAAGATACCTTAAATTTACTGGTAGAGTGGTATGACATTTCTGGCTTGAATTTCGGGTTTAACGAAGAAGGAAAATGGCAGAGTATATATTTTTTTTTAAAGTTAAAAAATAGATAGATACTACGCCATTTTATTTAACCTTATTTGACAATTTTACTTTCAGGTGCACGGGTATCAGAGCAAAATATATTTTCTTTCGCAGTTCTCATATTGCGAAAGAAATTGCGGGAACATCTTGTAAATGCTCTTATCCATGCTCCGTTTGTTGTACTTACTTTCCTGAGCCATTTTGCATCTTATCCATGCTCCGTTTGTTGTACTTACTTTCCTGAGCCATTTTGCTTTTAGGTTGGATCCAAATGACCCACAAGTGGGCACAAACACCTTGGATGCTTTTGACTGAAAAGGTTTGCGAAACAAGCAAACAAGCAACTTCCTTTACAAGGCAGTTTGAGATAGCTTCATTTACATTTTGATAACTGCCAATGAACCAGTGGCTAATTGGGCAAGCCAAAACTCCTATAAATGTTTATTTGTTGGACTAAGACATGAATAACTGAAAGAAAGTGAAAAGATTATTGCAGTGGGATTATTAGGGATACCGTGATAATAGTAGGGTGAAAGTGGAATTGATTTACAGTGTGTACTTCAGATCATGCAGAGTAATTGCCCCTTAATGCCTTTTAATCAACCCGACTTTCAGAACAGTTTATCTGAATGACAGGCCTTCTGCTAGTATTGTATAAACATAATACTCGGAAGCATAGTACTTAAGGAGGAAAGTCTATATTTTTTTCTGGCACTTAATGATAAGCTGAAAAGATACTGATGTATCAGAGGAAAGAGCAAAATTAGTATGGGGCTCTTGTATATGTTCCAGGAATATGTTGAAAATCTAAAATAAAATTACTTGGACATTTGGGGTGGGGAAGTACAGTACACACTATTTTAAAAGAACAAATGTTCTTTCTTTAAGCCAAAACATATTAAGTCTTCTTAACATCCTGTTCGTCTTTTTAATCTATTTGAATATTTTATTTGTTGCTTTCCACATACTTTTTATAAAATTACAATGCTTAACTAAATTGGCACAGTACTAATAGACTTTTGTAAAAAAAAAAAAAAAAAAAAAGCAAGAACACCAAAAACCGATGAACCCTTTTTGACAAGATACTGTAAAATGATATTAAAAAATAAGCATTTCCTTTTTTTTACAAAATAATGCAAAAGAAGATATTTAATCACACTCTACAATGACATACTCATCTGTAATAACACACTCCAGTGATTTGATTAGAATCAGAGAAACACACTATTTGGTGAATGCATCAGATACAGTTCTCACAATTTGCAAAGAATATGGTGATTTTAGGCAGAAGTATTGTATACCTGTCCTCATTGTGACATTGTTTTCAGTATCAAAGGCAATAAGAGAACAAACCTATTTGTCTACTAAATAATAATATGTACAATTTAATTTTTCCTTTCTTGAACAGCTACAACTAGATGGTTTAGGGCAGTGATGGCTAACCTTTTTGCCATCGCGTGCCAAAAGCGGGGGGAATGCCGGGGGGTGTTGTGCACGCATGTGCGTGCCCACACCCATAATTCTACGGTCCCTCCCCCGTGCATGTGCGCACGACCCCCCCCCCCGTGTTCGCCCTGCTTTTGGCATGTGATGGCACGGTGGGCCCGGTAGGCCCATTTTTTGCTCTCCCCAGGCCTTTCTAGGAGCCTGGGGAGGGCAAAAATGGCCTTCCCCACACCCCCGGAAGCCGGAAACTGCCCGTTTGCCAACTTCTGGTGGGCCCAGAAGGCCAAAAAATCAGCTGGCGGAGCTGAGCTCGCGTGCCCACCAATATGGCTCCGTATGCCACCTGTGGCATGCATGCCACCGGTTTGCCATCACGGGTTTAGGGCATTGATTTTCCCAACTCAGTGCTTTGTACAGCCTTTGGCCTCATAATCACTGAGCTAGATAATATCTTGGTTTTATATAAGGCCACGTCCTATGTTCTGTATAGTAATGAACAGCAATTGATAACAATTACAATCCCATCTGGATGTCCTAACTTTGCCTGTGAATTTATGTATTTCGCTAGCTACGAGTGAAAGGTGAAGGTAGAGTAGTGAATATAGCAAGGAAGAAAGGGTTCTTTAATATTTCCAAAACATTTTAAAATATATTATAGAAAGTCCAATGGGTTTTTGAAAAGACATTTCAGTACATATATCAATCACCATGGAGGACACCTGACTATTATTGTAACAGCACTTCGTTACATTCTGCCCTTTTCACACAATGAATATCTTCCTACTATTGATGGTAGACATGTCTCAGAGTATCAATTGAATTCTGAGATATTGTTAATGTCAGAATAGATAGTGCTGTGGCACACAATTAATCTCTATTTTTCAACCCTCTGCTTTTGATTTAATAGGAAATGCTTTTGATTTTGGTTTTCAAAGGATAAGATTATTGGGGTGACATTCTTTTGGATGGGTGAAGAGATTTTATGCTTATTAGTGCAGGAAAGCTTTGGTCTTCCTTTGCACAATTATGTCTTTAGAGTTAAAGAGTTGGGTTCCAGAATTTAAGTAAGTCCACCATGAAGAAACAATAAGACTTTTTCAGATCAGGAAACAAAGGAAGCCTGAGAGGCTGTGAAGGACTAGGGAAATGAAATGACATAATAACCCTCTATAAATTCTACACAATTTTTGCTATAGCCCATTGTCTATACTTGCAAACTAAAGTATAATTTTCTTACTCAAAGCCACATTATAACAAGGGAACCAACCACAAATCTTCTATGTATCATCTTGTTTGACCAATAACAATAAGTGACTTGCCACATAATTAATTTAATAAACATTCCATGGCCTTTCATTGTTATTAAGCCTTAGTTATGCCACCAAATTAAAGTAGGAAAGCCCTGCATTAAATACTTCTTCGTGGGAGAGGGGTATTAGTAAATAAAAAGGCTAGACTACCAAGAAAATCATTCTGAACTGTTTTTCCTTGACATTTCATATTTCTATATTTTAGTGGAAGATCATTCCATCATCCAAGCTTCTACCTGCAATCTAAATTAGTTTCCCACCTCAACACTTGCTATTAAAACACCTTAGATGCTGCAAAATCACATAGACTCCCATCTTGCGGATACCTAGTAATTGGTTATTTTCACTTGTTGAAAAAGGGGACATAATGTGCTCCTTACCTTGTCTGTCATCTAACATTGATATAAAGGATTGATAAAGGATTGAGTCTGAAATGGTATAGGGTTACCTGCATGAGCAGTGGGTTGGACTACAAAACTTCCAAGGTCCCTTCCAATTCTGTTATTCTGAGCTACAAACAGTTTAAATCAGAGGTGTCCAATCTTGGCAACTTTAAGACTTGTGGACTTCAGCTCCTACAATTCTCCAGCCATCTGGGAAATTCTTGGAGTTGAAGTCCACAGGTCTTAAAATTGCCAAGATTGGACACCCCTGGTTTAAAACATCAGAATCTCAGTCATAACTTGCATCAGGCTAAAAGTATCACATGGATTTTTTGTAATTTAACAGTGGCACAACAGACAAATATTGCACTAATGCAACTTTCTGTAATTACTCTTCTAAGGAAAAAAATATGCACCCAATGAGTTCTGTTACACAGACAAACACACAAAAATCTGGCATATTCCTCACATGAGAGACGAATGGCATTAAAAAGTTAACTTTAAAACATGTATGTGAAACACAATTTTGACCACAAGGGGGCACCTTTATCAGGGAAAAAGACACAGAAGGAGGAAAGAACAAGGTAGTATCTATTTTTGTATGAAGCATTTTAAGATTTTTTTGTAAGTTACTGCTTACATTTTTCAACACAAGGTTCCCCCTTTTTTCATAGCAGTTGTAACAAATATTCTAACTAGGGTGAAAGTACATTTAATTCAGTGTGAGGCTTGTTTTTTGGTCAACATGCTGTGGTTGTGCGGAAAACCCAGATTCTAATGTGGCTTGCTTGGCTCTTTTGTATTTTTCAAACAAAGCAAAAAAGGCTATATGTGATAAAGAGTGAATTAACAGTTTATTTCAACATAAATCATTTAAATTATTTTGTATATTCACAGAGTGACAGTTATATTTTCATGGTGCTAAAATTTAGCAGAAAAAATGAAAATGTATTGTAATTATTGCTGCTATTATTAGAAAACAGTTCTGTGTACAAATTATTAGACAGTTTGTATAGCCCTTTTCTAACCAATCTACTGTTTCTTTAACCAACTGGGCAGCTTCCTAGAATATGCGAAGCCATACAACTTGGTTTACAAATTATATTATCTGGAATCCCACAACTCATTAAGCCAAAATTAAATAAGCCATATTTTGCCTCAATGTGTTGGGCGAACCAAGTTCATATCATATCCTTCATCACCTACAAAGGGGTAAGAACTGACATTAACCTCAAGTGTAAAACAGAATGCTAGAGGAATAGTTATTAATGCTTCTTTTACAATTTTATCAAAAGCTATACAATAAACACTTCAGGGGTGCTATTCAGCAGGTTCTGACAGGTTCTGGAGAACCGGTAGCAGAAATTTTGAGTAGTTCGGAGAACCAGCAAATACCACTTCTGGCTGGCCCCGGAGTGGGGTGGGAATGGAGATTTTGCAGTATCCTTCCCTTGCCACGCCCACCAAGCCACACCCACAGAACCAGTAGTAGAAAAATTTGAATTCCACCACTGAAACACTTCCTCATTTGTATTGGGCCTAGCCTCTGCAAATGAGAATTAGAAGAAGAAGCAGTTATGGAGCTGTTTCTGGTCCTCTCATAGATAGTGACCAATTGTTCTCTGTATGCAAAGACATCACAGAATAACAGAGTTGGAAGGGACCTTGGAGGTCCTGTAGTCCAATCTCCTACTCAAGCAAGAGACCCTGTACTATTCTAGACAAATGGTTGTCCAATCTCTTCTCTAAAAACCTACACTGATGGAATACCCACAAGTTTTTTAATTGTTCTCTGATTAATTGTTCTCACTGTCAGAAAATTTCTCCTTATTGCTAGGTCAGTTCTCTCTTGATTAGTTTCCATCCATTTCTTGTATGAAAAATGGAGGTAAAGATCTCATCTTCTCTATTGTTCTTGGATGTTCCAAGAATAATTCTTCCCTCTTCCTGCCTTTCTCATGATGCACAGAACTTATTATTCACAGTAAACTAACTTCAGTGGGTGTAACTGCAAGCAACTGGACCAGGGGTGAAATCTACTTACCTTCCTAACCGGTTTGGAAATGCATGTGCCCAGCCCATGTGCGCCTATCACGTGCACACGTGGACCCTCTGCACATGCGCAAACCTTGCGGGTGGGTGGGCGGAGTCTCGCGCCGCCATCACTGCTGGTCCGAACTGGGAGCATTTCACCCCTGAATTGGACCCTTATAAAAAGGAGTAATGTGGAATACCGGCATTCAACTCCATTTGTATATTTTTTAAAAGCATCTTTTTGGGCCTCAGGATACATCAACAATATGCAAAATTATTTATAAAAACTAGTAACTATTATAACACTATTTTTTTTAATTGACTAACATTTTTAATTCTGATTTATTCCCTTTCAATCCTCATTTTTCCTTCTTTCTCAGGAAGGGCATTATGATTTTAAATAAATAAATAAATAAATAAATGTTGAGGTCTCTAAGGAACTTAAGTACAGTACAGTTAAGTTACTATTAGCGCTCAGGATCCTTAACATACTATGAGATTTTTTTTTTTTAAACAAATGTTTAAAAAGCAGTGGTGTGTATTACTGATTATACAAAATAACCTGTAATATATAAAATCGCTACAACTTTTCTAGCAAGAATCTCAGCAGTTGTATGAGATCAGGAGCAATTTTTAAAAAACAGAAAACAACAAAGACTATATTTATCACTCTATTGAATTATTCAACCTGTTCAAGATCAGTCAGTTCAACACAAATTGTAATACAGTAAAGATCTGCTACGTGGCTCAGTGGAACATTGTTGCTACTTATTAATTATATGCCACACGTTCATGATTAGTCAAATAACAATGGCATTTACATTAATTTTGGCACCAAGATTCTAAGTCTCCCAATGAGTTTGCAAAGGTCTGGGGAAAATATGCCCTTTGATATACATATTTGATGACTTAATTAATGCATGCTGTATACTGCAATCATTTAGATATAAATTCAAGAGCACTTTTATCCATTTTAAAAGTTCTTCTTGGCCAGAGTAAGCATAGCTTTCATTTAATTTATATATTTGTCATGTTTTTAGTTTGCTCTCAAACCATAAAGTGGCTTGCATGATACAGGAGTAAACTTTGAACAGATTCAGAATAGCTTTCAATATTTGAACATTACGGTGCTTTCCCTATCTTTTAAGGACAGAAGAAAAGCAAGAACATATTCACTGAAATAATTAACTATTACTTAGACCATTTACTTAAACTTTCTTATTTAAAGAGAACTATCTGCAGAAACGTTTCGCTGGGTCAGGCCAAAGTTGCTATATCTAAACTAATGCCATTTTTCCAAGGGTGAAATGCTACTGGTTCAGGCTGGTTTGCTCGAACCGGTAGTAAAAAATGCTACTGTTTCGCCGAACCTGTAGTAAAAAAATGCTTAAAAAGTAAAAAAAAAAGTTGTAATGATCAGCTGAGTGACACTCGATCGTCGGAACTTTTTTTTTTACTTTTAAAGCATTTTTTTACTATCTGTTTAACTGGTAGTTAAAAATGCTTTAAAAAGTAAAAAAAAAAATTCTGACGATCGCGCGTCGCTCAGCTGATCATCGGAACTTTTTTTTTTTAAAGCATTCTTTTACTACTGGTTCGGGCAAATAGGTAGTAAAAATGCTTTCAAAAAGTAAAAAAAAGGCTTGGATGATCGCGCACCACAGCTGATTTCCTACCTCCCCACTGTTCTATTTACCTTCCCAAGCCTCCTTTTGGTGTGTATTACGCATGTGCGTAGCGCGCCTGTGCAGCCAGCAAACCAGTAACAAACTGGTTCAGATTTCACCACTGCATTTTCCCCAAAACCCCCAACTTGAGGCCTCTGAGAAGGTCAGAAGAGCACAATAGTAATTGATAATGAATGAGCTCTCCTATGATTACTCACTTAATTGTCTGATTGATTGCATTCCTCCAACTTAATTTTGAGTTGAGATAGAGAGATTTTTCTCAATGATGATCCAACCGTAACTGATCTTTCAGTCTTCCAGTGGTGTACATATATTGCCACTGAAAGTGAATCCATCTACCTGGCAGCTGGCCATCCTCATCTTCTCTTTTCTCTCTCTCTCTTTTTCTCTGCTATTCTCAGAGATCTTCCAATAAGTTTGTAAGTGTCAATATTCTTTCTACCCAGCTTCTTCAAACTCGAATTTACTTAATTGCCAATTCATATTTCACTAGGTCAAGTGTATCTATCTATGTGTATTTTTGTTGCAGTTGTAGAAGTTGCCATTTAAAAACCACATTATGTCACTAGTTGTAAATGCATGTATTGTTAAATCTAACTAAAAATAGAGTTGGGAATCTATCCCGTCAGGAAGAAGCTTTTCAGCCTCTTGGCCCTTGTCCAAAATATTATTGGATTAATTCAGCAGATCCATTGCCCTACCTGAAAGGAAGGAATAGAACTGAGTGTCATCAGCAAAATGATGGAAGTTCATCCTAAATCTTCAGATGATGTCACTGACTGCTTTCAGATAGACATTAAGAAGTAAGAGTCATCAGAAGATAACATTCTGCAGAGTTCCATAACAGAGATGGAACTAAGCCAGGAGTATCTTCTGTAATTGTCCAGTAAAGAAGTAAAGTAATTGCTGTCATGTGGTGCACCAACAATTAATGCAGAAGAGTCTATAGGTGCTTAATGATATTACAAAACCACAACAGAGTAGATTTGCTGCCCGATTCAGAATAGCAAATGATGCTGTACCCAGAAAGAATCTATTTATTTTGTTTCTTGAAACAGAAGTCCACTCTAACCTCTATGATAAAAAAAATCAATGATAATAAATATTCTCAGTATGATGAGAATCATAACTGTACAGTGCTAGAGATCCATCAGACTGAGAAAAGATACTCTAAAATGCTACTTTTGGTTCAGATATTCAGCAGTACAACAAACATAAACTCTGTTTCTGTGCTGAATTTGGACTTCGAATCAAATTGAAAGTGAAGCAAAGTTTTTTTTCTACCGTCCAACATTGCCAGACAATATTATAGACATATATTAAGTACTACTGATCTTCTGATTTTTTTTTAGTTCTCTAAGTCATGACTTTGACATAAGACTACTTATTCTTCTTTCTTTAAGTTTACATTATAAACTAGGAATTGATCCTATTAATCATTTTGATTAAGAATTAAAACATGAGAATTTCTTTCTACCTTCCACAAAGATATTTTCAATATGAGAACTTTTGCTTTCTAAAACAAGAACAATTACTGATGAAAACAACAGCAGAAAAATTACTCCAATGCTACTACTAATAATTTATTCAATGACATGACAAAAGAAAGCAAAAATACCAACAGTAATAGAACCTATTATCCCAAAATAAATAGAGCACCATTGGCATTGACAACAATCGCCATCAGTCAATTGCAAAAGGAAGCTTTATTTGGAACAACTTACATCCAGCAACAATGCCTTTAACACCAACAAACATTAACATCTTCCTATTCTAGGTTCTTGGGAAGGACTTGATAGGTGGATCAAAATGCTAAATCCAGTATGAACATCTGTCTTGACTGGATGACAAATCATAATGATTTATTACAATTATAATTTATTATATTTTAGCCATACAATTACAATAATTTATTCAAACGAATGCAAACTAATGCAATCAAAGCCATAATTGAAAAATCATCACATGATTTTTGCAGATTGTGTGAAGAAGCAGAAAGAACGGTAGATTATATATTCAGCTTGTGTTCAAGAAGATGATTATAAACAATAACATAACAGAGTCACCAAAATGATTCATTGGAAGATCTATAAAAATTATCATGTACCCGTAATGAAAATTGATGGGAATTTAGAATTCAA
This sequence comes from Pantherophis guttatus, assembly GCF_059756535.1. NCBI lineage: Eukaryota > Metazoa > Chordata > Lepidosauria > Squamata > Colubridae > Pantherophis > Pantherophis guttatus. The sequence continues at coordinate 213,540,524 of NC_142064.1, forward strand.
AAAGTAGTTGAAAATGAACCAGTTAAAGTATTGTGGCATTTCTAAATACAGACTGATAAAATCTTGGCTCATAACACACCAGATGCAACTCTGGTTGAGAATATAAAGAAAGGATGGACAACTGAGGTGCAATATAAGGGGACAGTTGAACAGAAGACAAGGAATTGGAGAAGATCACAAAATATCAAGATCTGAAAATCAAAATTGAAAGTAGAAATGAACCAGCCATTGTGGTCCCAGTGGTCATTGGCCTACTTGGTACCATACCAAAAAATCTTGGATGGCATTTAGAAAATCTGCACATTGATAAAATTTCCATATGTCAGTTACAAAAGGCTACACTGTCTGGATCTGCTTATATACTATACTGATATATTATGACATCCTAGGTTCTTGGGAAGAACTCAATGTGTATAAAGGCCAACACCAGCTAAAGAACTGGCTGCTGCGACTTCACATTGTTATGATCAGATTATAATAATTTATTAAATGTATATGCCACCCAACTCCCAGTGACTCTTAGTGTGAAAATGCCTAGACAACAGTGAACAAAATCCATAAATGTGTGTATGAATAACCAGATAAATAATTCAATATTGAACACAAACTTGTCCCAGTAGGACAGAGGTATTTCCCCACCCATTGCTCAGACAAGATTTCAACAGCATTTGAAAGATAGCATTACCATGTAGGGGGTAAGCAGTCCCTCTTAAAGCATTGGACAACTGCATATCTTTCATTGCTCAGCTGGGAAGGCAGACGGCAAACAATGAGCTGCCTAATTATGTGTTTTAAGTTCTCATACCGGTCTGATTCACCACAAGGGAGCCAGGTAAATTAGAAAACATAATCTTCATAATAATTCACGTACACTGCAACTTGCAGAAAATAATATTTCAAGTAGCTGGTGAATATCATAATACATTTTAAAAAGCCTACCATACATTCAGTCTTCTAGTTTGAAGTAGACCTACTTAGACTGTACAATTAAAAGCGAGCAATATTTTTGTTCTGTACCTTTTCATTCAGGAGGATCAACCAACTTGGTTTTCTCCCATCTTAGCCACCAGCCTTTTAAATTTAGAAACCTTCTTTCAAAATAGAAGTAATGATCTTCTTTCAAGAAACCTAGTTTATGTTGCTTTCACAATTCACAACTTAATTCAGAAGCTAATGGTTGCTTTTCATACATAGAAATCTGTGAAAACTTACATATGTGCACAAACATTCATATACCAACGCACAAACTCACGCCTAAAAGCTTACACATCAGTGGTGGGTTACCCCCAGTTCGCCCCGGTTCTATAGAACCAGCGGGAGGCTCCGCCCACTGACCCTGACATCATGAAAATGCTTCTGCGCATGTGCGCGGCCCTGTTGTGAACCGGTAGTAAAGGTAAGTAGAACCCACCCCTGTTACACATATATACACACAGAGAGAGACAGGCACATTTTTAAAGTTTGCTGAACAAGTTCCTTAGATTGTGATGCATATGGTATTTGCTGCCAAAAATGAAGTATTAGAAATATGCATTTTATGGTAAGTTAATGTTGTATAAAGATTCTTCATTAGTAAAGAGTTGTTAGGCCATCTTTCTGCCACATTTCCTTTACTCAATGGCTCCAGGAAAAAGAATCTCTGGAGGAGGTGGAGTTTTGTGTTCCAAATTGTTGTCTTTGGATCACTACTCCATAAAAATACTTCCATCCACCATTTTGAGATTAAAAGAACTAGCAAGCTATAGGGTAAATATGCAGTGGTGTTTATCAAGGAGTATCAGGCTTTTGAGCACATGTGCTCAAATAAGCCCCCAAAAATAAGTCCTCCCCGAAAATATTTAAATGCAGAACTGGAAATCAGGTAGGACGGCAAGAGGAGCCCCATCTTGCTCCACATGCCCCAAAATAATAAGACCTCCCTGAAAATAAAGACAAGCGCTTATTTCGGGGTCCAAAAAAATATAAGACAGTCTTATTTTCGGGAAAACACGGTAGATCTTCTCTTCTCATGCCCATATTATTAGTCTTTATATCTTAAATGTTTGATTTTTTTTTATTACTGAATTTTAGTACTACTGAATTTAGAGATTGAACAGCATCATTTTTTTTGCCTACATTCTACCAATGCACAACTGCTCAATTGATTCCTTTACACTCAATCCCTCCCAAATGTTAAAACCCACACTACATAAAAAAAAAAAAAGATTAATGCATTTGCTCTAAATACCTTGTAGTGCTCTCTGTAAGGCAGGGCATAGGCTTGTCTATGAAATACCCTGCAGGAGGAAAAGCAAGCCCTGTCATTAGGCCAGAGGTTCCCAAATTGCAATCCTCTACAATGATAGATATATTTGTGAGACTTCCATGAAAAAAAGGAATGATGTTCCTGGGGCAGGAAATAAATATGCAGTACTGCTTACTCATAAAACTCAATTTTTAACTGATATATCACAGGAGTGAGTCCTTAATAGTTTTTAATGTTATAGTTCCCTCTGGCACTTGTGCAGGCAAAATGGCAAGGAAATCCCAGAATACATGTGGAGGCATGCAAAGTTGATCAAGTTTTTTTCTCTTAGGAATCCTCTCCCTTCTAGATCACTTGTGATCCTCTGGGGACTCCCAGCCCATAGTCTGAGCTCTCCTGCCATTAGTCTTTCAGTAACCACAGGATAGAAGATGTCCTGTCTTCTCTATCCAAGTTTCAAATCCGCCAACCTTGCAGCTATTTAGACCTAAATATCCTTTAGCTTGCAGTGCAAAGTACACATAGTTCTCTTAAAATCTTAGACATTTTAAGACATATACAGTAGTCTTGAATTCCCAGAATTCACAGCTGCTTAGGGAATTCTAAGAGTTGAAGTCCATATATCTTAAGATGGCCAAGATTAAAAAACACTGATCTAGACTGTTAGGTTCCCTGTGAAGAAGCTCAGAGACCCAAACCGGACTTTAATGCTGAGTGTGGATCACAACTTTCTATCTGGACATGTCTATGGGGTTTTTTTCCCCTTCCTTGGTAAATTTCAATCAAATCTATCTGATAATTCATATTCTGTTCCATCTTTTGGGTATGACTGCCATCAAGCAAAATAATGACACCTAAAAATCCCTTACGGCAGCTTTCACCAATTTATTATCCTTCATTTGTGTTAGATTACAGTTCCTATCATCCTCATATGGTATTTGCCCCTAATTTGGTGAAAGTGGTCTTTTTCTTCCCCAAAAGAGATTTTAATAATTTTTGAAATATGAGCAGTTGTCATTTGCAAAACTCTGCTGTTCAGGCACTCACATTTGCTTTTTATAGCAATAATGCTGACACAGCTCGCAGGGCTTTCCAATAAATAGGATCCACACATACAGACAAAATTAGATCCATTTTTTTTGGCACGAAGTACTGAGTCTTTCTTAGAAGTCATTCATTTTAATGTTCTTTAAGTATACCTAGCTTTCTGTGCATTTATTCTTTTACATTTAATATAGTACTTAATTTATTATTTATTTCAATTATTTTTTGTTGTTCTGAGCAGATATCTTTCAATATTACTATGTTATAACAAGCAGATGGAACACCAAGACTCCACTTGTAATGCATCTCACTTGTAATACATACTCATTAGTAGTGGGATTCAAATCCCGTCGCTACCGGTTCCCTCGTGGGTGCGCATGATGCTTTTGTGCATGCAAAGAGATGTCTGGGCAGGTGGGCGGAGCCTCCTGCTGCTGCCGCTACCAGTTTGCCCAATCCAGGCGAACCGGTAGCAACCCACCACTGATACTCATGCACACACCCCCTCACAAATATGTGTATAGATTGCATTCACCTTAAACTTACACATTAATAAACAACACTGTCAAACTATTTACTAAGTCTGCACTACTATTAATCTTCTCATCATTCCTATCACCCATCTCCTTCCACTAATGACTGTATGACTGTAACTTTGTTGCTGGTATCCTTACAATTTATATTGACTGTTTCCTAATACGATTTGATTGCTTATTTGTACCCTATGACTATCATTAAGTGTTGTACCTTATGATTCTTGATGAACGTATCTTTTCTTTTATGTACACTGTGAGCATATGCACCAAGACAAATTCCTTGTGTGTCCAATCACACTTGGCCAATAAAGAATTGAATTCTGTTCTATTCTATTCTATTCTATTCTATTCTATTCTATTCTATTCTATTCTATTCTATTCTATTCTATTCACACAAATATAGTCCTCAGTTTAAGACCACTAATAGGACTGAACTTCTGTTGCTAAGTAATAAAATAGTTGTGAGTTGGGCCCAATTTTAAAACCTTTTTTTTTACAATGGTTGCTAAACAAATCACTGCAATGGTAAAAGCAAATCTAATAAATATTTATTTATTTATTTACAAGACTTATATGGCTGTCTATCTCATAAAGATTCTAGGAGGCTCACAATAATCCATTAAAAACAAAACACTCTCTCTCCCAAGAGCCTCCCAGCTGGAAGACGTTTTCACAGCCCTCTGGAAAACTAAAAGGACAGGGTTTCCTCAAATTTCAGATGGGAGGCTGTTCCAAAAAATTGGGGCAGCGACTCAGCAGGCTCCAAGGTCCGATCAAATGGCAGCATATAAAGGAAGGAATTGGAGTGTGCCCACCCAATCAAACCTAATAGATTGGGTAGCTACCCTCAGGAAGAGGTGGTCCTGCAAGTAACCTGGTCCTATGGGTTTTAAACAGGGTGAAATCCAATTTTTTTTACTACCGGTTCTGTGGGCGTGGCTTGGTGGGTGTGGTGTGGCTTGGTGAGCGTAGCAGGGGAAGGATACTGCAAAATCTCCATTCCAACCCCACTCCAGGGGAAGGATATTGCAAAATCTTCATTCCCACCCCACTCTAGGGCCAGCCAGAGGTGGTATTTGCCAGTTCTCCGAACTGCTCAAAATTTCCGCTAGCGGTTCTCGAGAGCCTGTCAGAACCTGCTGGATTTCACCCCTGGTTTTAAAGGTGATAATCAGCACCTTGAAAGCAATTGGTAGTGTAGCTCTCATAGCATTACCCCAAAAAGCAACTGGTAATGGATCTCACACAGCAGTTGGATGAACCCCACGAGGCACCCAAAACTGCCTGTGCTGCTGCATTCTGCATCAGTGTTAGCTTCCAGATGGCCTTCAAGGACAGCCCCATGTAGAGTGCATTGCAGCAATCCAAACAGCATGAGTAACTTGGAGCACAGCCTTCCAGTCCAGTTGGCACTCCCTCCATGGCCACACTCTAATCTGCCCCAATGATTGATGAGAGGAGGATTTTCCCTGACTTGATTTCCTCTCCCCTCCAACATCATCACTCTCGTTACAACCAGCAGGACAAATGTGGGTGGGTGCCTGGCATTTAGGCCTTAATCACTTCTTAAATTGCCCCGATGACAGGTTGTCAGTGCAAAACTGCTTCACACTGGTAGGCTGTCATTTGACAATTTCTAAGCCTTGTGTCTATCACTCTTTGAGAAGATTGGTAGAACTGTATCCAAAATTAGCCCAGCTGATGGATTGGTGGGTACAGAGGATAGGTGTGGGGTGAAGCAGAAAGGAGTTGGTGTGACACATTCCTTCCTACTAATTGAATTTGTTAGAGAAGTAACCTCTCGCATTGCCAGTCAGCATAGCCAAATGTTGGAGATGGCTTCTCTGACTTGTTTTCCACAGCCTACTTTGTAATAAATTATTTTTATCCATATGAGCCAGGTTCCTTCCATTAAATAATGTAATTCAAACATACTAAGCCTATTAGGTCCCATTGAGATACCTTTCTAGCACAATTAAAATACTGGGAAGTCTTTACATGTCATTGTATCATACAAATGCAACTGAAGTGATAAAACCTTGGATTAGTAAACAGTATAAAATAATGATTAACTAACTTTTGCTGCTTTCCTCCCTCTGCTATTTTTAGTAATTATATGCAATCACAACATTTCAGGGGAATAGGCATTATTTTACAGGAGTTCTGCTAACTCCATTTCATGAAAGATCAGACCTACAGTCCTCTTCCCAGTTAATTAACTGAGTGTAAGTCTCAGGCTTCGCCTTTGTGACATGAGTACAGCTGCAGGCAAATCACCTGCCAGAATGAATTATGGGTTATAATGGTTTGCGCACAGACTCACCTGGAATACATTTTGATAGAAGCTTCAAGAATTATCAAATACTGGTGCATCTATGCAGTGGGTTTTTTTTTTTTTTTACAAAGGACATCACTCTGCTCTATTGTACTTGATTATATGAAAAACAATTATTAAAGAGAAGTGAAATAAATGTTACATGAGTTGCATGTAAAATGACACTGTTTACTCAAGTGAGTGCTAATGTCTGCAAATGGAAAAACGCTAAATGAGATAAATATGTTTTTCACAAAATCCCTTTCGCCGCAGTTTTTGAGGCTGATTGGAATAATCAACCACACTCATATAGATGTCAATAGTGAACTGCCATTAATTTTAATGGAGTGGATTATATTGAAACTCAGTCCTACAGACACTTGCTATAGAAATTCTATTACAAACAAATATGCGTGCAATTGTTCATCTAGGCTGAAAATATTAAATGCAAGGTTTTAATAATTTGCTTCTCCTTCAACATTCGGTTAAATACCCTAAATCCACACATTTCATATAGCTCAACACAGACTTAAATACTATCAGTATTGGTGATCATAGTTACAGTGTTATCTCCTATAGAGCACATTTATATTTCGCAATCAAATTGTGCATATATGTCAGCTAGTAAGCAAAAGAGACCTACTAAAATGAATGTCTGTTCTCTCTAATATTGGTTTATGCTGGAATACAATACTACATTTTATATTAATATTATAAACATGGAAGATTAAATTTAGCTACTTTTTTATCCAGACTATAAAGAATAAAAAGTGCTGAGACTCAATATTCATTACCATATCAGAATATTTTCTCATTCAGAACATAGAGGAGAAATAGGTTGGCCTTGCCTCCCCACCCTCCTGCTGCCACCTTATTGCCCTGCATTTGTCAGTCAACTGCAGAAGAGCCCTATAGCCGAGGGGGAATCAGGAAATGTATCAACACATGCTTCATCTCATCTTGCATTTGGGGTCATTGGGGGGGAGGGGCTTTTTAATTTGCAACATGGAATCACAGAATCATAAAGCTGGAAGTGGCCTTTGGAGCCAACATTCTTCTCAGTGCAGGAATTAAAACATCCCACACAGATCCTCATCTAACCTCTATGTGAACACATCTAATGAAGGGAGACCACAATTTGTCTAGATAACAGGTGCCAGTGTCAAATTGCTGTTTATTAGGAAGTGTTCTTTCCAGGAACATTCCATTAGAATATGCATTCCTGTAACTTCAGATCATTCTTCAGTGTCCTGCAGTATTTACGGTACAGATACATATTTACCTTCTTCTGCCTGACATTTTTTTCAGGAATGTGCTCTTATTCTTCTTCCTCTTCTCTTCCAGACTGCCTAATTCAGGGGTCTCCAATCTTGGCAACTTTAAGACTTGTGGACTTCAACTCCCAGAATTCCTCAGCCAACTTTGCTGGGAGTTGAAGTCCACAAGTCTTAAAGTTGCCAAGGTTGGAGACCCCTGGTCTAATTGCTTCAAGCTCTAGTCACAGGACTTAATTTCTATACTCCTGGTCATCCTTGTTTTTAGACCATTCTTAAACCTTGAAACATCCTTGTTTCTTGTACTACCTTCGATTCATCTTAACCCCATTCTAGTTTATCTAATCTTCAAAGTTATACACTAGAATTTGATTCAGTATTCGAAGTGGAGTGTGTAACTACGGGCAAACTACCAACACAATTTTCATGGTGGATTTAATCTAATGTACTTCACTGTCCATTTGTTTGCTGGTGTGGCCAGAGGTGGATTCTGCCGCTTCAGGCTGTTGCTAAAACAACCGTATCTGCCAGGTGCTGGACCTCCTCCATGACCATTTTGGCTTGGGTTGCAGGAAAGACTAGACACTTGGCATCCGCAGAGGCATCTGGCAGAGTTATGACTGACTGGCAGCTTCCATAGTGCTTAACAAGTCTTAGGTGGAATTGTTTAAGTCAATTTACCCTGGAAAAGACAGATGAATTCTGCCATTGTATGTTGATAGTTCTGTCTCTGTTGGGTGCATTAGAAGTTTCCCAGCACTTCTTCCAATAAGGGTTTCAGTCAATGCTCCCAGGACCAGCAACATTCAGTCACCATTTCAGTGGATGCTCAGGCTATGTGCCATAGTTACATATGCCATTCTTACGGCTGGGTGGGTATTTTGCTTATTCCATTCTGGATTTGGTACTGAGTACAATGATGATTACTATGCATAGGGCAATCACAATTTTAAGTCTTCATGGCCAACTGATGACTATTCTGGGTTTTATCAGGCTGAGGGTCAGAACTGGATTTTTTGGTTACTTTTAGCTACTAATCAAGGCTGGATTAAGGCCAACAGGTACCCTAAACAGGCCAACAATTGTGCCCTTGACAGAAGTTAAGGCCAGAGATGAAAACAAATGTGACATCTAACAACACCTCGAAACCAAACTTTTAAAGTTTAGTCAGTCACCGTAGTGAAGAGAATGCTTTGCTAACAATGCAGATTAAAGTTTAACATCACAGATAAGGACAATTGGGGGGGCGGGATAAGTAAAGCCAGATGTGTGAGAGTTGAAGACATGATAGCTAGGGAAAATACCTCCTTTTCTTCTGGTCCTCTAAGCATTTCCTCATTTTGCTCAATAACTCATCTGGGGCTGCTACTAATATTGAAGAATGGAGCTCACTTGTTCTTTGTGCCTTCTAAAAGTTAACCGGCTATGTTAACATGAATTTAGTGCATTTTCTAAAAAGTGTTAAACTGATGTGTGGAAATGGATTGGGAGGAGATCTGGACAGCACCCTCTGTTTCCATCTTGATTGCCACCTGTTAGTTGGATAATTTGATAGTTGGTTAAACACTCTATTCTAAACACCTGTCTAGAGGCACCCATCCCTGTGTTAAAAAGACCATTGTTTGTTGGAAGGAGAAATAAAGCCAGAGGAGTTTCCCAAACCCTTTCATTAAGTTGGCCTACAATAAATAATGAAAGACAGCAGTACTACTGTAGCAGAAGAGAGGTTGGCAATAGGAGCACCATAATTTATGCTTGCATTCTTTCCTGCTGGCTCAAAGGCTGGTGGATAAGACTCGGCTATTTGAAAGAGCCCTCAGGAGCCCATAATCCTTATGTGTTTACAATCCCAATGGTTAAAATGGGCTGCAAAAAAATGAACACCATCTGGCACGGAAGAACTAAAGGTTTCTGTATCTCTTTGCTGCCATCTACTGGTCACCCATATTGACTGATTGATTGTCCAAAATTTGAGGCTACCCAACTCCAATAACTCTAGACAGCTTAAAGTCTGTAGAGATTCTCAGTCATCCAGGTCCTGGTTGTCCCAAAGGTGCTTTTTCAGGTGGCAACTGGAGTTTCTTGTTTTTCTTTGAAGACATTTCGCTTCTTATCCAAGAAGTTTCTTCAGCTCTCACAGGATATTGGGAATGGAAAGATTTATATTCCTTGCAGACAGCTGGTCATTTGCATCCTTTTAGGGGGGTCGTTGAAGCACTTGGAGGTTTATTTGTGTCCTCAGGGTCCATTCCTACTCTCACACTATTCAAAGAGTGTTCATCCCAAATTGTATAGCTAAAAGCAGGGATGGGTTCTACTTACCTTTACTACCAGATCACAGAGGTTTGATGATGTCAGGGTCGGTGGGCGGAGCCTCCCAACGGTTTTACTACCGATTCTATAGAACCGGTGTGAACCAGGGGCAACCTAAAAGGTGTGGGAGTAGGAATGGATTTTCAGAGAAAAAAATTGCAGACTACAGGAACCAGGAGCACTACTCAGGTGACCCTGAGGACACAGATAATCCTCCAAGTGCTTCAACAACCTCTTGGATGTGAAGCGAAACATCTTCAAAGAAAATACAAGAAAGTCCAGTTGCCTCTTGAAAAAGTACCTTTGAGTCTAGACAGCTTAACATATAAAAACAGTAAAAAAAAAAGAAAGAAAGAAAGGAGGAACCCTCCAAACAAGACCATCATCTGGAGGGAACAACAGCCAACCCTCTCCCCTACTCTTGGAGATCAAAACAGAATCCCCCCCCCAACAGAATCAACCTATTGCCCCCAACAATCTAGGTCCCCATTTTACTGACCTTGGAAGGATGGAAGGTTGAGTCAACCTTAAGCCAGTGAGAATCAAACTTCTGGCAGTCAGTAGAATTAGCCTGCAATACTACATTCTAACCACTGATTAATATAGGACAGAAATTAAACAGGACTTTTATCAATGCATTATTGATAAACCCAATCCTCCAAATCAGCCTTAATGCAAGGCCTGGAAAGAGCTATAGTTTTCTGCTCCTGAAGAGCACAGAAGGTGAACCTCTATTCAGAGTTCGTGTTAAGACTCAGGCATTACTGGCAACATCTGCCCTGTTCTCATTGAAAGATCCCCACCTAGTACATAATGATGATAAAAGGTGGGAGAAAAAAGGAATCATAATATAGACACTAAAGTTAATTGACTAACCACCTGGGCTATAATAAATCTCTATTTTTGCCTTTTCCTTTGGATATATAGTCTACAGAACGACACCTTCTTTGACATTCTGGGAAGAAATCTACCCAGAGACCAATAACATTTAGAAATGCCTTTCACCACTAACTTTGACTTACTGAATTAATCCTTTTCATGGGAACCTTGAAAAGATTTTGTCTCTGCTTTCTAAACAGAAATCAGGACTAAGTGCCATCACAAGTTATCAAATCTCCTATTTTTAAACATGTTTGTTTATGCTCTTTCTCATTGTATTCTTAATCATACTTATTCCCAACAAAACAAGGATGCAAAAATCCAGCACTTCATAAATCTTAATGAATATATTAACTCAAATTTTGAACAGACTATTAAGCTAATGCTTTCATCAACCATAGAGAATCTCAATCCTATGCTTAAATTCCACAAGAAATGTCAAGATTCTGAAATCATGAGAACATATATAGCAAAAACAAACACAAAAAACAAAACCCCGCACACAGCTGCCATCCATACACAGCTGCCATCCATACGTATATAGGTGCCAGCAATTATTGTACAAAAGAACAGATTTAGTGCATTTCAATCCCTGCTGCCTCTTCTTGTGAATAGCAGTAGCAATAGTACTTAGATTTATATACCGCTTCACAGTGCTTTACAGCCCTCTCTAAGCAGTTTACAGAATCAGCCTATTACCCCCAAACAATCCCCATTTTACCGACCTTGGAAGGATGGAAGGTTGAGTCAACCTTAAGCCAGTGAGAATCAAACTTCTGGCAGTCAGTAGAATTAGCCTGCAATACTACATTCTAACCACTGATTAATATAGGACAGAAATTAAACAGGACTTTTATCAATGCATTATTCCTAAAAAAAAAAAGGAAAAAAGTAAAAAGATTAATCACATTGTCCTTACAATAAATATGTCAAAATTTAACAAGTGAAAGCCATTTATCACAGAAAATGTTACCAAAACATATCCTTCTGGAAGCTCCTACCTTTAAAAATTCTACAACATATTCATTTTTAATTTTACAGTTAATTATAATCAACTTGGTTTACAAAGATATGTTAACATATCTTTCAATATATCTCCAAAAGGGATCCAGTCTGTAACAGAACCACATTCTCATCAAATGCAGTAAACTAATGTATAAATTTCAGCCTTCCGTAAGTCTAATTTAGTCATTCTGTAACTATATGAATGAATTTTATTCAGTAATGGCTTTACATTTATATTTTCACTAAATCAGCACCAAATTTACATTTGATAGATTAAGCTTCCAACAACTATAAGAAGTAGATTTATGTTAAGTGTCACAGGAGCTCAATAAAATCTGGCCCATGTTTTTATATTTAGTTTCTTCTTTTTTTAGTTTCCTTTTTTAAAAGAAAAGGAAGCCTCCAATAAATGCTTGTTGTAGAAGTACTAACGAATCTTAGGATCTAAGTCTGCTAATTTATCTAATTTCACATGATCGCACTGATGATGTTACATAGGTAATGAAACATCTGCAAGCAAACAACAAGAGAATGCCAAGGACTCCACAGTTCAATCCTGGGCTACATATTCAATTCTATTGGTAATTCCTATTTATTTTTGCAGCTCCACCATGGGCTGTATCTCTAGCAATATATTATGAATAATTTAGATTTATTAGGATTTTTTTCAATTAGCTTTTCAGAATTTGCCAATCTCGGGCAACAAAATTCATCCATTTTATTTCCCTTGTAGAAGCAAGTATTTTCCAGTACAAAGCTTTTTCATAGAAATCAAATTGACAATATTGTTGAGAGGTGGAGAAGGTCAGTTATAGCCTCAATGACATGACTAGATAATTACTCCTAAGCCAGTTCCAAGTTAAGCTAAAGAAGAAGAGAGCTGACCAGTTTTCACAATATGATCTTCAGGATATACTCACCATTTTCAAGGATAACATCAGGAACTGCTTTGAAAGCCTGAATCTCATTGATACAAACGTTCCATATTGTGCAGCTGTTGGTTTGTTTGTTTTTCTGCAGTCATTTTGACTATTGGCTCATTCCATTGTTTCAACTGTGATAATCTGATCAATGGAAAACAGGCCTCCCACCAATTCCTGAGCAGGAAAAAAAAAACATTTTTTTTATTGTTTGATCTATATAATATACACATTTATTTTCTTTCCTTTTCGTAGGCCTTTATGTATATTTCTCTTTAGCCAGGTTCTTCCTACGTAAACCAAGATTTTTATGCAGCCCTAGTTCAGTGAAATCACAATCCACGCGTTTCTAGGCTTTTTTTTTTTCTGGCAGCCAGCCAGAAAAGTCTCCCAATGGGCAGCAGAGTGTTTGCTGGCTGCCAGAAAAAAAAAAAAGCCTAGAAACTAGTGGATTGGGATTTCACTGAACTAGGGCTGCATAAAAATCTTGGTTTATGTAGAAAGAACCTGGCTAAAGAGAAATATATACATTTAGTATATACATTTGGGGGGGGGGGTTAAGAGCTATCCGGGAGGGCGGAGTATTCTGAAATATGGCACCACCAGAGTTTGTGATATTTTTGGTGTCTCAAAGTCTATACAAATAAAATCTGCTATAAATATTTCATCCATATCCTATATGGTAGAACTGTGGTGGAACTACCAGCTGAAGGGGAGGAAGTTCCAATGGGGGGTGGTAATGGTAGTGGCGGTTAAAAGGTATTCCAGCATAAAAGTCTATTAAAGAGAGAAAATGTTTGAAGTCAAACCCTTAGGTCTATAGCTGACTTTTCCCAAGGGAAGGCAGCGAGTTTGGCAAGATTCTTGTAAACTGGTGATCAACATTAGACCAGGACTGTCAAACTCGTAGCCCAATGGCCGGATGCTTCACATGCTGGCCATGCCCACAACTGGTTTAGCAAAGGGGGGGGAAGTCCCGATATGTCACGTGAGGACGCCATGATGACACAAGTTTGACACTCCTGTCTTAGACCAATTTATGAAGCAGTTCTGGTTGTTTGAGCCAGACAAGATGGGTCACAATCTTAATGGAAGTACAACAGATGGTGGGGTGAATTAGATCTTCTCTCCTCAGCATGATCAAAGTGAATAGTTCTATATGCAAGGCAGGCCTCCAAGAGTTTTGCTCAACATACTTTTCCAGCAACAAGGTGTGAAATGTCTAGTCATCTGGACAGGGGAGTTGTTTACTTGCTAAGAAGCTCTCTTGATCATATGTAGACTGTAGTAGAGTAGAGCAGGAGTGAAGGAAGCCTCTGCCCCACCCATTTGGTCGAATACACAGATTGCTCTCCTTCTCTAATTGCAGGAAAATAAGCAAAGCTGTCAGCTAGCTATCCAATGAACATCTGCATAGTTTGGTCCTTTATATGCTGACATGGTCTCTCCTATTCACAACTTCCATTATGAAGCTTTTCCTGGCATCAGCTGTCTTAAATCCTCTAGAGGGTTTCCTGGCTGAGTGGAAATCTGCAGAATTGACTCTTGCCAGTTCTGTCTTCTGTATCATATTGGCTTACAAGAGGAATTTTGAAGATGGCTGCTCAACAAAGGGGGAAGGGGTGGTGCTCTGTATAATAAGTGTTAAATAATGCTTTCCACAGAAGTTATAATTACAAAATCAGGGCTAACTAGAATTCTGCTTCATGGGAATTGCAGTGTTGCACATGTATAAAGGGTTCCGGCATGGGGATAATTAAGTAGTTTAATATATTTCAAATGACTGTACTTTCTGTTTGGAACTATTGCAAGGCAACGAACCATACCGCAGAATTTATGGGAAGAATGGTAGATGCTACAGTTTTTTTCTGACTGCATGCCATGGGCTTTCTGTAATTAGTTTCAAAAACCAAAAAGATGCTTAGATATCCTTAAATTAATCAAAGAAAATATCTGGTAGCTGAGGAGAGACAAAGCCTTCCTTTCAAGAGCCTGTTGGGAGCCTGTCATGATTCAAAAGACAGATGATAGTGGCATGGGATGAGATCACCCAAAGAAGCTGATGGTTTTTTTCTACAGCATTAACTCTATAAAGTTGTGTTCTGAGCATATCAATCAGTGGTGGGTTGCTCCCGGTTCACACTGGTCCTATAGAACCGGTAGTAAAACCGGCGGGAGGCCCCACCCACTGACCCTGATGTCATGAAAATGTTTCTGTGCATGCATTCACAGAAGAGCATGCACATGGCCCCGTTGTGAACCGGTAGTAAAGGTAAGTAGATCCTACCTCTGATATCAATGAATCAGAAGATGCTGCTAGTCTAGAGATGTGCAATTGAATCATACCCATGTTTAGTTGCAGGTGATTCTCACCAGGTTCATGCTTTTCTGACCTAGGCTTCCTGATATAGTAAATAGCACACAATTAGTCCCAAACCCCCCCTTTTTTATTTTAACAGCTGTGAATTCCTTTCATTCACAGCATGTGCTGAATCACCAAGAGTTTACAAATAGTCCAACAGAAGTCTGCCACAGTCCTTCAGATAAGGCTGGTAAACACCCACCTTTATCTTCTTTGACACACTGCTAAAGACCTAATTGGCAATTATCTTGGCAAGACCACATGGAAACACAAAGTCAAAAATGGAGCTTCAAAGTACAAACCGACACCATCCACAACGTTGCTTCCTGAAAAGGCCCACGAGCCTTTGCTCTTCCTTTATGTCTTATGGAAGGGCCAATCATCTCTTAACCTTACTCCTGAGTCGTCCCTTTTATTTTAACTGTTCTTGCCTTCTGGCAGCTCTGCGCATGCGTGCACTAGGCTCCCCCTGTTCCTCTGCCTCTCTGATGTCTGACTCTGGAGGCTCCAGAGTCCGCACATAACTCCCAGATGGCTCTGGCCCCATTTCTGTTTGTGACACTCTGACACTCTGAGCTCTGGTCTGAGCCTTCCCCAGACTCCAGGACTGGGCCATGTTCCTCCCCAGCCTCCTCACTGTCCGATTCTGCTGCCAGCTCCACAGGCTGCTGGCAGACCACAACACATGCTCAGTAAGTGTGTCTACACCAGAAGCTCTTGAGAATCCAATTTAAACAGTAACCGAACTGAACCAATTGTGGGTAATATACTGCACGGTGTCTCATTAATAAGTGAAATATACATACACGTTAACTAGTGTTAAGTGAAACAACTAGCAATTTATATACATCTCCTACACATTACACTGTTCGTAAAACTGGCTCCAGTGATATATGATGTTACCATACTAATGAGTTCTGACTCATGCTTTTATAGAGAGAGTGGTTATGTTATGCTTTCAAGACAGGATGGCTGGTTGCCAGCTAGATCTCTTAATTTTCATAGCAGACTTTTGTAAATTCAAAAAACCTGATCAATTACTTGAAGCTGACTTTGCTGAATAGAGACACCTGCTAAAGCAAGCACTTCACACATAGATCTATCACCATTTCCCATCTAGGGATTTGTATCATTGCCCTTAAATAAATGGAAATGAAATTTCTAAAAAGTCCACATCCCTGCTCTCAAAACACTTAATATTCACAGGGAAGAAGAAAGCCACATAGTAGATTTATAACTTAAAAGTTAAAGCTTCTCTATTTTATATCACTTACAAAATTGCATGCCTGGCTACTATACTGAGAAACATCTATGATTGTTCTTTCTACAGTATCTTACAGAAGATTAGCAATGGCTGTAACCCTACTTAGATCATAAGGTGGCAGGGAAATGAAGTGGGCACACTAAAAGGGAAAGAGTGTTTGGATCTTGCATGTGTTTGTGAGTGTGCACACATACATGTGTCTTCCCAACCCATCATGAAGACACTTGGGGCTGACATGGTTTTTTTTATGAACAATAAAAGAGATTGAGGTCTGATGTCATCAGTGTGCTGATGAAATAGTTTCTCTTGACCTCATGCCAAAGTGAGTGACATCTGCAAAATTCCCATAATTGCATATGAGTTAAGAAAGGACAGGTGTAATCTGAACAAAGTTCAATCAGTCAGTAGGCAAACAAATTCAAATATTGGTTTATAATCAGCTCTGGATAAGATAGTCTTCCTCTGAAGGATTATATGAATAGTTTAGGGATGTTTCTGGATCCAGAAACTATTACTTCTGAAAACACAATAAGAACACAATTGCCCTATGGTAGTTACTGTGCCATCTTCTGTCCCAAGCTAAAGAAAGCTGGTTTGGCAACTATGTTCCATGCTTAAGCTAATGCCAGTTTAGATTCCTGCAACAAACCACCAGTAAATAATATTTGAAAACGGCAATCAGACTGATTTCAGCTATCTGCTTTATAAGCATATCTCACCAATCTTATGCACTGGCTTTTATTTATTTATTTTTCAATAAAAAATAACCATATGAACAAATCCATACAGTTATCTAGACAGTATTTTTAGAAATGGTTTGCCACAGCCTTCTTCCTTAGGCTGAAAAATATGATTGGCCCAAAGCCATCCAGCAGGCTTTCATGTCTAAGATAGGATTAAAACTCAGGTGCCCTTATCCAGTATCTTAGCCACTGGACTAAACTGGCTCTCAACAATATATTACTGGCCAGAATTCAAGATGCTGTTTCTTCTCTCAGAAACATTAAATGATAGTAACCAAGATATGTGAAAGTCTATGACCAATTTGCTGATGGTAATTTTTGCTTTACAGCAACTTCAGCATATCCTTGTAACAAGAGTAAGAATATAGAACAGTCATTACCTTTTAGCTGCATGCCTACTAGGGATGATTGTCTTCTCCTTTGTTGAATTTTAAATTTTGTTTTACTTATTTTAAATGTGCTAGTTTTTAAAAAAATTTTTAAAGAATGTGTACTTTCAATTTGGTTTTGTTCCATGTTTTACATTTCTGATGGTATTTTGGTATGAAGCATGCAAAACATAGGTAGCCATGCACTGAAAATGCAGGTCAAGAAATTGACATCACACGGATTGTGGAATGCTATTTTTTTATTGTAGGAAATGTTGACACAATCTTGAAAGCTTGTCCAAAATATTTACTATCCCTTTTTAAGGATCATAAGTTTAAGATGGATCTATTCTCTTTCTGTTACTGTCTGTTTTCCCAAAATGTTTTATCTCTTCTACCTTCTTCTTAAAGCTAGAGCTGAATTCTTCCACAACCAGCAGGCAATTTGCAAGAAAAATATACGATCGATTGAATTATTTTCAAAACATCTTTGACAACCTGAAAACAAATCTCCATTAGAAAATGTCCGATCTGTTTTCACCCATGGAAAAGTTAGTTTTGAATCTGTTATCAAGAAAGTATGGCCCATTTCATACTTCAAGGGGGAAGTCTCTTCAGATTTTTTAACAAATCTGAGGAGCTGAGTTGACACACTGGTAGATTAAAAGAATTGATCTATTTAACATTTCTCCCAGAGTGAAGCCAAAGAAGTCAGGCAAGCAAATAGAAATTGTTCTTTCTTGCATGCCCATGATGTTTCTAACGTTCTTAAAAATGATTTGAAATTAATCCTTTTGGTCAATTTTTCTGGAGACAATCAGAAATGTGTCTTGATCAATCCCGATCTCTTCAAGAGCAAGGTAAAGATTTTGGAGGGGACTGTTCTGTTCTGTTTAGTTTTGTTGGTCTGCCAGTTAGAAGACAACTGGTTGTGTTTTTTAGTTATGTTTATGCTTGCACATAGGATTGGTTACTGCATGCAAAAAAAAAAAAAAAGATTGCAGTGCTTCTTAACAGCATGACCAACAGTACAATCACACTAATGATCAATAAATAGCAATAGCATTTAGACTTATATACCGCTTCACGGTATATAACTCTCTCTGTTTACAGAGTCAGCATATTGCCTCCAACAATCTGGGTCCTCATTTTACCCACCTCAGAAGGATGGAAGGCTGAGTCAACCTTGAGGCTGGTGAGATTTGAACTGCCAAATTGCCGGCAGCCAGCGGGCAGCAGAAATAGCCTACAGTACTGCACTCTAACCACTGTGCCACTGTGGCTCATAAATCAACCAAACTAATATTGTATTGGTAGTCTTTTCATGTATATGTTTATATATGGTACAACAGTATTCACAGTATAAGCACACAGACAATCCTTTGCATTGCTTGCTTGCGAAATAATGCAGAACACAATATTTAGTATCTATCCACTCACGTCAGTTCTAATTTCATCACAGCAGAGATTTTTTTCCCTAAAAATAATCGATAACTCACAAGACAGATTGGTCCATGGAGCTTCTTCTATTTGGTCATGTGCTTATCTGCTTGTTGTCTTCTGAAAATCCTACTTCCGCACCAATCTGTCCACTATAAACTTTTAGCAGCAGAGAAAGGGTTAGTCTTTCTTTTTCTATTGGGTAGACTAACAGAAAGTTTGAGAAAAAAGTATGGATTGCAAAGAACCCAATCATATGCCACAATTTCAATATGGGGAAAAAAAACATTTCTACTTTTTATTATTTTATAATAATAGCCAAATAAATACATTTCCAGATTCTGTATCTTAAATAAAGAATATATATTGTGTTTACCCCAGCAGAAAACAACACTTAATTTAAAATAATTGTATGCTGTCTCCACTAAAAGGAATATTAGGTAGAAAAGCATATCTGCCTGTATTAACATATTCCCAGCAAATCTAAGACACTCTCCCATTCCACCTGATCGATATGCCTATGTGTGCCTAATAGCTTACAGCCGAAGAAGCATGATATCAACCCTTATCAGAAACATTTCCTGATAAGAGTTGGTATCGTGCTTCTTCCACTATAAGCCATTATAATAAAAATTTCCTGAGGCAGTTTGGTGCAAATAGCATATTTTTTTAAGAAAAAAAAAATAACTGAATGGATAATATCAATATTGCTAGAGATATTTGGAGGAACTTCTGATAACAGGAAATCTTGACTAGCTGTAGTTTTTGGAAGCTTCTGCATTTAAGCAAAATAAGAAAAGAGTTGTTGAAGTTTAAGGATGTCAATGGTTAATATTTTGGGGGGGGGACAATTTGTACACTCTTGGAGATACTTTGTTGTGGGCTGTAGCTAAGGCCATCACCATGATACAGGTTAACCATGCTGTAGAAAGCCTTTGGCTAGTATTACATTTTTTATGTGAGACTCCATATTCTTGCTGTACTTAAATACCAAATATTTCTCCAGCAGAAGTTGCAATTTTAGATAGCAGCAGAAACCTAATCACAGAGATCCCTAGGGGACAGTATATGCCAACTCATTTAACATCTTTAATAGTTGAGAACATCTTTTTTATTATTTAAGACTGACCCTAAGGAATAAGCTAGCCCTAGGAAAGTTAGAATATAGCCAAAAGCATCTATGGCAGAACTAGTTTATTTCCAACCAGAATTTCTCAAGATAACCAGAATGAGGAGAAGAGCACCTTGATTCTTTCCATTCTTGCTGCTTCTCTACTGCAGGTATCTACCAGTCCTAGACAAACTGTTGGCCATGGCAGAGCAAGAATTGGTTGATATTGAGTTTTTACCACCAGGAAGGTACAAAAAAGATATGGATGACCTTGGGTACTATGTACCCTAGTATGTCAGGAAAGTGTCTATAGAGGTACCATTTGTGGTAGCAAATTATCTTCAGTCACTCCCGAAAACCGTCCTAGATGTCTTCCTGCAGCTCAATTGGGAGGAAATGGAGGCGGCTCTCTTAAATTTGATGGGATATGGATGAAACTCATGATATATGAGTTTTTGTGTTGTAAGAAACCCAGAGTTGCTGGATGCTAGATGGACGGCAAAGAAATTTTATAAATAATTTAAAAAAAAATATGGAAGGATTAAACAAAATTCTTCCCCTTTGGATTCTTTCTGGAATTACCTGCAATGCAATATTAACAATGCAATATAATATTTGGTGCTTGATTGCGGCTCTTGAATGACATCTGTTGAATGAAATCCAGTGAATAATATCCAGTGAATGAAAAAAATTGGGAATTCCTATACCATAATTTATATATGTTTCTTCTATGCCAGAATCAATACATGTTTGATGATTGGGGTATGATTTTTTAAATAAAGTAGAACTGGTGTTCCACCACTGAGGTATGGCCATTCTCCACTCCTGGGTCAGCCAACCATCCTTACATTGGTGAAAAATTATATTCACGTGAAATTTGCTAATTACATTATCAGTTTTTATCTTGCATCTATTATCTCCATTCTGATTTGTCACCACGATCTTAATTTTATATGGTTGTGGTATAGCTTCTTGATTCCTCAAGTTTTGCTCTTTTTCTGAATGTTCTAATGAGTAGAAAAACACTCCCTAATCACAGCATAGGAGGAATGGGGCATATGTCTAACTGCAGGATTCTGCACATTCACTCTAGGTTCATTTCTATGACTCTCCTTTTACAGCTGTCAAAACCTGAGAATCTACAGCAACATTTTGAATCACAAAGTGAGCTGAATCTTAGCTTGTCCTCGACTTTTCCTTTCTTTAAATTGGTAGTGCATGCCAATCTCCAGAATCCTTCAACCTTAGTTTAGGAGACAATAGGGAATGGGATTTCAATATTCCACTTTTTTTTTCTATTTTAGCCTTGTACCAAAGGTGCTTTTTCAGGAGGCAACTGGACTTTCTTGTTTTTCTTTAAAGATGTTTTGCTTCTCATCCAAGAAGCTCCTTCAGCTCTGATAGGATAGTGAGGAATGGAAGGATTTATATTCCTTGCAGACAGCTGGTCATTTGCATCCTTTTAGAGAATCCTTGAAGCATTTGAAGGTTTATCTATGTCCTCAGGGTCACCTGAGTAGTGCTCCTGGTTCCTGTAGTCTGTAATTTCCATTCCCCACCATCCAGTCAGAGCTGAAGAAGCTTCTTGGATGAGAAGCGAAATGTCTTCAAAGAAAAACAAGAAAGTCCAGTTGCATCCTGAAAAAGCACCTTTGGGACAACCAGGACCTGGAGGACTGAGAATCTTTTAGTCTTCTAATAAACTAGTTAGAAATATAGATTATTGCTAGTCAAGAAGTCTAATACAGTCTTGAAGGGCAGCTGGCATGGATCAACAGAGCTCTTTATGGAGGAAACATTAAAATGCTGGCAATGGGAGATGTCCACTTCAGTCTGAAATAGCCAGGAAGTGCCTCTCTGTCCTCATTTATTTCCTTGTTACCTGCCTTCACTTTCCATATAAGGGATGAATAAGAAATTTTATATTTCTTATAGCTGCCATTCGATACTATAAGCTTAAGGGAGAGAGTACCAATTTCACAGTGGTACAGTTAAATCACAGACTGGCTGTGTGGAAAAGGTAAGCCATGCAGACACCGAAGGAAAAGAATTTGCCATGGCATGCTTGTGATGTGGTTAGGTGCCAATAGGGACAGGCCCAAGTCTTCAGGATACACGCTGTTCTTTTAAACAAACTGTTGTTGCTGATGTCTATTCTTTTTTTAAAAAGTATACATGTCTAAATAGAATAAAGAGTGGTACATACATAGCTATTTTAATAACATGATGTCTTTTATTAGTATATGAATGTGTGTTGATACACACACAATATCTGCTTTATTCTTTAATTTTACTAGGTAGCGGCAATACAAATTTTTGGATCTACTTTCCTTTCTTTATAATATAATTATTGTAATTAAAAATAAACTGCACAATAAAACTATGATTTTAATTAATTTTATTAAGGAAGAAAGCATTACACATGCATAGAACTATGTGGTATATATACATATACATACACATATATAAAACAATGTTATTAAATATTACAATTACAGCAATAAAAGCTAATAAAAGAAATAAAAGAAAAAGGAATAAAGGTGCAGAAAAGACAGAAACAGAAAAGAAAGAAAAAATAAGAATATACTTCATCGCAAGTATAAATAATTTTAGTAACTTTTTACTGCCTCTTAAACTATAACAAATGATCTCTTCTTTGCATATTCCATCTTGTAGCTATAAACAAACCCATAAAGGCTCAATATTTAAGTCCTGATATCATATACAGTATCTGATATCAACCCTTTAAGGGTTACCAGAGATAAAAACATATCTATATTAACCTTGATCAAATAAGCACACTTTATATTCCTTCCTTTTACTTCCAACAAACTTGATCTTTAATCCATTCAAATAATGTCATAGAATTTGATATCTTTTGCATCTTTTGTAAATACAATATAAGAAAATTATTCAGGTCATTCTTGGTTTGTTGTTTGTATACATCCTTTCTAATTTTTAAGACATCACCTAGTTTCTTTTGCAGGTCCGGTATAACTTTGCCCCCCAAATCATTCTTTTATGTTCTTTTAAATTCCACTTTCAAATCAGTCTCAATCTTGTTAGGTAAAACATGTTGCTTTTCCATTAACATCTTCTAAACACAAATTAGTTTATCTATAGAGGCAGACACTATTAAAATTAACTTTGGAATCCATTGTTCAAAAATACTCTTCAATACGTCCAATGTTAAAATATTTTGCTTCATTCTATAATTGTAAACTGACTTTCATCATTCTTCCTCATTAATTATAATGTTTAGTTCCCTCTGGTTCACTCTAATGTCTAATTTTTAAAATCTTATTTTATTATTTTTTAAAAAAGAATTCAAAACAAAAGATTTCCCCATGGGAAGGATTCTTTATAATTAATTCCAAAATCTTATTTCAAATTCATGTAGATCTTTAATCTGTTTGTAACTTTCTAAAATTAAAGTTTTAATCACCATTTTGCTGTTTATTTTTATTTTTTTTAAAAAAACAATTCCTTAAACTAGTATTTAAAACTTTTGTCACTAAGAATTGAAGGAAACTCACCTGGTGCTGAAAAAAAATGTTGACCAAGGGTTCATAATAGCTGAAATGCAGTTACAAGCAATTTCCAAAGGTGATTAGAAAAGTATGCAAACCCAGTCTCCTCCTAAAAGGGCTGAATGCTGTTTGAGCAAGACAGCTATTCCTTTATCTCCTAGACCCGTGATGGCGAACCTATGGCATGCGTGCCAGAGGTGGCACGCAGCACCCTCTCTGATGGCACACAAGCCGTCGCCCCAGTTCAGCTCTGCTACATATGTGCACACACTTCCTGCCAGCCAGCTGGTTTTCGGGCCTCTGCTGCAAATGCGTAGAGCGTAGGGCGCATACGGTGGAACTGTGCATGCATGCACGGGGATGGGGCACATGTGGGTGGCCACATGCACATGTGCAGGGGTGAGGCACATGCACAGGGCTGCTCACGCATTGCATTTTGGGGGGGTTGGGTGCGCTCACATTTGCGCATGCACGCACATGCTTCGGCACTTGGTTTGGAAAAGGACCTAGAACTCTAGGTCACTGTCCTAGACCTAGAGTTCTAATCCTGCTGGAGATTGCTGTCTTGAAATCTCTCATGAGGAGCAGTCATCTGGAGCACTTGGAGACAATCTCAAATCCTTTTCTTTCCAGAGAGGAATTGTCAAAAAGTTGGTCTACTTTCTGGCTCTTCATTTTGTTGCAATTGTCAGTTCTGCTTTTCACAGAACTGTCTTCAGTCTACCATTTCTTCCTCAGAAGTCGAAAACGTCTTTGCCTTATCCTGAAATGCAGGATGTTTCAATACATATTTTTCTGTAATATTGGAAATTCAGAGTCCCTGCATTTAGATGGGACAAATGTAGAAAAGGCCACATAATTTATGAATCATCAGCATTCTTGCTTTTACTGAAAGTGGAGCAATACCAACTTTGGTTAAATAATTAAAAGGTTTACAATAGTTTGGACAAGGAATGTCAAGGATGCCCACAGGGTCTGATCAATTTAGCTCATGCTGCTTCCCTTCCTTGTCATAGGCAATGACTGGTGATTGGAGCTGTTTTATATCACTTCTTCACAAGCAAGTAATGCATTTCTCATCATTGTCTATCCATTGATAATAATTATCTTATACACATTCTTTCCTGTCTGAGAAAGATCAGCCATATTTAAAATATTCTTGTGAACAAAACCCTGTTATTATTAATTGTACTGTCAAGCATCATACAATAAACATTTGCAAATGTTGACTGTTCTATTTGATCGGTTTTTTTCCTGCAGGGTGCAGCACCAATTTACTTGTTGAAGTCTTTCTATAGTATTTATAAAAATGGTGCAGCACTCATGATCACAGCTTTATTTTATGTCATGTAGTGTGAAGTTATGAAACAAAATGCAATCTGAATAATAATATGAGCAAAATAGTTATGCTGAAAAAGGCTGCCTGGGAACAATATATTGCTTGGTGCATATAAAGGTTAAGTTCTTAATATCTATTTCTCATCTCGAGATTTTATTTTTTAAAACTATTCTGCAGAGATCCAACAGTTTCCTGGAATATATTTGGGTGGCTACTGTGAAATGGGTATTCCTTCAGAACTAGAGGATATACGATTCTTTTTGATATACCATATCAACAACATAATAACAACCTAGAGGGAGAAAGCTTGCCTAAAGAATAGTTCTAAAACAAGGCTCTGAAAAATGTGAGTCCATTCCCAAATGAAATTGTAGCCTTTATCTCATTGTTACTTGCCTGAATTTTTATCACAAGTATCTAATTTATGAAATGAAATGAAAAGAAATATAATCCATGAGATTATCGATTTGCAAAGTTGATTTTAAAATGCATAAATCCTGGAAAAATCCTTAATGCAGCCTTAATGTTCTTAATTTTGTTTAGATTTTTTTATCCCACATTTATCATTTTTATAAATAACTCAAGGCAGCAAACACACCTAATACACCATCCTCCTCATCCTCCTACAACAGCAACTCTGTGAGGTGAGTGACTGGTTCAAAGTTATGCAGCCAGCTTTCATATTTAAGATGGGACTAGAACTCACAGTCTCCTGGTTTTCAGCCTGGTGCCTTAACCGCTAGACCAAACTGCCTCTTATTTTTATCTATTTATCTACATATCTGTTCTCATTTACTGTATGGGGGAAAATATTTGGTAGATGTAAGAGAAATTCCTCTGAAAGAAATTCCTCTGAATGATTACATCTCCTGCTTGACTCTCCTACCATCAAACAGACTGATTGACAACATATTAATATAACCAGAGCTGGTTAAAGATAAGCATCATTATCAAATGCATTTCAGTTTGCTGCCCAGTTCTGCCTGTTTGGATTGTATTATTATCAGGTTAACTCAGTGGTGGGCTGCTGCCAGTTCGGACCAGTTCAGGCAAACCGGTAGTTCCAACAACCAGCTGGCCCTGCTCACCCGCCCCTACCCTATCCTGTCCTATATTTCCTTCTTTCTACCTCAGCTGATTCCCGCGGCACAGCTGATTTCTGCGCCTCCGCTGTTCTACTTACTAGGGGTGCCTTAGAAGGTAAGCAGCTGAGCTTCAAATTGCTATATTTTGAACGCTGTGCACATGTGGGTTAGGCGTACTCGCGCACAAAATGCGTGCTCGCAGAACCAGTTGTTAAACTGGTTATAACCCACCACTGGGTTAACACCACAATCTACGATACTCACAAAAGACTTGAAAATGTTATTACTAGTCAGGTGGCAGAGAACGTATAAAGGCAAGATTGGAAAATTTTCAGGAAAATATTAAAAGAGGTTTACCTTTGGTCACCATCTTGAATGCTACAAAGAAGATACTATTGTGTTTACCTTGGAAAGGTTGAAAAGGCAGGGCTTTTTGTTTGTAAGTCATTCTGGCAGTGGCAATTTTCCAAAGTGCAATAGCTGTTCTGGGGATAGTCCTGTACTCTTGGAGCAAAGCTCAGTATCTGCTATATATAAGAATTAGAGAAGTATTCAGTTTCAGATGACTTACAGTCCTTTTTCTGGTCTAAGGGTCATCCTAGAATCTTAAGATGCCAATCTGAAATTATAGATGCTACATTATGAAGAAATCAGTTCAAATTTTGCTCAGCTCAGGGTTGGAGAGTTACACTGCCCCAAAGATTTTCAGGCCAAGCATTTTCACTATGTTATTTCCTGATCTTTGAACTGTCTGCTTGCAAAGCTTGTGCTGATTTCCCAAAGATAGCATAAGAGAACTATTTTGGTCAGGTATTTCTTCATTTATTTTTCTTCTTCTGCAAGCTGCACAGCACTCTGAAACTCGCCTTAACAAGTCTTTTCTATCTCTGTAATGAAACGGAAATGCTACAAGCAATCATAGATATCACTGCAATTTTTCTAATGTCCATTTCAAGTTAAGAATGATCCAATCTTCAGTGTTCTAACATTGTGCCAGCTTCAAGTCCCTTTCAGCCATCAGCAATCACTGGCTGAGTCACAGTCTCGGCCTATATTCCTCAGAGGGCTGAAGTAAAAGAGGAAATGCAAGGTATATTTATCTTCAGCTTCTAGAGGAAAGACAGAATGCAGGCTTAAGAAACAAATAGTAATAGCCATGCAAAATAAAAATACTTTTACTATCCATCTGCAGTTAAGCTGAAATGGTACCAATTTATCTTGAATGATGTAAAACAAAAATGCTTTTATTGTTCCCAACAACTAAACTGCTTCATGTCATGGAACATATAGCAGGCTTTCATAGAAGACAGTAAGGTTGTATGGATGAAATTAACCATCCGGCCTGAAGCTATTTAGACTTTAAAGGTAATATCAATATCTTGAAATTGGCCTAGAAATAAATCAGAGCTCAATAAATATACAGTTGATGCAATACGATCTTAAAACATATGCCGGTAAACAATGAAGTTTATGGAATTAGCACCAGCTGCCATTTCTAAACACTCTTCTAGGACCACCACATGGTGTTACAGATTACAGAGCTTGTGGCTGTAAACAAAACTGTTCAGTTCTAAACTAAGAACTTCATTAGGATCTCTATCTTCATGTTCCGATTCATCTTCTCCAGCCATTAGCATAGCTGTCCAAAACAATCCTGGACCCCAAAGCAACATAAGGCCTAGGAAAAACCCCAAGTCAAATTCTTATCAGGTATTATTCCATCTAGAACAGGCATGTGAGGGATGAGGCTGTGCACTGCTTGCACCTCAGTTTATACAATCCTAGTAAATCAGGGCAATGGCAATGAAGAAGTTGACTTCCAAAGATCCAGTGTCTCCACATCACATCTTATTTACTTTAAAGTCTGAAGTTGGAACCAATTGTCCCCCAAATTCAATATGGAACCAATTGTCCCCCAAATTCAATACAGATGACAGTGTTGAATATAACTGCCATCTAACCATCTTTGCTGTTATTCATTGGCATCTGTAAGTGATGCCAATCTACATCTACAAACATCTACAAAATGGTGGGCAAAACATCATGATTGATTGAATATGTCTCCCTTTGATCATGTGAATGATTTTACTATGTGTACAAAAGGCATAGAGCTTCAGTTGTGATGCCACGGCCACCATCTTGCCGATAATAACTTCCTTCCCCCAGGGACACTCCTAACCACAGTGTAAATAAACTGTATTTTTCATAATATGATGATCTTTAATTTTTAAGTTTTACATAATGTTGGTAGACGTGTGTAATATATCCATTCTTATTCCTATGTTAAAGCCACAGCTTTGGGGAAACCCTAGCATTAGCCTTCTCTGTTTCATAAAATTATTCATAATTTCCTTGCAGGAATGTGTCTACTTTCATGCTTTGTATTACTTGAACTGTGAAACCCCTTATGTGATGCTTAAGTCTCTAAAGTGAATACTAAAGTCTCAGCAGCTGTGATGCCTACTTTCACCAAAATAATGTATTTTTTCCTTATGCTTTTATACTGGACTCTGGGAAATTATTACACAATGTTTCTTTTCTCATCTAACTCACCAAGAATATTTTGGAAGTGGTATCATTGTTTTTAGGTGTGCTGTCTTCCATTGTAATTATTATTTCTTTTTGTTTTTATTTTTGTTCTTCTGTTTTTTATTTTTTTTTATTTGATTTATATGCCGCCCTTCTCCGGAGACTCAGGGCGGCTTACAATGCGTTAAGCAATAGTCTTCATCCTTTTGTATATTTATACAAAGTCAGCTTATTGCCCCCACAAACTGGGTCCTCAATTTACCTACCTTAGAAAGGATGGAAGGCTGAGTCAACCTTGAGCCTGGCAAGATTTGAACCTGCAGTAATTGCAGGCAGCTGGTCTTAATAACAGGGTGCTTTAGACCACTGTACTACCAAGGCTCTCTCTCACTGTGTTCTCTCCACAGTGTCAATTTTGGGAGGCCCTTGATTCTTTAGCTTAAATGCATCGTTTCATGTCCAATAGCTGTATCTATCATTTTCGTTTGATGGTTCATATCTTTATTTTCAGGTATATTAACATTTCTCAGATTTAAGCCACAGAATATTGCAGTATGATTCTCATAGTACTACTTCTAAAGCATTATTTTTTAAACACAAGACATCAAGGAATCAATCTGTGAACAAACATACACCTTAAACTGAGACTAGCTTCATAATATCAAATAGCCAGTTAAAATTAATTTTTCATAACTGAGCTGTCCACCTTTGCATTGTATTTCCTTATAGGTACCATGAAAGGAAATTTTATCTTCTAGAATGCCTAATGATATGTCAAATCCAGAAAGCAAACTGTTGTTTGCTGATGTTAATCTCTAAGAATCTACTGTGCTAAAAAATGAAGATGTTGCATGTCAGTTAAGACCTGCTGTTTTCATCAGTCATCCACTCTGAGAGACCCAGCATGACTGGTGCATCTTCTACAAGTTTTTCTGAGAGTAAATTCCATTGAACTCAAATAGGCATACTTCTGAGCAAACCTCAGAAGGATAATGTACTCAGTATACCATAATAATAAACAATAAAAACAAAGAGTGTATAATCATATAAGCCTTCTCTTACTATAAGCTATAAATAGAATAGAATAGAATAGAATAGAATAGAATAGAATAGAATAGAATAGAATAGAATAGAATAGAATAGAATAGAATAGAATAGAATAGAATAACAGAGTTGGAAGGGATCTTGGAGGTCTTCTAATCCAACCCCCTGCTTAGACAAGAAACCCTATACCATTTCAGACAAATGGCTATCCAATCTCTTCTTTAAAATGTCCAGTGTTGAAGCATTCACAACTTCTGGAGGCAAGTTGTTCCACTGATTAATTGTTCTAACTGTTAGGAAATTTCTCCTTAGTTCTTAGTTGCTTCTCTCCTTGATTAGTTTCCAGCCATTGTTTCTTGTCCTGCCCTCAGGTGCTTTGGAGAATAGCTTGATTCCCTCTTCTTTCTGGCAGCCCCTGAGATATTGCAACACTGCTATCATGTCTTCCCTAGTCCTTCTTTTCATTAAACTAGACATACCCAATTCCAGCAACCATTCTTTATGTGTTTTAGCCTCCAGTACAATAATCGTCTTTGTTGCTTTTCTCTGCATTCTTTCTAGAGTCTCAACATCCTTTTTACATCATGGCGATCAAAACTGGATGTATTTAAGTTATGTATATAAAAGGGATACAAATATATGTATCATTGACTTTCTTGGAAAATAAGAAACCAAGAAAAATTAATTTGTGATTTATGCTTTTGATGATTAGATAGATTATAGAAAGAAGGGAGTTATGTTGTAACCATAAAGTAAAATGTAAATTTATGGTTGTACTTGTAACTTCTGTGAAGAAGTTTGGAAGCTACTTCTCTGAATCTTTTCTCTGTTTTTCTTTTCCTCTTTTCAGTTTTTGTTTAATTCTTTTAATTTCTTTCTTTCTTCTTCCTTTCTTTCTCTCACTTTATATAGTTCATATTAGTTTTTAATCTTCTTTTGTAAAAATCTTTTTAAAAATTATACAAAAAGGACTCAGATGTGGTAAATGATTTATTATCTTGAGTATTTAAATTCAGCAGAAAAACAGTGTGTAAACCAACTGCTCAATTCTTTTTTAAGGCATTTTGAAAGTTTCAGTTTAGTCCATAGTATAGCAGTCCAGTTACTGGTGGTGTTTCTCACTGTAAGTACATCACACCTGTCCCCTAGACCTTGCACTGGCTTCCTATTAGCTTCTGAGTGGCTTGGCATCAAGGTTGACTCAGCCTTCCATCCTTTCTTTCTAAGGTAGGTTAAATGAGGACCCAGTTTGTGGGGGCAATAAGCTGACTTTGTATAAGTATACAAAAGTATGAAAGCTATTGCTTAACGCATTGTAAGCCGCCCTGAGTCTCCGGAGAAGGGCGGCATATAAATCAAATTTAAAAAAAAATACTTGAAGAATTGCTTCCTCAAACCTGAATCAAGTGTTTAACTTGTGTTACCCTAGGAGCAACTGTTTCCATGAAATACGTAGGGTAGATCTTCATAGGTGTTGGAATTCTACACTATTGAATAGCTTCTCCTTCAAAATTAGGCTAGCCCTCAAAGTTTTCGCTTTCTAGAAACTTTTCAAAATGACTCATGCCAGAAGGCTTTGTTGAATGACAGGATGACTGTGATTGTTTGATTTTATTTTTGGTTATGGATTTGTAGTTTTATTTTTCTTAGTCTTATCATTAATGTTTTAATTTCTGAATGCCTTGTTGTACTTTTTAATTACTACAACTATCAACCACCTAATTGATTGAAGCAGATATAAATTATTATACAATAAAACCAAAAAAATATACAAGGAAGAAGGTACAGTATAAGTTATTAAAAAGCAAAACAAATAAAAAATGTAATACTGTATTTAACTTTTCAATTACACTTTATTATCCATTGTTAGCAAAGAAGGCAATGCTCTTCCAATTAATTATCATAAAATGCCTGCAGTTATCCAAATCAAGTGTGAAAAGTCCAGATGTATTCATCAAAGCATAAATCCTCAACTCCTACTCTCACATATTTTTTCTTCCCTCACAATTCATATCATGTGCATAGCTGAAAGGTAACTTACAATGAGTATATCATATGGAATTCTGTTAGATGCACATTACTCCAGATGAAGGCATTTGAGAGTATTCATTCATACATTCATTCATTCATTCATTCATTTTATTTGTCAAACATATATAAGTTAACAGATACAAATATAAAATGATTATGAATACAGGAAATGGATAAGAATAAATGGGGACAGTATGACAAGGATGGTAGGACAGACCTCTTAGGAATGGGGTGAGGTCAACAGTAGACAGTCTAAGGTTAAAGTTATGGAGGTTTGGGAAAGTAACCACAGAGTCAGGTAGTGAATTCCAGGCATTGACCACTCTGTTGCTAAAGTCATATTTTCTGCAATCGAGTTTGGAGCAGTTTACCTTAAGTTTTTATCTATTGTGTACTTGTGTATTATTGCGGTTGAAGCTGAAGTAGTCATTGATAGTATGATACATACCAGTCAGGAGTAACTCAACAATTAAGCAGAACAGTACAACCAGTTTCAATAGCAGATGCTATCACATGCTGGCTGGGGAATTCTGGGAGCTGGAGTCCACATATCATAAAGTTGCCAAGGTTGACAAACATTGACCTACAGGATAGCAGTGGCAGTTCCCAAATGGAACTTGTATTACTTTAACTACCTCCCCTGATCAGGAGAGAGTTCTACATGCCTGCTGTTCTGACCCTGCTGTACTCACCTGTGGTGAAAGGTATTGAACTAATAGTCAGTGTTAGCCTACTCAGTTTCGATGTCTTGGCTGAGAAAGTAATACTGTTCTCAACTGGAAATAATAACTTGCCTTTCATCTCTGACATCTATAGCTGCATTTATTTTCCATGCAAAGAGAATTTCTGAATAGATTTTTTTTTCACGTTTAATTGTCTATCCATTTTTCATCACAAAACTGTTACAGCAATGACATTTTCCAGACAATGAAAAGATAATGAGTGATAAAAAGAATATTATAAATATATATTAGCCCTTGATCTGACAGGTCATAATCATGAACACAAGCTGGCTTTTCTTATTAGTGACATGAGAAAAATACTTTTCTCCTTCTTGGTTTTCCCTCTTTACAGAAAGACCAGAATAGAGATACAACTTATTGTTCATTACATAACTACTGTATAGGTAATCTGCAAATATTGCTTGCCGCAACCCTTTCATTTTTATAAAATCCTAAATATGTTCCTCCGTGCACATTTACTCTCCATCCTAGAATTTGCAGGTCTTATAATGTGCAGGGATTCTGGAAGTGCACTTAAACTAGAAGCTTAAGTTATTTATTTATAGGCTTATTTCCTATACCAAGTTCAAAAAAGGTCCTAACTGCTCTGAAAAGGCACTATTGACAAATACTTTAAAAGAACTGAATGCTCTCTATGTTTGTGGACTGCATTCTTCATCTTCAACGTCAATTTTGTCTTTCTTTCAACATGTTGAATTCCTACAGTGCATTAACCTGACAACTGAACGACAGTTTCTGAATTACTCCAGTTTCCTCACTTTGAACAATCCATAAATCTACACTGACTGGGTTCATGCATCCCACTGAACTACAAACTATCTGACCAGATTTTACCGTAATGGTTTGTTCAGGGTAGATCTTTTACATCTCTTTCATACCAAGTCAGAGAAGGACATTCAGTTGCCAAGTTCAAGAAAAATAAATACATTAAATAAATACACATGAAAATGAATATATTAAAGAAATAGACATGAAAATAAATTTATTAGAGAAATAAATGAGAGATCAATCTCCTTTTACTGTAACCACATCTTAGATTAAAGATTTCAGCCCTAATTGAACAGTCCTAGGGAGCCTCGGAATGCTATCAGAATATGCCTTTTAGAGAAAATTAAAAAAGCATTGCCTATATCTTATGATACATCAAAGACTCACACGTTATTATATAATCTTGTCTGCATCAAAGTCCACTTAATCTAATGCACAGGGGCACTGAAGTGTTATTAAAAGCTTATGTTATAATACATAAATCTTTGAATTTTGATCCTGACACTGTTGACATTGCTGCAAATAACACAGCTATCCTTCAGGAAACTGAGAAAATAATTCTGACAAATAGCAATCACAACAGCAGGATTTTCTTTCTTTCCTTTTTTCCCCAAATTTCCAGATTCTTAAGGGGTTTTTTTCAGTGAGAGAATAAAGTGGAGTTGAATCTTGTTTGATGAACAATGATGTTTTGTATTTTGCACTTGCCCACTTTGATATTTTGCCTCACACTGTTGTCAACCTTTCCTTCAGGACACATTGAATAAGTCTTAAGGACTTCTGTCAAGATGCAGTTGAAAGACCAGTTGTTTTCTGCTTTGTCAGTCAGGATTAACAAGATTAGCTAAGATCCGGTAAGTGATTAATTGTAGTGTTAGATTGTTAAGCATGATTGCTCTGTTTCACAAGAAGAGTCTCCTTTGTGTTCATGAGTCAAAATAAACAACAGATAGTGATTGCGAATTTGGATGGAGAAAGCTGAAGAAACTGAAGCAGCAGAAGAGATGTTCATACTTGGGGGCACTTGGAAGCAATATGTCTACAAATCTTTCAAGTTTAAAGGCAATATTACTCTAGGTTGCTTCAGCTTTTGCAGAAATCAGGAAGCTATGAGGTTTACATTCAGGACTCTGTCACTTAACCAAACATCTGCTGCCAGCCAGCCTTACCTTCTCTTCACCTAGTGTGTGTGTGCTTAAACAAATGCCCCTTACCTATTGTGGGAAGCCACCACCCCTGCCAAAGAAGGAAATATTTTGAGGAATATTAAAGAATATTATATTTCCCTACATGGGAAATGGAGAAATATCTTTTTTTAGAGGCAGAAAGCAGACTCACTCTTAATAGCCGCCCCCCAGCAGATATTTTGTGCCCATTAAGAAAGACTGGGCCAGCCTATCTTCAAAACAAAAGACCTTCAGATCCAGGATGATGGGATTAAGAAGAAGAGGATATGATCTTTCAGGACATAATTGGATTAACCTACTACCATTTAGCAGAAGACACAAAGCTCACTACATTGCATTATCTCAGAGCAGTCCAAACTTCAACCAAACCTGGGAGCTCAGACAAACTCCTAGGATTTGTACTTTGCCTATAGAGCCAGCTATGACCCCTACATAACCTCTACATGGCCCCACGGGAGTCTGATAGCAGCCAATAGAATACATGTTCTTGCACAGCAACAGGAAGC
Source organism: Pantherophis guttatus (assembly GCF_059756535.1). NCBI lineage: Eukaryota > Metazoa > Chordata > Lepidosauria > Squamata > Colubridae > Pantherophis > Pantherophis guttatus. The sequence continues at coordinate 213,575,104 of NC_142064.1, forward strand.
TCAAATGCAAAGCCCAAGAGAAGGTATAACCCTCCCCATCAACTCTATGTGGTCAGCTGCACCAGAACTATGTGCTTGGTGGTTCTGTTCATCATTAAACAATCTTTCCAATCCTTCATGTTTCCAGTGTCTTTCTCCCAGCTGGGGAACTGAACCAGATGGATATTTCTTCCAACACTATCTTTAAAGATAAAAGAAACAAAGTATAGTTGTGACAGCCCCCTGTGTTTCTATGCTCATTGTGATGGCATTTCTCTGCCCTGCTCCCTAGACTCACAAATGCTGATGGCATGAACATCTGGGTTATGATACATGTCAAGGCATACTTTGATGCAAAATGAAAGCTGAACAAACTGAATTTTTCATCAGTGAAAGCATGATCACCCCTTCCAGCATTAGGAAGGACAAATAGGACTGTCCTAGGAATTGGTGGTCCTATCACTGTTAATGTTGTCTCCTGAATCATCAAAATGGAGGAGGTTATACTATTGCTTGACTGGTGGAGATGGGTTAAGCCCATTCTTTGATAGAACGGACCCCATGTCTGAATGTATCCTTGATGAATAATAAAAGCAAAGATGGAAACCACTGACAAACTCTCCCAAGAATACCAGACTGAGTTGATAACATGTGACAAGCACCAGATCAAACACTAAGGAGACACAGTACATGTCAAGCTGCCCCAAGGAGCTTTGTGAATTGAGTTTGCTGAAGGAAATGGCTGATGTCTACTCTTTAAAATTCCTGCATCCTATGTATTATCTGGGAATATTAATTAATTATTTTATTTTATTTTATTGAATTTCTATACCGCCCTTCTCCCGAAGGACTCAGGGCAGTGTACAGCCAGAAATAAAACCATAACAATATAAAAATTAAAAGCAATTAAAACAATTAAATTAATTGGCCAAAAACTCTAATAAAACAATCCATTAAAATAATTAGGCCAGCCCTGCTGGTTGGAATAATAATGTTTTTAGGGCGTGACAAAAGGTACGAAGGTCAGGAATCCTACAAATCTCCTGGGGCAGCTCATTACAGAGGGTAGGGGCCCCCACAGAGAATGCTCTCCCCCTGGCAGTCGTCAGCCAACATTGCCTAGCCGATGGCACCCGGAGGAGCCCCTCTCTGTGGGAGCATACCAGTCGATGGGAGGCTATCGGTGGCAGAAGGCGGTCTCGTACATACCCAGGTCCCAAGCCAAGGAGCGCTTTAAAGGTAGCAACCAGCACCTTGAATCGCACCCAGAAGATCACCAGGAGCCAGTGCAGCTCGCGCAGGAGCGGTGTTACATGAGAGCGTCGAGTCGCTCCCATAATTATCCGTGTGGCCACATTCTGGACCAGTTGGAGCCTCCGGGTGCTCTTCAAGGAGAGCCCCATGTAGAGAGTGTTACAATAGTCCAGACAGGAGATGACGAGGGCATGAGTGACTGTGCGTAAGGAGTCCCAGTCCAGAAAGGCACCGCAACTGGTAAATCAGGCGAACCTGATAAAAAGCTCCCCTGGCCACAGCCGTCAGGTGATCTTCTAAGGACAGCTGCGAGTCCAGGAGGACACCCAAGTTGTGAGCCCTCTCTAAGGGGGTCAAGGTCTCACCCCCAATAGTCAGTGATGGAGTCAACTGACTATGACAGGACGCCGGAAACCACAGCCACTCGGTCTTGGAAGGGTTGAGTCTGAGCTTGTTCCTCCCCATCCAGATCCGTATGGCTTCCAGGCACTGGGTCATCATTTCAAGGGCATCATTGGGGTGGCCCGGGGTGGAAATGTACAGCTGAGTATCATCAGCTTTAATAAACCTGAAGGCTTGTTCTTTGGCATGTACTAGACTCTCATATAGCTGTATCACTTTTTTTTCTCTTTTAGTCTTAACTAAAAAAAAACAAATATACAAATGAGAAGGTGTTATGCAAAATCACAACCTCCATATCACTCTATTTATAGGATTAGCTATTAATTCACACAGTCCCCAGAGGCATTCTTATAACATTTTTTTAAAAAGCATTCTACAAATGAATTATTTGTAAATTATCATACCTGTACAGAAATAAGAACGATAAGCAGGTTTGCCAGACAGCATCATGGGTGTGTTAAGAAAGAACCTCACTGGATTGGTTTCTTGTTATGGATGTTTTGTGGCAGGCTGTGCCCAAGTGTCCTCTCAAAATTGAAAATTATCCTCCCATCCAAAAAAAAATTGCCTGCCCTACTGTATAATAATTGAAATGAGTTTATGCAATCTGGAATCACAACTTCCTGTTAATTTAACATAATTTAACACCAGTGTACTAATATTATCGTCCACATTCCAATCTGGAGGCCTGTTGGCAAATGTATAGCATGACAAAACTCCAGGGTGGAATCTACATAAAGCAAATTTTGTTACCATCCCTAATTATGCCCCGGTTTATGTGCATTCATAAATCTGGGCCTTTAGACTCTAATGGGATTTCTTCATTGAGCTAAAACGAAACCCTCACTCAAATGTTTGCATTAAATGAAATTAAACTTCTTTAGGAAAAAATTCGATTTATATAATAGCTTCCTGCTACTGTTATGCTCTCTTTCCATAAAGTGTTCTTTAATTGGGCTTGCTGCTTATCCTTTAGAAATGGAACAGTGGATAAAACAGGCAATAATTTTAGTGCAGTAAACAAGCGGGAGGAACCAAATACTTAATACAATTGCTTCCAAGGGATTGATTGACATTTTGTCATTTCACTTTAGCAGGTGAGCAGACATCCCAGTCAGTGGTGAAATCCAAATTTTTTTAATACCAGTTCTGTGGGCGTGGCTTGGTGGGCGTGGCTTGGTGGGCATGACAGGGGAAGGATACTACAAAATCTCCATTCCCATCCCACTCCAGGGGAAGGATACTGCAAAATCCCCGTTCCCTCTCCACTCCTGGGGAAAGAATATTGCAAAATCTCCATTCCCACCCCACTTTGGGGCCAGCCAGAGGTGGTATTTGCCGGTTCTCCAGAACCTGTCAGAACTTGCTGGATTTCACCCCTGATCCCAGTCCAATCAAGGCAGGAGTATTAAGTTAAGACAATGTGTCCTAGGGACCAAATATTCTGAGGAATTCTAGCAAAATCTTCTTTGTAACAGCAAACCCTGAGCTATTGCAAACCCTAATCCTGCAACAGTCACACCATTACTACAGCATGAATGGTCTTCTGGGGTGAAGGGCTTCCATGTTACCAAATCAGCAATTGGATGGTATAGGTAATCCTCGATTTACAACTACAATTGAGAACAAAATTTCTGTTGCTAAATGAGATATTTGTTAAGGGAGTTTTGCCACATTTTGCAACTTTTTTTGCAGTAGTTGTTAAGCAAATCACTGCAGTTGTTAAATTAGTAACATGGCTGTTTAGTGAGTCTGGCCTCCCCATTGATTTTGCTTGTCCGAAGGTTGCACAAGATAATCACATGGCCTCAGGACACTGCAACTTTCATAAATAGGAGTCAGTTGCCAAGTATCTGAATTTTAATAATGTGACCCTGGGGGTGTTGCAACAGTTGTTAAGTGTGAAAAACGGTCATAAGTCACTTTTTCCAGTGTTGTTGTAACGTTGAACAGTCACTAAACAAATTGTGTAAATCACTCCTGGCTACTCCATGCAAGAAATAAATATATAATATTTATATTGGACTAGTGAGTAGAAATTTATTTGACCAATTCACTATTGTAGCCATGTCCTACAAATTTCTGCTTCCTAATTCTCTTTTTGAGCGAGCACTAGAATATTTTTCTGGCTGGGTCCAGAATTGCCCTGGGGCTACTTTGTCTTTTTTATTGCCTCCTTAGCCCATTAAAGATATCTGCCTCTGATCTTTCTTTTATTTCCAAAAGAGGAAACATCACAATAGGATCCTAAGCATGCTAGATCCTAAAATGATTGTATAAATAACTACATAGCAGTACAAATAATCTAAGCGCTGTCTTTGACACATTAGCTATTAAAGCAGGCGTATAATTAACTACTGAATTAGATTATCATTTAGGTGTTTACTTTTCAAAATAGGCATATCATTTGAAATTTTATTGCACCTGACAGTGCTATTAATCAGGCCTTGATATTGGTGCAATGCATCAAACAGTGTCTTTTTCTCTGGCACATCAGCTACTCAACTCAATACATCAACTATTGAATTTTATTCAATGGTGTTGAACCACAGATATGTCTTAATAAACCAGATTATGATCAAGGTCTGTTTCATTCAGTAAGTACCATTCTAAACCCCAGCTGCTAATTGAAAATGTATCTCCTGCTAGAGCATATCTGCATAAATCAAAGGCACGTTTCGGTAATATTCCTACGACACTCAAAAGATGAATCCTTGTGCAACTGTAAATGTTTTTCTATCACATTCATTTGGCTACGGAGGAAAATGGTAATAGTCTCGAGGTTAAATACACACCAGAGGACTGTTCAGCTCTCAAAGCCATTATTCATATCTCTCTAAAAAATGCCAAGCATATTGCAGTAGTTACTGAATCATCACAAAGATTGGTAATTCATGCATATAAATTTTACATCATGGATTTAAAATTTATAGCCAAAATTTAAATTGTAGCAGCAATGCCAGGCACAGATTAAACACAACAATTCTGCGCCATCTTTCATGTTGTTGTACTTTGAAGACTCTCAGAGATGTAAGGACAAGTGTGTCTGAAAGGAATACATTTGAATAAATGGAAGGAAATAGTCACAGAGAATCTTTACTCTAAATCCTTACTGTATACATACATTTAAATACCGCATAAAATATCAAGTGGAGACAGTAACTCCAATTTAAAGGATATATTTCTTTACAGAAAAAGAGCCAGTCATTAACTAGAAATACTGGTTGCTTAAAAAAAAAAGTTCCATTTTTATAGGAATTGTCATTTGAAAGAGACTGGTGCCACATTTTAAGTCACCATAAGCTACCATGAAACTTTCAGAATGCCCACCCCTCTTCCCCCTGGAACATCTGTTTCTCTGCAAGACAGTTAAACCTATACTGCATCAAAATAGATTAATACCGAGACTTTTTTCCCCCTGCACATTTATTTAAAATATTCATACACTCCTTTATAAAAATTCAAGGTATTTCACAAAGAAGAGCTATGGAATGTATTAAAATAAAAACACATAAAAATCAGGAATGTAGGCAACAATACTGTTTTATTGTGGATTCGGAGGCTGATCAGGTTGATCCTTCAGGATCCAATTCTCCCTATAAATCTTATTCTAACATCTCACCTCTATGTTTTCTGTAGATTGAACTGAGCTACAGGCGGACTTGAAGTTTTATAATTTCAGCCACTGCAATTAATATCTGCAACACTTAACAGATCCAGCTGTAGCCTTTATCCCAAGATTAATCTATCAGTCACCAGTTGTGGTTTTAGATCTGTCCCGTAAGTGAACTTGGCCTCTGCTGATCAACTCAGTGCATCTCTAGAACTTTTCATCATGCAAGTTTCCAATTGTACCTGCTGGGCTGACAATGCTCTGTAAAAATAGATTTTGGACTCACCTTCTTCTTCCTTGGTCTTCTCATTTTGGACAATCTAGCCAAAAATTTCTGAAGAACCCCAAATCTTTTTTTTTAATTTATTTTTATTTTTTATTTTTATTTATTTTTATATGTTGCCCTTCTCTGGAGACTCAGGGCGGCTTACAATGCGTTAAGCAATAGCCTTCATACTTTTGTATATTTTATACAAAGTCAGCTTATTGCCCCCACAAACCGGGTCCTCATTTTACCCACCTTAGAAAGGATGGAACCTTGCAAGACCCTTTATGCCAATTTGATGGATTCGGGCAAAGGTTTGAGGACATTTGTGAGTTTTATTATGGATTAACAACTTTTCTTTTCTGAGCAATCAGTGTAACTAGGTGAGGAAAGGCCTTTTAAAAGCTAGGAAAGTTGCAGTAGGCAGCTGCAACAGAAGTTCAGTGACCTGAGGAGGAAGTAAAAGCCCCCATTGGGGGCATGTTGGGGAAGGGGGTGTTCATTTGTAGGTTCTGTATGCATACAGATCTGTCCCCTTTTTTAAAATACAAAAGGTTCAGCAAGGAGATAAAGAATAGAATAGCAAGACAATATTTTAGAGGAAATTGTGCAAGTAAGATTGGATGAGGTGCATTGTCCCTAAGGAAGGTAAATGAGCTATCAAAGGATTTTCCTTTTTTCCGTTCCTGGTAACAGAAACACTTTGTCAAGGTGTTCTCTGCAAAGCATAGAGAAATCTCAGTGAATACAACAGCGCTTATTTTTAAACAAACATTAAAAGCCGGTTACAAACCTGTAGGTCTCTTGTTAGGATTTGTTTTTGTTTTTTGTTTTCACTAAAAAAATTATGACAAAAAGCAGTACTTTGAAAGGTCAGGAGAACCACTTTTAAATGAAAAAGCTGCTCAGGATGTAAAATTAAACTGTGCTTTGTCAATTTCAACTGCTGTATCTTCTTTCTTTCTAGACACAGAAGCCACTTCCAACCAGAACTGTTTTCATTCTTCAAATCCTCCAAACATTTTTAAAACTCATGGTGTGATTGTGTTCATTATACAGGTCTCAGAACTCAGAGAACAGGCGGGGAATAGGAGCCAATGACTGCTCTACTTCCAACTGATTAATAGGAAAGTGCAAAAAAGTAATAATACTGAATCAGATCGAGTTACAGTAGACCCTGAAGCAAGAAAAGGTAGTCCTCAACTGACGATCACATTTGAGACCAATATTTCTGTTACTAAGTGAGACATTTGGTACGAGAGTTTTGCCCCATTTTACGATCTTTCCACAGTTGTTAAGTAAATCACTGCAGTTGTTAAGTTAGTAACACAATTGTTAAGTGAATCTGGCTTCCCCATTTTCTTTGCTTGTCAGAAAGTCACAAAAGGTGATCACATGACACAGCAACAATCATAAATATGAGTCAGTTGCCAAGTGTCTGGATTTTGATCACATGATCATAAGTCGCTTTTTTTTTTTTGAGTGGCTCTCGCCTCACAATCATGAGGCTGTGAGTTCGATCCTAGGTAGAGGAAGATATTTCTCTCTCTGGGCACATTGAAAATATATCTGCTGAAAAAAAAACTCCGCATTGGTGTCTGGATGGGCATCCGGCCAGTAAACACTCAGCTCCATTCAGTTGCCCAGACTCCACCTCACAAGAGATTATGGGGTCGTTAAAAGAGGACGATGGTCATAAATTGTTCTTTTTTAGTGCTGTTGTAATTTGAATGGTCACTAAATGAACTGTTGTAAGTCACCTCTGGCTACTCCATGTAAGAAATAAATATATAATACCCATCACAGAACATATAGTGAACAGTTGTCTGTCCTTTTGCAAACAATCTGAGTATTAGCTACTGCAATTAAAAAGTTAGATGTTGCATTTGAAAGATTGTTGCCAAATGTGCAATAATGAAGGATAGCATTTTGTATGGAGAATTAGCGCAGGGAAAGCGCCTCAGAGGGAGACCACAGCTGCGATATAAGGATATCTGCAAGAGGGACCTAAAGGCCCTGGGAATGGACATTAACAACTGGGAAACCTTGACCTCCAATTGTTCAGCTTGGAGGCTAAAGACTCAGCATGGCCTTCTCCAATTCGAAGAGACACTTGTTCGGCAGGCTGAGGCAAAGAGGCAGTCCCGGAACCAGCGAAATCTGGGGGCAGGGGACAGAATGTATCTGTCCTCAGTGTGGAAGGGATTGCCACTCTCAAAAGGAATTGGCCTTTTTAGTCACACTAGATGCTGTTTTAGGACCTCTTTCCAGAGCACAATACCATAGTCTCTTGAGACTGAAGGATGCCAATGATGAATGATTTTGGCAAGTTTGCAGTTTTGCATTTTTCCCCAGTTGCTGTTAATCAGGTTGCATTTTTCTGCAATGTCTGGACTCTAGGGGTGAGGCAGTTATATTTAAACAATTTAAACAGGCCCCAAAAAGAGGACATGAAGATTGCTTACTTGAGGGTTTGGGATTAAACAGTCTGGGAGCAGCAACTGTCCCGCACACTACACAAACAAGGATTTTGTTTAGCACACCACTGCCCTCACCCACAAAGCAGTTGCTCTAAAGCAGGGGTGTCAAACTCACAGCCTGCTGGCTGGATGCATCACATGCTGGCCACGCCCACCCCCATTATAGCAAAGGGGGGAAAAGTCACAATACGTCATGTGACGACATCATGATATCATGAGTTTGGCACCCCTGCTCTAAAGAAATACAAGCAACAGCCTGGTGTTTTTCAGGCAGCTCTCAAAAAAACAAAACAAAACAAAATAAAACTAACAACAACTCAATGTAAATCCTTTGCACAGTGTAAGAGAGGACAGTTCAAGGATTTCCAAACCATCCATCTACCCAAACAAACAACCCATATCAATACAGGCTGCATATTAAAGTGGAATCAGCTGGATGGCATGTGTCAGGTTGGATATCTATATAGATACATAAATAAATCAAATCTAAGAAGTTGCCGTGATGAGAGACCTCTGTCGCCATCGAGACACCTTTTCCCCTCTAAAGAGCTGTGAGCAGAAGAATCAGCTGAAGTCTTGAAACCAGGAAGTGGGCGAGACATACAGCCTGCCAGAGGGAAAAGAGATTGCCTGCAATCTTTGCAGGACTCAATTGTGGCAAGTAGAAAAATCCCTTTTGTTTTTTGCAAGTTTGCATATACCAGATGCCACAGCTGAGTCAAATAAATCAACTTAAGTGGACAAACACAAACAGTTTGAGAACACAAAGGTCCGGAGCCCATTCCGCCAAAGGCCTTGTGTGCAAGTGGCCAGAGTTTGAAAACAAAACAAAACAAAACAAAAACAAAAATGAACTTTCATATGTAGTTGAGGATTCTTTGGTGTTTTTTTTTTAAATAAAAACACCTGCATTCTTGAAAACAGTTTTCCCAGGGCAGCTCCGATGTTTTAAAATCACAAGTTTACACTTTTTTAAATTGCAATTGAAATGTTTTGATATTTCTATTAAAATACATAATATGAATGGGAGAAATATAAGTATTTAATATATACTGACAATGCCAAAATACAGTATTAAAGGTATTAGCATAGGAATGTGAAAGTTACTGATATATAGTAAAAAAATCCAGAGGGAAGTTGGGAAAAGTGGGCAGGTTTCTCAGTTGGGCTGCAAAATTGATCAGAAAAAAAAAATCAACATTAGTCAGTTCATAAGAATGTTTATTGAAATAGGATCTGTTCAGCAGACTTATTTAAAAAATAATAATTTTAGATAATCACCCTCACTTCCATACATGCATATAAAAAGGAATTTAAAATGGTGCAGGAAGTCTACATTGCTGGGACCAGAAATTCCATTATTAAACAAAGTAGTCTGTAAGTGGAAAACTTTCTTTTTCTTTTCTTTTTCCCCACTCTCCCACCCTGTGGAATGCTCATCCTGGTACTGGAATGATTAGAAAGAAGGAAATTAATGTTTGTATTTGCATTAATTGGAGAGGAAGAGATTATAAGAGAGCCAAATAGTCCCACAATGAGAATATTCCAGCTGTTTGCTTGGTTATACACATTTTGATGTGTATTCCCTCTTGTGTGCCTGCTTAGTCTCTTGTAATCTCTCCCTCTCCAATCTCTCTGTTTTGCAAGGCAAGAAAAAAAGAAAAGAAAAATAATAGGCTATGCACAAACAGACTGTGATGGTGATTATGTGACTGTCAACTGTGAAGGTGATAGTTGTAAAGTTATTTTTTCCACACCATCGTAACTTTGAATAATTGCTGAACAAGGCATTGAGAAATGTATACTTCCAAATCTCAAGAGAAGAGCTGTATTGTGTCCATGAACAGTTAGAAAATGAGGGGAGACATTAAAATGGACTGATTCATCCTTTGAATGGATGAAATATAAGTTACACAGGCCAAAAAGCATTCCTTAAGAAATATGGGCAAACAGTGGGAAATGAATTTTTAGCAGATACTGGAAGAGAATGATTATTTGGAAGTATGCTCAGAATACAGTGGTGCCTCTTGGATATTTTCTTCTCTGTCAATATAAATGAAATAAATCTCATTAAATTCAGGGGAAAACTTCTCAGCAGATTTGTAGATCCATATACATTCTTGGGATAAGGTGAGTAAATAATAGCTGACAGGATGGTTCCCACTGTCAAACCTCTGGAGAGCCAAAAGCTTAAAGCAAAAATACTTGTCTCCAATACACTATTCTGATTTACACTCTGTATTCTGATTCTCCTAGAATTGTATTTTAGGGATGTTACAAAATTGGGACTGGCTTAATTAGAACCATACTTCTGGTTTTGTCCACTACATATCCACTCAGAAATAAGCCTCATAAAGTTCAGCTGTTTATTCTGACAGAACTGCACGCATTTCTGTCATTAATCATAAAATATGTATGAAGTAATTAAGGCTTCTATTTTCTGTGGCTATTTTAGAAAGCAAGACACTGTAAAACATTTTTGCTGTCTGAATAAATGTCTACCACAGGTGGCCATCTTCTTTAATTCATGGAAGAGAAATCCATAATTTGACTTTTTAAACAAAATTTCTCTCTCTCCCCCCTCCTCTCTTTCTTTCCCTAGCTTCCCTTTTTTCCTCATTTTCATTCTATTGGTCCCCCCCCCCAAAAAACCCCATTGTTAAGGAATAATTGAGTCAGCTCAATAAATGTTCAAATATGTCCTTACTTAAGATGTTCAAACAAAAAAACAAACAAACAAGATGATTGGGGGGGGAGTAATTTGTTTAGGTGTCATTTTGTTTTGATATTCCTCATGAAAAGAGTTTTATTAGCCAAATAGATCAGCCCAGTAGCTAACAGGTCAGAGCTGGATTGGAGCAGACAATGAGCAGGAGGCTTTGGTTCAGAAGGAAAACAGTGAGTTTTTGTTTGTGGAAGTGTCAAACACCAACAGAGGAAAAGAGAGTCAGGGTAGAGAATTAAAGAGAGAGAAAGCAGTGGAAAATTCCTTTCAGGAACATCTCAGTAAAGAAGAAGTAGGGTGAGGGAAGGGACATATACTTTTAAGAGAGCCTTTTATCTTTAGCAGCAAAAGAGAAATAAAATCTCCACAAATACATTCATTATAAATACTTCACACCAAAATCCAGTGAGTGACTTTGAAGAGTACCTATGTCCACCTCTGCCTGATATAAAACCACAAAAAAAGTCTTTGACATAAAATCTTTTTGAAGCATTAAGAAGACAATCCTAGAATTTAGGTTTGAGGGCAGACATCTAATTCCCTTCCAGAAGGGTCCCCTATAGCTCAGGCAGAAGGTTTGGGTTTCTAGTACCAAGATAGTCTTCTAGTAACAAAACAGAAATTATTTTTTATTGCCTTCCCCTAGATTTCTTTTTCTACTTAGCTCAGTCCTAATAGTTCCTGATAACCTTCTTTATGTAGTCTAAATTTGCAACATTATGAAAAGGCATTTTTTTCAGCAGACTTACAGTAGTTGAGAGGTATATTTTGTTTTCTCCTGGTGGGTGAACATCCTCTATATATGGATTATTCCCCAGTTGACACTGATATTGTGGTATGTTGATGGAAGAGAATATTTGTAGCTCAGGGCTGAATTGTGGGATCTTTCTTAGCTTGGTTGTTTTCTCACAGAGGTTTCATTACCAGATGAAGATGTTACGTAGTTTGGTAATGAAGCATCTTCAAAAAAAAAAAAAGGAATAGAACTCAGAGAGCACCAAGAACCCACATTGTGGTGTACTGTTTTAGCTGTACTTTCGATTGAAAGTCTTTAAGCTGCTCAGAGTTCGTTATGATTGAAGCAACATATAAGCCAAATAAATAAATAAATAAATAAATAATAAATAAAGAATGAATGAATGAATGAATGAATGAATGAATGAATCTGACCCTCCTTAAGTTTCTCAAGATCAACCAAGCTTGCTAGATCCTCCTGTGGCTACTAATAAAAGCACCAAGTCATTTCTAATAATCCAAGAAAGGGAGGTATTAAAAACAAAGCTTTAAGCTTGTTTCTAAGAGGCAAAGAATGCTAGATGCAAAACTGCCTTTCTCTGAATTCAGGTCTACTAGTGTTTCCCTAAGCTCATTTCTGATGTCAATGTTACCTAACTGGATTGTATTTTTGGCCCAAAACAACCAAGGAAAAGAACAGAGAACTGCACTAATATCACTATTTCAATGTAGCCTTGGGCTATGAAAGATAAGGCTACACACAGAGGAGAAATTACAACCTGTCATCCATTCCTTAATTAAAATTTTCTATTTTATTATTTTCATATTGCTTCCGATTAAGAAGTTCCCATGGCAATTACAGAACACAGATCTTAAGTACATTTCAAGATAAAATGGGGGCAAAAACTAGAAGAAATTCCAGAATAAAGGCTAGATTGAAAGCCAGAATAAAAACAATCCATTAAAAATGTTAGGGAGATTTTATAGTTGTAGCTGTCTAAATAAAAGACGTTATTAAATGAAGAAGGTAAAATATATTAGTGTGGGTACCTGGCAAGCCACATTGGGAAAGTTATTCCCTAAGATAAGTGCCCCCATAGAGAAGATTCATTCACTGATGTTGCCAAATTGCAAACTGTTAACTGGGACTCGGGGAGGACGAACTCCTCATAAAATGAAAGATGCCTGGCAGGCTGATAACATTAGAGACATTTTTAAGGTCACATATTTGTAGGTTGTTTGAGTTTTGCTTTTAATATCAATTCCTTGAATTTGGTTCAAGTAGGAGATTGGCAGCCCCTACAAATCTGTTAGTAAAACTGTAATAAACTGTATGGTATGAAAAAATGTGTAACTACCAAGAATAATCCCACAAATACTTCCTGAAGTTACTAATGCATGAATCACAGTGATTCCTATCCTACCCCCATTCAGGAACAGATGAAACTGGCACCAGTCTCATGGTAGGCATTCCTATCCTTAGCTGAGTTCCAGCAACAATAGCAATTGCAATGGCACTTAGACTTATATGTCGCTTCATAGTGCTTTACAGCAGTGATGGGTTTCTACTGGTTCGCCCCGGTTCGCGTGAACCAGTAGTGGCGGTGGCTAGAGGCTTCACAGATGCTCTGCACATGTGCAGAAGCACTGCGAACGAGTGAAGTGCGCACATGCATGCGTGCACAATCCCGGTTCCAAATTGGCAGCGAAGGTAAGTGGAACCCACTACTGCTTTACAGCCTTCTCTAAGCAGTTTACACTGTCAGCATATACCCAACAATCTGGGTCTTCATTTTAACAACCTCAGAAGGATGTAAGGCTAAGTCAACCTTGAACCAGTCAGGATCAAACTCCTGGCTATAGGCAGAGTTAGCCTGCAATACTGCATTCTAACCAATGTGCCACAACTGCTTTTTGTAGGTTCAGGAGCAATCCCAAACTGCTTGAAACTCTTCTTTTAGAGGAAGTATAACTTCCATCCAGAGGAGATAATTCTCTTAATTCTTGGACCTAGAAACCACTCACCCAAAGTGTTTTCTCCTTACCAAATTTCCAGCTGTGCTTATGCACCGCCATCCCGTTCTCACTGCATCCAAGAAATGGTTTGAGTTATGTACAGCCTGTCTTGATTCAGAAGTCATAGAGCAACAGAATTCTTTGTTGTTAGTTGGTAATATCTTGTTCCAAATCTCCTAAGTTTAATATTCATTATTTCTGTGAAGGCCAGCAGTTTGATTTATAAGTATCCATGTACTACTAAACTCTTGAATCTGTTTGATTGTTTGTAACCTTTGGTTGGGCAAAATGGTTCTTCCTAGAACAATAATTTTTCAAACAATATACCTCAAATGGGCTAACTTGAAGAATGTGTCCAAAATCTAGGAACCATAACTTCTGTGGAATTGAAGCTTCAATGTTGCCATGTTACTGTGCCACTGTGCTGCTACAGTCAGCTGCAGTCACATGATAATCATTTCCACTGCTCCCTATCACCTTCCCATAAAGAAAAGTCAATGGGGGGAGCTGGAAGGAAGTAGGAAGTCCCAACTTGGTAGTCAAGTAAGTGTTACTGTTGAGTGGGAGTGGGAATGAGAAGGTGCATCAAGATGTGGTGAAGGTGCTACACAGATTGGGGAGAGTGCACAAGGGTGCAAGGTTATGCATGAGAAGTGTAGCATGGGTCAGGGAGAGTGTGTGCGTGGCACACAGGCATGAGAGGATGCATGAGAGGTGCAGAGGAGGTTGTGCAGAGGTGTGGCATGAATTTGAGAGTGTGCCTAGGACTGCAAGCAGATGTGTGTGGGTTCAAGAATGTGTGGGCAGGGTCAGGCGGGGTACATAGTGATGCAGGATGAACTGGAGAGTATAGAGGGCGGCAGGAGTGGTAGATAGATAAATATTTTGGAAAGGATGACTCAACAGACCTGGGTTGTCTAGTATACATGTAAAATAGAATGAGAAAAGATAGTACCTTGAAGCACTCTACTGCATTCCCAATGCTCTTCCCAGGAACCTGCTCCAGAGATAAGAGAATTACTGCCTATCCAAAAAAATGTCACAATAAATAGTATCATAAACCAGTGAGTGATCAAGTAATAATAGTATTAATTGCACTGTCGCTGCCTCTTTCCTACAAAGCTGATCCATCAGGACCACTACATCTGAATCCATCCCATAATCTGATCACACTCCAGCCTGAAATAGATCAGTTCTTTCAAAAATCTCTACAGCTGGATTAACACCATTCTTTGAATCAGATTAGCCAAGTAGGGGCTGTTCTGCACTGAGTCCCATGGTGGAGGTCCTGAAAGGGATCTTCAGGAGGGCAACAGGGACTATCCTCCACACAAAGATGCAGTCATCTCCTATTTATCATCCAGAGGAACTTTCGCAGAATAACTACATAGTATTCAATTCCTTCATTTTATATGTGCCTAACCAAGACTGTAACGTGATAAACAAAATAGACAATTTTGATTGATAATAGATTTTATAAGTTTGGTTATTTAGATTAGTTTTATAGCTTTCATGGGTTCTTTTTCTATCATGTTCATGTTATTTTTTTTTTAACAGATTAACAGAGTTGGAAGGGACCTTGTAGGCAGGGATGAAATCCAGCAGGTTCTGACAGGTTCTGGAGAACCGGTAGCGGAAATTTTGAGTAGTTTGAGTAGAGAACCGACAAATACCACCTCTGGCTGGCCCAGAGCACAGTGGGGTGGGAATGGAGATTTTGCAATATCCTTCCCCAGGAGTGGGGTGGGAATGGAGATTTTGCAGTATCCTTCCCCTGCCCTGCCCACCAAGCCATGCCCACAGAACCGGTAGTAAAAAAAATTGGATTTTTTTACTACCGGTTCTGTGGGCATGGCTTGGTGGGCAGGGCAGGGGAAGGATACTTGTAGGTCATCTATCCAACCCCCCACCCAAGCTGGAGACCCTACACCATTTCTAACAAATGGCAATCCAATCTCTTCTTGAAAGCCTCCAGTGATGAAGCTCCCACAACTTCCAAAGGCAACTTCTGTTCCATTGGTTGATTGCTCTCACTGTCAGAAAATTTCTCCTTATTTCTAGGTTGAATCTGTCCTTGTTAAATGTTCACTTACTAAAAACATATGGAAGTTTAATTATATCTCATCATATTTTTCCTATGTAGTGGTCAGAGATGATAATAAAGTATTTTTCTAATTCCTTCATTTTTAAAAAAAATGGCCGGCAAAATAGTGATTATTATTTAGGATAAGAAATACACTATAGATGCCTCTGAACTGTTCTTAGCTCACATCACTAATATTTAAGAGTACTGTAGCTTCCAAAGCAAAGACTTTGGGCTCAGGGGATTTGAACAAGGCAAGCTGAGCACAGGAAAAGAAAACACAACTGCAACTCTCACAATGCAACAATATAATGACTTGCTCTGCACAAGCAGTAACAGGAAGGAAGTGGGAAAAGCTGAGAACAATAACTGCCTGATTTTACTGAGAAGCTTTCAGATTACTCTTTTGTTAAAAAAAAAAAAAGCTCTACTTTCTGCATACTGGAAGTAAAAGTATATTTTAAAAATTATTTTATTCAAAGGTAATTTAAAAAGAAAAAGAAATTCACAAAGACATACCACCCTTGCAATATTTAATAAAACTAGTCTTGCTTGTATGTGTGTATGTATGTACTATATATGTGCAGGGGTGGGTTCTAAAATTTTTTACTACCGGTTCTGTGGGTGTGGCTTATTTTGTGGACGTGGCTTGATGGTCATGTGACAATTCTTTAGGATTTAGCAGAGCTACTGGTCTACCAGGCTTTTAACTGCTTGCAGAGCTGCACCGGTCTACTAATTTTTTTTGCAGGCACTGGTCTACCCATTTATTTTTGCAGGCACTGGTCTACTCATTTGTTTTTGGAGGCACTGGTCTACCAGCACATGCCTTTTAACACTGATCAGCTGTAGGGCGGCCCTTTGAAGCTCCGCGGCAAGAGTTTAAACAGTTTTTTTCCTTCTAGCTGATCAGCTGGGACTCAGGAGACAGCAATAGATTGGGGGTGGGGCCAAATAAAAGGTAAAAATAACATGAGGGGGTAGGGGGGCAGAACCAATTTGGTGATGTCATATCGTCACCACTATCGGCTCAGCGGAACCGGGTGGAACCAGGCGGAACCAGGCGGAACCCACCACTGAATATGTGTCTGTATATGTATATGTAGCCATGTCATATTATACAATTGTTGACATTTAAGTCCATTTGTTTAAGAAAAAGTAGGAAATTAAGCATAGAAATTAGCATCTGCTAATTTCAAAATTTTTTACTACCGGTTCTGTGGGCGTGGCTTGGTGGGCGTGGCATGGCTTGGTGGGCGTGGCTTGGTGGCTTCTGTCCCCACTCCAGGGGAAGGTTACTGCAAAATCCCCATTTCCTCCTGATCAGCTGGGACTTGGGAGGCAGAGAATAGATGGTGGTGGGGCCAGTCAGAATTTTTACTACCGGTTCTCTGAACTACTCAAAATTTCTGCTACCGGTTCTCCAGAACTGGTCAGAACCTTTTGCAACCCACCTCTGATCTGCAATTAGAATTTCTAAACAGTCCCCAGATGGAATTCCAGGCCATAAAATGTTTGTTCAAGTGAAAAAAGAGAGGTAAGTTCTTTAATTCACTGTATAATTCTGGAGAATGCCACAGGTTGTAATGGACTGTGACAATAACCTTGGGAGACAGGAAGAAAAGCCACAAATCCGACAATGGTCTGACAAGAAATATTTCCGTCCTCAGAAGGAATGGGGTTGCAGGAAACACCTCAGAAATCCATATAGTTTCTTAGCTTTTTTCAGTTGTATTTGTGCTCCCCAGCATGTTTTTCTGTCTCTAATCCCCCATTTAAAAACCGAGCACTTGCTCCATCAGTTCCGCATTCAGCAATATATTCTGACATTGCTCTTCCACTTTTTACAGCCGCTTGTATAGCTTCTAATTGTAGCTTTCAATCTTAATGGTATAAATTGTACATTCTTTTGTGAGAGTCAGCCAACAGCCATTTGACTCTTGAATACAACATTCATTTTTTTTTTCTTTCAAGGTCATCGTGGACCTAGAGCACATGTGCCTTGTCACTTCTAACAACACACTTGAGGGCCATCTTAACTCCCATGAGATCAGAACGTGATTATTGAACTCTTGTGAGAAGAATAATTATGCCACTATACAGTTTCATGGTTTCTCAGATTTAGGGGGTTGCACAAGACAAATTGATACACAGAAAAGTCCCTGCAGATATGCAAATATGCATGTGGTAAACTTGCATACTGGGAAGAATTAATGACAATATTAAAAAAAAAAAACAAGCTATAGCAATCAATGAGTTTTCCATAATAAAATTCATAGGAATTTATGATGCATTTTGATTAATTCTCCAACAGTTAGCTGAACCCACTGATTTATCCCTAAAAATCTATAAAAAATCCACTAGATATGAAATGATACTTTATTGAACTTATTACATTTTTACATATTTTTGCATTATTGAGATGTGAAATACTATGCCAAATCTGTATTCTTTTCATCTCCATACAGCAGAGTCGCCCTCCCTTATTCCATATCTGCCTATATTCTTAAACATTTAATTTAGAGTATTCTGGCAATTGTTCATAAATAATCACCTAAGGTAAAATCATTTTGTGAGGAACTTGTTAAATACTTAAATACTAAGAGAGATGAAAAGAGATGTGTTTTAAGTGAAAGTACTATGTTTCCCCAAAAATAAGACCTTGTCTTATATTTTTTTTGAACCTCGAAATAAGCGCTTGGCCTTATTTTTGGGGAGGTCTTATTATTTTGGGGTGCTTGGAGCAAGATGGGGCTTCTCTTGCCATCTTACCATATTTCCAGCTCTGTGTTTAAATATTTTCGGGGAGGGCTTATTTTGGGCAGGAGGCTTATTTTAGTGCATGTGCTCAAAAGCCCAATTGGGCTTATTATCAGGGGTTGTCTTATTTTTGGGGAAACAGGGTATTGTGATTCTGAACTTTTGCTAACTGACACTCCATTCGCAAGGCAAAAGGATAGCTGGTGGTGAATCCAAACCAAACAGTGTATCAGAGAAGGCCCATTCAAACTATGGTTCAGATTGATAAATAGCTTTCACATCAGAAAAGGAACTGTTTGATTATAAGAGTTATTTCAGTATTTATGAGCCATGGAGGCGCAGTGGTTAGAGTGTAGTACTGCAGGCTACTTCTGCTGACTGCCAGCTGCCTGCAGCTTGGCAGTTCAAATCTCAGCAGGCTCAAGGTTGACTCAGCCTTCCATCCTTTCTAGGTGGGTAAAATGAGGGCTTAGATTGTTGGGAGCAATAGGCTGATTCTGTAAAGTGCTTAGAGAGGGCTCTAAAGCACTGTGAAGCAGTATATAAGTCTAAGTACTATTGCTATTTGGGACTTCCTCTGATTTTAATGAGTTAGGAAAAATGTACAAAAATGCTTATTTATTTTATTTAATAATTTAAAACTTTTACATATAGCTTATATAATATATTGTGAAATGAATACCTAGGCCTCTCAGAGAATTAAAAATCCTCTTGTTTTGCAATTGTATTGTGCTGTACAACTTGAAGAAACAGGCTGATCCAGCCTTTAACAGAGCCGGAATAACTACCCAGCCTCCTTAACTTTTCTTTTCTTTTCTTTTCTTTTCTTCTTTTTCCTTTTCTTTTAATTGAATAATTAAGGAGATGGACATTCCACCTTGATGAATGGCTAAAGTACAGTACTTTGCTGGGAAATGTGCTCACCTATCTAGAAAAAGACAAGTTAAACTGGAGTAGAAGAAAGCATCCTGTAAGGATGAGTATATTTCAATTCAGGTAGCATTTTTGCAACTGGTTATATAGCAATAGCACTTAGACTTATATATTGCTTCACAGTGCTTTAGAGCCTTCTCTAAGTGTGAGCATATTCCCACCATAATCTGGGTCCTCATTTTACCCACCCCAGAAGGATGGAAGACTGAGTCAACCTTGAGCCTGGTGAGATTTGAGCTGCCAAATTGCAGGTAGCTGGCAGGCAGCAGAAGTAGTCTGCAGTACTGCACTCTAACCACTGTGCCACCGTGGCTCTTTAAAATATGGTTCAGTTTTTGAAATGTTCAGATTGATCAATAGCTTTATCCCACATACTGGTCATTTTGTGGTTGGGTCCGCCACATGACATTGCAAAAATGTCCATTAACATATTCCACATGTGGTCACCAGGCCAAATTTGATGGGATCCTATAAAGTAGAACTATTTTTAGTTACCTAAAATAGGACTCTACCCCATACTGTTCCAGCATGTTGCAAAGCCTAAACTGCCACATTTCTCAAAGCATAAGAAAGCAGTTCCATGAATAATGTATATCTTGTGAGTACAATTCCCAAACATATGACATTACATGAATGTCTGAACTTTAAAGAATCAACAAAGGTAAATGCTATCCACAAGGGATGCGAAAGGACAGACAACATCCCGAGGAGTGTCATAGCAACTGAAGCAATCTGAGATTAGGAGACAGCCTCTCCAGGCAACAAGTCTCACAGCCCCACCACAGTTTCTATAGATTGGTCTCTGAACATTTGGCATACATAGAGAATGAGTAGAATACCTAAGGGCATAAACCTACAATGAAATCTGTCCATTTTACTAGTACAATATTTTATTGAACACGGATCATTTTTAGATCACAGAGGCTAACTACTATAATCTATATCTTGGATAAGAAAAAGGTTCTTATACCATTCTTTTAAAAATGCAATAATTTAATTTATTCAGTGCTACTGACAAAAAAAGAGAGATGCTGAATTAAAAGAAATAAATCCCAAAGACACTGGTCCCAAACAAATCTTTGGGCATATCTTTGCACAGAAGGGCTGAGCTTCAGATTCCACAATCTGAAAGGTAGCAGTTGTGGCAATTAGCTGTTCCATAACAGCAGTAGCAAAAATTAAATTCAATCTCCTTCCCAAGCAGTCATTTGGGGCTAGTTAGTACTTTCCATTTGAGTCTGCCCCCATGAACTGGAAGGAAAGAAGGGCTGAAGTCAGGCAGCTAGAAATGTTTCATGCAATGCAATTCCAAGTGTATAAACTCAGAGAGAACTCACATTTACTCCAGAGAGGCTCAGGGTGGTTTTTTCCCCCAGAAAACATGCTAAGAATTGCAGTGTAAATCTGGTCTTGATTCTGAAATAAACAAGTGGGAAAAGTGGAAAGATTTATCAGTAATGTAGTATCTCATCATACAACTCTGAGTTTGCTTTGTGCATGTTTTCTCTCACCTTTACTCTCCTGCATTTTTAGACATTCATCTAAGAAATAACCACTGTAACATTTTGATTGATATTGTTATACTTCTGATGTTAGACAGTGTTTCTTGCAAGAAATGGTGTGTGTGTGTGTGTGTGTGTGTGTGTGTGTGTTTAAACTCTCTTTGACTTTATCCATATAGAGAGAATAGAATTCTTTATTGGCCAAGTGTGATTGGACACACAAGGAATTTGTCTTGGTGCATACGCTCTTGGTGTACATAAAAGAAAAGATATATTCGTCAAGAATCATAAGGTACAACACTTAATGATAGTCATAGGGAAACAGTCAATATAAATCTTAAGGATACCAGCAACAAGGTTACAGTCATACAGTCATAAATGGGAGGAGATGGGTGATAGGAACGATGAGAAGATTAATAGTAATGCAGACTTAGTAACTAGTTTGGCAGTGTTGAGGGAATTATTTGTTTAGCAGAGTGATGGCATTTGGGACAAAACTGTTCTTGTGTCTAGTTGTTCTGGTGTGCAGTGTGTTATTTTGAGGGTAGGAACTGAAACAGTTTATGTCCAGGATGCGAGGAGTCTGTAAATATTTTCATAGCCCTCTTTTTGACTCGTGCAGTATACAGGTCCTCAATGTAAGGCAGGTTGGTAGTAATTGTTCTGCAGTTCTAATTATCCTCTGAAGTCTGTGTCTATCTTGTTGGGTTGCAGAACCAAACCAGACAGTTATACAGGTGCAGATGACAGACTCAATAATTCCTCTGTAGAACTGTATCATCAGCTCCTTGGGCAGTTTGAGCTTTCTGAGTTGGCGCAGAAAGAACATTCTTTGTTGTGCTTTTTTGATGACGTTTTTGATGTTGGGTGTCCATTTTAGGTTGTGAGATATGGTAGAACCTACAAATTTGAAGGTCTCTATTGTTGATACTGCATTGTAAGAGTATTGTAGAGGTGGTAGTATGGGAGGGTTTGTCATAAAGTCCACACCATTTCTACAATTTTGTTCAGTTCCAGATTGTTCTGGTCGCACCACGAGGCTAGTTGTTCAACCTCCCATCTGTATGCGGATTCATCATTGTCTCAAATGTGTCATCTGCAAACTTCAGTAGTTTAACAGATGGATCGTTTGAGATGCAGTCATTGATATATAGAGAGAAGTGGAGAGAGCACACAGCCTTGTTTGTGGGGGCCCTGTGCTAATTGTATAGGTATCTGATGTGATTCTGCTTAGCTTCACCTGCTGCTTCCTGTCTGTTAGGAAGCTTATGATTCATTTACAAGTGTGTTCAGGTACTGCTAGCTGGTTTAGTTTAGTTAGAAGAATGTCTGGAATGATGGTGTTGAATGCTGAACTAAAGTCTACAAAGAGGACCCTTGGGTAGGTCTTTGGATATTCAAGATGTTGTAGGATTTAGTGCAGAGCCATATTAACAGCATCATCTATTGATCTATTTGCTCGGTATGCAAATTGCAGGGGGTCTAACAGCGGATCCATGATGGTTTTCAAGTGAGACAGCACTAGCCTTTCAAAGGTTTTCATAACTACAGATGTTAGAGCAACTGGTCTGTAGTCGTTCAGTTCCTTGATGGTAGGCTTCTTCGACACTGGGATGATAGTAGAGCATTTGAAGCAAGAAGGAACATAGCACATCTCTAGCGATTTATTGAAGATATGGGTGAAGATGTGGGCCACAGACTTTTAAGCAAGAAGGAGTTATCTTGTCTGGGCCTGGAGCTTTTCCTGGCTTTTGTCTGTGAAATAGGTCTTGCACTTCCTTTTTTTTAATGTGTTGTTTAACATTCAGGCTAGCACCTGAATAAGATGTTACTTGTCACTGAAATGTACTCAGATGAAGATCCAAAGACCCAAAACTTTCTAGTTACTTGATCCTAGTAACACTTTGAAGGTAACACTGAAATCAACCAATCAGAATAAAGGAAAGCCAAACAAAGGAAAATAAACAATGAAATATATTACCTAGCAGTATAAGTCTAAAGATTTTTTAAAAACCTTCTTAGTCAATCTCTCTAGTAAACATTGTGCTGCTTGCAGGGCTTCGATAATGTTTGTAGTCAATCTCTCTTGTGAGATTGTTCTTCAGGCTTCAAAAAATTCCAGAACCCATCATTATTTCTCTCCTGAGTATGGTTTTCTATCTCAATTAACTAAATCTTTCTCAAACTACCATCTGGAAACAACCAGTTGTTTTATTTTCCTGTCAGCTTACATAAACAATGGGCTTGTTCTTTATATTCTAAAATTTACCAAAAAAAAACAAAAAACCCCAAACATTTTTTTTTGCTTCAGTGGTACCTCTGAGGCATTACCACTTCAGATATCTTGAAGAAAAAAGAAAATATTAGAACATTCTCAACTTGTAAAAGACATATAGATGTTTTCAGTATGTTAAAGGTATATGAATCAAGAAAAGTAATGTCTGAAGAACATATGTTTGAGAAAACCCCTAAGAGATTATCCAGAACAATCTTTTTTATACAATGTGCTCAGGATCTAATTGGACTGCAATTTATTTGGGATATCCATGATATCTCTACAGTATCAGACTGGGAAAAGAAAATTTAAAACTGTTTCCCAGTTACATTCATTAATCCATCTCTTCATCATGGGATGAAAAAGTGGAACATAATCTGCAATATGTCTTGAGCTACAAAATGGAGTGATTACATCAGAAAAGAACTAATTAGAAGAACAACCTTTATCGGAGATGCAGAAAAATTCTTGTAATGATTGCAATATGCATTGGGATATGGGCTGGACATCCATCTAAACTTGAGTTAGTTAAAAAAAGTTATTGCTCCATATGGAGCATCTATTCAACATTCAGTTTACTTAGAACAGTCTTGGCAACAGTAGCCCCCCCCCCAACTTCCATCCATTTGTGTTTTTTCTACTCACGGTTGCTCAGTGTTGCCACTGAGATCGTATATTGCAATGTCAGCTAAGGATCAAACCATTTTGCTAATATAGCAGTTGTGCCAATAAAACAGTAATAATATTTAGATTCTAGTTGTCATAAAACTTCTAATGGAAGTGTTCTATTTTTTGTTTGTTTTTAATTTTAGAATCTTATCACTTTGGTACTTGAATGATTTTGTCCACAGGTATAGTACTAGCCAGGTCAAATATATGAGAATAAGTAAGGAAGACCTAAACGTCTTGCCAGACAGCTTTTTATTTGGCAAAATATATTTATTGGGACATATTGATTAAGTACCATCAAGTCATTGTCAATTCTTAGCAACCTCATAGATAAATTTTCCCCATGATAGTCTATTCCCTAACTTGTTCTTCAAAATTTCCCCAAAGAGACTCATTACCACTGTAACTGGGTCCATTCACTTGGTTGTCTTCTTCTTTTTCCTTCCATCCTTCCTAGAGTTAGAGCCTTCTCCAGAGAGCTAGGACTTTGCATAATGTGTTAAAGTAGGATAATTTGATCCTGCTCATTTGTGCCTTGAGTGAGAACTCTGTGCTGATTTGTTCAGTGATTCATCAGTTTGCTTTCTTAGTGTTAGACTCAGTATTCTCCTGAGTCTTTTGTAGCATCCAAGTTCAGTCCAGCAGGTTTTTTTGTCCAATTCTCACTTCCATAGTGCATCATAGGGAATACCATGGCTTGCACAGTTCTGATCTTCATATGTATTAGACATATGATAGCATTTTAATATATTTTCCAATCCTTCCTGGCTACTCTACCAAGTGCCTTCCAGCATTTCAGCAGTTGTGCCTAAGGCAGAAAAGTGACTAGGAAGGCTCCAATGTAAGAACAAAATAACAGAGTTGGAAGTGACCTTGGAGGTCTTCTAGTCCAACCCACTGTTCAAACAGGAAACCTATACCATTTCAAACAAATGGTTGTCCAATCTCTTCTTAAAAACCTTCAGTGTTGGAGCACCTACAAGTTCTTGGGACAAGTTGTTCCACTGATCGTTATAACTCTCAGCAAAAATTCTTCTTAGCTCTAGGTTGGTTTTCTCTTTGATTAGTTTCCATGCATTGCTTCTTGTTCTGTCCTCAGGTGCTTTGGAGAGTAAGTTGACCCCCTCTTCTTTGTGGCAGCCCCTTAGCTATTGGAACACACTATCATATCATCCCTATCAGTGGAACAACTTGCCTCTAGAAGTTGTGAATGCTCCAACAATGGAAGTTTTTAAGAAGAGATTAGACAACCGTTTGTCTGAAATGGTATAGGGCTTCCTGCCTGAGCAGGGGATTGGACTAGAAGACCTCCAAGGTCCCTTCCTACTCAGTTATTCTGTTATTCGGGTCCTTCTTTTCATTAAAATAGACATATCCAATTCCTGCAACTGTTCTTTATATGTTTTAGCCTTCAGCTGGTCCAAAATCTCTGCCCATCCCCCCCCCCCAATCTATTGGTTTTCTCCTTGATTAGAAAGGTCAATCTTTTCAACTCACTTCTTGTCCATCAATTTTTATTTTTTATTTTT
Source organism: Pantherophis guttatus (assembly GCF_059756535.1). Classification (NCBI taxonomy): domain Eukaryota; kingdom Metazoa; phylum Chordata; class Lepidosauria; order Squamata; family Colubridae; genus Pantherophis; species Pantherophis guttatus. The sequence goes on from NC_142064.1 coordinate 213,600,324, forward strand.
GTCTTCTGGCAGCTTTGTGATATATTTGTTTGGCTTATTAAAGTCTACATTTTTCTCTGTGGTAAATGCTAGATTACTGTATCTGAGCAAGAAAGAAAGTAAATTTTCTTACACTGGTGCTTTTTCTTGGAATGAACAAAAAGACAAACTGTTTAAGTGGAGTAGCTGGAATAAAAATCAGTGAAAAATTTGCACCATAGTGTTAGATAACATGACACTAGATAACAAGGTCCAAAAACTGAAATCTAGGATCAGATATATAGCATGAACATCTACTGGATATATAGGGTTAGATATTCTGACATTTTGGCTGAGCTTTTACAAAATTATCTCTGAAAAATCCTAGAGAACTGGTAAGTGCCAGATGACAGAAGAAAAGTGAATATTGTTTCTATTTTCTGCAGGAAAAAGAAAACACAGCAAAATAGAGGCCTGTCTTGTTTTTGTCTCATTAGTTAGTGTAGGACACAGAATAACTCTCTCTTTGAGGGAGATTGGTGGTTCAAAAATGTGAAAAATTAAGTAGATAAATAAACATAGCTTTTGGTTGCAGGGAATGAATGAAAGGGAAAACTTCTTAACAATAAAAGGAGTTTGAGAATGGAATAAATTTTTCAGGCTTCAGGTTTAGGACTGTTCAAGCAAAGGCTGGAGAGCCATTTGATTGAGGTGGTTTAATTTGTCTTTTTATGCTAAAGAGGGGAAATAATATGACATACTAAATGGCCCCTTCAGCCCATAGGATAGTGTGGTTTTATTTGGAGAACACGAGATTGGCTTTCCTAAATTCATTCTTCAATTTATAGAAACCAATTAGACTTTAGGATAGCATAGTTTCGCTCAAGATCAGAAAATAATAGTCTATCAAATCAGAACCCCAGCTCATCAAGTTCACATATACTAATTGGCAGCAGTTCTCCAAGAATTTAGCAAGAATCTTGTCCCACTCCATTTTTAGATACCAAGCAATGAAGCCATTCTGATAATGCTTTCGCTATCCTGCTGGACATAAATAACAGTTTAGAGGCAGAGTACTACAGCGCCTCCTATTTATCTATTTCTCATGTATTCTTGATCATGGCTATAAACTCTCTGTACCTGCAATCTTTCATAGTCTTATTTTGTGTGCATGTCACCTTATCTTTTGACAAACCCAGGGAATCCCAGCTGGTTAAGCCTAGAATCAATGCATCAAAAAAAAAATATCAATTAAGTAGACAGGTGAGTTATGCAAATATAAGTTGAGAATTGTACTATCCATTTTAACATTTTCTTTTATTAATCATTATCATCTAATGCTGATGTAACTGAACAATAAAGGACATTGCATGCCAGGAGCTAAACCTGCATTTAATCCAATGGAAACCTACAATTCAAGAGTTAAATATAAGGGTGGGAATAATAATTGCCTCCCAGGAGCCAAATCTTAGACGAAGTATTGTAAAAGGTTTCAGGTGTGCTCCAGCAGGGAAGTCTTGAGTGGCTGCTATAAATCTCAGCAAGAAAATTTAATTTTTCATTTTTTTGAATGGAACAGAATAGGAATGGAAATTCTGTTAGATGAAGTGTTAGATGAGGTTCATGAGATCATAGTTTTAGTGCCTTCCAGTAACAAGTAAATATGTCCCCTAAAACAGTTTCTCATTAGATGCAGAAGGGATGCTTAATGAAGCAAACCCACCAATGTCCATATATATAGTAGTTCTCTGAATCAAGGTCAAAATTTCAGTGTACATTCTCTTCCACAGTGTTACTGCTGAAAATAGTTTGCTGCTTGAGGTGGATTTCCACCATCTAAATGGTTGAGGTTTATAAAACTCAATGACACCCAAGTTATTTTGGTATATGAGTAAGAAAAATCTCTGAAATATTTTTTCTTCTTCTCCATGGCAATAAAAGTATAGTATCTTTTTTAAAAAAAATAATAACTGTAATCTTACAGCATATACCTCACTCTGTCATATGGCTAGACGATCTTTCTCATCATTTGAACTTCTGGAATTATAATCAGTCATTGTCTAACAGTAATTATAATATTACTAATTATTTAGACAAGTATTTCTTAAACTTTTTTCCCTTCTCACTTTCAAAAATTATTGAGAACCACAAAAGAGTTTTTGTCGGTATGAATTATATTCATCAATATTTACTGAATTAAAAATTGAGATTGATGCATTTGCTGCTAGTACTACTTCTCATAATTGCTTGATGGGATTTTAATATTGTATTATTTTTCAACATAAGGTGGCAAATCATTTTGATTTCACAGATGCTGAGAGGGTCTTGCAGGACCCACAGGGGTACTAAGAACACACTTGAAGAAACATTGCCTTAGACCATCTGGATTTTAGACCACAGAACACACATTTGTAGAACACAGTTTTACAAATAGGATTCTGATGAATTAGTTTTTAACTTCACATTTTCTTATACTGACAACGCAATGTTTGCTTAATCTTTCTTCCTTGATTTAATCTAAAAGTACATGCTGACTTCCATCTGGATAGGAAAATAACTGATATTAAATTCCTGGAGGCTAAGAAAAAAATATTTAACTCCTGAAATATTAAATCCAGTTATTGTCAGGTTGTAAATTGGAAAATTATGAAGCACTTCACAAGATAGAACCTACATGATGTTTTCATTTCACGTGAAAGTGACTTTTTCCTGGATTGCTCATCTGTGACTTCCTGGGCCTGCCTTGTTAATTGTTCTACTCCCAGGACAAAGCCAGTTATTTCATGTAAGCAATATATACAACCAGTCTCCAAGGCATCCTGTACAAATAAAATGGCTGGCCCATTTCCTGGAAAGAACTAGGAAAACCAAATCTTAGCTGTAAATGTTTATTCATCTCTAAAATATAACTGTAGTATCAAATATTCAAAATATAGGACACGTGATAAGACAGTATGCTACTGACGCATAGGTTAAGAATATTAGGATTTATAATTTCCAGCATTGCTGGGGAACAGCAAACATAAGAACATCTTTATGCTTCTTGAAGATACTCATTTTATTAAATAGCATTCTAATTCTACTGCTTGTATGTGCTGGTTTAGGCCAGTGGTAAAATCCAATTTTTTTTACTACTGGTTCTGTGGGTGTAGCTTGGTGGGCGTGGTGTGGCTTGGTGGGCATGGCAGGGGAAGGATACCGCAAAAATCTCCATTCCCTCCCCACTCCTGGGGGAAGGATATTGCAAAATCTCCATTCCCACCCCACTCTGGGGCTAGCCAGAGGTGGTATTTGCCGGTTCTCTGAACTACTCAAAATTTCCGCTACCAGTTCTCCAGAACACGTCAGAACCTGCTGGATTTCACCCCTGGATTAAGTCAATTGCATCCACAAACATTATTAGATTCATTCCCTACAATGCCCACCCCCACCATCATAGAGAACCATATGTGTGCTTTGGTATGTATATAATGTTTCTTGGCCAACTTTATATGTTTTTAATATATAATACCTATGCCTTCCTCTAGATTATGTGCATAGTGATGGGAGGCTTCTTCCAGAAATCGTCATTACCCCTCTGGCTCTTTGTCGACATCACTATTGTTTGTTTCAGTGCTTGTTCCTTCTGGACCCCATAATGTACCATGGCTTACAAGAAGCTGGAGAAACACCTGGGTCTTCTGATTGGTCCTTTGCCTTCTCTGTGCTTGAAGATGGGCAGATGAATAGACAGAGCCAGCAGCAACTGGATTGTCTATGAGATGATGTACATTGGCAGGAACTGGATCATACGTTTTCATCCTGAAACTATCCCTACATAAAATAGAAGTTAAATGTTCTTCTAACAGAAAATGAGTTAAAAAATAGTTGATAACTAATGTTATCAGACATCTGATATAATGCTATATCAGACATCTATCTGACCAGAAGGCAAATTAAGAAGAAGAGGTAGGTTTATCTAGACTGAGAGATAACTTATAAGAAATTTAGGAAAACATAATACTTTTAAATTGCAATACAGTATTATCTCTCTGTTCACATACAGGATGTGGCAAAGGTCAGATCCTATAGACAGTTCATTACATAAATTATATTAAATGTTTGAATTGCTTGCTGCTTTTTTATAAATACTTCCTTTCTTATTTGACACACTACCTTTAAGCATTTTATTGATTTATTATTTATTCATTTGTATCCTGTATTATTTTCAGAAATAACTCAAGGCAGCGAACATATCCAACACACCTTCCATCTCTTCTGCTCCCCCTCCCAACAACAGCCCTGTGATGTGGATTGGACTGAGAGAGAATGACTGGCCTAAAGTCAGCCATCTGGCTTTCATGGCTAAGATGGGACTTGAACTCACGGTCTCCTATTTTCTAGCCTGGTGCCTTAACCACTAGACTAAACTGCTAATTCATTCATAAATGCGGTAACATTTTCTCTGGATCATAATTAATAAAATTAATAAAACAGTTTGTGACTTTTGATTTATCCTGTATAAATAAGTGCGAATAGACATTCACTTCCATAGGAAAAATTCAAATATTATAAGGAAAAGCAATGGGATGTGGGCAAAATTTATTCTTTCTTCAAAAATTTAATGATTTGATCTGTGACAGTTTATTCCTGTATCCTCTCTGTAATTTTGTAATATACATACAGTACCTCCACTCCAGGCAGTCTGTCAGAGAAAATTCCAGACAAGGATTCTCACTGTTTTAAACAGTATATTGTACTGATTATTCAAACCAATATGTAATAACTTAATACCACATGTTGTATATAATTTTGATGACATCTACATTTTTATATTTCTTCTTTCTCAAGAAAGAACCCAGAATATGCCAACTGTTGTTCTAAGATTGGGGTTAATAGAAAACCAGTTTGTCTAAAGCAGACCAGAAAAAGAAAGAGGAATAGGAAATTAAGAGTTAGTGTCCCATAGCTAAGGGAATTAGCATAGGCATTGATCTCTGCAACTGAAACGGCTTCAAGTTGCTATATTTAAAGTTCTGTTTCTCTCGAGGGTGGAGGGAAAAAGAACCAATCAATAGCAGTTAAGGTTTATTGTTAATAGACAATTAACAATAGCACCAAAAATAGAAATGGAATTTCTGATTCCAGAATTAATCTGCAAAATGGTTGGGGAAGACTGACTTGGTTTTTTTTTTAAAAAAAAAAAATGGTTTGCTCTTTGTTACAGGATGGGTTGCTTCTTCAAGGAATGTCCAAAGGTTTTGCAATTATTTGCTGCTGGTTGATGATTCATTCTGGAGATGATTTCAGGGATTTGAAAGGAAGTGAGAGATCAGAGCCAGTGGTAACCATTAATAAATGCAAAGTAATTGAACAGCTAGTTTTCAAAGTAAGGAGTGAATATTTTTCCTGTAGGTTATGGTTTTATCAGAGTTCAGAACAAGAAGTGAACTGAAATTGATATTGAAAGAATCAGGATCAATGTCTCTGTTAGAGCCGTTGTCTTCAGAGTTTAAGCCAATAATTACATATTAAGAGGGCAGTGTTATTGGTAACCTGCTTGGCTATTTGGCTCACTTTACATGTAGTAAATTTGATCTGGAGCCTTGGAAGTCCTTAGTATTAATATATTATAATTAAGTAGGCTAAAAAGTAGTGTATTATTTTTACTAACTAATCAGGTATATGGGAGTTTTCAGAGAAAGGCAAGGTAAACATTTGTCAGATGTGTGAACCTGGGACAACTTTATAGATTTCAGGGTTTCATGAATGTGTGTTTGAAGTCTGTAGATTTCTCTTTCTTTAACATTCAATGTTTTTCCAAACTTCAGTTTTCCTCATCTATTTGGAAATCATTTGGGCTTTTCATGCAAGGTCTCTTAAATTATGTTCAGTATTGCTTAATAAAATGCATTTTCCAAGCAGTTTTTTTTTCTAATATTTGTGCATTTTTCATTCAATATACTTTGTGTAGGCAATTTTTAAATTGGAGAATTGCCTCACAAGAGTGTGACTTTCAGTTGATAATTTGATGTATTGATTTGAAATATAAGAGCAGGTTCCACAGCAAGATGTTTCATTGACCAGTAACTGCTCCTGTGATACTAGGATCACATATGAAAAGGAGAATCTTAAGAATAAGAAATAAAATGCTTGGGGCCCAAGTTATTAGAAAAACAAATTCATGGTAAAATGCTGCCTTTAAAGGGACATGTGACCGAAGCAGTGGATTTTTTATTGACTTAGCCACAAGTTTAAAAACTAAATATCATTTTATTTGTTTATTTGTTTGAGAACAACAACCAACTTGCAAGGTCATTCTGGGTGGTTTACAATTAGTTAAAAACATAAAAACAATTGAACTGGAAATAAAATACAATAAATCTCGAAAAGGAAAAAAAAAGCCAGAATAACAGAGACCCAACCATTGCATATTTCATTTAAAATGGGTTCATCCCACCTCTAGTCCAGGGGTGAAATCCAGCAGGTTCTGACAGGTTCTGGAGAACCGCTAGCGGAAATTTTGAGTAGTTCGGAGAACCAGTAGCGGAAATTTTGAGTAGTTCAGAAAACTGGCAAACCAGCACCTCTGGCTGGCCCCAGAGTGGGGTGGGAATGGGGATTTTGCAGTATCCTTCCCCTGCCACACCCACCAAGCCATACCACGCCTACCAAGCCACGCCCACAGAACTGGTAGTAAAAAAATTTGGATTTCACCACTGCTCTAGCCCAATGCCCCATTCAGAACTTATGAAAGGCTAGCTGGATAAAGAACATCCAAACTGCAAGGGGAATCTAATTCCAGAGGCAACGACAACAGAGAAATCATTCCTGGCATCACCTGGTCCCATTAGTAGACATTGTTTCATTGAAGAGATCCAAAGTGAGCCATGCCTATTCTCATGGGATAAACAGAAATAATTGGAAGCAGGTGGTCTACAAATAACCTGTCCTTGTGCCGTGAAGGGTTTTATTGGTGATAAAGTTTCTTGAATTATCAGTACAATTCCCAAAAGTGTGGTGTTACACGGACTTACCAAGATGTGCTCGTAATTACTTGCATTGCTGTATTCTGAATCAATTGAGCTCCTGGTTACTTTCAAGGCAGTCCCATGTAATCCAAATGGGAGGTGACTAAGTCATGAGTGACTGTGAACAGGGACTCCTGATTCAGGAATAAGCACAATCGGCACACAAGATAGATTGGTCCAAAGGTCTTCCTGGCTATGGCAACCATCTGCTCATCTGAGCCCAAGAAACATTCCCAAATTGCTCACCAGTTCTGTCCAGAGCCAGGGAACTCCAAAACCTCCAAACGCCAGCACTGGGAGACTGCAAACCTACAATTGTTCCATCTTGCTTAATTTGAGCCAAATTCACTTCTTCCTTATTGAGCACCTTAATGACATCACTTGGTTGACCTAGAGTGGAAATGTATAATTGGTATCATTAGCATATTGATAATACCACAGCCTCTAAGGACAGATCATTTGTTTCGTGTAAAGGGGGTCCAAAATTGGCCTATTATTATTTCTGTCTCTAATTGAATGTGAGGGGAAAATTTTCTTCCTTCATCTTTTCAGGCTAATTGGAATGAATGTTCTGCTTACTAAATTGTTTGTTTATTTAAAATATTTTACTCCTGTGTTTCAACTTTAAAAACCCCAAAGAAGCAAATTAGAGTCCATATCTGAGCACAAACTCCTTCTAAGAGTCCCTGCGTAGGACAGCTCAGGGAGACGACTGAAATAAGAACAGCAATTTCTTTTATAATTAAAATAAATATTCCATTCATTTTTTACACCTAAGCTTGTGATTATTTCCCTACACTATGACAGATGGAAATGGGGCTGATTTACCCTCTAGTTTCCCAAATTTCTCCTTAAATTTCTTACAACATGTTGGAACATCTTTGAAACAGCAAGGGAAGGCAGGGGAATTGGTGCAAGCAGTTTCTTGTCTTCTGTTTCTACCAGTGGAAGGACTCTCAATGGAAATTTGCTTTGGATCATTTCTGCCAATGTACAATGTAATAAAATTCTGGAGCTGGCTGATCGTGGGTCATATACCCTGGACCAGAGATGTGTTTCAGCAGGTTCTGACCAGTTCTGGAGAACCAGTAGCAGAAATTTTGAGTAGTTCGGAGAACCGGTAGTAAAAATTCTGACTGGCCCCTCCCCCATCTATTCTCTGCCTCCCAAGTTCCAGCTGATCAGGAGGAAATGGGGATTTTGCAATAACCTTCCCCTGGATTGGGGACAGAATGGAGATTTTACAGTATCCTTCCCCTGGAGTGCTCACCAAGCCACACCCACCAAGCCACACCACGCCCACCAGAACCGATAGTAAAAAAATTTGAAACCCACAACTGCTCTGGACATTCTGTTTTGGAGAATGATTGAAAAACAAAGTCAGGGCAACTTGAGCAAAAAAAAAAACTTCGTGCATGAATTTGGTAATAGTGAAATTGGAAAGGATTAGACTAAACAGCATTTGGGTTAGCAGCAATACTAGACTGATGGTGTTCTCTCTGAAGATACAAGTGTAATAATCTCAAAATGTACTTCAAGTAGATAGTCAAAGTCTAGATAAAAACGAATTTGATTGTTCTTAAAAGCCTCCCAGCCAGTATTAAACAATTAATGAGAAGAAGAAATAAGTGTAGCTATTTCACTTGTTTAGAATTTAGGACGTAATAAAAATGGGAAGTAAAATCAGTGATGGAAGTAAAGGGATGCCATCTTCTATGGTACATGTGCTTAGCAATGCTAAAGCAACCCAAGTCAGAACTGCTGCTAAAGTCTATCACTACTGAGGAAAGCTCTTCTTCAGCTTCTGGACATGCCCCAGGCACTCCCCATATGTCAAATGCAAAGCACAAAGAGCTCGGAATAAAACGCAAGCTACTCTGGTAGCCATTCCCAGCTGGAGACCAGGTTTTGCTTTCTTCCATTTTCTAAGGTATGAAAGGAGTGTACTTTTTTTTTTAATTCTTAGTCAGCACAAAGCTATGAACAAACAGTTTAATGAATGCAAAACCCACCACAGAGTAGTGGAAAGAATGAGGAAGTCCCTGCACCCCTGCCCCAGGTAGGGATCTCTTTCTTCTCTCTCTCAACCCTCCCCAAATTGCACAAATAAGTAGGAATAACCCCAGGCAAATATCAGGTATTCTCTACATATTCAGTGGATTGTACTATGGTAGGGCACTCTCATGCTGACATTTTCAGTCCTTTCAAAGTAACCATTCCCAAATCTGGCACTCTTCAAATGTATTGAATTAAAATGTCTAGTGGATGTGTTTTGCCAATAGAATAGAACAGAAATAGAAATAGAAATAAAATGACGGATTTGGAAGGGACCTTGGAGGTCTTCTAGTCCAACCCCCTCCTCAGGCAGGAAATCCTATACCATTTCAGACAGATGGTTATCCAATCTCTTCTTTAAAAAAGAAGAGTCAGAGGCTGTGCCCAGCAGGGCTGAAAGCTGAGAATTGGAGAAGCTGCTAGACCTGGGAGAAGTCTACTCTAAAAGCATAAGAAAATATACATAGCAATTTCTCAGTAGAAAGGAAATGTCATCCCCACAAGTCTGCAATTGTTATAATGCTGCATTTAGAATATTGGATCCTAGACCTGCCAATTTCTTTTTAAATTACTACCTAGTTTTCCATTTTTTAAAGTAAGACCAGAAGTGCAACATTTCATAATTTTACTTCAAGTGACAGGAGAAGCTTCAAAGAATTTATGAAAAAGAAAGACCTGGTTGGAAAAGATGATAGTTCATCATGGGCAGTTCAACACCATTGTATTGTTGGAACTTATTCATAATTCAAAATATTCTGATGGAATGTTCAAAACAAAACACTGGCTTGTAGATTTCACACATATTCCTATCAGGAGATACTAAATACACTGGATCACATTTGATTGATTGATTGACTGATTTGATTTGATTTCAAATCAAATTTGATTTTAACTCCAAACCACTCTTGAGCAGTTCACAATGTAAAGAAAACAAGATAAAAAATACCTTAAGATAAATAAAAAATATAACAAAGGAAATAAACAAGGTGGAAAATCTAAGCAATCAACCCCAAAATATATGGAATGTTGATTGGGTTCACATATTGTGCTGAGTCATGTTTTATGTTCACTGTACAAAGAAAAAAATAAAACATTCAGATGCATATTATGCACTAATCCATGACTTGGAAAATGTTCAGTGATGAGCCACAGCCAAAGAGATTATTTTACTGACTTTCCTCCCCTTCCATCTCTATTATAATTTGGATTTTAAATTCTTCAAATGAAAAATGTCTGCCTTTGCTTGTATTTTTCTTTAACAAAACATCTTTTTTGATGCAGAAGTAATAAGCATCATTTTTTTTTATTCCATTTTAGCTCACCACAGTCAGTTGACTCACAATCATGATGATGCTGAACTGTTCAGCCTTACTATGAATGTTTTGGTTTCTCTGTCTACAGTACCATTCAACTGTGATCAGTTTATAAGCAATTTTCTTTTGAAATAGCCATGATTTACTTGAAGTCTGTCATCACTTGAGAATCATGGTGGAGGAGTTGCCTATTTCTTGTTCAAGATACCTTCCTCAACAATATTGCAACAATTTGCTCTATTGAAATGATTTTTCATACCTACAGCCATAATATATGTCTATGAATTGTCCAATTATTGGAGAAGGATGTAGTTTGCCCCGTGCACGTTATTATTCAATGCTTTTTCTGCCAGCATTAGAAAATTCAAGAATTGCAAATACTTTAGCTGCACAGTTTCATAATGTACTTTACTGATTCTATGAATTCATAATAACTTAGCACTTGTTTTCACAGATGCCTGGAATCATCAACAAATGTCATTCCATTTGTTATATTTGTTGGACTATGATAATAGAAAAATGCATTTTTGAAAATTCAGAGTATTCCAGCTCTCTTCCATGACAGAATCTACAAGATAATGATAATCCAAAACTTTACTGAAAAGAATAAAAGTTGAAGTCAGAAGACAGTTTGTATTACGTTCATAAGCCTCTGTCTAGCATGATATAAATATATATCCATTTGGGAACAAGTAACAGCTAGAGCAAATTAGTCCCTTTTGGTTATTTTTCATTCATTTTGAAACAGATCCAATCATGGATATAAACAGATACTATTTTGTTTATGAACATTTCATCCGTGCCCATTTTGTTCTTATCCAAGTTGAAGAAGTTAATCTTTGTTTCATAGATGACTGCAGTAGAGCTGATTTTTCCAGAATAACTTCATTTGGGGACATGACGGTAAAGAATAAGAAACTGGGAATCTTTTTCTTTTCCTTACAGCATTCTTTAAAATAATCCTACGTAGTGGTATAGCATTGTTCTAGGACAACATAGACAATTAAATATGATGGTTAAGATAGTGAGGAGCTAATGGAATGCAGACAGATTCCCCACTTCCTTAAAATTTGCCAAAAATCACCAATGTGACACGTTTCCTTCTCTCACAGCCCATGCTTGGTTGCAAAATGTGGAGGTATGTAACCCCAGTCGTAATATTCTTTGAGAAAAGCAGCAAGCTTTGGGTAGAGATAGCATCTACCCCCAAAACATAGGAAATTTATTGCAAATATTGCTTTTAAAAGGACAGAATTGTCCATCTTGGGATTTTTACCTTATTTGATCAGGAATCTTTTCCCACCATTTCTACCATCCCATCCTATTTCAGATATTGATTTCCTTTTTGATTTTATGACCTATTCTAGTGGTTTTCAACCGGTGGTCCGCAGACCACTGGGAGGGAGGATGTGCTGCCTGTGAGGCTTGAAGCAATGTTTTGATTTAAATCTTAAGTTAAGTCTTGGTCCTTGGCCACATAAGGTATTTAAAGGGTGTCTGTGGTGAAGAAAAACCAGTGGTGAAGAATAGGCCAGTTGAGAACCACTGGCCTATTCTTCATGCCCTACTAGCATACTGATTTCATATATACTTTTTATAGTTCCTTAGGGTTAGGATTAGGGTTTGCAAATAACATTCATTCATTCATTTACTATCAGATCCCCATAGATCCCTATCAGGATGCTGCCATTCTGGCAGGGAGTGCCGGGATGCCAGTTTACAACCTTTTTTCTGTTTCTGGTCTTTCCTATACTTTCATGTACCTTCCTGGGAATGGGAGCGGGGAGGGAGTAGCCTGGCGCCATCTGTTTTGTCTCAGCTCCGAGGAACTGAGAAAACAGCATCTGAGAACAGCTCCTTATCACCTTCTCAGCTCGAAGTTCTCATAACAACTTTGCACCTGTGGGCTGACTCACCTCCGGACTGGACAAAGGGGAGAGGTTTCTACAATTTTTAACTTAATGGGTTTGAGCAATAGTTTCAGATCCTGCCTTACTTTCCTTGAAATGATGCCTGTTTCAAGAGTGCTGCTTTCTTGAGGAGAGAGGAGAGGCAAGTACTTACATTTACATTCTTTAGCCAATTCCATGTCACACAAGGAAGGACAAGGAAACAACGGCCTCTCGTCAGCCATCAACAAACCAAACAGCCAATAGGAAGACACCACATAAACACGATTCACAGGACAGCCCAAAGCACATATTCCAGTAAAGAAATTCCCTGAAGCTGGGCTCCAGCATGAGTCCGAAAGCTCGGAAGAATAAATCTGTGGCCCAGTGACCGACCCAAATTCGATTTCACAATTCCATATCAGTTTATAAAGAAATGGATCAGTTTCAGAGAACCTGAATTCAAATATTCACGTTCAATTGAAAGCTAGCTCTAAAAGTATATACTGCCCTCATTCTTATCTGACTAATAATCATTGAGCTTTCTATACATGAGACCTGTTCATGCTATACTCAACCTCTTACAAGTGATCTTTCTGGCATCAAGTCTCAGAAAGGTCCTGTAATACAAGAAGAATCACTGCATCATTGAAAACTATTAGATGAGCACATGCCAATGTTGATATTAGAGTAGTTGTATACTAATAATTTGATCTAGATTGGTTTTCCTTAGTTTTGGAGTTGCTCTTATAAGGTGTTGAGGATTCTGGGATTTGTAATAGCAATAGCAATAGCACTTAGACTTATATACTGCTTTACAGTGCTTTACAGCCCTCTCTAAGCTGTTTACAGAGTCAGCATATTGCTCCCAACAATCTGGGTCCTCATTTTACCCACCTCAGAAGTATGGAAGGCTGAGTCAACCTTGAGCCCGGTGAGATCTGAACTGCCAAATTGCAGGCAGCTGGCAGGCAGCAGAAGTAGCCTGCAGTACTGCATTCTAACCACTGCGCCACTGTGGTTTATAATCTAACACATCTCAAAAGCTGAGCTGAAATTGGTCCCTTCCACAGAGCCACTATTTTGCCCTGCAAATCCTCATCCAAATTTTTGCACTGCTACATAAGTGTCCTAACCGTTCCCATCCTAGCTGTGCAACATGCTTCCCTGGATATAACCAGTGTAAAAGAGCAACCTATTTATGCCCCACTCCCACTCTCATTCTTCCGTCACTGTGTTCACTTTTCACATCACAGGAAAGAAAAGGGCTACTGAGTCGAAGAGGAGCAAATGGCAGAAAGATGGTGGGAAGTTTCCACAGCACCTTGATTTTAGGAGCAAGGGAAGAGTTTTGGGAAGCCGGGATTTCCCACATAGGAAGAATCTATACCATGCTGCAGCAATGTCTTTTTTACTATAGCATCTGAAACACAATCATAGGTTAATTGGCTCAGCTTTTGATGCAGCCTGCAAGCCACATGATGTGTGATACCAATCTCATATCAGACCAGCTGTTGCAGTAATAATAGCATTGGAGAAAACCTAGGTATCATTGCCTAGTTATCAGCAGAAAAAATTCAGTGAAAAAGGCACAACAATCAAACTTAATTTCTGTGATGGAAAGAGCACTCTCGCTCACGTGGTATTATTACAGCTCTAAAACATCAATACTTACTGCTATATTTTTTTCCAGCTCAAAATAAAAATGAAGATGTAACTCATAACAAATTGAAAATAATAAGATGATCCTTACATCATCTGTCTGAAACAGAATACAGAAGGAATTATTTAAATAATTACCATTTACTGATACTTCTAAAAAAAGATCAGAATGCAAATCACTAATATTCTCTGCTTTTCATTTGCATATATAAGAGAAAGATTTCATGTAGATAGAAAAGTGCCAGCAATAGAATCTGATAAAAAGAATCTGATAAAAAGAATTTGAAATGAATTATGTACAAATGATAATATGTCATCACTAAAATGTATAAACTTTTGTTGAGATTTGAAACAGAGGGACAGCAAATTAAAGAATGTATGGTAAAATGGACCAAAAAAATTCACATGGATCAATAGGAGAGAATATGGTTAAAAGATCTGAAATTCACATAGACTTATAATTTAAAACTTTTTAAAAATGCTGTACCGTTGCTACATGACACCAGCAAAATTGTCTATGATGTACTGTATGAAGGTACTTCTTATCACTGTAGGAAATATAACAAATATGAAGGAACATTTTATTATGCATGATGGGCTTGTGAAAAAGCTAAAAGATAATGGATACCAATACATAAGGTGATGCAGAGACTTTGAAAAATTAGCATTCAGATGAAACCAGAACTTTTCTTATTAGGACTTAATGTACACTCAAGTAGAAAAGACTTATGGACAGTTGGTTTTATACATGGTAACTACAGCAAAGCTGTTATATGAACAAAGATGGAAGACTACAGAAACACCAATACTGAAAATAGATAAAAATGAATGGCTGATTTTGGGATTTATTGATTTAAAAGGGCTGTTTATGAGAGATGGTAATTGCTGGTTGTATCAGTTGCAGAGAATTTTGAAAATTGCTTCTTTAGATATCTTTCATTTTCTTAATTTTCTGTTATTCTTCATTTTTTCTTTTACTCTTTTATAAACTTTCTTTTTCTATTTATTCTTCTATGTTTCTGTAGTTTTTTAATTTTTATGCAAATATTTTTAATAAACCCTATTTAAAGAAATTAATATTCTCTAAATATTTAGGTGCATATTTAAGAAGGTTCAGCATTATCTTAGTTTTGCTTGGTTTATTTTATGTCTTTATTGCAAATATGCTGACATGTATTAAAATGGTACCTGATTTGTGTGATTCTAAGTGCTTGACAACTCTTTCCAAGTGATTATAGGTATCCTCGACTTACAACAGTTCATTTAGTGACTATTCAAACTTACAACAGCACTGAAAAAAGTGACTTATGACCATTTTTTCACACTTACAACCATTGCAGCATCCCCAAGGTCATGTGATCAAAATTCGGATGCTTGGCAATTAACTCATATTTATAACACTTGCAGCGTCCCGGGGTCATGTTATCTCCTTTTGGGACCTTCTGAGAAGAAAAGTCAATGGGAAAATCAGGTTCACTTAACAGCCATGATACTAACTTAACAACTGCAGTGATTCACTGAACAGCCACGGCAAGAAAGGACATAAAATGGGGCAAAATTCACTTAACAAATGTTTCACTTAGCAAAAGAAATGTTGGACTCAATTGTGGTCGTAAGTTGAGGACTATCTGTACTTGTCATCGACTTATCATATACTCCAGTGGCAGATGGTTCAACCAATCTTAACTACCACCATATGAAGACAATTGCAATTTTAGACTTTTTTTAGTCTAAAAAATACCACGTTTACTTAGCAGATCTGGGCCCTGACGATAAAGCAGAAAGCCAGGCGATGAGTTGAAACATAAGGCATATAAAGAAGGAATCCCCACAGAATTCTGACTTCTATAGGACTGGACTGTTGCATTCCTTTATAAATAGGGAGGCCTTTGATAGCATCAGCAGAGATGGCTAAATGGACTGTTTTGATCCAGGAAAAAAATACAAATACTTTTATTTCTGTAGATATAAAACTTCCAAGCAGTTTCTACTTGGAAACTGCTTCTGGACTTCGTGTTTGAGGTGGAAAAAAAAGAAACTTTGATTTTGGGTTTTACTGATTACATAGATTTGTTGTTATAGAAATGGCTAGTTAATACGATTATGTAAAAGTAAAAAATCACCACCAAGGTCCAGGCACAGCAGTTGTGGGTTGGCCCTGGTTCGGACCAGTTCGCAAAAACCGGTAGTAAAACCGGCGGGAGGCTCCGCCCACTGACTCGGATGTCATCATAGGTGATCTGCGCATGCGTGATGCGAACCGGTAGTAAAGGTAAGTAGAACCCACCCCTGAGGCACAACCTAAAAAAGATGAGCATTTTCATTAATAGCAGGGAATGTTGAAGTTCTACTCTCCTTTCATGGATTTTCTCTGCTCAAAGGAGCAGTGAAAAAGTTGGATTATGAATAGACAATACCCCTTAGCTCTCCATAAAAGAGGGAAGACAGTGGGAGCACAAAGCTTGTAGCCAAATCAATTCACATTTTTAGTGCTAAAAGCATTCCTTTTCATGAGTCCCTGTGAACAATTATTTGAAATCGTTTTCAAATAATTTTTTTCACTATTACTTTGAATGGACTGAATTAAATATATATCACAATCTTTTTTTTTAAATCTAGAAGCTTCTTGTTTATGTTGTAATGTTGTATTTGATTATGTGTTATTATATTAGTTGTTGAATTAATTGTAAGTGCATCGTAAATAGAACTTCTGCTGCTATTACTACAACTATCTTCTACTTTTAGCAGCATGCTGGCATGATTAAAGAGAGTAACTTAAATGCAGAGTTCCCAATGCACCAGCATTAAGAGTTTGTAAAGCAATAGAAATTTGCTGTCATGACAAGTGGGAAGCATTTGAAGGATTTTAATGCACTTCTTTATATCTTTAACACCTCCCTCCACACAATTTCCTTTTAAATGATTTGGAAAGCTTATTGGAGAAAAAAGGCAAATATGCACAAATTCATGCACTGAAACACATGAATATTAAAGAAGAGGAATGCTAGTGTTGTTAACAATATTTTTTCCTATTTGTGAAAGGGTTAGGGTTTCTTTTTGCTTGTTTCTTTGTTTAAACATAGTGAAACCTGATTGGGCAAGACAAAACACACTCATATTAACTAGCTTGTAAGAATAGGAAAGTGGCATCAATTGATGGGTAGCTCTCTATGCAGAGCTGACCCACGAGAATGAAAGAATGGCTAAGTTGTTAAGGGAGGAGAAATGACAACCTTAGTCCTAGGAAAAAAGAAAATATGAAAAATAAATACAAAATAACCCCACCTTGGTTCTATTTTGGTATAAGAGGGGAAAGAAAAAAAATTCTGATAGACTTTCAAAATTCTGTTATTACACAATCAAATAGCATTCCTTGTGGGCACTGACCTGTTCTGCTTCTGCCCCGAAGCATTAACTTTCATCTTGAGAGCCCCAGAGTTTCCCTTTCTCCCATCTTTTTCTTACAGTTTCCACTTTCCTAGGATTGAGGGGTTTTTTTTCTCACTTAATAACACACCCATAACTTCACCAAAATTATTGCCACATTTTGTACTGCTATTGGCTAGAAAGAACACTTACAGATTGTTGACAGTTTTCTATGAGCGTTAGATAAGTTGTCTGTCTAGTAGAACAGCAGGATCCTATGAAGATGGCCATGTCTATTTGTTTATAACAGAATAAGAGAGTTGGAAGGGACCTTGGAGGTCTTCTAGTCCAACCCCTTGCTCAAGCAGGAGTCTCTATACCATTTTACACAAAAGGTTGTCCGGTCCCTTCCTAAAAGCTTACAATGTTGAAGCATCCACAATTTCTGAAGGCAAGGTATTCCACTGGTTGAATATTCTACTGTCAGGAAATTTTTCCTCAGTTCTAGGTTGCTTCTCTCTTTGTTCAGTTTCCATTATGATGTTATCATCTTCATAGTATCCCACTATTTTAATAGATGTACAGTTTTTCAAACTACTTGAATTAATTTCAACTACAATTTAAATTGGATTAAGTTTGGAGATGGAAAGATGGGTAATGAAATGTGTGCAAATGAAAAATAAAGCTCAGAATAGTACAATGCAATCACCAACATTTTCCTGAGGATATCAGAGTGAATAGACCTCCACACTTGTTAAATACACACATTCATATTTGTATAGTAAACTTTATAAATTTTTCAAGAGCAGGCACTTTAAAAGAACAATATGGGATTCTTGGTAAATCCAGGCAAACAGGATTGGACCACAAGACCATAGAAAAATGAGGATATATTTCCTCTCTCATAACCAGAACTGTCTATGGTTACATCTAAGATAGATAATTAAGAAGTTAAAAAACAATAATTTACTGTACTCTTAACTCAATCCTGCATGTGTTTCATGAATTAATTCATCTTCTAGCAAATGTGGAATAAACTGGGTTACAGTCAGGAAATTGGATGTATTAGTAGCCAGGATTATTAAGAAAGGCAGTTTTTGTTCTGATTGCCTGATTAAAAGGAAAGAGAGAAGAATTTTCTGGTTAGTGATAGGCATGATGTTGACAATTATGGTTTTGTCAGCGGACTCTGTGAAACCAGAGGTACACTGTATGTCTCTGTAAAAGTAGAGCTAAGTATCATTTTATGATTCTTATCCTCTTAAATTATGTTCTGTGTGACACCAGTGCTCTCCACACAATGCAAAGAATATTTTCCAAGTGATACCATGATTCAGGAGAAAATTTTGTGGGTTAGAAACATAGAAATGTAGAGTTGGATCATGTAGCCAAATTCTCTGCAATGTGTAGGAAAACCAATTAAAGCAACAGTGAGCAGTAACTGTCCAGCTGCTTCTTAAAAACTTCAAAGATAGAGAACCTACAATTTGGATAGGTAGAATGTTCCACTGATATACAGTTTTTACTATCAGGAAATGCTTCTTTATATTTAAATGTTTCTTTATATTTAAATAAAATATTAAAAAGGTAAAGGTTCCCCAGCACATATGTGCTAGTCATTCCCGACTCTAGGGGGCGGTGCTCATCTCCGTTTCTAAGCCGAGGAGCCAGTGCTGTCCAAAAACATCTCTGTGGTCATGTGGCTGGCATGACTAAATGCTGAAGGCGCACGGAGGGCTGTTACCTTCCCACCAAAGTGATCCCTATTTTTGTACTTGCATTTTTTACATGCTTTCAAACTGCTAGGTTGGCAGAAGGTGGGACAAGTAACTCAGTTACGCGGTGCTAGGGATTCGAACCACTGAACTGCTGACCTTCTGATCGACAAGCTCAGCATCTTAGCCACTGAGCCACCGTGTCCCTCAAATAAAATATAGTATCTGCAATTTGTACTAATTATTTTTGGTCCTAGATTCTGGGGCAAATTATCCCAGACTATCTTCCCTGTGGCACTCTTTTCCTTCACTAGTCACAAAAAACAAGCTGTATACAAATGAACATGAGATATTCAGTCAGCACACTGGACCAACTGGGGGAGGGGAAATCATCTCTGGAGTGAAAGTTCTGTTGGTGAAGTGCCATTGGAGAGCTTTTTATTCACTGTATCTTTGTGAAGGTGGGTTTTCATCATTCCCTTCAGCCAAGATAAAATGCTGAATGTGTTGGGAATATAAAACAAATCTCACTGCAGGCATTGATGAAATATGGTGTTGTATTAAACATTTCTTATGTTTTATAGTTGATTTATGAAATGTAAGGGAAATAAGTATTCAAATGTATATTCTATTTCAATATCTTCTCCCCTCCCCCCTTTTTTTAAGTTTTAAAAAAGCGTTGATGTTCAATTATCTTGAAAAGATTAAGAAACTGTACTAAAATGCATTACAGTTTGCTGGGTCAGAAAAGTTGCCACTTCAAGATATTTCATATTGTGTTCAACTTTGGGAAAACTCATTACTTCTTCTAGTGCAACTTCTGGATATTTGGAAGGATCCGTTCTTTGTGACTCCATCCATTGAGCAAAGTTATGACTGGATTTACTGTATCACATTGTATGAACTCAGCCATTGTAATGTGAAATTCATGATTTTTTTGCCGGTGAAAAAAAAATGAGTTTACAATTCTCTATGCAAGGCTACAACAGATGGTTATTAGATTTTGAAACCCGACGTAGGTAGGTACTGCCAGGAAAAAAAGAGAGAAAGAAATAGCACTTGCTACAAGCAAGAAACCTCAAAGCAGATTGAGCAAAAGTAGTACTATTTTTGTCTGGGTGGCTTTCTATTTTTTAATTGCCTGAATGTTTTATCTGTGCTTTATTTGTTTTCTGCACAATGGTTTGTCTGACAATACTGAGGGCCATCTGTTAGGGCCTTTAGAGATGATGGAAATAAACTAGATTATAATTTAAAAACTTAGATAGCACTAACTCTATTTGGTAGGACGATACATTTGGAGGTGCAGAAAAGAAAAAGAAAAAGCCAAGAAAAATGGCTTTGAAGCATTTTAAAGATCCCTAAGAACCATACCGTATTAAGAGCAGAGAAAAGGAATGGAGGGCTGCCCCATTGTAACATTTTTAAGAGATCTCCACATCCATGCTGGGAAAAGTACTATTTTAATTAAAAATGGGAGAAAGGGAAAGCAATGTATTAAATGGAAGAGTAGTGAGGATGTGGAAATTGTCTAGGGGAACAATGCCTACAGTGACCCCTCTTGTCTCCCTTGATTGTATAGTTTGGCAGAGTAATTGGTTTGGATTGGTTACCTAGAAAAGGCCAATATTTTTAACCACAAACAGAAGCGCAGAGACAACTGTGGGGGCGTGGGGAGAGAAAAGGCGGGGTTCTTTAAACAACTTCATTATATCCTACTACTATTTCTTCATCCAATCAACTTCATGGGGGTGGGGTGGTATTTTAAGAAAAAAATGTAACGGAGGGCTATGTGCCCCAATTCATGTTTCTGGAAGAAAGGCACAATATAATCTCACCAAGTTAATAAATACAAGCTAAATCCCAAACTGATTTGTATCAGAATTCATTTTAAAGCTAGGGCTCTGGGAAAGGTTTGCTGTCTGCCCCATATTACTTTCCTGTTGAAGTTCACAAGGGGGTGGATCAAAACCAGCACTTCCTGTGCTGCAGCACGCAGGGGCAATTGCAAGGGGCAATCCATATGTCAGTCAAAATTCCCCCTCTTCCACAGGAACCTTCTTTTTTGTTGTGGTTTGGTCTTCCTAGAATTTGTATTTGGGGAAATCTGAAAAAAGCCAGAGGCATCTGTCACAATTTATAGTAGTCCTCTTGGAAAATCTGCCCTTTTGAGTGAAATAAATCCATGTCACTCAGATGGCCTTTGACAGAGGGAATGTCAATGTTAGATCCTGGGAGCTGAGTTCTGGCATGTTCAGGAGTGTCCATCTCCTTTGATATGAACAATCTGAGAATAGTAATATTATTTATCATCTTATGACTGTCTTGTATCAGGGCAGAATACATTTTCTAATGCTACCAACTCCAACTGGTTCTGAGACCTGTCTTTGAATCGACAGCAGTAGTCAAAGAAGCCAAATATAGAATCTTTGAATAGAACTCCTTAAAAATGAATCTGTTTAATACAGATTCTTTCATTTGTAAATAAGATGAATTTTCTTTTTGTGTGCACATAAGCATGCTCCCCAAATCTGTTGCTAAACTGTTAGTGTCCACCTGCCTTAACAGATTTAAGCCTTCTCTTTTTCTAGTGTGGTTATTATAGATATCTAGATGGAGCCTTTCTCCTATATTAAGTTTTTCTCTCTCAGGCATATAAGGGGCGGCTATAAAAATTGGATTGGATGTGTGATGGTAACACAAGTAGAATCCTCAACTAATGCATTGCATTGGATTTTAAGTCTCACTTGTTATATAGATGAGGATGGGTCAGGATTTGGCACTCATGGGTGGCAGTGACCACAGTAAATATTAAAGGGGGGGAAGGAGTAACAAAAAAAAAATCCAAACCTTGGGAAAGTTGGCTCTTATGACACTGAATTACAGTCTGATGGGGAAATGAATGGAGAATGGTGCCTTTCTTCCAGAAAGATCTAGTATTGGAATCCTTCCAAGGTTTCTCCCCTGAGTTGAAGCCTAAGATCAGGAACCACACTGGCTAGGCAGTGGGAAAGAAACAAATACATGCAAACATGACGCCAGCATATGAATTAAGCAACTGACATACCTGTGCCAGACATCATGATGGCATTACATAACTACATCTTTTGTGCAAAGACACCAGAATGTATGCGTTGTCACCCTGAGGTCATCATAGTTTGGAAAAGTGCTAAGGAAGTAAATCATATATGTGAAATGTGCAAAATATTGAAAATTATTCAATATGATTCTTATAATCATTTACAACACAGTTGGGTCCATACCCATTCAGAAGAAAGGCCTGTTGAATTCAGCAGGGCTTACCCTTAGTATAGGACTTGTTCTGCCCCAGCACCTGATTCCCAAGGATTGTGACACACACCAACGGTTCTTATCAAATTTATAACATACCAAGAATAAACAAAGTCCAGCAAAGGTTGGCAACCAGCCCAGAAAACAAGATACGATAAGACACTCACTCTTCAAAAATGCTCTGTAATAATTACACATTGTTTCCAGCAAGAAATTACTAACTGCATGCAACTTAAATAGGCTAAGGGAGTGGCCAATTATCCTCAAACCTTACTCTTGAGAAGACCTCCTCCTCCTGAGTAGCCACTCCTTTTGGCAGCCCTGCGTGTTCGAGCATTGAGGAGAGGCTCCTGCACTTCGCTCTCTCCACTTGAAGGAACCTCTGGAGGTTCTGAAGGCCCTGGCTGAGTCTCTGCCTCTGGCACCACATCCTCTTCAGTCTCCTTGCTGTCCAACGCGAGCGCTGGCTGCGCCGGCTGCTGGTGCGACCCCACACCAGCGTCCTCATCATCGGGATCAACCACGATTTGTGCAGACCGCTGGTGGGCCACAACAGGACTGTAGCCTTATAGTCAAGTGGAGGACTTCCTCAGCATTTCACTCTTTTACCACATATATAATGTAACAGGTTGATTAACTGCTTAAGTCATAGGCCATGTATGTCTGTCTTCTTTTTTTTAATTTTATATCATTTGCTTTATTTATTTTATTAAAACCCATCTCACTCTTGCAAGCTGGAATTTCTTGACTGATGGGATCTGCAACATGTCTCCTCTGTCGGCATGGGTGGGGGCGGAACTGTCCTATAGGGGTGAGATGATTCCTCAAGTAACCTGAACCCATGCCTTGCAGGGTTTTATAGGTAATAATAAACATAAATTGCATCTGGAAACAAACTGGCAGCCAATGCAGCTCACAGAACAATGATGTAATATGGGCCATGCTAGGGGCCGCAAAGACTGCCTGCACAGCACACTCTGCAGCCTTTATGAGCCACAGTGGCACAGTGGTTAGAGTGCAGTACTGCAGGCTACTTCTGCTGCCTGCCGGCTGCCTGTAATTTAGCAGTTCAAATCTCACCAGGCTCAAAGTTGACAGCCTTCCAGCCTTCCGAGATGGGTAAAATGAGGACCCAAATTCTTGGGGGCAATATGCTGACTCTGTAAACCACAGTGCAAAGCACTGTGAAGCGGTATATAAGTCTAAGTGCTATTGCTATTTATGACTTCCACATTTAAGGATCTTCACAAAGAGCATCTACCTTACATATTATTTGATGGATGGGAGAGGTGTGTTATGATTTTGACAAAAAGTATGATATGATTGCCCTTATGATTCAGAGTGGAATGCCAGCTAGTACTCTATGTATATCATCCACCAAAGGCTGGACAAAATGGTTTGATATGGATGTTTTTGCTGCATATAAAAATTAGTAAGTTTGCATATTCATTAATTTCTGTTTCAGAATATATATAATTCTTTCCAACTTCTAGCCCTGACCCTAGTAAGAGCCAATCCAATGAAAGTATAGCAAGTGCCAGGGTCCAAAAAGCTAGAGAAGGGCACTACTTTTATTTATTTTTAACTGAAGTCTCCTCTGACTTATGTGTCTCTGGTACCTAAATTAAATTTCAAGAATTGATTTAAATAAAACCAAGCCTTGAAAAGCTTTTCTCTGTGCCCACATGCCTCTTTAAAAATTTCAGTTAACTGATCTCCATGAAAAAAAATGAGTGCCTCAGGCTAACCATTTGAATCGTAGAGCGAAGTCTGATGTGATCTGATATAAATAACACAGGAAGTCCTGACAGTAAAGATTTATAATGAAGAGATCATGGTTGAATTTGTTGCACATGTTCTGAAAGAAAAACAAGTGAAAGGCACTTCTTCAAATTTAAACAAGGCATAGTTTTATTTATCCATATGTACTATACATATATTTTACAGTTCATCTAATTGTATTTATATACCACTCTAAATTCCAAAGACCTCAAGGCAAGATACATGATTTCCATTTCCTGCATTTCATCCTTACAAAGTGAGGGGTCCAAGGTCACCTAAGCATGATGGTGGGCTTTGACAACCATTACATAATTAATCTATATGATTACTGCATGATTTCTATCTCTTTCATTTCATCCTACAGAGTGACGGGTTCAAGGTCACCCAAGTTTCAATGTGGAATGCAACAACATTACCTAATTAACTTGCTGTATTTCTACCAAGCAAACTGATTTCTTTATGATGTGAAACAGAAGAATTCTTAAAAAACAAAACAAAACACAGATTGAGCAAAAAGCTCCACCCAAACCTGACACTCAGACAGTATCTTGAGCTAACTTAAACTCAGTGGATTTCTAAATGTTTAGTTTGTTGATCATCACATTAGGACTTTTCAGATATTTTTTTTAAATTACACAGACGATGCTAAGGAGAGGGATGCCATATGGGCTTTTTGTCACTTGCCATGGGAAAAAAATGATGTTGCGTCAATGTTTTTGCATGCTCTTAAAAGTTAATACTTTTATTGTTTTACAAATGTTCAGAAATCCATTTCATAGCAATAGCACTTAGAGTTATATACCGCTTCATAGTGCTTTACAGCACTCTCCTAAATGGTTTACAGAATCAGCATATTGTCCCCAATAGTCTGGGTTCTCATTTTACCAACCTCAGAAAAATGGAAGGCTGAGTCAACCTTGAGCAGGTCAGAATTGAATTGCTGGCTGTCAGTAGAGTTAGTCTGCAATCAGGGCTGGGTTCTACTTACCTTTACTACCAGTTCACAACGGAAGTGTGCGTCTGCATTCGCTTTGCTTGCACACATGCGCTTCTGTGCATGCGGAGATTGTCAATTATGACATCTGGGCAGATGAGCGGAGCCTCCCGCCACTTTTACTACCTGTTCTAAAGAACCGGACAGAACCAGGAGCAACCCACCACTGCCTGCAATGCTGCATTCTAACCACTGTGCCACCATGGCTCTTTTCATTTATTCTCTGTTTCAGAATATGTACAATTCTCAGTAAAAGCCAGTCAAATGAAGGCATTACAGTTGCCAGATTATAAATGATGGCCTCTTCTATCTCCAGCCTTCCCAAGTACATGTGGAGTCTGAACCTCAGATGATTGTATCTATCCTCATTCCATGTCAATATAAGAAGATTCAATTTTTGGCTATGACTATGTCACTGAACAAAGGGATAATTTAAGAACAATGCTAAACCAAGCTCAGTTGACAGTAGAATTCAGTATTTTGGAATTTAGTATTTTGATTGTTACTTATATTATTTCCAATAGGATTAATATATGGTCAAATAAAGCTAAATCTGACAATCATTAGAAAAACTGAGATAGGGAAAGAAAATATAACAAAAGTCAGAATATTGTATCAGCAATGAGTTTGATTTCTATATATTCAATATTCTTGGGACAAGATTAGATTGTAATTCTTAGTGAAATGTTTTAAATTTTGATAGCGCTAAGAGGATAGAACAACACAAATATGAACACATATTCTAACACATGGTAAAATAAATATGGGAGAGAAAGTTTTTAAACAGACATATTAGCTATTTCTTACTACTATATGCCCCACAGGTGAGAAATTTGCAACCAGTAACAAAATACACCAACCAAAGAGCTCAAGATTGCAAATTCTATTATACCATTCAGGAATTATGAAACTGCTGTGTGTTCAATTTGTCCTCTGTAGGTACAAGTGCAGACATATGTTTGCTCTGTATCTTTTGTAAGAAATATCTTACCTATATGAAACAACTGCATTTCTCCTCCGAGAAATGTAAATGACTATACAAATAGCAGCAGTCTTTTGTAGAGTCTCACATAAAGAAGCTACTTCACAGAACTTCGTATCTCCTTAGGACTTTTACTGGCTTGAGTTTTACTGGTGGCCCTGAATACTGTAGTACCACTGATGATCACACACACACACACACACACACACACACACACACACACACACACACCAGCCTGAAGATGACAAGTGGGACCTCATGGAAACGTCGCCAAGATAGTCTCAATCTTACACGGGAAAAGACCAGAACACACCAAGACTTGCACACACACACACACACACACACACACACACACACACACACACACACATATATATATATGCATATTCTTTCTAGCCAGGTTTTACCTACGTAAACTAAGTTGTTCTACAGCCCTGGTTCTGTGAAATCTCATTCACAAGTTTCTGGGCCTTTTTTCTGTTGACAAACTGCAACTCTGTCTTTCAGCTCCAATCCAGGAGCCCTCAAGTAGTCGCATTCACACCAAACCATTTTATACAAAATTTATATTTTGCTGAAATATAGACCAGGTGACTCGATAGAAAAACACTTAATCTCTCCCCTGGCTCAAGCTGATGAAGGGAGGAGAACTTGCAGCTCAGAGGTTAATACAACTGTCTAATATGCAGGCAGCCCAAGTTCGAATCCGAGTAAGCTGATGAGAGCTAGCTGATGAAAGTGAAATAGCTTGAAATAGATCTATACTAGTCTCCCTTTATTTCTTTATCAGTGAAATATAAATTATATTATATATATATATATATATATGCATATATGCATTTCTTTATTTCTTTCTCACCTTGAATTATTAAACAATGGTCTAGAGCAGGTGTCAAACTCAAGGCCTGGGGGCGGCCAAATCTTCAATGACTTTTGGAACATCATCTGTGTGAGAGCCATAGAGCTCTGTGGAAGCATTCATTGTTCATTGTAAGTAAGCAAAATATGATTCAAATTTGAGATTCTAAGCAACAGAGAGGGAGGAGAAAATGTTGGTAAGATTATTATATATACCTTTATTGTTGCTTAGATCTCAGCAAGTGGTAGAATCAGGAAGCTATTGACCTAGTCTGGACCTGGAAGCTGAGCAGGATTCTGCATCACTAATATATGAATGAGAGACTATCAGGGATTCCAAAACTATAAATTGGAATGGAAAGAAAAAAATCCCAGAAGAAAAATCTTACAAGTTGTCATTGGCCAATATCTTGCCTAGTGCTTCGACCAAGGATCTACAAACTCTTCAGCTCATCAACCCCTTCATGAAGTTTCGGATTGTTCATCTACCCCCAAACTTTTATAATATGAAAATAAATTAATAACTACTAATGTAACTACAGTAATAATATTATAAACAATAACAACAGCAATCCTTTGGTCAGCAATTCCATCAACCCTTGACCTCTTTGAGAACCCTGCCATAGATTACGCTATAGACTTTCTTGATGTAGAACAGCAGTGTCCAACACTCTCAATCAAACCAAATCAAGAGAAGATAGATACAATATACTATATTAGCCCATAACCATTGAAATAGTGCACACATCTTAGTCTTTTCTCCCTCAAAATATTTCTCAGCAAGCACCCTGTCCATTACCACACTAGTGATTTATAGCACTAGTGATTTATAGCAGTGGTGGGTTGCTACCGGTTCGCCCCAGATCAGGTGAACTGGTAGCGGCGGTGGGAGGCTCCGCCCACCTGCCTGGACGTTGCTGTGCATGCGCAGGATCATTGCGCATGTGAGCACACCCACAAGCAAACCAGTAGCGACGGGATTTGAATCCCACTACTGATTTATAACATCTTATACAGCAACATTCAGTCATTGCTGTGATGGCATATCGAAGGAAGGAAGGAAGGAAAAGAAAGAAAAAGAAAAAAGAAAGAAAGAAAGAAAGAAAAAAGCAAGAAAGAAAGAAAGAAAGAAAGAAAGAAAGAAAGAAAGAAAGAAAGAAAGAAAGAAAGAAAGAAAGAAAGAAAGAAAGAAAGAAAGAAAGAAAGAAAGGCTTTCTATTGTCACAGCCCTGACTGGGTGATGCTATAAGACTTTATGAATCTCTGTGTGGAAGTGGTTTCTTTCTTCTCTACTTGGAATTGAACTCAGAAATACTTGGCGTCTATTGAGCTTCAAAGTACTCTAAATTTGTTCAGATCCTGAATGAAAAGATGAATAGAGTTCCTGTAATGACGCTTCTGTGTTCCTCTAAATGTTGGTACTGTAAAAACTGTAGTGCTGCCTAACAATGTTGAGCTCTTTAAAATGTAGCTCATACTGAGCTTGACAATAAATAAACAGATTTAAATGACACATTTTCCTTGAAAGGGTAAAATGCTTCCATTTCACTGAAGGAGAACTGATTTCTTATCTGACTGAATGCACTCCTACAGTGGTGCCAGATTAATTAAGTTAGCAACTTTTCCTTTTTCGCAGATTATTTACTGCTCCCATTAGAAGTTCAATAGATCTCTTTATGCATGGGGGAACGTCTTACAAAGACTGATATATGGTGGGTTTTGTTCATAAAAAAGAGGACAAAGCAGGTTTGTATTATACAATAGTGTCCCCAGATAGGAGGAAAGAAACCATAAGGACGACCTTTGCATTCCCCACCTGGGAAATGCTTTTTAAGAGAAGAAATACTGTAGGTCTCACTTTAGAAACACCAGATATGAATGTGAATTTAGCCTGTTTAAAATAATAATAAAGAAGGCTATGAAAAATACTAATTTTCTTCTTTCCTTCGGAAATTCAGGGTCATTGTTACTGGCCCTTAAGTGGTTCCCCCATCCAGATCCTGACTAAATGGTGACCTGTTCTTTAGCACTTTAACACTGAAGAAATATAAATACTTAGAAACAAAGAGAGCCAAAAAAAGAGAGAAGGTCATGTAGTTCTTATGAAAACTTGAGCTCCAGCATGATTATTTTTCGAGATCAGCCAGTAATTAACTATGAATGATTATCAGCTGTTGTACCCAATGCACCTTTTAGCATAAATGGATTTCAATGGCTGTTAGTCACGTAGTAATGGCCACTTATAAATCCAGCACAGACTTAAATTGTTGTAATGCAGTAATATAAGGAGACAAATTTGGTCTCCCCTGTGTAACAAGCAGATCTGTGCAGGTATAATACTTCAAGATGAGACTGTAAATTACAAATAGCCAGCCTGCACGTTGCTATAACCATGTTACTGAATTTATAGTCATCAAACAGAAGAACTGGAACACAAGATAATAAGAGACAAAAGATAAGATAGAAAGTGTATTTTTCTTGAATGGAATATTTATTTTGAAAAAAAACAACAAGTTTTTATTTTTGCCCCAAACATACATCCCTTGCTTTGGGGGACAAATATCCCAGGTTCAATTTCCAGCAAGGGGCTGCTTCATATATAAAATCCAACTGAGCTGCCAGTCACTCATTTAGTCAATCCAAAACTGGATGCAATGGTAAAGTGAAGCTTTTTATTTCTGGTTTTCTGTATTCCAATATGGAGCACCTCTAACTGCAATTTAATGTTCAGTAGTTTCTCAGCATTGTACATTAGATATTTTCACTGTGGCTTTTTTCTTCTTCTTCGCTTTGTAGTTTTGGATATATCTTCAATTCTCCAAAGAATGCCAGAAGGTCAGTGAACACCAGTCTTAAGTTTAGCAAGTAGATTTGCACTAATTCAATGGACTTGTCTTTGCTCTCCCATAACTTTTAGGCAACACCAGAAGGTTAATTTAGCTTAGTTTTTTGTAGATTTGCAGATGCTTGGGATATGTGAGGTAGGAGGAAATCCCTTCTTCTGCTGGATACTGTTGTGTCTGCAGGTAGATACCCTCCAAACTCAACTCTTCTACTTGCTTCTGTGCTTTGTAAAGATTCTTTACTGCTGGATCATAATTGTTTTCCTAAGGCATGACAGCTCAGCTAGTGCTAGCACGAGAGCACATCTCAACTTGATGGCATATGCTGAGTCTATCTACAGATTCACTACTGGCGCAATAAATATCACATGATAAATGCTGTGATTCTAGGAAAAAAATATGATAGATTGACTCAAAGATGAATTCAAGTTCTTTCCCGTCCATTTGTACAGCAATCCTAACTTCACTGAAAGTAGGAATATGGGTAGTTATTTCCTGGCAAGTCCCACATTTGAAATATACTAGTCCCAGAATGTCTCACAGTGTTTGACTGATCCTATAGGATTTTAAAATTTATTTTGGTAAACAAGACTACCTTTCCCAAGATGTATATAGATGCCATGAAATTTGCCTTTAAAATTCTTTTGTGCAAAATCTTGGTAAATCTTGAAAAAGTTTGGGCAAAGGTGTATACATTCAAGAACATATACATTAATATTGTAAAGATATGTTATCTCCTCTGAGCTTGACTGTTTTCTTGCAAACAACCCAAACTAGATAACATCATCAGGGCTAGCGATGTTTGCAAGAAATCAGATCGGCTCAACCAAGGAACCGTCATTTCAACCCTGAGCTACAAATACTCTCCTTTATTGGTATGTTAACTCCATATGTGGTTGCTTCCAAGACAGTTGCAACAATGGTTACTTTAGGCAGGATTATATATTCTGGCATGAAATATGATCATTAATGATACCACATTTAATTAATGTTAATATGCTACCTATTCATTAAAAATCATTCAATTTTCACAGGTGCATTTGCATCTGGTGCATCTACCTGTGTACATATATAAATGTATATTCATTAATCTATTTATTTCCAGTTTGATTGGTTAATAACTTCTGGTTTAGTTATAATTACCAGCAATAAGTCAGGCAGGTTACGGTCATGTAGCATACTAAAGTTAAGCACATTGCAAGTTTCCTTCAATTTCTGCTTTGTAAGAAAAGAGTGAAAGCAGTCTAGTTTTCCAAGCATTTGACACCAGATATTTCCGTGCTATTTTGCCTCTCATCATCTTGCACTCTTTCAACCTGACATTCTTAGGATTTTGTGGGTGCTCCGAGCCACATTGAAAAGTCTTCCAAGGTCACTGCTTTGTCTCAGCATCATCAACTATGACACCTTTCTTGGCCAACAGTACATTTTTGAACTGCTACTCATTAACATCCAGAGGCAAGCTGTCAGCCATAAAAAATAAAAAAAAATAAAAACCCAAAGAATTCCTTGCTCTAGGGCTGGTATGTCAGTTAAATCCACAGAACTCACATTTTCTGACTCAACAGTGTGAGCTGGTGCCATACAAAGAAAGACAATAAAAGGAAATGAAAGAATAGTGTTTCTAGTTGTGATTGTGTGTGTGTGTGTGTGTGTGTGTGTGTGTGTGTGTGTGTGTATTTGGAACACTCTTCACTGAAAAAGGAATAATCCCTTGATTGACAGTGAAGCATATTACCCATTGTGAATCTGTGGAAAGGCTGGACTACCTGACCTAAGCTACTATGTTATATATATGTGTGTGTATTTCTTTTTAGCCAAGTTCTTCCTACGTAAACCAAGATTTTTATTATAATAATAATAATAATAATAATTTTATTTCTATACCGCCCTTCTCCCGAAGGACTCAGGGCGGTGTACAGCCTATTTAAAAACACAGACAAAACAATGATATAAAATTTAAAATAATTAAATAAGTGGCTCAAATTTAAAACCCCAATAAATTTAAATACCCCAATTTAAAACTATTGTGTTGATAGTCCGGCCTGGCGGAACAACAGGGTCTTCAATGCGCAGTGAAACACCCGGAGGTCGGAGATCTTACGAATTTCCGGGGGCAGTTCGTTCCACAGGGCTGGGGCTCCCACAGAGAAGGCCCTCCCCCTGGGCGTCACCAGCCGACATAACTTGGCTGATGGCACCCTGAGGAGACCCTCTCTGTGGGAACGAACTGGTCGGTGGGAGGCTATTGGTGGCAGAAGACGGTCTCGGAGGTACCCGGGTCCTATGCCATGGAGCGCTTTAAAGGTGGTAACCAACACCTTGAATCGCACCCGGAAGACCACCGGGAGCCAGTGCAGCTCACGCAGGAGGGGTGTCACATGGGCATAACGGGTTGCGCCCATAACCACCCGCGCGGCCGCATTCTGGACCAGTTGGAGCCTCCGAGTGCTCTTCAAGGGGAGCCCCACGTAGAGAGCATTACAATAGTCCAACCGGGAAGTAACAAGGGCATGAGTGACCGTGCGCAGGGCGTCCCGATCCAGAAAGGGCTGCAACTGGAGAATCAGGCGAACCTGATAAAAGGCCCCCCTGGCCACGGCCGTCATATGCTCTTCTAAAGACAGCCGCGCGTCCAGGAGGACACCCAGATTGCGAGCCCTCTCCGTGGGGGGCAAAGATTCACCCCCAATAGTCAGCGATGGCACCTGCTGACTATATCGGGGCGCCGGAAGCCACAGCCACTCGGTCTTGGAGGGGTTGAGTCTGAGCCTGTTCCTCCCCAACCAGACCCGCACGGCCTCCAGGCAGCGGGACATCACATCAAGGGCATCGTTGGGGTGGTCTGGGGTGGAGATGTACAGCTGAGTATCATCAGCGTACAGATGGCACTTCACCCCAAAACCACGGATGATCTCACCCAGCGGCTTCACATAAATGTTGAACAGGAGGGGCGAGAGGACCGACCCTTGCGGCACTCCCCATGCGAGACGCCTCGAGGTCGACCTCTGCCCCCCTGCCAACACGAACTGCAAGCGGTCGGAGAGGAAGGAGGAGAACCACCGCAAAACGGTGCCCCCTATTCCTAACCCCCTCAACCGCTGCAGCATGATACCATGGTCGATGGTATCAAAAGCCGCTGAGAGATCTAATAGGACTAGGACAGAGGAACAACCCCTGTCCCGAGCCCTCCAGAGATCATCCACCAACGCGACCAATGCCGTTTCTGTGCTGTACCCCTGCCTGAAGCCCGACTGGTACGGGTCTAGATAGATAGCTTCATCCAGGTGCCGGGGAAGTTGTCGTGCCACCACGCTCTCAACAACCTTCGCCACAAAACGAAGGTTGGAGACTGGACGATAGTTGGCTAATTCAGCCGGGTCCAGGGAAGGCTTCTTGAGGAGGGGCCTCACTACCGCCTCTTTCAAGGCAGCAGGAAAGGCACCCTCACCCAGAGAAGCACCTGTAATCCCCTGGAGCCAGCCTCGTGTAACCTCCCGGGAGGCCAGTACCAACCAGGAGGGACACGGGTCCAATAAACACGTGGCGGCACTAATCTTACCCAGAACCCTGTCCACATCCTCAGGAGTCACAGGATCAAACTCCTCCCAGATAACATTCTCAAGACCTGCCCCGGTCTCCTCCCGTGGACTCATCCTCATTATGCAGCCCTAGTTCAGTGAAATCGCAATCCACTAGTTTCTAGGCTTTTTTTTTCCTTCCAGCAGCCAGCAAGCACCCTGCTGCCCATTGGGATACTAAGGAGACTGGGGACAGCAGGGTATTTGCTGGCTGCCGGAAGAAAAAAAAAAAAGCCTAGAAACTAGTGGATTGTGATTTTACTGAACTAGGGTTGCATAAAAATCTTGGTTTACGTAGGAAGAACCTGGCTAAAGAGAAATACATACATACATACATACATACATACATACATACATAGATACATACATACATACATACATACATACATACATACATATGTATGTTTTCGTAGATTTCATGGGTACAGGTATGCAAGTCTTGGCATAT
Organism: Pantherophis guttatus; assembly: GCF_059756535.1. Lineage (NCBI taxonomy): Eukaryota > Metazoa > Chordata > Lepidosauria > Squamata > Colubridae > Pantherophis > Pantherophis guttatus. Next base: position 213,634,071 of record NC_142064.1, read on the forward strand.
TCGAATCTTTTCCTGTGATGTAACAACACAGCCAACCAACCCACTTACAACAACAAAGCCAGCATTCCCCACCTCCCCACCAGTATTTATAGAGAGACAGCTTCTCCGATCGCGCTTTGCTCACACAAGCACGAAGCCGAAGACACCAGCCTGAAGAGTGGGACCTCATCGAAACGTTGCCAAGATACTCTCAATCTTAGACGGGAAAAGACCTGAATATGCCAAGACTTGCATATATATGTATGTATGTGTGTGTGTGTGTGTGTGTGTGTGTGTGTGTGTGTATATATATATATATATATATATATATATATATATATATATATATATATATATATATATATATATATATGTAGGTCTTTGGTTATTCGGGTCTTCTCCCACGTAAAATTGGAAGTGTCTTGGTGACGTTTCGACGAAGTCTCATTCGTCATCTTCAGGCTGGTGTTCTCGGCTTCGTGCTTCCAGGAGCACGCTTTGCTCCTGGAAGCACGAAGCCGAGAACACCAGCCTGAAGATGACAAATGAGACTTCGTCGAAACGTCGCCAAGACACTTCCAATTTTACGTGGGAGAAGACCCGAATAACCAAAGACCTACATACAAACACCCGCGAAAACCTGAGAAAACAAATATATATATATATATATATATATATATATATATATATATATATATATATATATATATATATATATGTATGTACACATATAATTACACACACACACACATACTAGACAATCCATGCAAGTTTAAGTAGTAGATCCACTTTATACCTGCATTTTGAAAAAAATAGGAACCTTTTAATTAGCTGAGACCACAGAAACATAACATCAGATGGGATCTTAAAGGTTATTTAGATCAACTCCCTGCTCAGTGCCAAATGCAATTAATATAATTCTTGACAATTGTGTATCCCATCTTTACTGGGATATACAATCAATGGTTGTATATCCATTTATATACAATCAATGGTTGTATACCCAATGGTGAAATCCAAATTTTTTTACTACTGGTTCTGTGGACATGGCTTGGTGAGCGTGGTGTAGCTTGGTGGTGTGGCTTGGTGGACGTGGACGTGGCAGGGGAAGGATACTGCAAAATCTCCATTCCCACCCCACTCCAGGGGAAGGATATTGCAAAATCTCCATTCCCACCCCACTCCAGGGGAAGGATACTGCAAAATCCCCATTCCCTCCCCACTCCTGGGGGAAGGATACTGCAAAATCCCCATTCCCTCCCCACTCCTGGGACCAACCAGAGATGGCATTTGCCAGTTCTCCGAACCACTCAAAATTTCCGCTACCGGTTCTCCAAACTGCTCAAAATTTCTGCTGCCGGTTCTCCAGAACCTGTCAGAACCTGCTGGATTTCACCCCTGCCTTTAGATGATTTTTCACGCTTAATCCATTGTCAGCAAATGGTTGCCTATTGATTCTGCTTATTGCCTTTCTGAAGGGATAGGGAATGCCTTCTTCTTTTCTCTCTTTTTTTGACAGTTGTTTTCAGTCTTGGAAGAATGTTATAAAGCTTTTTCTTTATTTTTGTTCATCCAGTTCTCTACCCACCCCCCTCCACCCACAATTCTTTATATAATGTAGTGTCCAGATTCCTCATCATCCTTTTGTGAACATTTCCTCTTTATACATGGTTTTCTGACAATGTGTCTAGAAGTTAATATATTTTAAAAAGAGCCTGACAAATGCAGATGTAGAATATGTCTTTTGAGATATTACACTATTACTTTAATGTACATACTGCCTTATGGTAGAGCTCCCTAATATTTGTGCATGTATGTGTGTATACAGAGAGAGAGAGAGAGAGAGAGAGAGAGAGAGAGAGAGAGAGAGAGAGAGAGAGAGAGAGAGAGAGAGAGAGAGAGAGAGAGAGAGAGAGAGAGAGAGAGAGAGAGAGAGAGAGAACTTGATAATTATTCCTGTCAAAATTGTTTGTCTAGGCCATGTGTTTGAATCTGCCAGGATTTTTATAAATCTTGATTCTTTTTATACTGTGTGAGCTGTCTCTCTCGGCTTCATATCATCCATAAATCTGATTAGCAACCTTTTTATTCATTCACTCATAAAAAGAAATTGTATGGCACAGATCCTACAATAGAGATCTGTGCCACTACCCTCCAGACTATTCTCCAGCCTGAGGCAAAGCTATGAATGAGTCCTTCTTGAGTGCACTTGATTAATCAGGTGCAACTGATTATCAAATTAGATGTGAATTCACCTAGCAGTCACAGTCTCCAGCTTACATTTTGCCACATGGTCACACAATTACTGTGACATATTTTTCTGAAATGAAGTTATACTGCCTAAGGTGATGTGAAGCTTTGATTTGAAGATTCGACTTAAATACAATTCAGCTGAATGTCTAAACTGGATAGATGTCTAAGCCAAATTGTTTTGAAGATTCTGTTTTAAGAGTCAAATAGATAATTCAACTAAATTTGAGTCAAATATTTGAATTAGATCTGGGCCAATTGATGCCACTAATGTTTATGGCATTCCTATGATTTTTAATAGACTGGTAACTCTACCAAAAAGAAAATAGAGTTGATCTTACAGGACTTTTTGGTAACTCCATGTTGGCTCCTGGTAACTGAGGAATGTTTTTTAAATGCCTCCAAACTGAGTGCAACCATTGTCCCCATATACAAAAATGGAAAAAGGGTGATCCTGCCATTATAGACTAATCAGCTTCCTCAACACAATCAGAAAACCCTAGAAAAGACACCTACAATGAAAATTCCAGGACCAGCTGGACCAAGAAAACATACTTGCAGAGTAGCAAGTTGGTTTTAGGGAAGGCTGCTCTACCACTGATCAGTATCTAGTCTATCATCTCATTGAAAAATACTCCTCCTGCAACACAGCCTCCCTATATGCTGCTTTTATAGATTTTAAAGCAGCATTTGATTCTACATCCCTTGTTAATTTGTGGGAGGAATTGGAAGCCTTCTCAATTGACCAATATCTACCTTATTTAATATATATGCTTCATGAAAGAACCTCACTCAAAGTAAAATATAAGCCCCAGGACCATTGAAATTTAGAAAAGTGTCAAGCAAAGATGTATATTGGCCCTATTCTATTTAATTTGTATAAATATCCAGGGCACACAGGACTATCGTATATTTCTTTGCTGCTTGTACACACTAATCCGACCACAACATACAGTGGCATCAGCAGCCCTTCAAATCCTTCAGATATGACCTGTGCCTCAAATTAGCCTTAATGAATATTTAAATTGTTAACTAACACATTTTGTATTGTGATAGTTAGTTAGCCATATATTAATATTTATGTGGGTTTGTATTTAATATTTTACTCTATAATTTTTTAGACTATATATGCCTTTTAAATGTACTTTTTTGGTGTTTTACTTTTGTAAAAAATGCACAAAAATGTGTAATTTTTGTTTTAATATTTTTTATTTTTAAAAAAAAAAAATAATTATCCTACTTTCTTTATGCTGGTCGATGCCAGTAATAAAGATTTGGTTGATTGACTCCTTAACAATTTATTGTTCTTACTTCCTGCCATCAGATCTACTGGCCAGTTGTTCCCAGTCCATCTGATATATTTCTTTTCTTGAAGATGGGAGAGGACACCTGTATCTTCAAGTCTTCCGGTATCTCATTAGCCAAATAATACCACATCCAAGAATTCACAGAATGGATTTACAATTATATCTTCTAGTACTTTGAAATGTAGTTCTTTGCCCAGGAGACAAAAACTCATATAAAGTAGCCAAGTCTGGTGTATTTGAACATACTGCTGTGGAGGTGTTTTCTTAATACCGTGCATAAATTTAGCTCCATATCTGTCTAGCTGACTTTGGGATTTTGGCGGCTTGCCATGCTGTAACTGATGTACTGATGATATTGTCATAGAAACTACAATCAGAGTTGCTATATTTTTCTGTTTGTAGTGGCATCATTTCTTTCCCAACTTATAAAAATGGACTGAATCGCAACCACAGTTTGCTGAGATTACATGAATGTAAAAGGGCTGCTAGCATGGGAACAAAACAGGATTGCTCAGTTAAAGTTGTATCCTTGTCTTTGTTAATGTCTTCAAGTATTATGGCTACCAGTTTGCATAGACTTTTAACATTTCCCCAGATGGATGGACTTCATTCTGTTCATTGCGAAGCCATCATGGTAGCCATTTGGTGCACTGTTGATAAGAAATCTAATTTCTATTTTTAGACTGGAATAACAACCTTGGCAAAAAACAGTGAAACTGGACAATAGGAAGGATAATGAAGTGAGCTCTGTCACAGGCAAGTTTTCACTTCCTTACTATGGTTTTAGGTGATTATTTACTTTGGCATGCAAAGAAAACGGTTGCCATAGTGACTGCTACAATACTTGATCCTTGCTACCTTTTCCACATAGAACACCTCTTTACAGAAGCATTTACTAATATACTGGGTGAACTTCCTGGCTTCAGAGTCATTTCAAAGGAAGATGGAGACAGAAAATTCCACAGTGGCCATTTCAGAAAGTCATTGAGTGTCAGTCTAGCGTATGCATTTGAACTTGGATGAACTGGGCAAATTGAAAACCTCACTAGTGCATCTCTTGTATAGCAGCAAGGAGCTGCTGAGAGCAAAGAAATAAAAGAAATAGAGGCAGGCTATTCTGTGTATTAATTTTTATCCAGAATTGCAGTCGCTGTTATTATTGTTGGTGGTGTTTTGCATCCTTACACTTGAAAAGGGAATGATTAGTCTTGACAATTTACATTTCACAGGTAGAATGGCTAAAAACAAGGGAGACTGTTGCAATGGGTGGGTACTCTTTCTGATAAAGTAAACCAAAACAGAATTCTCTTTCTCATCAACATGATAGATGCCAAACCTAGCATCCTGGAAGAAGAATTAGGGAACTTTTACTCTCTGTGAAGAAAGGAAAAAAGGAAAGTGACCTGAGATCAGCCACCTCACAGATAAAAGCAGACAGAGTGACAGGCAAAGAGGAGCCCAGACTAAAAATTGTTAACTCTCAGGCTACACTGCCTATTCTTTGTTTCGGTAGGTTGTAGGGTACTGAAGAGTCCATCCTACTGAAGTTATTGGGAAAAGGAAATCACTCTCCTGACCTCTCTATGTAAACACTGATCCTTGTGGCAGGACCAAGGCTTGTTGGTTTTGTCTGCCATCTTGTCAAGAATGCCCTCCTGCTTTCAAGATGGAAGACAGGTTTAGGTTGTAGCATATGTATTTATATGCCATTAGTACAGTTCTTCTGGGGGAAAAAAACTTGATTCATGTTAGTGTAGCCCCAGTTAAAAATATGAAAATCATGAAAGTAAAATATTTTACTTAGCTATGAATAGATAATGACAGAACATTAGAAAAGGCTCTCTTACCCTAACTCTAAAGCTGTCCTCGCAACTCCATAATGATTCAGATAAAGATTAAATACAAAGCAGACTTAGCTCTGAATACATTATGTAAAATCACTATTGATACACCAGGAAAGATTATAATATTATAAAACATTATATTATCAGTTATAATTAGAAAATGGTAATCTTTTTGTTGGGAAAAAGTACAATATTCTGTCTTGGCTAATGTTACTTTGCGTGTTGTATTCGGAAAGCAACAACAGTAACAAAAAAAGAAAATTGTAGCCTTTCCTGACACAGCTGATAAAATATTTCCAGAATGGAGGATAAAGCTGTTTAGCTTTATTATTAGACTAGAATTGCTTTATTATGATTATGGACCAAAAAAAGGAAGAAAGGAGCAGCATAGCAAAACATTATGTAATGTAATGTAACAATTACAGCCTACAGCAAGGTGGACACAGGATTATACAGCAGGGTTTACACACAGTATATAACAAAATTTAGCAAAGTTTAGGGACACAAAATTGTCTTTGCCTTAAACGGGAAGTAATAGCTGGCTAGGAAGCTACCAGCATCCTAGCCAGCTCAGAAAGTTTGACATTGTGTCAGTCATCTTATTGTCCACAATGGCTCAGGTGGTCCCTGGTTGTGTACAAAGCTCTTCCTGCTCCATCATGGAATTAAATGAGGGACTGCTGGGCACTGTGACTCCTACCATTTCTTTTCTTCACTGACATCTCTGGTTTTCTATCCTCTCTTTGCTATAAAAGGTGGTCCATAGCTGTGGGTGCTAGACACCATAGCTAGCTGCTGTTTAATTGCAGAGGCACCTACTTCTAAATGTCAGACAGGAGATCCTGAGCAAGAGAAGGCAGTGGCCCTCATGCCCTGCTTTGGGATTTCATGTTCTTCTCTTAGGTAGAATCTTTCTTGTCATTGTCACAAACAGATTCCTGAACTAGATACCGTTGTTAGTCTGATTTGTCAGAACATAAAGCTGTGCAAACCCTTCAGATGAATTGTTTTCTATATATGACAGTGCAAATAAAGCACAACGTTTCAAATTGTTAAAGCAGCAGCATCTGGATGGGTTTTGAAGTTGCCCACATTGGAACCCATCTACATATGTGTTCATGGAAAACCACTTATTTCTGCTGTGAAGCAATGGTGCATTTAAATCCCTCGTATTCATGTTCTTTTAATATTGTTATGACCAGCTGATTTACTTTGTCAAAGTCTGGCATTACCAAATGGATTTGGACAGTATATTCCTACAGAGAAAAGTAGCAGTCCTAGATGGAAGTCTGATTTAAATTCCTTGATTCATTCAAAAAATGTATCTTACAAATGCAGAAGCCATTAAATATTAAATATATATGTATCATGTTTTTCAGAAGCACAATTTGGTATAAAGCCATGATGAGTTAGTCTGGAATAGATATTTTTGTCTTTTCATAACCATGCAATACTTATTTTTTCTTTCTCCTGCTTCTATTCATTCAGCCTTATGAAAAGTCACAGAAATTAATAACTGCCAAATTGCCAAATCTCCTGCTGTGCTTCAGTCTGTCACTGTCTTGGCAAAGGAAGCCAGATTGAAATTTATACGTTTGACAATCATAGAGGCCACGGGCCAGATACTTTGCTTGTGCAAACCCTATGGAAATGTCTAGCAGTTAAGCAACAGTGAAACAATCTTAGTCATCTTAATTTAATAGTTTCATAACCATTTCAGGTGTTAATGCAGGGGTGAAATCCAGCAGGTTCTGACAGGTTCTGGAGAACCAGTAGCAGAAATTTTGAGCAGTTCAGAGAACTGGTAACAGAAATTTTGAGTAGTTTGGAGAACTGGCAAATAACACCTCTGGCTTGCCCCAGAGTGGGGTGGGAATGGAGATTTTGCAGTATCCTTCCCCTGCCATGACCATTAAGCCACACCCACCAAGCCACACCAATCCCACCAAGCCACACCCACAAAACCAGTAGTAAAAAAAATTTGGATTTCACCACTGTGTTAATGGGGATTACTAGTGGTACTGCATCAGGGGTGGATTCTAAAACTTTTTACTACCGGTTCTGTGGGCCTGGCTTATTTTGTGGGCATGGCTTGTGGGGGGGGAGGGTAATGTAACTGGGTGGGCATGGCCAACTTTTTTTTTTTACTTTTAAAAGCATTTTTTTAACAACCTTAAGAGATTGCAGAAAAAAATGCTTTTAAAAGCCTCTGACGATCCCAGCTGAGCCGCGCGATCATCAGAGGCTTTTTTTTTTTTACTTTTAAAAGCATTTTTTCGGCTGAAGAGGTTGTAGAAAAAATGCTTTTAAAAGTAAAAGAAAAAAGCCTCTGATGAGGTGGGCGGGGTAAGCGAACGGTGACCGGGCCGGGGACCGGTTCGGGGGCATGGCCAGCCAATGTTATTATCAGTTCTCCAAACTACTACAAATTTTTACTACCGGTTCTTGCAAACCGGTGCAAACTGGCAGCAACCCACCACTACTGCATCCATACAAAATGAGGTCTCCAGTTTTGCAGAACTGGCAGACACAATGATCTTAAAGGGATAGTGTGGGTGAACTTGCAAAATGGCAATACTAAATGGCAGCAAGGAAGGGAAACTGGACAGAACGTCTTCCATTACATCCACTAATTACTGCAGGATATCCCCTGTTATTAGTGCTATTAGATATGGGTGGGAAGATCCAAGCAACTTCTAGAAAGCAAGAGATACAGAAAAGACCAACTCTTTGCTGCCCTTAAGTGTTTCTTCAAGTTTCTACAATCTATATCGAATACCACAGCCCTATCCACACTGTTATTCAGCTTCTTCTGTTTATTTTTTAAAGTTGGGTGAGGCCAATCATATATTGCTGATATTTTCTAAGTGTGATGTTTGGGCTCATGTCAGGACCACAAGCACTATTGAAAATAAGAATGATGTTGAAAGCTTATTTTACTTTATTATATTTTTTTAACATTTCATTTTATTTTTCATTATATTTTTCAGTCAGGCCATATTTTCATGTTCTCAAGGTTGGGTGATAGAGTTTAGCAGATGCCCTAAATTGGGGATGTGGGAATACTGGCATGGCTCATATTGGAGGGCCCAGGTCTAAAATGAATTGTAGGGATGCCAATGACAATCTATTTTAAGTGAATTTTTAAGAACTGTGCTGTAAAAACTCAGACCATCACTAGATGGCATCAGAGGGAAGCAGAAAAATTGATGACATTGCTGCCAACTGATGACCATCTGGATTTCTGTAGTCCAGAACTGGAAGCAGCCAGTCTTTATTCATCAAGTTGAGGATGTGATAAGGGACCTCCAAAAACTCAGATACAAGTCGTCATTTATTCTACCAATGAAAGCCTGACTGATGTAGAAACATATGGAGAATGAATGCAGGGACCACCACCATAATGTCATGCATAGCACATAATTAGAACACCATAATGTCATGCAATGTTGCTAAAGAAGTTGATACATTTCCTGGGAACCACAGTTCATGAAAGCCTTTAAAAATGCCAAGTCACACTTGGCAGTCTTAAAAAATGAAGGCATATTTTAACATTTAAGGCACTGATCATTGTGTAGAGAAGGGCCTTTTTCTTTGCAGAAGTGAAACTGTTTAAAGACTAGTTTGCATTATAATGTTTAGTTAATTTTAGGTATGAGTGTGATAATGGTATTCATTTGCCTTTGGCAAACAATGTTACTGAAAAAGGATCAGACTGTGGAAAAGCATTAGCTTTCTATTATATTCAGCAAGGAAGTTTTGAATATGAAAGAGCCTCTACCCAGTGTGTGTCCTCCATTGGTGATTTCCGACAAACAACACAGAGGATTAAGCAAGCCACTTCTAAAAATCACCACTAAATTATTTTAGACAAACACAACAGAAAAGTAAGTAAAGTAGATAGATGTTGATAGATGTGCCTGGGCTATTCTGATTCTCTACAAACAGACCTCTAAACATCAATACAAATCTTTATATTACTACAAGGATGAAGAAAAGGAAGAATAACATGGCACCCAAACCTCAAGGCATCATTCTCCCCAGATTAATAGAAGATTCTTTTGGAATGTCAGTTACAATCAAAGGAGTCCGTCTCCTATAAACTCTCTCTGTGTGTATATATATATATCACACAATGTAATATGTACAAGACTTGGTTAGCAGAAATGTTTCTGCTGTCTCTTGCCCCTGATCAGCATGATAAGGAAGTCATCATAATTGGTTCTGGTGAGAAGAACTCTGCATCCTGCATTCACGTTAACACACATAACTTAAACAAACCGCAGGCAGGTAAGGCAGTAACTGGGTTGCTTGGAGAAGGGAGCCAGTGGGTGTGTTCTCACAAATGAAGCCCCACAGCTTACAGTCATATGTGAATGCAAGTACTCATTTAGTATCCTGGGATCCAGATAATTTGACTGGATTCTTACCTTTTTTTTTTACTTGCCAATCTAAAGAGTAAGAGCAAAATAGCGCTTGTGTATAAACAGTATTTGTTATGATAGAAATCTTTGTATGATATACTCATGCAATCCTGGCTGAAATTAATAATATTCACCCCACATAGAGTTGATGTTGGGGCTGAACTGGATGAGGAACACTTTCCAATTTTTTAAAAAATCACTACTAACTCTTCTGTTGTGATAGATACACCATTTCCTGAAGAGAAAATTTGTTTTCAGAAAAGCAATCCTTGTATTTTATTTATTTATTTATTTGTTTTAATTTATATACCGCCCTTCTCCAATAGAACTCAGGGCGGTGAACAGACGAAATAAAAACAGAACATACAAAATTTAAAAACAGTTTAAAATGATTAAATATTTTTGGCCGCGATTTAAAACAAACCCAATTTAAAATCAATTAAAATTTAACCCAAAACTGTGGGATCAAGCCAGCCCGGGATGGCTTCATCCCGGGATGGCTTGATCTCATGGTATCAAGGGAAAATATAAGGAAGAAATAGAATAACTGAGGAGAGCTGTAAAATAACTGAGAACCCCGGCAAAATAATGAATGTTACTGAATATTTAAAGAAAATAAAAATGCTGAGGAAAGAAGGGAAGCCAAGACTCGCAGTGCATGTCTGCTAAGAAACCAAGGATGAAATGAATTTGCAGAGCTTATCTTACAAAGTCCTCAAGTTTAGTAAAGGGAAATAAGTGAAGAGAAAATTGTGCAGTAAGCAAAGAAAAATGACTAGTTATTCCAATTCTATTTGGAACAATGGGGGAAAGCAGATAAGAAAGCAGCAGTGTATGGAACTCTGACAAGGATAAAATATTCCAGCCTTTTTATTTCTCAATTCAGAGACATAACCTCATGTTAATAGCCTTGGATCCAGAAGAACCAAGTCATTTCTTGGCACAGTTGTAGATTCAGCCTTTGTTTATTCTCTCAGTTTTAATTCCCCATCTTTAAATTGGTCTAACATTCTCCTTGGGATCATGTTGAGGGTTAAAAAGGATAAATAACTCATTTTAAAGGACTTCGAAAATTAAAAACAATTGTCATATAAATGTGTATCAATATCAATGACAACTAGGAATTCGGATCCAGGAAAGTATCTAGGTGCAGAGAAACTGAAAGAGCAAAATTCATCTTTCAAATAAAGAAACTGAAGGGGATAATTACACACCTCTTCATCTTATGCACTCCAAATCACACAACTGCCATTTCTCACTATTACTGTATCACGAGGGAAGGCTCTGTTAAGGTATGCATCATGGGTGATCATTTTTCATGTTTTGTCTTCTGCCTGGGGGCTCCAGAATTGACCTTTTGAGAAGGGTGCTTCATTTCAAGGGATGCCTCTTTGAAAGACCATAATACCAAGGCCTGACACAGCCCTCTTCCAGCTCATGGACAGGCTGAACATGCAGAAATAATTTCCGAGGGCTGTATTCTAGAACAGTTTCTATCTTTCGAATGTTCCACAGAACAAACACTTTTAAAATTTGTAGAAGTCAGGTGATTTGGAACTAAATTAATAAATAAAGCAAATAAGTTGCAATAAAGCCTCTGGCAATGTGCGATCATGTGCTAAAGAGGGGAAGGAAAGCTCAGGCACGGATCTTGATAAATGTTGAGCTATTATGAGCGTGTCACTATTATTTATTTATGAACAGTTGGGGTGTGTTGTTACTGTCAATTGAGAAGCATGAGCAATAGGTAGACAGACTGCAGTAAGTCATATTAATTCAGTTATAAGGCAGAGCAAGTTAGTAAATGCACACAGTCTCGGATTCTTTTCTTCATTAAGTTAATGAGAGGACAAGCCTCAAATGGTACAATAGCATCAGCAAATTACATGGGGACAGGCTGGTAATCTGGACTGATGGTCTGTTACTATACAAAGCACTTCTCCCCCGTCTACTCTGATACAAATCTCAGTGAGCTGAATGAGACTTACTCCTATTTGAGTATACAGTAGCTACAGAGTAAACTGCAGCTTCAGCGCAATTGGCTTTTAAGTTATTAACAGATAAATTCAGGCACCCATTTACTAGCAGATGGTAAGAGTTTAGTAATTCCTACATATGAGGGAAGACACCCTCGGATTGTCAATTGTTCAAAATCTATCATCACCTATTGAATAGCAGAGTACCGGTAATTTAGAGACAGAACCTTAAAATAATACAACCTTCCCAAGATTTCATTTCTAGAGCCTTCACTGTGTGAGCTAAATATTGAAAAATATCTCCTGGCAGATAGCAGCTATAAATATTTCTATAAAACTGGCCAAATCCAAAAGTTGTACATGGCCCCCATGCTGCTGTTTCTCTCCCAATCCTGGATTTCCCAAGGATGCTGCTGCCAAATTTTATCTCTCATTGAATTAAGGGCAAATAAAATAATTTGATTAATTTGCACCCAGCTCTATCCTGAATGATGCCAAAGTGGTAATTCCACTTTAATTATAATTAATTTACAGTGGCTGTGGCATGAACAACAAAGTAGATACAAAGAAACAAAGAATAGCTAATAGGCTTTTTAATGAGCCTTTTCACACATACATTTCAAAACCAACAATTTACCAGATCTTTAATCCAAAAGCAAGTAAAAGGCAAATGAGCCAGCCTCCCCCAACAATTAATTTCTCAGGTTCCTGATACATAATTTGATAAGTTCCTCATTAATTCACCCCATCAATCACTATTACTTTAAAATAAAAAATATATGATGTAAGAGTCCATTCCAGGGAAGATTAAAATAGTGAGTAACTGTGGAATGGGCAAAAAACAGGGAAAAGAAAAATGGAACTAAGAGTATAGAGAAAGTTTAAAGAAGACAGAGAAGGAGGTTTGGGAATAAATTTAGGTTGCTAAATAGCATCTACTGAAATGGAGCGAACATTTATAGCATTCCACTCCTCTTTACATCTTTTTTAATGAAGCCATAGCTAAAGAGTTAAAATCCACACCAAAGAAAGCACAAGCATAGCAGTGACCATATGGCATGATTAAAAATTTTGGGAACTGCTGCAAATAAGCTATACTTCAACTGTTCTCATCTCTTGCTTGGCTGATAGCCATATTGGACATGGCTTTACGGCTAGGCTGCAAATCCACTGCCCAGGGAGCCTGCAAATCTGCTGCCTTGCAGCTGTATGATGGCTTTAATCAACAATTATGGAAGTGCTGAGAATGGAGCAATATTCTTCTCTCTGTATGGCTTCCTGCAAATCCAAAAGGTGTCACTGACTTAATCAGCTTTTAAATATCTCTCTCTGCAAGATAAGATTGAGGCAGCTCTATAAAGAATATATTTCAATCTCGGTTCACAGAAAAAAAGTGGGGGGGGATGGAGTGTATGGAAAGAAACACATATATGCCCACAAATCAGTAATCAGCTATGTGCAGGAGTGGTAATGGGGTGGTAAGAACCACAAAGTTAATTGTCCATGGACATGGAATGATAGGGAGCTATGGTGCGTGGATTTATCTTCACTGCACAGGAAGAGACAGGAGAGGAAATTAAGGAGACCTGTTTCCAGGGATTAGGTTGGCAACCAGCCTTGAATGCTTTCTTATCCAGGCACCCACTAGCATTCCTTCAATGATAACATGATGGTGACCAAGATGTATAGGACAATTATAGAGATGTGATATGGAGGGAGGTAGTGAGCTGTGGCTTGTACAACTTGATTTCCACTGTTATGGGGGCAACAAACACTAAGCGACATTTCAGATGTTACAGCCACAGCATGGAGAATGTTGTGATCACTGAGTTTGTTAATGCATTTATTTATTAAGAGGACATTGCACTAATTAATGCCATACAGATACCGTACGATAACAGCACTAGATTCAGAGAGCATTGGGATGTCACAGTGCAGCCATGTACTGTATATGCACGGTTCAGTGAATAACAGTTGTAATGCTGTTGCAATCAGCCATGCGTATTTATTGTACACCAACATCATGTTTTAAAGAAAGCGCAAAGCAGCAAGCTCTATGAAAGATTATCCAAAAGAAAAGGAAACACAGACTTAAGTCTGATATGGACAATCACTGCATCCCTTTCTAATAGTCATAATCACCAATCTCATACAATGTTTGTATTCATCTTACTATGCTTTGTATAGGATAGTTCTCTTTTTGACATTTGCATCTAGGTATGTAGCTGATAATACATTAGCTTACACGCAGAGCATTCTGTTTGGATGGGTGCCATTCAATTATTATTCAGAAATAGTGTCTGTTTAAGTATTACTAATGTATTAACTGCCCTTTGTACCAATTTCATTCACCCACTCAATCAAATCTGAGGATATCAACCAAACACTGAATTTGTGGTCAAATTTCAAGTGTGTATTTTCAACGTTGAAGTCAACATCTCAATCACATTTAGCATTTAAAGTTGCCATGTTGTTTTTGTTCTTGCTTTAATATATGTCAGAGTTTTCTTGGCAGACTGGTCTGACACCGATTAAATAGGCATGGATTTTTAGTAAGTGGTTTTATTATAGAAAAGCAAAGGTGCTACGGTACTGTGAAAAAAATCCAATGATTGCTGTCTATCAGATGCGACCCCTATTTATAGTGAGATCTATCTTCAAATGCTTGTATATTTTTCTTCTATCCAAACTATATAATAGACTGAGGGAGCCTTAGTACAGAAGGCCTGTTTTCCCTCTGTCTGCTGTTAATTTGATCTCAGGACTTTTTCCTTTTATTGAGTGAGAAGCAACTGTCATGTTATCAATACATAATTCATCAACTCCCTTTCCCAGACTGAACACTAGCAAGTCAGAGCTGCTGTGGATGTACTGTACTATTAAGGTCTTCTAATACTACCAGAGTAACTTCAGAATGGGCAAGCACTATCCATCACCCCTGCATCACAGCTCCTGCTAGTTCAGCTGGTTGAAGCTATAACCAGAGGGCCCTACTTCTTGATGTGCCAGTGTGCGGGCCAGAGGTTCTGGCAACCATAACTCATGCCCTTAGCACCACCTGCTTAGCCTACTGTAATGTGCTGTACTTGGGATCCCCTTAAAGAATATATGAAAACTGCAGTTGGTTCATCATCATGCATCAGCCTGCACACTTTCAGGTTGCTAGCATTAGGAGCACATAATACTAGTTTTGTGGACCCTGTATTGGTTGCCAATTAGTTTTTGGGTCCAATATAAGGTATTTCTTTTGACCTATAAATATCTTCATGACCACCTTCTCCAGCCAGTTTTGGCCCAACCAGCTAGATTTACCAGGGAGAGAGCTCTGCAAATGCCATACTTTCAGGCGGTTGAACATGTGAGGCAAGGAGGAAGCCTCCCTGTGGAACTCAGGCTTTGCCGTTCTTTTGAAGGCTGGATTGTTTTCGAGAGAGCTTTCCCTTGTTTTGTGTTGTTTCAATTTAACTTGATGCTGCCATCTTTTTAATCTCTTTATTGTTGTAGTGCTGTTAGGCTATTATTTTCGTATTGTATATTCTTTTTTTCTATGTGAGCTGCCAAGAGTCATTTTGAATGTGGCAGCATAGACAAATATTGAACAAACAAACAATGAATAAAGCTCTCCCCAGAAGCTATTGGACCATCTTCCCTTTTTGGAGAGCTTATTGAAAAGATGGAGTAGCTACTTTTCTGTCTAATTGCTATCCCAAACTCTCTTAACTAAACCTCTTCCTAACTCTTCAATCAGCTACTAACTCTAAGGAGTAGTTCTTCCATTTTGTACAGATTTATTAAGTCTCCAAACATTTCTAGTTACAGACAGTCTAGCTTTATTTTGGTTATATCCAAATTCAGAACCAAAATTGAACTTACTTTACTCCTTGCATTAATGCAAAAACATAAATAGAATTATAGGATATGATAGGATAGCATCAAGATCACATGAAGTGTTAATACCCCTTTATAATGACTTGGTAAGGCCACACTTGGAATACTGCACTCAGTTTGGGTTGCCACGATGTAAAAAAGATGTTGAGACTCTAGAAAGACTGCAGAGAAGAGCAACAGAGATGATTACGGGACTAAAGGCTAAAACATATGAAGAATGGTTGCAGGAACTGGGTATGTCTAATTTAATGAAAAGAAGGACTAGGGGAGACATGATAGCAGTGTTCCAATATCTCAGGGGCTGCCACAAAGAAGAGGGAGTCAAGCTATTCTCCAAAGCACCTGAAGGCAGGACAAGAAGCAATGGGTGGAAACTAATCAAGGAGAGAAGCAACTTAGAACTAAGGAGAAATTTCCTGATAGTTAGAACAATTAATTGGTGGAACAACTTGCCTCCAGAAGTTGTGAATTCTCCAACACTGGACATTTTTAAGAACAGATTGAATAGCCATTTGTCTGAAAAGCTATAGAGTTTCCTGCCTGGAGGTTGGACTAGAAGACCTGCAAGGTCCCTTACAACTCTGTTATTCTATTCTATTCTATTCTATTCTATTCTATTCTATTCTATTCTAGTCTAGTCTAGTCTAGTCTAGTCTAGTCTAGTCTAGTCTAGTCTAGTCTAGTCTAGTCTAGTCTAGTCTAGTCTAGTCTTCAGTTCTACAAACAGAAGAGTAATTTTACACAATACTAACCTTTGAACTGAATGTGCTAGAATCTCTAGTTGTGTGCACGACAACCATTTTCCATAAAATTTTTACAGTCCACCTTTACCTTTGGCAAGGATGCTCAGCCAGCTGCCCTACAAACTGTATCCCTTCCGGCAACTTGAATTCTCCTTGCTAGCTCTTCTATATCCTTGTCTTTGCCAGTTGTTAGATGCGCTTCCTGATCTGCTTCTCAGGAGCTACTGAAGATGGAACACTTTAGAAGAGGGTTGAATTGAACAGTTTGTTATCATCGCTTTAATTCCTCTCATGTTGAATTGCTTATATTCCTCTAATTATTGGTATTGATATGGTTTTGTTGTTGTTTACTATCACTTACTGTACTGTCTCCTTGTCTTGTTGTAACTCTGATTATCTGTTGTTTTATTTTATTTACATTGGTTGTGAATATTGTTTTCTAAACTGATCTAAGTCTATATTGATGCAGCAATAAACAATAGAATAAATGAACCGATGTTCTAAGGTAGCATGAACAATTTTTACTGGGGAGGGAATGAAGGCTGTAATGCATTGGTCACATTACACATATGGGTGAAGTTGCATTTGCACAAGGATCTTTTAGGGTTTTCTTTGTTTATCTGTGCAGTTCCCATGTTAGGGCTTGTAGAATTATGTATGCCCTGTGATGGAATGGTATGAAATACTGGTTATAAATGTTCCTGGCTGCAGATTGCCAAGTCCAATTTTAGTCCTACTAGTAATTATTCCTGTTACAGATTATCATGAAGCCGCTAAATTGGACTGTGTGTTTTTTTCAAATGCCAAGACAACATAAATTTACATTTATACATTTACTTTAGCTTTGCATGATTTTCTAGAACAAAAATAATGTCTATGAAAAATGATTTCATCTGGATGTAAAAGAGAGGAATGTCTGGCGATGCAGCTAATCATGCATATGCATGTTCATGGGGAATAAAAAGTGCCTTTCAGTGTGCAAAGTCATTCTGCACATGTTGCAAATGAAAAGAAAAACAGGGAAGAAAATAAACTGGCAAGAACAAGCCAAGTGTCACTTTGGAAATTAATTGAAGAAATTCTGTACGAAACATCAGAAGACAAATAGCTTAGAATGCTGGGCATAACCGTTTTATGGAAGACTTAATAAATGGGAAAGGGAAAATATGCCTCCAGCTAATTAAAAGCATGATGAAACTAATCTGTCTAGGAGGCCATTCTCAGATAGCGACTGTAGGTTTCTTCCAACAATGGTACATCTTCTTGAAAAAAAAATGTGTGTGTGTGTCTGTGTGTGTCTGTTCTCAGTACACAGAGAACATTTTATCATTCAAAGATTAAAGGCTTCCTTATTTAATTCCAATTAGGAAGCTAAAGGCTTAATTTTTACATTCTCCACTGATTGTTCGAAGCACTAACACATTATAATTTGAATGACACTAAATACAGCCTAGTGCCTCCATTCTAGCATAATGTCCTGACACCAGCAAGAACATGCTTGGCTGACATGACGTCCTTCTCCTTATCTCCTTGCCAAAAAAGAGAAGAAAGCAGAAGTTCCAATCTTTAGAAAGGATTACTAAAAATGTCTTTGGGCCTCCTGGAATGCAGAGGATGGCTCCAAAATTGAAATATGTTGTGAGAGTATTTTTCCCATCTTTTAAGTGTTGAGTAAGCTCTCTAGCACTTACTCAACCCCAGGGAAGTAGCAGCTATTATTTGCAGGGTTTCTGCACAATGTAATGATGCTTTTATTCTGATGCATTAGTTGTTGCTTTCTTCTGAAGCAAACAACAACAGCTGAAGCAAAATCGCTGCAGGAATGGTTTCTTTGAGATTATATAATCTTTTTGTTAGTGATAAAAAAAAAACAACCTCCAGCTAAATCAAATACTCCAGATATGACAGCCCCACAACAGGACAAGTAAGCTATTCAATTCAAGTTTACATGAGCGGTATTCTCAAACGGCATATTTGGGACACTGATTTTCAAATCAGCCTAAGTCTGTTTCCGAGCTTTGCAAGCATGGGGAGGCTTTTCAGCTGGAGGTATGCCAGCCGCCTTTCATCTATCAGAGTCTTGAAAAATTTCAGAAGGTTTTCATGTTCCCCAGGCTGGATGCACTTCCTTCTGCTATTTTGTTGGAGTGCAACAAAATATTCCTGTGCCTCAGTGTCATTGAGGAAGAGCTTGGTGGAATCCAGGAGGCTCATGTTCTTTGATTACTTTTTACAAGGCCTTTAGACAATGGTTATTTATCCTATCTTGAAAAAAAATCCTTGGCAGAAAGCATGACCTCTACTTGTTCCTCCACTTGTTTGACCATTACTCAGTTGTATCCTTTTGGACTGGCCAATTTGGTGCTCTGATATGGAGTATCCATTTCTCCTTGTGCTTAGAAATTTTATATTAATTTTCCTTCTTTTTAAACCTATACATCTGCATTTTTTAGTCCCTTCTGATGGCTGGCCTTATGACCACAATAAAGATTTGATTTGATTATTATACAGGAAGAATTTACTTTTTTATTTCTTCATTCATACCCCAACAGTATAGCAATACTAGCAGCTATTGTAATATCCATTCTCCAAAGGTCCACACAAATGAGTGTATCAATAGAAGAGAATATTTGTCGCTCAGAGTTGAATTGTGGGTCCTTTGTGCATTCTAAGCTTAGTTTGGTTTCTTGCAGATGTTTCATTACCAAACTAGGCAACATCATCAGTGCTAGATGTCAGTGGGGTTTGTATCAGGGGTGGGTTCTACTCAGTGGTGGGATTCAAGTAATTTAACAACTGGTTCTCTGCCCTAATGATTTCTTCCAACAACCAGTTTGCCAAACTGCTCGGAAAGTTAACAACCGGTTCTCCCGAAGTAGTGCGAACGGGCTGAATCCCACTACTGGTTCTACTTACCTTTACCACCGGTTTGCAATGGGATCATGCTTCTACGCATGCACAGAAGCTTCTGCGCATGGCCGGATCACTGATGCTGACATCTAGGGCAGTGGGTGGGGCCTCCCGCCGGTTTTACTGTCGGTTCTTGCGAACCAGTCCAAACCGGGGGCAACCCACCACTGGTTTGTATCCATTCCGAGCATAACAGTGTCAATAGACATTGGTAGCAATTGGAGATTGAAAATACCATTCAGTAAAGCTCCATATGACAGATAATCTGGCAACTCCTTCTTTCTTTGTTGGATTGCAGCCATATAAAGTTGCAAGGAAAGAGACTTTTGAAGTTGTAGACCAGCTGGGTGGAAGCTGTAATGTTTAAGTTCCATATGTCAAACAAGATCTTTGATGCCTGCTTAGAGCTGAAGTTTTCAGGATATTGTATGCTCCTCCAATGATCAGCTATGCAAGCAAAGCTAGATATATCCAGAATGCAACAGGAACAAGAATCTATTACATGCAGCCATGCAACTTTCTATTCAAGTAAGTTACAGGTATATTGTAACTGCTTTTTTTTTAGCCCAAATTAGCACACCACCTGTTGGATACTGAATGCAGCAAAAAAGAAAAAACAACATACTTCACCCATAATTAAGATTCCTCTGTAACCTTTTTTTTCTTGAATCTGAAAAAAAGTAACATACGCTGTGCTAAGAGACAAATATTATCTATTAGATATAACTCAGTGACAGTAATTATAGCTACAGCATTTATTAACTACATAGTTTGGAACAGCAGCATTTTTAGCTTTTGAGATGCCCAAAATATTAGAACAGCTGGTTAAATCTAAACTAAGATTATTCTATTAGTTTCTATAGATATTTGTTATGAATAAATCGATTTGGTATGCAGATGTTAAGATTCCTATATTACCAAGCAATGGAAAAGTACCTTAACTCTTATATCTAGAGTGTCAATGGACCTTAAAATACAAACTGTACAAAAAATAATATTTAGAATGTATTGGACTTCATTCTATCTGCATAGAAAAGGATTGTCTAGGATAGCATTTTGCTGGAGATATAATAAGGACAATGCTTTTTTGAAACACATGCTTTTACAATGTCCTATACTTACTGACTTTTAGAGGAAAGTAGTAGACTCTATAAATTTTCGTTATATACTATAAGGGCTCAATCAATGGATTAAAATGCCAAATCCAATCTAAATATCTGATTGATTGTATAATCAAGCATAATAATTCTTATTATTATAATGAAGAATAACGTAACTATCAAATGTCCTCTGGTAATGTTCCACTTTTCATGCCATCTGGAATACTACCAAAGAAGGGACAATATAATGTATAAAGGAAAGCTGTTCCATACGATCAGGGCCATAAGCAAGATATAATGTCTCAGAAGTGGGGAATAACCAACCTGAATTATCCAGGGCCAATCTTAAGGGTCATCTGGCTGGAAGAGGCAGTCCAAAAGCAATTTTCCCTTTTCCTACTAACCCTAGTAACCTACTACTAACCTATCTACTAACCCTAGTTCAGGAGTATATGAGATGGTTCAGCTTACCTGAAGGACAACAGGTTGGGGAAAGCTAACCTGAGAAATATGGAAGGAAATATTGGCACTGTTACCCTTTTGCTTCCCCCCACCCCCACATTAGACAGAATACCTTTCGGAAAAATCATGTTATTTTCCCATAGAAGTCAACCAGAATATTTTTTACTTGTATACTCTTATAGTGTGCCATAGTCTCCTAGAGTAACAAAAGGGAAAAAGGCATTTATTACCAATTGTTTGCTTAGATTCCTGTGCTTTTAGGCATGCTGGCTGGGGAATTCTGGGAGTCCAAGTCCACATATCTTAAAATTATCAAGTTTGAAAAACACCAGGATATAGGAACTAGAACTGTGGGCTGCCGAGTTTTATAACTGATGTGCAGAAAAGTTACTTTTGGTGCAAGTAGAGGAACTGCTTTCTAAAAATTCTGCCCTCAACTTTTCTTCCTATTATTACTATCAGTTTTCTTCCAGATGAGTTTACATTCTTTGATTGCCCTTTAAGTCTAGCAAAATGGAAGGGAATCATTGCTGTGTCACATAAAGCAAATCATTGTGAACAATATTTTTTCTGT
Source organism: Pantherophis guttatus (assembly GCF_059756535.1). Lineage (NCBI taxonomy): Eukaryota > Metazoa > Chordata > Lepidosauria > Squamata > Colubridae > Pantherophis > Pantherophis guttatus. The sequence continues at coordinate 213,655,528 of NC_142064.1, forward strand.
TTCCTTCTCTGTCCCTCTCCCATGGGGGGGGGGAGGAATTCACAGAAGCCTTCAGGAGATTGAATTTGAGGCTAATTCCACTGTCATCTTTGCACCTCAGAACAAACAACCTGCCATTGGCATTAACAGTCTGATCAGATCTGATGTTGCAGAGGTGCAAGTCCAGAGACATGCTTTACACGGGGAACAGAAGAGTCATTGTACTCACCCATCTTGAAAGGCATCTGTTTTCAAAGTGACTTAAGTTTGGGTTGCTGCAGGGTAGAAACAGGGCTTGTGTTTCACCTCTTTGTGTATTTGTTTTTCCTTTTCGGTGTCTTTTTTAAAAAATCTAACAAAGAATGAAAGTGAAAGGCATTTTCAAGCTTCCCACACAAAGTTATGTATAAAAATAACAAAGGCAGGATTTTTTGAAAAATCTTTAAAAATATTGCCTGTAGACCACTATAATCTATGCCTTCAACCACCTGAGATCATAAAAGTCAAATCCACTTAAATCAAATCATAGCAACATTAGATACTTGGAATTATATATCACATTTGAGATTACTGGGTTCTCGTCTTATTATTCTAGCTTCTTTCTCTTACTGCTGCAGGATCTAGGTAGACCTGAAGAAGAAGGTCAAACCCTGCCCTTTTGGATATCCTATTGTTTGCTTCTGTCAAAAACTTGGGTGAATGTGATGACCAGAGAAGTTGACACAACCTCTGCTAAATGTTTTCTATTATAGTGCCAAGTTCTAAATATCCTACTGGAGGATGATGAAATAAATTAGGAAATTATCGGAATACAAGGGAGATCATACAGATCTCTTACTGGCTCATTGTGACATATTTGTGAGATACTTCATGGATAAAAAAATAATTGTTCTTATCAATACCTAAGATTTGGCATTTTGATCTGTAAAGATTCAGGGCCCCTTCTGGTCAGTTTTAGAAAGGATGTAGACAAGATGCTTAGTAGAGATGCTGATAGGTTCCAGAGGGAGCTTGGGCCAATTCCTGAAACTCTGGCTCATGACTCGGCTGAAGATCTGGTGGCTGCCTGGGATAGGACGGCCGCCAGTGCTCTGGACCGAGTCGTGTCTTTGCGGCCTCTGACCCGACGCCGAACCTGCCCGGCCCCTTGGTTTTCCAAGGAGCTGAGGGAGATGAAGCGCCGGAAAAGATGCCTAGAGAGCGGTTGGAGGGCTAGTCGCTCCGAATCCGACCGAACACTAGTTAGGTCTCATATTAAGACCTATCTAGTGGCAATAAAAGCGGCAAAGCGTAACCACTTTTCCTCTCTTATTGCATCGGCAGATAACCGCCAAGCTGCCTTGTTTAGGGTGACTCACTCCCTCCTACATCAGGGAGCGCGGGAAGACCCCTTGCAAGGGCAGGCTGAGGATTTTGCACAGTATCTGCACGATAAAATCGCTCAGATTCGGGAAGGCTTGGACTCTGACTGGGTAGATCCTGGCAGGGTGACTGAGGCTGGTCTTGAGAATGTTACCTGGGATGAGTTCGACCCTGTGACTCCTGAGGACGTGGACAGGATCCTGGGGAGGTTAAACGCAACCACATGTTTATTGGACCCATGCCCCTCCTGGCTGGTACTGGCCACTCGGAAGGTAACACGAGGCTGGCTCCAGAGGATTATAAATGCTTCTCTGAGAGAGGGTTTCTTCCCTCCCGCCTTGAAAGAGGCGGTGGTGAGGCCCCTCCTCAAGAAGCCTTCTCTGGACCCGGCCGTTTTGGCAAACTACCGTCCGGTCTCCAACCTTCGCTTTGTTGCGAAGGTTGTGGAGAGTGTGGTTGCGCGACAGCTCCCACAGTACCTGGATGAAACCATCTATCTAGATCCATGCCAGTCCGGCTTCAGGCCTGGGTACAGCACGGAGACGGCATTGGTCTCATTGGTGGATGATCTCTGGAGGGCTCAGGACAGGGGTTGTTGCTCTGTTCTTGTCCTGTTAGACCTCTCAGCGGCTTTTGATACCATCAACCATGGTATCATGCTGCGCCGGCTGGAGGGATTGGGGGTGGGAGGCACCGTGTTGCAGTGGTTCTCCTCCTATCTCTTTGACTGGTCGCAGTCTGTGTTGGCAGGGGGGCAGAGGTCGACCTCGAGGCGCCTTGCTTGCGGGGTGCCGCAGGGGTCTGTCCTCTCACCGCTCCTGTTCAACATTTATGTGAAGCCGCTGGGTGAGATCGTCCGTGGTTTTGGGGTGCGATACCATCTGTACGCTGATGACACTCAACTGTACATCTCCATCCCAGACCACCCCAATGATGCCCTCAAAGTGATGTCCCAGTGTCTGGAGGCCGTGCGGGTGTGGATGGGGAGGAACAGGCTTCGGCTCAACCCTTCCAAGACCGAGTGGCTGTGGATGCCGGCGTCCCGGTATAGCCAGCTGGTGCCATCGCTGGCTATTGGGGGCGAGTCACTGACCCCCACAGAGGGGGCTCGCAACTTGGGCGTCCTCCTGGACACACGGCTGTCTTTAGAAGAGCATATGACGGCCGTGGCCAGGGGGGCTTTTTATCAGGTTCGCCTGATACGCCAGTTGCGCCCCTTTCTGGATCGGGACTCCTTGTGCACAGTCACTCATGCCTTGGTCACGTCACGCCTGGACTACTGCAATGCTCTCTACATGGGGCTCCCCCTGAGGAGCACCCGGAGGCTCCAGCTGGTGCAGAATGCGGCCGCGCGGGTGATAATGGGAGCGACGTGGCGCTCCCACGTAAAACCTCTCCTGCGCGAGCTGCATTGGCTCCCGGTGGTCTTCTGGGTGCACTTTAAGGTGTTGGTTCTCATCTTTAAAGCGCTCCATGGCTTAGGGCCAGGGTATTTGCGAGACCACCTGCTGCTACCGATAACCTCTCACCGGCTAATACGCTCTCACAGAGAGGGCCTCCTCAGGGTGCCGTCGGTCAGGCAATGTTGGCTGGCGGCCCCCAGGGGGAGAGCCTTCTCTGTGGGGGCACCCGCCCTGTGGAATGAGCTGCCTCCTGGAATACGATTGATCCCGGACCTCCGGACCTTCCGTAAAGCCCTGAAGATGTTTTTATTCCATCAAGCCGGCCTAGCCTAAATGGTTTTTAATTGGGATTTTAAATTTTATGGATTTGGGGGTTTTAAATTGGGAAGCTAGTGATTTAATTCTTTTTAATTATCTTAACTTTTGTATTTGTATGTTTTTTAATTTTGGCTGTTCACCGCCCTGAGTCCCTTCTGGGAGAAGGGCGGTATACAAATTAAATTAATAAATAAAAAATAAATAAAAAATAGAGTTCAGGAATAGATTTTCTGTCTTAAATTTACAGTTGATATGAAACAGTTTTCAAGATCCATTTAATTGGGGTATGGACCTTTTGGTAGAAAATGTTTTGATCACTCTGTTGTAATTTTTCCTGGGGCAGAAAAGGGGAGTGTGACCCCACTGAATACTATCAGCCATGATATTCTTCTGGAGAGATTCTCTAAATTCAGAGTGGGTAGAACAGCATTCACCAGAAGATGGTGCTGGAGGACCTCTGTTCAATTCTACAGAGATGACCCAAATGCACTTTTGCTGCTTTTAAATCCATCTCTATCACAAGAGGCAGAAATGTTCTCTGTGCAAGAAGGTGCCTTTTACCAATTTAGGCTGGCATGTCAGCATTAATACTACTTGGATAGAGCTAACTCTCTAACGTCATGTTTAAATTACTTCAAGCCTTTAACATAACCTTGAGCTGCCCTTGAAGATAATCTGGAAATTGCAGTTAGTATAAAATATTGCAGCAAAACTCCTGACTGGAGTTGGGCATTATGACTGCATTATATGACCAACATTTTACACAGACCATTTTTGTCATCTTTGGTGGGTCCCAGTTCACTTCCAGGCTCAATTCCAGAAGCTGTGAAGCTTCCTTGACTGGGATCTCAGTGTCTGTATTAATGCTTCCTCCCATTTACCTAGTACAAGTAGGTGGTCTAAGGTCCTCTTGAGACACACTCTGGGTGTCTTCCCATATTAAAGATGGCTACTTTGGTACCATCCAGTCTGCAAGACTGAAAAAGAAGCTATACCCTTAATAAATATCCCATTGCACTTGGAAACATATAGTAGTACAGGATCCAAACTGAGTTGGTCACTGGGACCAGCTTGGAAGACTAAATTTCTGGCCCTGGTGACCGACCCAGATTGGATCCTGCAACATTATCCTGGGACTCATATTTTTGGCTTCATTTGTGACCTGTAATCGTGACATTTCTTCCAGGTATAGAGTAGAAAACACTGGCTTGGTGGGAAATGAGTTGAAACATCTAGGAATGTCTTCAGTCACAGCTATCTGTTGTTTTGCCAGGAAATAGACACACAGATACAGGAAAATAAGTATTCAAGAGACCAGTGCCTGAGAAAGTCAGAGCCTATTTCCCTTTAAGAAAGTTGAAGAACAGATAAAGTTGAGCTTGAAAAAGCCCCCTAATGGAAATGGTACATAAAACTGAACAAAATGAAAAAAACCTGTGAAGATACTCCTCTTGACTGACTTCAGGTCAATACCTGAAAAAAATTGAAGACAAGGTGAACAGTGTCAAAACTTCACAATATCTTCAGATTGAATCCATCAGGAAAGAACAAAGGGGTTAAGATTAGCAGCACAAGAACAAGAACTAGGAACAAATGCCACAATAATTATTTTTGGAAAAAAAACATAGTGGAACTAATTGTAGATTATGTAAACAGAAAGACAAGAGTGTGGCAGAATTGCCTAGACAGATTGAAGACAAAAACAATACATTGAAAGTTATGTAAAATGTATGGATTTGATGCGCCCAATATTGATATGACTATAATACTGATAATGCTCCAGGATGACCATAAAAATGCTGTGGGATTTCTGAATTCAGAAAGACCAAAATTTAGAGCAAATGCATTGGATATAACATTAGTCTTTTAAAAAGCAAGTTTACTTACAGAAGTGCAGGATCAAATGATGGCAGAGTACTCCAGATGTATCTGGAAAAGATTGTAAAATATCAGGATTTAGCATCTGAAATGCAGATATTATGGAACAAGCCAGCAAACCATTTACCTGCCTACTGGGAAGGAAGGGAAAGGAAGGGAGAAAGATTTATGATGCTCCCTGACAGCTTCCTTTTCTCCAAGGAAACTCAATGGACAAGCCAGTAGGAAGTCAAAACTTGCTCCCATTCTCACTGGGGTTTTTTGGTTTTTGGTTTGTTTTTTGCCTACCCATGGTCTTTCTGTTTCTTTGTTTAGGTAAGGAAATATCTCTGAAATGATGACCCAATGGAGACACATTTCTAGTGTATTAAGAAAAGCTAGATTTAAAACTGGAGGAAGAAATATCAATAATTTGTATTATGCTGATTACACTACCCTGATAGCTGAAAATACAATAGATCTGCAAGCTCTAATGATAAAAGTCAACGAACACAGTGGAAAAAAATGGGACTAACATTAATTGTAAATAAGTCCAAACTAGTTACAACAGGTAGAACAACCAGTCTTAGAGTTGGCAATAATATTTGAAGGTATCAAAATGGTAGATAGTTTCTGCTTTTTAGGTCAAATATCAACAGTAAAGGAACAAGTGGTCAAGAAATTAGCTTCAAACTAGCACTTGATAGAGCATTCATGAAGCCCTTGGGAAATATAGTTAAATCCTGTGAAGTGTCTATACCCATTTATTTTCTTATTATTTTATATTTTATTTTATTTTATTTTATTTTATTTTATTTTATTTTATTTTATTTTATTTTATTTTATTATTTTTATACCGCCCTACTCCCGAAGGTCTCAGGGCGGTGAACAGCCACAAGATAAAAAATACATCATACAAAAGTTAAAAACCAATTTAAAAGTACATTAAATAATTTTGGCCCAAAAACGAATTTAAAAATTCGTTTTATAAATTTTATAAAACTTAAAAGCAAATTAAAAGGGAGAGTCAAGCCAGACCAGCCTGCTGGAATAAAAATGTTTTGAGGGCGCAGCAGAAAGTGCGTAAATCTGGGATCCTCTGTATCTCCGGGGGGAGCTCATTCCAGATGACAGGTGCCCCCACAGAGAAGGCTCTCCCCCTGGGGGCCACCAGTCGACACTGTTTGGCCGACGGCACCCTCAGGAGCCCCTCTCTATGGGAACGTACTGGTTGGTGAGAGGCTACTGGTGGCAGAAGGCGGTCTCGTAAGTATCCTGGTCCTAAGCCATGGAGCGCTCTAAAGGTGGTGACCAAAACCTTGAAGTGCACCCGGAAGACCACCGGGAGCCAGTGCAGCTCATGCAGGAGGGGAGTCACATGGGACCGATGTAACCACCCGCGCAGCTGCATTCTGGACCAGCTGGAGCCTCCGGGTGCTCCTCAAGGGGAGCCCCATGTAGAGAGCATTACAGTAGTCCAGGCATGAGGTGACGAGGGCATGAGTGACTGTATGTAACGAGTCCCGATCCAAAAAGGGACGCAACTGGTGAATCAGGCGGACCTGATAAAAAGTCCTCCCGGCCACAGCTGTCAAATGCTCTTCTAAAGACAGCCGTGAGTCCAGGAGGACACCCATGTTGCGAGCCCTATCCGTGGGGGCCAATGACTCGCCCCCACTAGTCAGTTATGGCACCAACTGACTATATCAGGATGTCGGAAACCACAGCCACTCGATCTTGGATGGGTTGAGTCTGAGTCTGTTTCTCCCCATCCAGATCCGCATGACCTCCAGGCACCGGAACATCACTTCAAGGGCATTATTGGGGTGATCCGGGGTGGAAATGTATAGCTGAGTATCATCAGCATACTGGTGATACTTCACCCCGAAACCACGGATGATCTCGCCCAGCAGCTTCACATAAATGTTGAACAGAAGGGGCAAGAGGACCGATCCTTGTGGCACCCCACATGCAAGGGGCCTCGGGGTCAACCTCTGCCCCCCTGTCAACACAGACTGCAACTGGTTGGAGAGAAAGGAGGAGAACCACCACAACACGGTGCCTCCCACCCCCAACCCTTCCAGCCAGTGCAGCATGATACCATGGTCGATGATATCAAAAGCCGCTGAGAGGTCTAACAGGACCAGAACCGAGTAGCAACCCCTGTCCCGAGCCCTCCAGAGATCATCAACCAATGCGACCAATACCCATAAAGATCAGAATCATGAAAACCATGGTGTTCGGTATGACACCCTATGGAAGTGAAAGTTTGATTTTGAAAGCGCAGGATAGGAAGAGTATCAACACTTTTGAATGTTGGCGTTGGAGACAACTCTTGAGAATACCATGGACAGCCAAGAAAGGCCTAATGCTTGGAAAAGTGGAGGAAAGATTAGAAGAGGATGACTAGCAACAAGGTGGAGAGGCTCAGCTACAGTGCTGGTGTGAACACTACTGGAACATCCAAAAGACCAGGTTAGAGATAGATTGACTTGAAGGAACTATCACTTTTACCTTGCTATGAACTTAATTTGTCTAGCTGTTGCTTTATTCCCATTCTATTGTTGGAATGCAGAGAATAATAATGGTATATTTACCATTAAGACTGATTGAGGCTCAGCTAAGCAAGTGGCAGGATCAGCAAAATCAATCCTTATCAGGGATTTCAACATAAATATTATCTTTCCCTAGTTTGTTTCTCCATTGGTCACTTCATTTTGTATCCTTATGACTCCAGTTTGTCAAATAACTCAAAACTTAAAAGTAATCTAGTGGCAAATCTTAGAGCTGACTGAAAATATTTTATAAATTTGTTTAGATAGGCAAAGGGCTAGTTAAATCTGAGAATTTTGTCCTCAATGGGAAAGGAAGGATAGAGCACTTTTAACAGATTCCCAGCTGAAAGACTATACATCAAGATGCTCTGCAATGAAGCACCATAAATCTTTATGAAATAACAGTTTGAAATAAAATAACATTGTTTATCTGCTGCTCCACTGGTTTTGCCTGTATGATAATGTCTCATACGTTATAAAAAGTACTGTGTGATTGGATGAATAATGTATTTTTAAAATCCTGAATCTTGACAAAGTACTTAACTATGTAAGTAGCTGTGCTCAACAGGCTCTGTGTAATGTATGCTGTTGGGTACCAGCTATCTATCTTGTCTGCAAATAAATACAGTAATACTTTAACCCAGGTTGCAGGATGCAATTTCACAGCCCCTGTCACCTTAGAAACAAAATAGCTTACTAAACGAAAACGCAAGTATTCAAGGGGAATAAAAATATAGTGGAATAGAAGTTTACACTGGAATAGCAAATTCCACTTAATCCATATCCAGTTTTATTTAAGAAATCTGTCTTGTGAGAGGAAAGTAACACAATTGGATGCCATAGCCTTTTTATTCGGTAAATGTGGCTCTCTTAATGACCCCACAGATACCACAAGTTAAAAATAGGCATGCTGGCATCCCATCACTCTCTATGAAAGAGCTTAGTTCTTTCACTAAAGTCCATGAAATCTGGAACTTCTGAACTCAGACTGGAATTGAGGGAAGCTTTGGTTTCATTTAGGAAGGAAGCCGTATCCCCCATTTAACCAATATTTCTCCTGGTTGCTGTTCTATGACACAGGATCAGTGGTGGGTTCCTCCCAGTTCCACCTGGTTCCGGTGAGCCAGTAGCGGTGACGATATGACATCACCGAACCGGTTCTGCCCCCTGCCCCACCCCCGTCTCCCCACGTTATTCTTACCTTTTATTTGGCCCCACCCCCAATCTATTGCTGCCTCCTGAGTCCCAGCTGATCTGCTAGAAGAAAAAAAGCTGTTTAAACTCTTGCCATGGAGCTTCAAAGGGCCGCCCTACAGCTGATCAGTGTTAAAAGGCAGTGTGCTGGTAGACCGGTGCCTCCAAAAACAAATGAATAGACTGGTGCCTGCAAAAATAAATGGGTAGACCAGTACCTGCAAAAATAAATGAGTAGACCAGTGCCTGCAAAAATAAATGGGTAGATAGGTGCCTCCAAAAACAAATGAGTAGACCGGTACAGCTGTTAAAAGTCTGGTAGATCGTAACCTCTGCTAAATCCTAAAGAATTGTCACATGACCATCAAGCCGCGCCCACAAAATAAGCCAAACCCACAGAACCGGTAGTAAAAATTTTAGAACCCACCCCTGCACAGGATGCATCAATTTCTAGGCTCTATTCAAACATCCCAATGCACGTTTTTTCTAGGCATTCAACATTTAATTACAAGTCAACATATATTTGAGGCTTCAAAGGATTAACACAGGAAGATTTATAAAAGATTAAAAGGTTTTTTTCGGTCTTTAAAAGAGATTATTTAGATCATTCAAGGGCCCAATCAGGCTTATAAGTACAGATCTAACAAAGCCATAGAAAGTATGTTATCTCTAGGGTTGCTTTTCCCCTCTTGCTCTTCAAGATAAGTGTTTTTCTCTTATTTTTACTAAACTTTTTACTAAATCCTTACAAAAATCTGATTCTTCAAAATTGCTTATTATTTTGTAGGGAGTTTCTTTTCCAGGATTCCCAGTGAACATGAGTTCAGGAAAAAATGCTAGTTGTATCAGTGTTTAGTTTAGTTTAGTTTAGTTTAGTTTAGTTTAGTTTAGTTTAGTTTAGTTTAGTTTAGTTTAGTTTAGTTTAGTTTAGTTTAGTTTAGTTTAGTTTATTGTCATTGCACCTCGTACAACGAAATTAAATGCCATCTTCAGTGTACATTATAACTATAAAAATAAAATACAAACACACATCCTTCACATTCTATACAATTGAATTGAAAACCCGATATTGCATTAATATTGCACTATACAGTAGAATTCAATATAGTTCCCTGGGATAGAAGCTGTTTTTCAGCCTATTTGTCCTTGTTTTTATTACCCTGTACCGTCTGCCAGATGGTAAAAGTTCAAAAAAAGGGTGCCCAGGATGAGATGGATCTTTAAGAATGTTTTGAACTTTCTTAAGGCAGCGGGAGCTATAAAGCTCTTCCAAAGAGGGGAGAGGGCAACCAATGTTCCTCTGGGCAATGACATTAACCCTCTGGAGTGCTGTCCTATCTGCCACTATGCAATTGGCAAACCATACACAGATGCAGTAAATTAAAATACTCTCTATGGTGTAGCGGTAGAAGGTCACCAGCAGTTTTTCATTCAGTTGTTGTTTCCTGAGAAGTCTCAGGTAGTATAATCTCTGCTGGGCTCTTTTGACCAGTGCTGCAATGGGAGTGCCCAGGTCAGGTCCTCTTTTATGATAACACCCAGAAACTTAAAACTGGCCACTTGATCCACTCGGTCTCCATTGATAAGCAAGGGCTGGATATCCGATCTATTCCTTCTATAGTCCACTATAAGCTCCTTGGACTTATTGGTGTTAAGGACCAAGTTATTGTCTCCAGACCACAAAAGCAACCAGTCCACCTCATCTCAATAGGCAGACTCATCCCACCCCCAGAGATGAGTCCCGCCACTGTTGTGTCATCTGAAAATTTAGTAATAGTATTACTAGCATGAGTGGAAATGCAGTCATGCACATAAAGAGTATAGAGTAAGGGACTCAACACACAACCCTGTGATGTGCCAGTGTTAAGAATAAGGAGAGATATGAAGAGATATGATTACCTAATCTGACCTTCTGAGAGCGGCTAGACAGGAAATCCATAATCCAAAGGCAGATTGAATAAGAAAATCCAAGATCCATAAGTTTAGACACTAGTCTATGTGGAAGTATTGTGCTAAATGCAGAGCTAAAATCTACAAAAAGCATCCTCACATAGCTCCCCACCCCACTGTTCCAAATGAGTCAGAGCAGTGTGAAGAGTGATGGCTATAGCATCCTCTGTAGATCTATTTCTTCTGCATGCCAATTGGTTTTTATCAAATGTATGTGGAAGACCAGAAATAATGTGCCAGCAGACCAATTTTTCAAAACACTTCATGATGATAGGAGTGAGTGCCACTGGTCTGCAATCATTGAGGTTATTGATAGGGAACTTCTTTGGCAGCGGAACAATGGTGGAAGCCTTCAAACAAGATGGAATAGTGGACTGGGATAAAGACCAATTGAAGATTCTGGTAAAGACTCCAGCCAACTGATAAGCACAGTCTTTAAGCACTTGGCCAGAGATATTGTCAGGATGGGCAACCTTTCTAGGGTCCACAGCCCTCAGAATGCTCCTCACCTCCTGTTCCTCCACAATGTGGTGGGAGCTATAATGGGCTAGTGGCTGTATTTTAGCTGTCTCTGATGTCTCCACTTCAAAGCGAGCAAAGAAATGATTCAGCTCCTCTGCCAACAAAGCATCCCTCTCAGCAAGGATTACATTGGTTGTTTGATAGTTGGTAGAAAGTTCCCTAGAACCTAAGAAATTAGGGTCACCTTAGACTAGTTGCTGTAGAGCTTATCTGTTTATTTATTAGATTTATCTGCTGCCTTTCTTCCCAAAAGCTTGAGTGGCCTTAAACTTTTGGGCACATTCCCAAAACTCTGAGCACCTGCAGTGCCTCGCTTCAGTTACTGCTTTAGTATTGTTTTCCACAGTCCATAACATTGTCAAGACTAAGTTTCATTTCATTGTGAGGACTCCTTTTATTCTTGCAACAGAAGGAAGAAATGTACTGTAGTTCAGGATGTGTGAGGCTAGAATATATAGTGAACTTGTTGAGCTCACCATCATCCTTATGAGACTCAGGATGCTTTTAAAAAACCACCAGTTGCCTTTACAATACACACTTTTAAGGAAGCCTGTCAGAAGATAGTAGAAATTAAATTTTAGCCTTTTACCCCGACAGCTGTCCTCTGCAGTCTATATAGACTTTTTTGTCTTTATAGACAAAAAGGAAAAGATATCACACTACCCTGGTATACCTTGAAAGGAACAGCAATTATGAATTTTTAATTGGCATGATAAGTGAATTCTGAAAATTGTAAATCTAGGTTGCCAACAAGATGCCAGGATGGAGAAGACTTCTGTATGCCATACACATGTGCAGAACATAATGGGGACTGCCTCTTTGAGGGGCTGCTTCTTCCCGATCACATATACCTGTCCCATCAGGCCCAGCAGGAGGACTATTTTGTAGGTCCTGCCTGTTTAAGAATTACATCTGATGGGATCCAGATGTTGTGGCTTCTTCCCCTGGAGCTTTTCCAGCAGCCTTGACGATTGCACGGGCAGCCTGTACCATAGTTATATTGTATTTAGATGAACATTCTTCTCCAACAATCTTGCTTTTATTTATATTTTAAAGGCGTTTGTTTTTAGCAGCTGCGGTATTAATTGTTGGTTGTACATTCACACCCAGAGTCACATTCAGTGAGATGGGCAGGCTAATTAATCCAAAATCCAGAGATGATTATTCTTACATGTATTTCATTGTGCTGTTTTTACAAGGCCTGAGTAATGGAAGAGGTGATGACATTCTAGGATCTACTAATAATCCATAATGGAAATTATTTATTTTTTTGCTCTATCAGCATAATTGCCCTTATAATCATACTCCATTCTGACTTTCATTGCCATTCTGGCTAGCTAGCAAAATGTATGGTTCTCTCTGGGGCAGAGAGGGAAGAGATTCAGGAAGACATGGGGTGAAGTCCCAGACCCAGGATGAAGAGATCCCACTACCATTGAAAATCCACTCACCCGAAGCTCCAGGGAAAACGCTGCTGAACTGCTATCACAGCATTTTCTCCAGACAGCAGCTAAACCAAACGTTAATTGGCTCAGCTTGGAAAAATCATTGGAAACCCCATAGTACCATGGGGACTTAGAGGTATGACCCTGGGGCAACTCATTGACATCTCAGAAGAGACAGGAGACTAAAGCTATGGCTGGCCCCAGGTCACTTGCAAAGTTAGCCATTGACTATGTGTGAGAAATATGGTGGATTATTTCTCTTAATTTGTCAAGGGGAAGGAGAAAATTGTCAACAGCTTCTCGAGTGTGGGAGCTGAAAGGTAGGTCTTCTCTCAGGATGCTGTTCTTGGAATTTAATTGACGTGTGGAAAGCCGGGAAGCTAAGGATATGCTGGATGGAGTGTTTCACAATGTGAGGCAAGCCCTTAACTATGTCATGACTCCTCCTTGGGAAATTATTAGAAGGAGAACTGATAAAGAAAAAAATGCAAGAGATTTTTTTTCCTTGTCTGTCACAGATTTAAATTGTTGCCCCCTGCTTATAGACATAATCCTGTCTGTGTTCCATGATCTTTCCCTTCAAAGGAAGACAAGTCCTGGGCAATGTTGAGCTTGAAGCATCCCACTACTTGAGGAAGTCACAAACTATCTGTCTCCCAGATGTCAAATGTCAGAGAGGCTGTAGGCAAGGGCATATTTGTTTCAAATGTGATTTAAATCACTGAGAATTTTTTCAAGGCTGATTTCTCCCACACTTAGGAGCGGTCAGTCTTTTTTTTTTTTGAGATATATTCCTTTCTGCAAATATCTCTGGCAGACGCTTCCATATCTAAATATACTGAAAGAGAGTTAAGCTCTAATGTTAGATATTTATATTCTATCATTCAAGATAAGTAAACAAGAGGTTGTCTCTACACTCATACCATTAAAAAGAAAAAAAGAGGGGGGAAATTCAGGACTATTTCAAAACTGTTCAAGCTACTGCTGTTCTTTTTCATTGCTCTGTTGGCACAGAACAAACAATTCTTTCAAATAACCCATAAAAATAAAATAAACCCAGCAGATATTACACTGAATGTCAGCCTTCAATTCTAGCATCAGCCAGGAATGAATGTTTATGGCTAATGCTATAAACCACAGAAAATAAGATTTTGTAGTGGAAACATTGATAGCCCCTTAACTGTAATAGCGCCCATCGGCATCAGTGTAATTAAAGGGAGCATAACAACTATTAGTCATCTTAATCCATACGCACATTCCTTGTTTAGCACAATAAAAATTATAAAGCAGGTTTGGCACTTAATTAGGAGGCCTGGGAATTGATGTCTAACTGTATTTCATTTATTTTAAATGCCTTTGCCTAAATTTAATTTCTCTTTTATATCTAAGCCTATGTGTAATGTGGTTGTACACCTATTATAGGAATATAAATTAAATCCCTGAAGGATGTTGCTAAAGTATTGTTAAAAAGTAAACATGCAAAGCATGATGCTTTCTTAGGCAGAGAAAATTAAAATGCTACGGCATTTTCCTGAACAAGAGCCTTTTCCCAAGGTTAATTATACATTCTGAAGCTGCTTTTTATATATTTTGAGCAGTGGAAAATAGCTTAACTCAAGAGCAGCCTTTTCTACCTGTGCTCTTGAACGGGTGAGAGTACAGATCCCATCAATTCCAGACAGATATTCTTACAACTGGAGTGCATGAGGTTGGGGGAGGTTACTCGACTACAACATTTTCCAACCTTGGCCTTTCTAGGGATCACTGAATAATCACTGAAAAATTCAGACAACCACCCCTTAAACCAGAGATCAGCAGCATGGCCTGTCATCCAGGTAGTTGCCAGAGATCTCAACATTAAATTAAAATTATGTTTTTATAAAAATAACAAAAGATCACCAAATCTCAGAGTCCTACAAATTTTTGGTTTTCTCACTAGAAATCTGACAGAAGACGGGGAAATAAAAGATCTTCCTAAAATATACTTCCTTCCATTTGTAACTTTGATATGTGTGCAACAAGCCCATATTGTATCATTTCTCAAAAATTCCTTGGGAAAAATTGTTTACAGCAATTTCTTTTCCATCAGACTGACAAAGGTTTTTAAAAAGAGGTTTTGTTCAGGGTATTTATATGTATTTATAGCATGTATTACTAAATACTGGTATTATGAGATACTTGTATAAAAGTGACTTTTAATTAGTTACACCACTGTTAGGTTGTTGTTTCTTTCATGGTACCAGGAGATTTAGCTGGTTTTCCATTTTTCTATATATTCCTTTGAAGAAATGTGATTGTGTTATTAAATCACTAAAAAATGTCAACACAGCTTGGTATTTGTTTCTTCTTGGTACCTTCAGGTTTACATGTTTTAATAATGTTTTCAAGTGCTAGCTTTTTGTTTTTATAATTACTTTTTTAATATAAAGGAACATGAAATCTGTAAACTTTTGCTGTTGACACAGATTTCCTGTCTTCGAAGTCAGTTGAAACAGATGTCCCCTGTGATCGCTTTTAACACCATGCTATGGGATTCTCCCCACCCCCCCATGGAATGTGGTGTTTTTATTATTTCAGTTTGAAATTTATGGATCAAACCTGGCACTGAAAAGTGATCATTGGCCTTTGACATAGGAGCGATATACAATATATTGCTTGAAAATTGAAAGGAGAGATTCCCATTGCAAAAGGAAAAAAAAATACATATTAACACATGTCCTGTTTTTGGTAGTGATTTAACCCATGCCTCAAAAGCCATAACCTGCAGAAGTAGAACCAGGGGTGAAATGCTACCGGTTCGCTTGAACCTGTATTTCTGACGATCAGCTGTGCCGCGCAATTTATATTTGCTAGAAAGCAGGAAATCCTGCTTTCTAGTGAATCTAAATCATGCGGCACAGCTGTTCCTCCCCCTCGCTGTTCTACTTACCTTCAAAAGGCTCCTTTTTCCACACATGGCATGCATTCGGTGTGCACTATGCATGGGTGTGCAGTGTGCGTTTGGCACACACCGTGCATGCGTGGACAGTGAACCGGTGGCAACCTGCGGAGGATTTCACCACTGAGTAGAACTAAATATATTTAATCCTAACATATCACGTAAACTGGATCACAAAATTTACTAATTAGATGCTTTTGTGTCTGCTTTTGTGTTTAGATCTTTGTGTCTCAAACTCAACTCTCCCTTTACTTTTTAAAAGTTATTGGCCTCATATTTTTTAAAAATATATTGCATTTCTGCAGAGTGGCATATAGGCATTACACAACATCACTCTGTAAGTGAGATGGGTGGCTTCTAAATTTTGATAGATAAATAAATAAAGCAAATAAATAAAATAAACATGCCCTGGGTTGAAAAAGCCTTTTCCATGGATTTGTTGTTAAACAGCATCAGCCCAGGAGAGAAAATGAAAAAGAAGGAAAAGATGGACATTTGGTGCATAAACAAAGCAAAATCCTTGCCAGCTTCTTTCTGAGATTGCCAAGCTTTTAAAATCCTTTGAATAGTATTTCTGATGTTTCTTTTCCATTCCTTTCTGGCCCTCCACAGCAGTTAGCAATCTGTTCATACTATCATTAAATTATAATTATCCTTTTGTGAAGGTGAGGTTTCTAAAATGTCACTTTGCTGAAACTCCATGACCAATTTTTATTCCACTTAGGTGAAGATATAGTTTAGTAATGTTTCCTAAACCAGAAAGGTAAAGGTAAATGAAACAAATTTCTTTAACATTGTTCTTTTTCCCCAGAAGTATATGGCAACTATTAAAAGTTTAAAATGGCTCTGAGACTGCAAATGTGAAGTATCAACTAGCATTTCAGGAGCTAATAGTACCTGTGCTGAATGTTATTCCATTATCATCTAATGTCAAACAAGTGTTTATAAACTATAAATATGAAAAATGAAGACATATAACCTACATACAATACCTAGTAAGGTAATTAGAGTTCCATTGTTCAAAATAGCTGTGATTAATCAAAACTCCTCATAAAATTAAGAATAGTTTACATATCCGCTGAATGGAAATAGTATTTTGGCCAACTTCTCACAGATATTATTTA
Organism: Pantherophis guttatus; assembly: GCF_059756535.1. NCBI lineage: Eukaryota > Metazoa > Chordata > Lepidosauria > Squamata > Colubridae > Pantherophis > Pantherophis guttatus. The sequence goes on from NC_142064.1 coordinate 213,672,175, forward strand.
TAAATTTACACAGAAACTATGCACCAAACCATCAGCCATTCTTTTTCTGTAGATAAATAAGTTAATAGCCATTTTCCCTTATTACTTTGTGTTTTTTTTAAATGTCAATTTTCAGAACAAAATTTTCATAGGGAGACTTAGCAAACATTTTAAAACTACAATCCATTCAATTGCCTGATTTGTACAGTATCTGACAAAATATTTAAAAATATACATTTCATCAAACTTAGTGAGGTATACTCCAAGTAAATCTTCCTAGGATTCTAGTTTAAGTTTCTCTTCCGAAGTCTGTTACCTATGTCACCACAGCATACAAATACAATTACCAGGAATGAAAATACTAAGGAAGGATTGATTAAACAGATTTCAGTAGTGTTATCAACCATTACGTTAGAATTATTCTAAAGAGAATATCTTCTCTTTTTTTACCACTACTGAATCAAAGGCTTGTTTCTAGAAAATGCCATAAAATAAAAATCAAAATATAACAATATATATTCGAATGAACTAGTACATCAAACCCACTCCTGTTTGTTAGTTATGGGCCACTGTGGTTTGCTGGCCATCAAATGGGTCATAATCATACAAGAATATTCCTGATTTATCTATGCCAATATTTCTCAACCTTAGCAATTTTAAGATGTGTGAATTGCAACTCCCAGAATTTCCCAGGGCAGTCTACACATCTTAATGTTACTAAGCTTAAGAAACACTGGTCTATATGTTTCAGGATTAACCATTGGGTTGTCTTCTTCTGCTGTTTCCTGTAGATCAGTGATGACTAACCTTTTTTTCCTCGGGTGCCAGAAGCGTGTGTGTGCGCATGTGCCCATACCCAGAATGCAATGCCCCTCCCGCATGCCCCGCCCCTTTGCACATGCGTATGACCCCCCGCATGTGCATACGACCCTCCCCATGCACACATGACTCCTGCGCATGCGTGCACTACCCCCCCTTTTGGCCTCATATCCCAAAACAGCACTGGCGGGGGGGGAGCCTTTGCCTCCCAAAACGGCTGGGGGAGAAAGCTTCCAAAATGGCTGTGAGGGGGAAAAAAGCTTCCAAAATGGCTGGGAGGAGGGAAAAAAGCCTTTGCCTCCCAAAACAGCTGGGGGGGGAGGGAAAAAAGCCTCACCTCCCAAAACAGTGCTGGGAGGGGAATCTCTGGAGATCTGGGAAGGCACAGGCAGCAGAAAGTGAGGAGAAAGGTAGGTCTCCCCACCCAAGCGCATGCATCTCCCACTTGCAGACCAGACCCGAAAATCAGATGGCTGGCGGGAAGTGCGCATGCATGCACAGTGGAGCTGAGGTGGGCGACGGCTCGTGTGCCTGCTGAGAGGGTTCCGCGTGCCACCTGTGGCATGTGTGCCATAGGTTCGCCATTACGGCTGTAGATGCATGTAAAAGAGAAGGAAAAAGAATGGGCTGATACCAAAAGAGACACTATTCTGCAGAAGTCCACATTATGGTCCATTTTGATTCTGACTGTAGTACGTACATATATGCCTTCAAGTTAGTGTTCACTCTTGCAAAGACCTGGACAAGTATTTGCATTTTTTCTTGGCAAGCTTTTTTCAGAAGTGGTTTGCCATTATATGAGTAATATGATTTATCATATGGTTTATACGTAGGCACAATAGAGACATTAAAAAAATTACCACTGTAACTCACTACAGTCATTTACATCTTAATACGGTATAAAATAAGATCCTTGTAAACTAAAAGGCCCAGGTTTTATTATATGATATTCCAACATCTGTAAATCCAAATTATCAAATGAGTTTTACTTTGCTTTTGCTTTAAAGCCCACTTCATAGACCCCATAAAAAGAAACATTTTAGTGATTTTTTTTAAGGCTCTCACTCAATTTGGCTCTGCCATCACTTGATTTGGTAGCATTTGGCATTGACCATGGTGCTGGTTCAACTTTCTCATGGGTCAGTGTGACCCTTTATATATCCACAATATCTGCCTAGATCAGTCTTTCTCAACCATTTAACTTGGAAGGACCCTGTAAAAAAGTTTTGGGGAGCTCCTGCATAAGAATGGCAAAAAGTATGAAAACTTCACAATACAATTTACTTCTAACCTAAACAATATAAACTTTCCAATGTAAAGCACTATTATTCTGTAGTGCATGTGGATGAGAAAATGACCTTTTCCCCCTCAGTCACGGTCTCTAATAAAACCATCTGATTTCATGAAACCATACTGTAAAAGTCTGGTCCAGATAATAAGACTTAAATGGTGCTCCTTTCTCCATCATGCATTACTAATTAGACAAATAGGGTATGGAAACATTAAAAAAATAAATACAATTTGGGAGTGTTCTTTATTTTTTTTAAATGGTCTGTAAAGAATGCTCCCAGTTTTTAGTAATTACATTCTGGCTGCTCCCATGGAAATGATAACATTTTATCAGAATCAGAACTTCTTTGGGGAGATTTTACAATAGTGCAATATCATCACTGATGAGATCAAAGAAACTTTCTTTTTTTCTTTCTGCCTTAAATCAGCAATATATCAACAAGAATCTCGGAATGAATGCAATGTTTAATGGTATTATACTGTTATTGCTGCTGTGTGGGTTTTTTTCTTACATTTTTCATTAAGTTTATTGGTTTAGTTCTATTAATTTCTATTTCTAATTATAATTTGTTTCAGTTTTATTATCTGTTTGCTAATTCTAGATGCTTGTCTACTTTTAGTTCCAATATAACTAATATATTAAACATAGACTATAAAATTTAAATACAATAAATAAAAAGATAGGAGATAGGAGAAAGAGAGATAAGGGAGATTCTTGATGTAATAATATAAACAAAGGATTTTGAATGTATGGAACTTCATGTGGTGATTTATAGTGATTTATAGCATAGACTTGTCCAATCATCATTATTCCAAAATAACATAGACGAGCTTTATATCACTTGCAAATAGCTGGATGATGCATTGAAGATCCTGTAAATCACTAGTGTAGAAACAAAATCAGACAATCTGCCAAATTGGTAAAAAGTAGGTTTATCAGGGCTGCACTGAATACCCTATTAAAGTTGTAAAATGATCTCCTGTATTTGAAATGGGAAGAAATAAGCATTAAACCAATAGCAAGGACTGCTTTATAAATTACATGAGATCCGAAAGAAGAAATGAAGATCAAATCATTTGCACTTACACATTCAACTGCTTTTGTGACAAAGGAGAATGTGAACATTCTTCATGGCAAGAATTTCTGTAGGAATCAGACTTATATTTTCCTGAGAAGTGACAAGTTACTATTTTAAGTCAAACAAACCAGTTTTTGTAAATGTATGTAAGGGCAATGTGCATGCAAATTAGTAATAACTAATTTTAGCTCCAAGAGTACTGACAATCTTCCTTTAGAATAACCAAGTTAAAAATAATGGAAATTAAATAGAAGAATAGAAAACATTTGGCAACTTCATAATCTAGTCTTTCAAATTTTCTTTTAGCTTGTCATAGTCATTATTTTGTTTGGGAAACTACAACTTAGTGAGAACTCAAGACTTACCAAATGTCTCTTATGAATGACTATAATTGTTACAGTATCTTTCACGGTGTCTTTCAGATTCATAAATTCTAAACTTTATACTTCCCTTCACTAAAGGACAGGTTTCAGAGTAGTAATAATGTTTGAAATATCTACCAGCAAATCTTTAAAATCTCCCATCACTCTGTGAATCACAGCGGAGGCATCTTTGTCATCAAAGATTGACTCAGGCAATTCAATAGCCAAATAATACCTGGAAAGTGTTGTCTTTCAAAGAAAATACTGAAACAAGGCTGCCATCTGATATTTAACAACTATTTTCATTGAGTTCAAAGCCATTTACTTCTGAGTAGTTTTAATTATAGACAACACAAACCAACACAGTATCTACCCCTCTATCTCTCTTTTTGCATCTGGCTAACAAACCAGGACAAAGAATATAGTCTAATCTTTCAATGATCTTACAAATCTTCTTACCTGTACTCCATCCCAAAGTGAATTAAAATAAATTGCTAGTCTTTTATCCATGTTTCTCTCTACATGTATATAGATAAATTGATCAGATGGTTTGCAACAACAAGATGTATAAGATAAGGAGTTCTGTTAAGGAAGTTTAAAAATGAAATTTATTGAAACCCCATCCACTAAGGATTTTCATCCACCTTGATGCCAATTCTCTTTTGCACAATAATTGGCATAATAACATGCTAATAATCTTGTAGCCAAGTCTTTTTCCTAATAGGCTGAAGACTACTATTGTAAATGGGAAGAAATGTATATTCTAAGCAGTGCATACATTTAAAGTTTTGGAAGCTTCAAGAACAGAACATTGAACTTGGCAAGGGAGAAAGAGGGAGAATGTCTACCTAGAACCCAGGGGCCAAAAGATGGGCTGAGATGAAAAAAAAATCCCCCTCCAATAGAAAATTGACTACCTTCAATAATTGCAGAATTGTACTAGAAGGTTCCCTATAAAAGCCGGATATGTTATGGTTCCAAGAAACAGAGTTCAAATAAGTTCAAAAGTGAATTGAAGTATTGCTGTATTTTCTAAAAACTAAAAAAGAGAGCAATAATTGTCACAGAGCTCAAATAGAAGCAAGCTTGTGAGAACTTTGGGATCCAACACTGATTCCAGGGTGATATTTTAAAAGGGGGGGGGGATGGACTGAAAGAATCCTTAGTTAAAAGGACATTTAGTTGAAGGGACAGAATATTACTGTTTTTCTCCCACAAATCATATTTTATAGAAAGAACAGATAACATAATCTGACATCATATGTAAGCAGAGCCACAAGAATATGCCATACAGACTGCAATTAAGGCCAGCTTATCTTCAAGGGAAACTTAATACCCAAAATGCAGTATCTTATTCCTCTAATCTGGGACACAAATAGTTTTTGAATAAAACATTTAAAATCTATACTAATATTAAATTCTAGGTAGGTATTCCATGGTGTTCAATATAAGGAGAAAGGTACAAAGAAAAATGATATGTGAATGCTATATAATTATTATGTCTTAATAATATTTTCTGATAAAATGTTTTAACATTTGGCTGTGTGTAAGAGAATTTCTATTATTTTTGTTTTCACCCACAAGGAGGTACAGGCTGAAAGAAGTGTTGGGTGGATTGTGTGTGGAAAAATGTAGTGGTTTTCTGAGGACAGAAAGTGGCAGGCAGAGAGAGAAGAAAGTGGAGAGAGCTGGCTGAAGGAAGCTTGAGATTCAAATTCTTTCCCTATCTCTCCCTGTATTTTTAGAAATGTTTTTTTTTTTAATCTCCACTTATGCCTCTCCATAACTTTGCATATCAATGTTTTTAGTAAAGTAAATATTAGAAAATTGCAGTGTTCCTTCTTGGGCAGTTTCCTTTGCAATTTGATTCATGCTAGTGGGGAAGTTGGTACTGAGCCTCTTGACTATCTCTCCCCCACTGCTTCTGGGCCTCTCCAGCACAAGATAAAAGAAAATGCTAGTTGAAGGCATACCCTGCACATTTTTTAAAATTGTGATTATTTATTTGGAAGAATGATGCATAGAGATGTAGAGACCATACATGGAGAAGACACTAAATAGTAATAGATGTTATCTTCCTAGGTTCAAAAATTCATGGTAAATAATGCAAAAGCAAGAATCATTGGAGGAGCTACTTGGAGAAATAGATACTTGGAGAAACAGAAATGGATGGAAGGTGTAGACAGACAGACATATCAATCTACCTGGGTGCTATGGCTACTAAATACTATTTGATGGAGCTTAGCTACAATTTGAAGCAGGCACATCTATGTGTGAGCTTTTGTAGTGACTTGGTGGGACATTGAATTACATATCACAGTTTTTCCAACCTGCCATCTGCCAGATGCATTTGGATTTCAACTCACAAAATTCCTCTAGACATCACATCAAGCCATAAACAGTTGGTACAAGGATGGGTTAAAAATGGAGGGTCTTTCTCATGTGCCACTTTGGTCTTGTTGCAGTCAAGCACATTATTCTTTGCTATATCCCCAATGACCTTTTTATAAACACAACTGGACAGGGTTGGATAGAAAGGATATCCAAGTAAACATGCATCTCTCTTCCATGTTTCACTTTCATGTTCTTCTGGGCCTCAGTGACATACCACAGTTTACCACACCCAAGGTATTTTTAATATAGCTGCACACACACTGAATTGACACTGTAGTACAAAAAGGGAGGAAATGTTTCTGTTCTGCATTCCAACATTGTGTCCACAGAGCAACAGTGAACAAAAATAACACATTGGGAAGTTAGAAACTTATAATGATAAGAAGGCTAATATGCATTTCCATGGAAGTAGATTCTCTGAAAAGAATTGGGAGTTAGGGAAGCAGCATGTATTATATTTCATACACATTGAAAGCAAGAATTGAATATTAAGTGGTGAAAACTAAGCAAGTTGAAAATGACAGTGAAAGACATGGAAAATAGTTAAATCTACTTTGGACAAGTGATTCCTTTGTCATCCTCCTGCTGCCTGCACAACACATAGAATTTAAATAACTTTTCCCCCAGTTTTTCTACATACCTGTTGCATAAATGTATCCTTCATTTTTTTGCAACTACTTCAAGACATTATTGACATTGTATGGTCTGACTTAAGTTCAGGGAAATTCCAGTTTGATGGCAATCAAGCATAAAAAGCATTCAGTAACTTCCCGTCCACTCCTCTTCCAAAAATACAGTAAGGATTGAGAAAGAAGGAAGAAGAATGTAAACATTTTAAAAGTTCTTCAAACAATGAACAGAAAGATGCAACTGGCAATTATATTTGGCAGTCAGAGATTTGAATAATCCATCACATCATGTATCAAACCTTCCTTCCCTCCTTCCTTCCTTCCTTCCTTCCTTCCTTCATTCATTCATTCATTCATTCATTCATTCATTGTAACTACTCTATAGTAACAATATAATTTAGGACACAAAATCAACTAAATCTGCTTAGACATCACAAAATTTAGGAATCTATTAAGTACTCTATAAGCCCAAGCAATGGGTTAGTATTGAGGGAATCATTATTCTTTCTGCTTCTGTTACATAGCAGCCTTGATGACTATATGTACGACAACATCATAAGTATGATTCTACCTGAATTGACAAAACTAACCATCAAAACTTTCTAGGTTTATGATTTGAACACATAAGGGTTTCAGAAACAAAATGGATACTTAAAGCCTGCAAAGCAAATTTCCCTTTAATTACCTCTGCCTTTATAAGTTCCAAATATTTTGGCTCTGCCTGCTAGTGATATCACAACATCACAAGTGATTTCACGACATCGCAAGTCATTGTCACTTGTAGGCATGAGTGGCAGAGGAAGTACTCTCCCCAGGACCAAAAAAAAAGAGGCTTCCTCAGCACAGAAGAAAGAATGTGATTATAAGAGTCATTTCCTTGAGATGGGGAGTTTTTGAATTGAATAAATTCAAACTTCAATTTCAAATTGAAACAAAAGAAAGAAAGAAGAAGAAAGAAAGAGAGGAGGAAGGAAGGAAGGAAGGAAGGAAGGAAGGAAGGAAGGAAGGAAGGAAGGAAGGAAGGAAGGAAGGAAGGAAGGAAGGAAGGAAGGAAGGAATGGTTTTCAACAGGCATCAGAGTTTTCACTTTCACCATTTTTTCTGACACTTAATCATAGAATACAAAGTTATATCAAGTATCTGAATTGTAAATCTTGTCAATGAAAGAGTATAAAGACTTTGAATATTCCTTAAATGTAGTCAAGGCATAATAATAAAAAAACCACTGTATAGGGAATCCACTCTACCTGATCCTAAGGAATGGGGGGAACATCCAATGATTTTCTAAACATGAATAGTGGAAGCAGTATGGATCTCTCTGGGAATATCATTGCAGGGGGCAGGCACTGCCACAGAGAAAGCACACTTCCTGGGTCTCATAAGATGACATTATTCATTGGATGGGACCCAGAGCACACTGACTCTATCTGCTGTCACAGAATGGGCAAAAATAATTGGAGACAGGCAGTCCCTCTGCTATTTCAACTCAGAGCTATCTTGATCAGTTTAGAATTAAACTGTAGCTATTAATGAAGATGAATGCAAAGTAAAAATGCAGCTCTGATGAAAATGTAATTTACTCCTTACCTTCCTTTTTTATGATACAGAGAAGCAAGCTACTAGTTAGAACTGGAAAAGACCCCTGCTGAAATCATGGAAAATGTAGGAAAGGCTGAGTTAAATGGAGCCACGGTTTGACTCAATATAAATCCGTTTCCCACATGATTATGCTCAGAATGAAGGAAACCAATTTCATTAGAACACAGACCAGTGTCCTTCAGAAAATCCTGTTCCTTGACAGCTGAGAAGTAACAGACCCAGAGACAGAAATATTAGCTACTGACAGTGTATTAAATGAATGTGTGAGTACCTCTATCAATAAGCAAGTTTTTCTGATTTTGTTTACCTGCAGCATTGGCTCAAGCTCCTGTTTACTGTTTATGCCCGAATGTGTTCTTGTTCTACAAATGATCTGTGAATGAACATTGTGATATGCAGTTTTTTGTCACCCTTTGCAATTCAAATACTAACCTGCTGTCACTGCAGGTATTCTCTCTGATCCTTAAAGGAAAAAGAGTAACTCCTGTAGGCTGGTTCCTACTACAATAGAGCCAGTTTAGCATAGTGCTTAAAGTACAAGGCTAAAAATGAGAGATTATGGGTTCTAGTCCCACCTTGGGTATGGAGTCAGCCCTCATGACAGTCATTCTCTTTCGGCCCTAGGAAGGAACCAATGGCAATCGTGAGGTGGCAACATACACACACACAAAGTTTCACAATAGCTGTTTAGTCATCCATGAACATAAATCTATTTATTTGGTTTTTGTACCTTGAGTGTGTGTGTGCACGCACTTGTGTGTATGCTTGTGTGTGTATGAGAGAGACAGAGACAGACAGAGAGAGAGAGAGAGAGAGAGAATGAGAGAGAGAGAGAGAATGAGAGAGAGAGACAAATCTGGATGGCTAAAGGTTAAGAAGCTCTGAGCTCTCCAGAAGAGCATTTAATGAAAGTTTCTCATTATAGTAGTATGCCATTATTATTAATCCTGATTATAGTAATTTATGAAAGGATTTTTAAGGATTATTTGTATTACTGTAATTATAATAAATTTGAGGTTTCTTGTACATTGCCATCAATCCTTATGGAGTATGGAAGTATATGAGAGAAAGAAAGACAGTGTCAGGTTTCGGTGCTATCTTGAATAAACTTCATTCTCAAACGCAAACTCTAATGAATCACTTTTATTTTAAGAATAGCCGAGTCCGACATTCCTGATTTCATTTTGCAGCCAAACTGGCCCCTCCTTCCAACCCCCTCCTCTTCCGCTCTCCAACCCCAATGTCCCATTGGCCATCATGCAGATCCATCTCTACCTCCCGGCACGTTCTTTTCACAGGAATGTAGCCCCCATCCTCGTCTCCCAGGAAACACTATCTGTACATACAAAACTAGGTAAAAGTTCATCTTGTTATGTCAGTGCTGGAAGAGAGCCTAATTTGGAACGCTGACATCCGGCCCCTCTCCCTTCACTTCTGCGACATCACCTATCCCATAGGGAAAACACAACAAGATTAGTCTCATCAGCCCCTCCCTGGCTGTGCACCCCCCCCTCCCGGCTTTCCCGGGTGGTCTGCATGGAATTTTGCTATAAGGCGATCAGCTTGGATGTTTGCGCTCTTCACCCAGGAAGCCTCTGACAATGGGTAACCCTTCCATTTAATTAAGTACTGAAGGCGCCCCCTGTGCCATCTTGAATCAAGAATACGCTGCACTTCGTAGTGCGTTTGGCCCCCAACAACAAGGGGCCCAGGGGGTTCACGTGGCGTTGGCCTTAAAGTAGACCCCACTACAGGTTTTAGAAGGCTACTGTGAAAAACGGGGTGAATTTTCCCCAAAAGCCATGGCAACTGCAATTGCACTGTAACGGGGTTGATTATTTTTATTATAGGAAATGGTCCTATAAATTTTGGGCCCAATTTCCTGCTCGGGAGTCTAAGTCTCAAGTACTTGGTGGAGAGGTAAACTTTCTCTCCCAGCTGAAATGGTCTTTGGGGAGTTCGGTGCTTGTCTGCTTGGTCCTTATAAGATTGAGCCGCCTTTGCCAGCACCCTCTTAACATTTTCCCAAGTTTGTCTCAACATTGCCATCCAGTCGGTCAAACTGACTGAGGAAGCGGGCTCCCTCGGGTATTCTGGCATGGGAACAAAATCCATGCCACTCACTATTTTGAACGGGGTTAGCCCCGTGCTGCTGTGGACAGCATTATTATATGCAACCTCCGCAAAAGATAGGAGGTCTGCCCAATTGGACTGCTGGTAGTCGACGTAGCATCTTAAATACTGTTCTATCATAGCGTTCAGTCTTTCTGCCCCCCCATTGGTGCTTGGGTGAAATGCTGAGCTGAGCCCTTGGGATGAACCTATGGATCGTAGAAACTCCCTCCAGAACTTTGCAGTGAACTGGACCCCTCTGTCGGAAATGATTCTCCTGAGGATTCCATGTAGGCGGTAAATGTGTTTCAGGAACAGTTTGGATAACTGACGGGCTGAAGGCAGTCCACTACAAGGAATGAAGTGTGCCTGTTTGGAGAATAAGTCTATTACAGTCCAGATCACTGTATTTCCACTGCTCCTCGGTAGGTCTACTATAAAGTCCATTGCAATCTCCTCCCATGGTCTTGTTGGCTCAGCTACTGGTTGCAACAATCCAGGCGGGCACCCTGGCCTTGTCTTCATCGTGGCACAAATGGTGCAGCTTTTTACATAACTGTCTACGTCCTTTCTCATATGTGGCCACCAGAACTGCCTTCGTACTAGGTGCAGAGTCTTTAGGAACCCGAAGTGTCCTGCTGGTTTAACATCATGGCTCCTCTTGAGAATCAGGATGCGTAAACTCTGTGGGACATAGAGCTTTGTCCCCCTCCATGCTAGTTCATCTCTTTTTGTCAAGAGATGTTGATTGTCCCGATACCAGGGGTCTGTCAGCGTCTCGGCTTGTCGTTCGTTCAGAACTGCGATAGGAAATAATCACCAGTAACACACAGAGAATCAGGGTTTACTTTGGCAATGATAAGCTTGCAGTCAAAAGTAAAGTACAAGTCGGTGTTTTGGTTCAAAGTCAGCGCTGGGTGTAATCACACCACAGCGCTATTTAACAAAAACTCAGCCCCTTAAACATACATCCGGTGATTATCAATCAAGCACCCCCCACTCCCTTAACAGTAACAGCTGCGAGCACCAGAGCAGCGAGGACAGCAGAATCGGAGAGGCCCGGCAACGTCATCAATCATTGCCCTGAATGCTGCTATCCAGGAACTGTTTGTGTGTTCACTGCGGCTGCTTATCTCCACTCCTTCGTCTCCCACACCCCCCATCGATGGCGAGCTCCGGCAGGACTCGACAGGCGGCCCCCCCTACCAGGAGCTCACCTATAAATAGAAAGCATACAGATGTTAGTCACTGTTACGATCCTGCATTAGGTTTGTCTGGGTATTTCCGATGGAACCGTTGTATCAATCGGGCAGCGTGAACATCGGGTGCTGCCACCCACGAGGCCTGTGTTACAGGGTATCCTTTCCACTGCACAAGATATTGTAACATCCCCCTACGAACCCTGGAGTCCAATATTCGGTCTATCTCATATTGGTTGGTATGCACGGGACCCGGTGGAGTAGTTGAGGTACCTGGCCTTTCTATCGTCACCGGTTTCACCAAACTGCTATGGAATACGGGATGTATCCTACTGAACAGAGGGGGAAGTTTAAGAGCTACGGTTACAGGATTGATGACTTGTGTTATGGGAAATGGTCCTATATATTTAGGTCCTAATTTTTTACTGGGCAGTCGGAGTTTAAGGTATTTTGTAGATAAGTATACTTTGTCTCCTATCCGGAATGGTTTTGGATCAGCTCTTTTCTTGTCTGCATATTTTTTGTACTCGTCTGCTGCCTTTTGTAATGCTGTTTTTACACTTGGCCATACATTACTAATTTTATCGGCCCAACTGCGTGGCGTGTCACTGTCTGTCATAGGGGGATCTAACTCTGGAATGGCTGAAAACTCTCGGCCATATATTACTTGGAAAGGAGAGAACCCAGTACTGCGGTGGGGTATGTTGTTATATGCCACTTCGGCGAAAGGCAGGAGTCCTGACCAATTCGTCTGCTGGTATGAAACGTAGCATCTGATATATCTTTCAACCATGGCATTGGCCCGTTCAGCCGCCCCGTTAGTGCTCGGGTGGAATGCTGAACTTAACCCTTGAGAGGACCCAATTAAACGGACAAATCGTCTCCAAAACTTAGAGGTGAATTGAACACCGCGGTCGGATATAATCCTCTTAGGTGCTCCATGGAGACGATAGATATGTTGCAAAAAGAGTTCGGTTAATTGTCGCGCGGATGGTATGCTTTTACATGGCACAAAGTGGGCCTGTTTCGAAAACAGATCTACCACCGTCCAAATTACAGTGTGGCCATGGCTAGGGGGGAGATCGACTATGAAATCCATAGCGATCTCTTCCCAAGGCCTGCTAGGATTCGCGACTGTCTGTAATAGTCCTAACGGTCGTCCAGACCAGGGTTTGGCGGTTGCACAGGTTGTGCAAACTTTTACGTATGTTTCTATGTCCTTACGCATTCGTGGCCACCAGAATTGCCTCCTCACAAGGTGTAGAGTTTTTAAATACCCAAAATGGCCTGCTGATTTGGCATCATGGCACCTGCATAACACTATGTTCCGTAAATGTTCTGGAACATATATTCTATTCTCCCTCCACGCTATTCCATCATTATAGCTAACCATAGAGGGGTTTTGGATTACCCATTGATCCTGTTGTAAAGCTGTTTTAAACTCGGTACGTAAGTGACCATCTACTTCTGTAAGTCTTAGTAGGGTTTGGAAGGTGCAATTAGAGGTTCTATCACTTCCTCTCGCTTGCTATTATACTGTGGCATCCGGGACAGCGCATCAGCCAGGAAGTTTTTCCCAGCAGGAACATACCGCAACCGGAAAGAGAAACGCTGAAAATATTGTGCCCACCTTATCTGTTTGGGAGATAGTCGCCTGGGCGTTTGTAAGGCTTCTAAGTTTTTATGGTCCGTCCATACCTCAAAAGGATGAGACGCCCCCTCCAAGAGATGTCGCCATGTCATCAATGCCCAACGGACCACAAATGCCTCTTTTTCCCAGATCGCCCATGCCCGCTCTGTCGTGGTTAACTTTTTAGACGTATAGGCACAAGGTTGTAACCCTCCCTGCTGTGTTCTTTGTAGGAGTACTGCTCCTACAGCCACGTCGCTAGCATCTGTTTGGACTACGAATGCCTGCGTTGGGTCTGGATGCTTGAGTACTGGTTCTTGAGCAAAGAGTGTTTTTAACTGCTCGAAAGCCATTTGACACGCTGACGACCACGTCAACGCTTGTCCCGGCTTTGGTTTAGCCGTGGCCGGTTTGGTCCGTAACAGATCCGTTAGTGGTAGGGCTATTTCAGCAAATCTGGGAATGAACTGCCGATAGAAGTTTGCAAAGCCTAGAAAGCTCTGTAATTGCTTTCTGGTTCTAGGGGCCTGCCATTCAAGCACTGCCTGGACTTTTCTGGGATCCATCTCTACCCCGCTCTCTGATATTCTATAGCCTAGATAATCTATCCTCTTTTTGTGAAACTCACATTTGGATAGTTTCACGTACAGCTTAGCAGCTAATAATTTGTCTAAGACCTGTCGGACCAGAGATATATGTTCCTCTTCAGTTTGCGTGTAAATTAAGATGTCATCCAAATATACAAGGACACCCCTGTACAGATGTTCATGCAGCACTTCATTGATGAACTGCATGAACACCGCAGGGGCGCCCTGTAGTCCGAACGGCATGACCTGGAACTGATAGCTTCCCAAGGGACAATTGAATGTTGTTTTCCACTCATCCCCTGGTTTGATTCGTATCCTATAATACGCTTCGCGTAGGTCGAGTTTCGTAAAGATATGACTGGTGGCTAGGGCAGCTAACAGATCCTTCATTAAGGGAAGTGGATAGAGGGGCTCCACACACACTGCATTGAGACCCCTGAAGTCAACGCATAAGCGTAAACCCCCGTCTTTCTTCCCACGAAACAGGACAGGGGCAGCCATCTTTGATCGACTAGGTGTGATAAAACCCCGGGCCAAGTTCTTGTCTATATATTTTCGTAATTCTTTTAGTTCGGGTTGTGTCATTGAATACATCCAGGGCTTGGGTAGCTTCGCCCCGGGTATTAACTCAATACTGCAATCCGTAGGCCGGTGAGGGGGCAGGGTCTCACATTCCTCCTCACTAAAGACTCTGGCGAGATCCCTATACACATTCGGATACGTCGTGTCTGCTGGTGGGCTCTCTGCTTCTATTCCCCCTGCTGGCTCCTTTTCCTCCTTGGTAGGGGGAGGTCCCAACGGTAATCGAAGCTTGCGAAAACCCACTTCCCACCATATCGTAGGAGCCCACTTGTCCAACCATGCTAATCCTAAAATCACTGGTTCTAACATTTTCTCCACTATAATAAACCGAATAGTTTCGGTGTGCTCCGCAATATCGAGGTGCACCTTTTCTGTTATATGAGTCACTGGTGCCCCTCCCAGCAATGAACCATCCATTTGTTCAAAGGTAATAGGGGTTCTCAACTGCACAACCCACAGCCCAAGTTCATCAACTATTGCCCTACGAATTAAACAACGAGTACACCCTGAATCAATCAATGCCTCATATCGGCATCCAGTGGTGGCCCGTGGGTTTCGGAGTACGACTGGTACCACAAAAGGTCGGATGGGGTCGCTCACCATCGGGTCGTGTGGGTCCTCATCGTCGTCCTCACTATCCCCAGCCACAATCGGGAACTTTTCCGCCACCACTTTCTTAGTATCTGTAGCCAGGGAATCCCTCTCCATACAGGATGTTTGAGTCATTTGGGACGGTTCGGATGTTGGTCGGCCTCTGCCTCTCAACACAGCTCTAGGAGGGGGGTTTTGGTCCAAGTTGCGGGGCATGGGATGAGGACAGTCGGCTGCTCGATGACCAAGACGATTACAT
This sequence comes from Pantherophis guttatus, assembly GCF_059756535.1. Lineage (NCBI taxonomy): Eukaryota > Metazoa > Chordata > Lepidosauria > Squamata > Colubridae > Pantherophis > Pantherophis guttatus. The sequence continues at coordinate 213,687,286 of NC_142064.1, forward strand.
CTGAAGGCCGCTGGATCCTTTCCCCCAAGCCGGAGCCAGCATTCGGTTCAGTCTCCTTGGGTGTTTGTGTGCGTTCTGCTGGTCGTTTTCCTTGACTTGCAACCCCTTCACCCCGTATACGGAATTCTCGGAGACCGACGTCCAATTCGATGGCTGCCTTGTACCACACACTCAACTTGGGGGGCAAGCCCCGGTACACGCAGGCTTGCCGTAAATCACGGTCTAGTCCTTTATGGAATTGGTGCACCAGAAGACGTTCTGGCCACCCCACCAACCGAGCCGCAATCCTTCGGAACTCCTGTACATATTCCTTTGCTGGTACGCCCCGTTGCTTAAGCGCAAACAAATCCCCCTCTGCAACCTGGGCGCTTGTTTCGTCTTCAAATCTGGCACGAAGAGCCTCCAGAAATCGTCCCAGGTCCACGAGTTCCCTTGCATGTTTAGCATGGAGGCCTGCCACCCACTCAGCCGCTTCTCCCGTCAGGACCCCCGTAACAGCAACCACCATAGCCCACTGGGAGGGATACCACTGTCCATATTGGTCCATATGGCTTATCACCTGGCTTAAGAAAATAGCCACTCGTTCAGGGTTTCCGTCAAAGGAAGTCTGCAGGGCAGGTGGTCCCCAAACGGCCTGCGGGACCCACAGCCCTGGCGGGGCCCCCGGAGGCCAAGGCATGGGGCCTGGGGTCCTCACTGCTCCAGTCGCTCTTCTGTCCTGCCTAGGTCGGTCCCTCGTCGCCCCGCGACCCCCAACAGGTAAGCCCCCTGCCAATTGCATTGGTTGGGGCTCAGGACCGGCTCCAAGGTCTCCCGACGAGGCACCTTGGTCTTGTTCTGGAGGGGGTTGGTCCATGGATCGTCTAGAGGTCCGCTCCATCCTCAATTTAGGACTTGTGAGCCGGAATTGGGTCTCCGAAGCAGTCACCCCTGTATCCTGCCAAGAAGACCCTGGAGGCTCCAACCCTGCAACCCAGGGCTGCCAGGATGGGGCGTCACGAAATCCAGATTCCCCAAAACGCTCACGTAGCGTATCCATGGTGCTGGGACCGGATGAGGCAGGATACCCCCAATCCCCTTCATCCTCCTCAGTCCATCGTCTTTCCCTCCAGCCCTGGAAAGACGCTCCCAAGCGAGGGGGCGTTGGCATCCGTGGCCCGAGGAGAACAGAGCTGTGCCACCAATCCCCCATCCGAGCCCGTTGTCCTGGAAAACTCTCCTCCTCCGGTTGGGGCGGGGCGCTCTTGGGTTGCTTGACTTTTGGTTTCACTGCCAACTGTTCCACACTCTTCTTCACCTCCTCTATCAGTGGTTCCTCCCCCTCCACATCTCCACCACACTCCTGCTCTTCCAAGGCCGTCCCTTCTGCCATAACCTCCTTTGCTGCAAAGCCACAGGGACTCCTCACCTCTTGCGAAAAGGAACCAAGCGCTGACTTTCTCTCGGCTTGTCGTTCATTCAGAACTGCGATAGGAAATAATCACCAGTAACACAGAGAGAATCAGGGTTTACTTTGGCAATGATAAGCTTGCAGTCAAAAGTAAAGTACAAGTCGGTGTTTTGGTTCAAAGTCAGCGCTGGGTGTAATCACACCACAGCGCTATTTAACAAAAACTCAGCCCCTTAAACATACATCCGGTGATTATCAATCAAGCACCCCCCACTCCCTTAACAGTAACAGCTGCGCGCACCAGAGCAGCGAGGACAGCAGAATCGGAGAGGCCCGGCAACGTCATCAATCATCGCCCTGAATGCTGCTATCCAGGAACTGTTTGTGTGTTCTCTGCGGCTGCTTATCTCCACTCCTTCGTCTCCCACACCCCCCATCGATGGCGAGCTCCGGCAGGACTCGACACAGCGTTTCATTTTTTAATTTCGCAGTTAAGTCACTTGCAAGTTGGCCTTGCTGGTCACGTCGTTGCCGTCTGGTGACCACTTGGGCCGCAGCTTGGGTGGAGGGGATGATGGCATTCACTACCTGCTCCCGCTCACTGTTGTATTGGGGCATCCGGGAGAGGGCATCAACCAGGAAATTTCTCCCACCTGGGATGTGCTTAAGCTCGAAATTGAAACAATTGAAGTATTGTGCCCACCGCACTTGCCTGGGTGACAGTTTTCGTGGGGTTTTTAGGGCCTCTAGGTTTTTATGATCAGTCCAGACTTCAAATGGTTTCTGGCCTCCCTCTAGAAGGTGCCGCCAGGTCAACAAGGCCCACCTTACTGCAAACGCTTCCTTCTCCCACGCCGCCCATCGCCTCTCCATATCGGTGAGTTTGCGGGAGGTGTAGGCGCAGAGTTGTAGATCACCTTGGTTGTTCTTTTGGAGTAACATGGCTCCTACTGCCACATCACTTGCGTCTGCTTGGATGACAAAAGGCTGTTCCGGATCCGGGTGTTTTAAGACAGGTTCTTTTGCAAACAGTCCTTTTAGCGTCTCAAATGCCTGTTGGCAGGTCAGGTCCCACTGTAGGGGTTGTCCCGGGCGAGGTTTCATCGCTGGGCTTCCTGTCTTTAGGAGGTCTGTCAAAGGTTTGGCAATCTTCGCGAACGAGGGGATGAATTGTCTGTAGAAATTCGCAAAGCCTAGAAAACTTTGCAGTTGTCTGCGGGTGCGAGGGGGCTGCCATTGTAGAACTGATTGGACCTTGGCTGGGTCCATCTCTATCCCCTCATTTGATACTCGGTAGCCCAGGTAGTCTAGCCGTGATTGGTGGAAATCGCATTTTGGCAGTTTGACATATAGGTTTGCCCGTAGCAGTTTTTTCAGTACTTGGCGGACGAGGGGTATATGTTCATCTATGGTCTCCGTGTAGATAAGAATATCGTCCAGGTAGACGAGGACCCCTTTGTAAAGGTGTTCATGTAAGACTTCGTTTATTAACTGCATGAACACTGCCGGGGCTCCTTGCAATCCAAAAGGCATTACTTTAAACTGGAAACTACCCAGGGGGCAGTTGAATGCTGTTTTCCATTCATCTCCTGCCCTTATGCGTACTCGGTAATAAGCTTCTCGAAGGTCTAGTTTGGTGAAAACCTTCCCTTTAGCTAGGTGGGCTAACATGTCTTTCATGAGGGGGAGGGGGTACAAGTTGTGTACGCAAACAGCATTGATACTTCGAAAGTCGACCACCAGTCTCATGGAGCCGTCCTTTTTCTCTTTAAACATGACCGGCGCCGCTACCCTTGGTTTCACTGGCTCAATAAATCCCCTTTGTGAGTTTTTGTCTATGTAGTCCCGCATTTCCTGCATTTCTCGGGGCGTCATGGCATACATTTTAGGTTTGGGTAGTTTCGCTCCTGGGATAATCTCGATGGCACAATCGGTCTCGCGGTGGGGGGGGCAGAATGTCACACTCGGCCTCGCTGAATACCCCTGCAAGGTCTTGGTACTCCCTTGGGATCTGGTTTGCGTTACAAGCGGTGGTGGGTGCGGCTGCCAATTGCTTTGCTGCACCTTCTGGGAGGGACCCTTGTGTTGGTGGTGTTTTCTTCTGTAGTGGAGGGCTGCTTTGGGGTTTCAGCGTGGGAGGGAATTCTTCTGGTCGGGACGGCAGGGGTTGGGGCCCCTTTGCTATCCTCAGCCTGCGGGTTCCCTTTTGCCACCAAATGATTGGGCCCCATTTGTCGAGCCATGAGAGTCCCAATATGACTGGTTCTGTCATCTTGGGGGCTATTATGAAGCGGATTGTCTCCCAGTGATCTGCGAGTTCTAGTCTAACGGGTTCAGTCAAGTGTGTGGCATACGTTCCTCCCATTAGGGACCCATCAACTTGCTCGAAGCGAATTGGTTGTTTGAGCTGTTTAGCTCGGATTCCCAATTTTAGAACTGTGGGTAGGTTGATTAGGCACCGTGTGCTACCCGAGTCTATTAGGGCTTGGAAAGTCTCTTGGCCCCCTGTTTTGGGGGCTGTTAGGCGTATGGGGAAAAGAAAAGAATGGACGGGTCCACTCACCATCGGGTCATCCTCGCCTTCGTCTTCCATGTCATAGGGTTCGGGGAACTGATCTCCCTCATCTGGGATTCCTCTGGTTTCGGTCAGATGAGCGAAAAACTCAGGGATTTGGGGAGCTTCCTGCGGTACGTGGGTGACGCACTTGGGCCCTCATTCCGGTCGTGCTTTGGGCGGTGGAGCTGGTCCCGGTCTAGGCGTTCCACATCTTGCTGCTATGTGGCTGCTTCCCCCACATCTGTAGCATTTCAGTGGGCTCCGTGGGGCAGTTGGTCTGTAGGAGGGCTGTGATGTTGGGGTTTCTCGTCTGTTGAGTGGCCCCTGGTCTGGTCGGCCTCTCTCCTTTCCCTCTGGTGGTCTTGACGTGTCACTCGCCCGCAGCCCTCTGTCGACTTTTATCGCTACCCGGAACCATTCAGCGAGTCGGTTTGGGATGTCATGATAGGCAGTCACTTGGGAAATTCTTTTATCTAGGCTTGTTCTAAAAAAATACACCAGCAATCGCTCTGGTAGGGGAGGCAGTGTCCCAATGACTCTCCTGAATTCACGGATATGCTCTCTGATAGGCTTCCCCCTCTGCATTAGGTTTCTGAGCTCGTCTTCCACATAGGGGTCCTCCTCCTCCTCCTCATAACGGGCTCTCAATAGTTGCAAGAACCCATCCGCATTTTGTAGCTGGGGGGCCCTGTATTTGTAGAGTGATGCTGACCACCTCTTTGCTTCTCCCTCCAGCCCTTCCGAGATAGCATTCACTAGGGCTCTGGGGAAAGGGTAGAGGTGTCCGAACCGCTCTATGTATATCTCAGCTGAATCGAGGAATTGGGCGAGGTTGTCTGGGTCACCATCGAACTTCCCTCTGAACTGGGGTGGCTCCTCCCTCTCTGCCCTCTCCTCTCTGTGCTGAGCTCTGGAGGGCCAGCCCTGGTGTTGATAGTCCTCTGCCTCGTCTCTCATCCTGGGGTGGGGAGGTGCTGCCTTGTCTGGGCTTCGCTGCCATTCCCATCCCCAGCTCGCCCTTCCCAATTCACTTAGGGGTTTTTCTTTATCTTTTACCTTTGCAAAAGAGGATTCCGCCTCTAAGGCTTTTGGCACAGTCCCCGGGTACTTATCTGCTTCACGTTTCTTTGCTTGAAGTTCTGCGGGGAGGGAAGGTGGAGAAAGTTGAACCTTTGTATTTTCCAAGTTGGCTGGAATCACGACCGCTTCTGCTCCTCCCGTTTCTTGAAGCAGGCTTTCCTCCGATAGCTTGGCTTCAGCCATAGTCCGTCCGACCAGATGTCTGGGAGGGAACGGGATGATTTAAACTCAGCCAGCCTGGATTTGGAGGAGAGTTTGGCTGGCTGTCAAGTGTCGGTGCTATCTTGAATAAACTTCATTCTCAAACGCAAACTCTAATGAATCACTTTTATTTTAAGAATAGCCGAGTCCGACATTCCTGATTTCATTTTGCAGCCAAACTGGCCCCTCCTTCCAACCCCCTCCTCTTCCGCTCTCCAACCCCAATGTCCCATTGGCCATCATGCAGATCCATCTCTACCTCCCGGCACGTTCTTTTCACAGGAATGTAGCCCCCATCCTCGTCTCCCAGGAAACACTATCTGTACATACAAAACTAGGTAAAAGTTCATCTTGTTATGTCAGCGCTGGAAGAGAGCCTAATTTGGAACGCTGACATCCAGTAGGTTGCTGAGTTATACAGCTATGGGGTATTGTAAGGATTTTCTACTTTATTAATTAAGTTTTGATATTGTGTGTCTGACATTTTTTTCAGCACATAATTATGTAGTAAAGCTTTATGACTTAGGTAAATACTAGAAAATTTCATTAGGTGATAATGTCTCTAAAGGTGACATTAGGTTGTTGTTAAATGTCCTCTGTGTTATAACACAACCCGTATCTATTCTTCTAAGTATTTATTACAGTCGTTGTTTATCTGTCTTTTAGATATCCATTAGTGTTTATTTGACAATACGAAGTGCGCGAGTGATCTTTAGGCAATTATTCCAAGATATCATCTCCCCACAGAAGCAAACCAGCTATTTAGCAAATATTTACTGCTTTACCATAGATCTGCAATCCTATTTTTGATTTGCAGTACAGAACTCAAAGACCTTCAGGACTGGGGCAGATTTTAAGTTCTGCTAATAAATATATAAATAATAAATATTAGCACTGGTTCCAAAAAACTTTGTATTAGCAGAATCTATTTCTGCTCCAATATGGAAGTATTTACCCTTGACTAATAAACATACTGACTTCAGTGATGGGGAAAGAGCATGGGTGCATGTATTATCAGCTTAAAACATCCATGCCCTTCATAAAAATATGATTTTTGAAAACTGTCTTTATCTGATTTTTTATAAAGAATGATGGCTAATCAACAAAGTTATAATAGTTTAAGACTGACCATTATCATAATCAAGACAAGAAACAATGGATGGAAACGAATCAAGGAGAGAAGCAACCTAGAACTAAGGACAAATTTCCTAATGGGGAAAACCAGTAGAACAGCTTGTCTTCAGAAGTTGTGGGTGCCCTATCGTTGGAGGCTTTTAAGAAGAGACTAGACAGCCACTTGTCTGGAATGGTATATGGTGTTCTGCTCAAGCAGGAGGTTGGAATAGATGTCCTTCAAGGTCCCTTCCAACTTCGTTATTCTAGGTTATTCTATCCTTCACACTCACTTTTGAGGGTTGTATAATTGACTCAAACTCAGATTTAATCTCAGAATCATATATCCGAGTCTTTACATCAATAATGCAGTTGACATTGGTTTAACAACTATTGTGCAGAGGAAAGAGGCCTCTCCATTTCTTTGTGATCACTTGTACGTGACATAGAATAGTACATAAAAGGAGAGAACTCAAGAGGCAGCAATGGAGAAGAGTGGCAAGTAGCAAAAAATGACCAGCTTTTCAAGACTATGGGGTATAAGCAAAATGCAGGGCTGGTTTCTTGAAAATATTGCCTTCATTAAGACATCTCAAAATATTTTAGAACCAATAGATTTAAAAGTGTTTCTTCTTTGCCCTACTTTGTGCCATCTTCTTTTGCAGCCTACTACCACACACCACAGGTGATCAATTTGAAGCTGGATTCTAAGGTAGAGATCCTTCCACTGTGGAGTTTATAATTTTTTAATTAAACCATATGCCACATGCTGTTATTATTTAAAAGCAAAAGTACAGCTCGGGAAGTACACAGAATATTTCATTTTTCAATATGTGAAGCTCTTGTTTTCTTTCATCTTTTTCTTTCTTCCTCCTTGAAAGGCAGAAGAATTCCAGGAAGTGGATTCATGCTGAGCTTTCCTGTTGAAAAAATTATGGACTGTGCAGCTACATCTTCCAACACAGATCTTATCAAGACCCTGACAAGTTCCTTAATTTATTCTTTTCTTTATATAAATACGTTTTGTTCCTCAAACTGTAGAATTTCTTTTTAGAGAATAAATTGCTATCTTCTGCTTGAATATACTGATTGGTATAATAACTGCTATTTTCAGAGACCTCTGCAGGCAAGCAGCTGGATCTGTAGACCAACTTTCCCCAAACTAGATCTAGAGGAAGGTGAAGTCTGGGAATCCTGGAGATCATTAAATTGGGTAAGGAACCAGAGCAACCACAATTAGTCCACCAGATTCCCCTCTAGTCCTTTTTTGGGTAGGACAGTGGATTTAACCATGGGTGATTTAGAAATCCCATAGTACATTATCATACAGTATATGTACTGTACACTAGAAATGACTAGTCACAGACTTTCTTTTATCACACTTATGTAATATGTTACTCAACTTTATGGATTTTTCCTTCTTTAAAAGGAAAATTCAAATAACTTGACATGGCACAGATATTTGTGAATATTGTGTATGCTTCCACTAAATATAATATCTGAGAAGCCATCTCACCCCAATGAGACACTACTTCCTCCATTAGGTCTATGTCTTCCAGTACAGGTCTATAATTCCAATACAAGTGGCATCTTGTGGGTGCATCTGCTAAGAATTTCCATCTCTGCCATGGCACCCACTCTATAGAACATCATCTTCCCTGAGATGAGATTGGACCCGACCCTACGGATTTTCCAGAAATCACTTTACACTTGATTTTGTAAGCAACCTTGGAGATGGAAATAGGAATGTGAAATGGCTATATTGCGTGTAAGATCTTGAAGGCACTCTCCTGTGGTTTTGGGTATATCTATGTTGGAATCATTTAATGTTTTTTTAAAAATTGTATGTTAATTGTTCTATTGTTATTGCATGCCACCTGGTTTCACATATTTGAGATGGGTGATTCTATTGATGTGTTAAATAAAATAAAATAAATGGTACAAATGCAGATCAACTGAAGTGTTTGATTCATTTACCCAACTTCACAATTTTACTATAAGCTACCACATTAATTTCACAATTATTGTGGTCAGATAAAGAAAATGCTACCTACATCTATATTCTCTCTCTGGCCTTGGGTATTCGACTTAAGGTGCAGTGATTGCATCTGACAAAAATCCTTTTCTTTTAACTTTCAGAATTCTGTCAAAAGAAATGTGTGATAAAATTATACCTTAAAAAAATACTCAGTGGTAATACAACTTGTCTTTTCCCTTCTCTGTTTCATCTTAACATATCTTTGTGAGAAAGTTATTAATGATCAATGTTCTCATACAATTTCTATAAAGCTTTAGTGTGAGCTTTTGATTTTATTACTATTTTTAGTGCAATATAATTTTTTCCCATGAAATTACTCTACCTCATTCAAGAATTTTTTATCAGAGGGGAGGATAGAGACAGTGATATGAGCTGATATCATTTCCATTTATAACTCTTATAACTAATATTTTCCTTATAGCTGCCACATAGAATCATCCTGGACCCGACCCTCAGTGGAACAGTGGTTAGAGTGCAGTACTGCAGGCCACTTTTGCTGATTACCGGCTGCCTGCAATTTGGCAGTTCAAATTCCACCAGGCTCAAGGTTGACTCAGCCTTCCAGCCTTCTGAGGTGGGTAAAATGAGGACCCAGATTTTTGGAGGCAATAGGCTGACTCTGTAAAACCACTTAGAGAGGGCTGTAAAGCACTGTGAAGCAGTATATAAGGGCTATTGCTATTGCTATCCTGTTCTCTAATTGCTTCTTTCATTCCCATTAAAAATCCATCTGAAACACACCAAGAGTTTTCCCACTGCTGGCCTCTCCTCCCAATGAAATCATTCCTGGGAAAAAATGTCTTTGAGGAAACAGAAGCAGAATACTTATGCAAGGAGAAGACATCTACAGAAAAGAGATTACTGTAGTTTATTTCATAAGACATATGTCTGTACTTTTCCCAGACAATTTCAATGGGAATGAAATGGAGTTTATTATACAAAGTGTCAATGGGAGCTTATTTTCTAAGACTACTTGCAGAGGGTGCAATTTTCATTTCAATCATAGCAGGATAGAAGAAATAAATCTCTACATGCTGTATATTGCCCCAATCAATACAGAAACTCCACTGTTGGATATTCCTTTCTAAAAAAAATTGTACATGCTAAAACCGTGATGGCGAACCTATGGCACGCATGCCACAGGTGGCACGCCGGGCCATGTCACCTGGCACGCATGGTGGCGGCCATTCTTCTTCCAGGTTTCTGGCATACACATGTGCACCAGCCAGCTAGTCTTCTGGTTAGTAGCGCGCATGCACACATGACGGCCAGATGATCGTCACGAACGCATGCGTGCCAGTAACCAGACTAGCTGGCCAGTGCGCATGCGTGCGCCAGAAACCAGAAGTTTATTTCCCGGCGTGCGCATGCCCACTGGGCAGCTCCGCCTGCTGCCCAGGATCCATGTTGGAGGGTGTTCGCACCAGCAAAGCATTGCTACCTCTTTGCCTGTGCCGGTGCCTCTTTGCAGAGGCAACAGCAGCTCCTCCTCGTCCTTCGAGCCTCACTGTAAACCTCGGGGCTTGCCTTATGGGGGGGAGAAAGGTCCTGGTAGGGGGGAGAACATCCGTGGTGCCAGTGACTGCAGCCACCCTCCGGAGAAACCCTGTTAGAGTGCCAATTAGCTGTGTGTAGGGCGGCAGCCAGCGCAAGAGAAGTGGAACGCCAGACACATGGCTCTGCAGCCCCGCAGAGCCGGTTGAGCAATTTCCAGCATGCTTGTGGGGCGCAGGACTTGTCTACATAACTTTGCTGGTGCAGCTGCCTCTTTGCTGGTGTGAACAGCATGCCGCCACTGCCTCTTTGCAGAGGCAGTGGTGCCAGCAAAGTTATATAGGCAAACCCTGCGCCCTGCTGGTGCACGACATGCTGGAAGTTGCCTGACTGGCTCCAATGGGGCTTCTCCAGAGCATGGCTGCAGTTCCCCATCTTCAGGACCTTTCTCTCCCCCCCCCCCATAAGGCAAACCCCGAGGTTTACAGCAAGGCTGTAAACCTCAGGAGGAGGAGAAGCCACTGCTGCCTCTGCAAAGAGGGTTTCCTCCCCCCCCCAGGACCTTTCTCTCCCCCATAAGGCAAACCTCGAGGTTTACAGCTGGGCTTGCAGGAGGAGGAGGAGGAGGATGAGCCGCTGCTGTCTCTGCAAAGAGGGGTTTCCCCCCCCCCAGGACCTTTCTCTTCCCCGTAAGGCAAGCCCCGAGGTTTACAGCAAGGCTGGCAGGAGGAGGAGGAGTTGCCACTGCCTCTGCAAAGAAGCAGCAGCACAGGCAAAAAGCACCCGGAAGCAGCCAATGGAGCGCAATGTTAGTTAACCGTTGCAATTTTTCAAGCCAAAGGTGCTTAGGAGGTGCATGCACACCCAGGAAGGGAAACGGTGGAATGGAGAAAGGGGCAAAGGAGCAATGGCCATTGTCCGCTTCCCCTCTTTCTTGCTCTTCTCTGAACCTACATCTCCAGATGGACGGCTCAACTTCAGGCAGCTTGCAAACGCGCCGCAACCAAGCACCGCCACCTTCCTGGCCCCTTTCTCGGCGATTCCCACTCAGGAGTGGAAAGAAGAGGCAAGTGGGCTTTTTAGGGAGTTATCCTAACCTGGCAGTGGCTGAGAGAGCCCACCTGTCTGGCCACCTCTCCTTCAATGGAATGGGAGGGAGAACTCCCAATCCCTTTCCCAAGTAGCCAAAGGGAGCGTGTGATTCATAGTGCTTGGAATATTTTAGCTTAATAGCTTGGTGATGGCTTTGGCTCCCACTTTTTGGTCTCCTCCTCCCCCCCCCCATTGAGTGGGGCAAACTTCTTTGGGGAATGAGGATCTGGAGCAGCTCTCACTTGAAGTCAAGGTTGGGTGCTGATCTTCTCCTGTTGAAGCAGTAGGTGTGAACTTAAATGGACTCCAAAGGATGGTAGAGGACAGGAAGGTCTGGAGGAATGTTGTCCATGGGGTCATGATGGGTCGGACATGACTTCGCATCTAACAACAACAACAACTTCTCCCAATAGGAGAGCCAAAGCCTCAGGGAGGCCTGCTAGGCTCAAAATGGAGCGTGAGGGTGTGTGCCATGCACGCATGTGCAGGGGGCGGGGCAGTGGGGGGGGTCACATGTGCATGCACAGGGGCGGGGCGCGCAGGGGGGTGCATTGTATTATGGGTGTGGGCACACGCACGCGACCCCCCCCCGTTCTCCCCCTGCTTTTGGCACACAACGGCAAAAAGATTTGCCATCACTGTGCTAGAAGAATAGAGTGGCAATCCACAAGTAAGAACATGTCAAGGCTGAGCAAAATGATGCAAGGCCTCACTTTTGTGTAGTAACAGCCAAAACAGAACCCTTGAAGTTAGCTTGATATGAAAAGAAGCTGAGACCCATAGAAGAAAATATGGTCATATGATTTCCACTCTATAGTCCACTCAAAACAACTCAAATTTGTTTTAATTTCACCATAGCACAAAATAAGCTTCTGAAATGTTCGAGGGCATGCTTTCACAGATAATTCGTTTATTAAATCTTGTCCATTTACAAACAACTTCCTAAAGAATATCAAACACCATTGGAGGAAATTTGCAAAACTTACAGTGGATATTGAGAAACATAACATTTGTGATCTCAGAATATCTTTTCTCTAACAGACTTTACCTACTCTGAGATTCTCAAACATCGCAAGCTTCCTAATTTTTCAGAGTCCTCTTTTGGTACACTCACTCTATTGTCTGGCAAAATAAAATCTTGAGTTACTGCATGACAGGCTCCATGTGATTAACTCTACAGTTGGAAGTGTTGCATTCTGACTGTAGAGTTAATTATTTGGAAGTGCTTTGGATTATATACAGACCCAAGCATAACACCTCTCTGCTAGTCATTAAAACAGCCTGCTCTTTTCAAGCTTTGTATCCTCTCATTAAATTTCAGGTTCTTTTTATAGCAGATCTGAGGGGGGAAAAACATTTGCAGTTGGAATATGACTGTGAGCTTCTGCCTTTGTGCAAAGTCTAGATCACAACTTCTGAATCATTCACAGCCATGCTGCATAACTACTCCAAAGACAGAATAAAGAGTTTGTGTACTTATTGAAACTCAGGTGCTTGGCAAGCTCAGTCTCTATTATCTTTTACAGAGATGTGTAAGGAAGCAGTTACATTATCAACTGCTTAATATTTTATGACTAGCCTCCAAAGCTACCTATGAGGGTCAAAATGAAGTGGTGCTGGAAAGATGATGTGCTGTTGCAAATGTTACTTACACTCTCCTGCTTAGTTTAAATTACATTTAATGAAATATTCAACAGAGGCTTGGAAAGATCATCCCTCTGAGATTTCAATGTTCAAAGAGAACCTGAAATAAGCAAGGAATAAAGTGAGTAATTTTCATTGTCCACTTCTTGTCTGACACTCAGTTGATTCTTATCGCTTCATAAGCAACATAGTGTTGATATGAAGTACCAACTAATTGCTTATGGAGTAGCAGCAATTACATAACTTTATTGCTTGAAAGAATACAGGTAGATGATGCAAAATTCTACATTTATAAAAACACATTTTGTAGTGCGCTAGAGTGAATGACTATTCTAGTTCATGAACCTTTGGAAGAAATTCTGCAAAGGTTTGCACAAGAGGCTACTACTTCACCCATTTGCAGTTACAAAAAAAAAGAGAGAAGGAAAAAACTTTTTTTAAACAACAAAATTTGCAGATACCCCTTGATGGAATGGAATGGAATGGAATGGAATGGAATGGAATGGAATGGAATGGAATGGAATAGAATAGAATAGAATAGAATAGAATAGAATAGAATAGAATAGAATAGAATAGAATAGAATAGAATAGAATAGAATAGAATAGAATAGAATAGAATAGAATTTTTTATTGGCCAAGTGTGATTGGACACACAAGGAATTTGTCTTGGTGCATATGCTCTCAGTGTACATAAAAGAAAAGATACGTTCATCAAGAATCATAAGGTACAACCCTTAATGATAGTCATAGGGTACAAATAAGCAATCAGGAAACAATATCAATATAAATTGTAAGAATACAAGCAACAAAGTTATAGTCATACAGTCATAAGTGGAAGGAGATGGGTGGTGGGAACAATGAGAAGAGTAATAGTAGTGCAGACTTAGTAAATAGTTTGACAGTGCTGAAGGAATTATTTGTTTAGCAGAGTGATGGTGTTCAGGGAAAAACTGTTCTTGTGTCTAGTTGTTCTGGTGTGCAGTGCCCTATACCGTCGTTTTGAGGGTAGGAGTTTAAACAGTTTATGTCCAGGATGTGAGGGGGTCTGTAAATATTTTCACAGCCCTCTTTTTGACTCGTGCAGTATACAGGTCCTCAATAGAAGGCAGGTTGATATAATTGTTTTTTCTGCAGTTCTAATTATCCTCTGAAGTTTGTATCTGTCTTGTTGGGTTGCAGAACAATTGATTACAAATATATCTCCACCTGCAACTTTTGCAAACTTCCTTCCTGCAATCACAACTCTTTCTTCCTTTAAGCTTCCATTTCACATGAACTATTGGATAGCAGATAATTTTATACAGCAGAAGGAATGCATGCAGAAAGACCAAAGTTAGGAGAACAACTTTTAGAAGGAAGTATTCTTAAGGGCAGTGCTTGTATAAAAGAAAATAAAGGAATGTTTATTCAGGAAGTAACACAGTGATAGGAAATTTAAGGGAGAAAAACATAAGAGCTGTAGAAAGTTAGAGAAGTCTAACTACAGCTAAGAGCCTGTGTCACACACTCTCCTCCATGTAGGTGAGAGGCCTTCATGAAGAACCTGAACTGCTCAGGTCAGAGTCAGAAGAGGAGATGAGGACTGGCAGAAGGAGGAAGTGATAAAAGCCCCAGATTATTAACCTAACCAATAGGAGGCATGTCATGCAGAGATAAGCTAAGTAAGTTCTTTAGACTGGTAAAGAAGATTAAGAAGTCAGAATCACTCTGCCATCTATTGCCCTTAGTGGTCGATAGGACTACAGGTGCAGAAAGTCAGTGCATGCAAAGCTGAATATCAACATTACAAGATTTGGAAAGTTTGCAAAGTTGACCTTTTCATTAAATACTTCTGCAACATGTGGGCAGGCTGCCATCCCTACTCTCCTCAGACAGGGCCCACCAATTCTCAGACAGACATCAAGCTGCCAATTATAAAATCATAAATAATACCCTCTGGAAAATGGATACTTACCTGAACAGATGTGCAAGATTATTCCAACCCTTCCTTTTTTTTCTAGAAAGAAAAATGGCTTTTCCTTTTAAAACAAAGGACAGAAGTTACTAGGGGACAAAGAGTAGGCCATAGTATCTCCCCTCAATGCCTGATCAGTTTAAAATTTAGTTGTTATATTAACAAATATTTTCCACCATTTCTAATATTATATTAACTATTAACCAGAAGGAGGCATTAGAAGACAGGTTTCATTCTTATGGGGATTCTTCAGGCATAAATGTCCTTTAAAAAAATAAGTATACTACCCTGGAGAACATGAGTTCTAGTCCTGCCTTAGATAACAAAGCCAGCTGCGTGACCTTGGGTTAGTCACTTCCTCTCAGTTCGAGGGAGGAGGTAATGGCAAATCACTTCTAAAAGAAACCTTGCCAAGAAAATTGCAAAGACTTGTCCAGGCTCTTTCTGAATATCAGACTGAACAACAACAAAACCCTCCTTATAATTCCTATGCCTGAAGAATCCCAATAAAGATGAAACCAGTCAAGTGGTGCCTCCAATTGATCAATAGTTAATATAACATCTAAAGCTATATAAGCCCTCTTAAGAGGAGGCAGTTTTCAGACCCAGATCAATAAAACTCTCAAAAATCCCTAGTATGAAATCACATAGGAAAAAGGAAAGCTATACCTGCATGGCGTCCATAAGCTTGGAATTTTCATAAAAATAAAAAGCAGGGCTGAGTGAAATTGAATTGGAAAAGAACTTCTGACTTATAGAGATAGGTAAATATAAAGTTAGCATTGTTTTGGGTTTTTTTTAAAAAAAAAACAATCGTATATTAGTTGAGATCTTTTATTATCTTGGTGTTTATTTTCTCTACCCAAGCTCAGTTCCCATACGTTTGAAGTATCTTGAGATCTCTGAGCAGAATCCTCTATATTACTAATATGTCTACACCATCTTGTGATCTGCCCCTGCCTTATATTCTGCTTTATGCTTTGGTTCTGGAAGATCTTTCTATATTGAATAGATCTATATTTTTATCTCCTGTGTCACAGAATGTGTTACAAAGCAACAAAATGTATTTTCTCCACTTTTTTCTAATGAAAGTAATTGAACTTCTCCCTTGTGAGATGGATTTCCCTAGGCACAGGCTTCCTATTACAGGAGGTGATGACATAGAATTTGTTTCATTTTTATCTTGTTTATGTTTCAGTTCCTTGTTGTAATGTAGAACATGTGAGCAGTGTGTTCCTTATCGGTCTCACATGTTGGGATAAAGGGGAAAAAAACTAGGTAGAGGCATCTCTCTGAAAGATGGGATTTGGTAGCAATAATTAAAAGCTAAAATTTAAAATAAAATACACAATAAACATACTGAAACAGAAAAGAGCAGTGGGCTTAAATCCAGAATACTTCAGGAGTGGAAGATTCCCAGATTTCACTGTAAAATCTCAGCCTTCATGCTATACTCTTTTGAGCAGTTGGATTGCTATAGCCATAATGATGAGATGATTGGTACTTGGCATATTGATGGTATGAATTTATCTCTCTTGCAACATTTTCCCCCCACATTGTTGTAGAATTTGTATAGAAGGAATGTTGCTAATCAGGCAAAGGAAGAGGTAAAAGAAAGGGCAATGAGAGAAAGGTTTGGAAACTACAGCAAAACACATCACAGGAGCAATGCTGGAAGGCAGGGATAATATGCTTGGCAACTGCAAGCAAAGGATTCTGTCAATACCAGCCTGGCATGTATATCACACTCAGCTCAATAATGGAAGAAGCATTTCAGCTCAGGAACAGGCTATATGTAAGAACAATTGATAGCTACTGAGGTATTTAGAGAACACTAGACAACCCATGACTCTGGGTCATTGTTTCAGAACTATTTCCTTACCAGAGTCAATGATAGGGCTTCTAATGTACTGCCTTCACTGGAAAAGTTGGTGTACATTCAGAGATGTATAGCACAGTAAGACATCAGCACAGGAAATGTTTTATGATAATTTGTATGATATCATGAACTCTCTGATGACAATGTCTATGTCATAAAATGTTTTATAAAATTCACCAAGTTTCAATTCCAATTTCGATTTAATCCACAGCAGTCATGGGCCCCAGATTTTGGATGTATTCTGTAAGGTATCATTTTTACTATCCTTATCTAGTTATCGTTCTTACTGCAGTCATTAAATGAATCATATTCTCATTACGTGAATCATGCAGTCATTAAGCAAATCCAGCTCCCCAATTGACTTTGCTTGTCTGAAGCCTGCTGGAAAGGTTGCAAATTGTGATCCTGTGATTGCAAGGCAGTATAACCATTGCAAATGCAAGCCAGTTTCCAAGCACTCAAATTGTGATCACATGATTGTGGGAGTGTTGCAACAATCAGAATTTTGATGACAGGTCATAAATTACTTTCTCCAAGGCTCTCATAACTTTGAACCATTGTTAAATGAACTATCATATGTCAAGAACTACCTGGATAAACAGAACTGCGTTCATAAACTCAGGAGAGTGGAGAAAAGGATGTAATTTTATTTAATTTCTAATGGATGTACTTTTGATAAGTAAAAATTTAACATTAACTTCATTCTTTCAGAGTAAAGTACAAGGCTAGGTGGATTTGGAATCAAAAACGAGTAACAGCAAAATGCAACGTAGATCCCATTGCCAATTTCCTCAAGATAAACAAGAAAAAAGGTAGAGCTTTTTATGAAAACATCCCATAAATTCTTCCTTGGTCTACAGTTAGCTAACTGGATAATCTCACCCTGGTGATACCTAGGAACATGAATGAGCTTGTTGCCCCTTTGAGTGGAACTCTGACAATGAGGAGAAGGAAGTCATCCAAGTGAACCTTTTACCGGACTGGATCAGAAGGAGGATGGGGGAGGAGGAGGAAAGTGGAAAATGCTATCATATTTTACCAGTACGAAATTATAAAAGCTCTCATTCTGCAGTTGTACAACGCAAAAGACATGGTGGCGCACAGTGCTTCTTAAAAGGAATGTAGGGATTTTAGGCTTCTGCAACATATGCCTGCATTTCATTGCCTTAGGCACTACTTGTGTCAGAGTAACCTTCAGTGACAATGCTCAGGACAGAGATTAGCATTTTCTCTACCCCTGCATCTATACTGCAGTGCTGCTCCTGGACTTTGAGATAGCACGTAGGGGAGGAAAACGCCCAGCCTAAAATGCAATTTTCTGAAAGCTAGAAATGTAAGGCAGGGAGAATGAAGAATTTGTGACCAATTATATTCTTGCTATTTTCATTAAAATCATTTTCATACCATTTTTTTCTTTTTAAAAAATTGCCCATGGAGGCTCACAAAAAATATAAGCTGTGTGCATATGTGTATGCGCGTTATGCATGCAGCTGTCATAGAAGATGGTATAGCCTCGCTGACTTTGCCTAATCCAATAAACCAAGCATTGTTTCTATTTCCATTAACAAGTGAAAGACAGACTGACAGACAGACATTCATACTATATGATTGAATCAAGAAAGAATAGGTGTGGTAGGGAAAGATTGAATCTGAATTAATGCAGTGTGACTTGGAGGCCATAGCTATAAACCTTGATGGAACATTTCCTAAAGATGAGAAAATAGATGGGAAAATGTTAAAATAGACAAATACTGGTAAAAAGGCAGCAGGTAGTATGTAGTCTATTGTAGGGATTGAACATTTGTTAAAAGAAGTGAAAATGGTTGTGTTAGGGAATCTATTTTATTCAATGGGAGTGAGAGCTGGATATATCAAGGAGTGAAAAAAGTAAGTTGAATATAGTGAGAATGGATTATCGAAGAAATACATGTGATAAAACAAGAAAGATAGCGTAAGTATGAATGGCCACTGAATGAATGTGGATTGAATACGAGAGAGACTAATATGAAAGAAGTAAATTCAAGTAGTTTGATCATATATTTGATCTACATGATCTTGATTTATAGAGAATAACACAAGAAATACATTAGTACATAAATAAGTACAAATTCATGAGATGGACCAGAATGGAAAACCTGTCTCCTCAATATCTTCCATTAGAAGCCTTCTCTCAGGAACTAATTAATCATCTGATTGGATCCCACAGGTCTTTCATTTGGGAGAAAGCAAACAAACTCATTCAGCTCATCAATTCATGCATAATTGATTTCATATTTTCACCATCAATTCATCCTTTACTAATAGAGCTATAACTTCAGTCACCAGGGATGATATGACTCTCTACTCATGATTCTTGAGAGGCTAGTCATCCAGAATAGGTTGGATCCTCACTTATCAATTAGTTGATCTACTGACAAGAAGCATGTCCATCATGTCATTAATACATTTCAGCTAATTAGTACATACCCAATTCAATACTTAAATCGGATGCTGGTTCAGATTTTCAGAATCCTCTATGTATTATAATGGAAAGAAGATACAAGACCGTAATGACATCTATGTAGCAATGACATAATATGCTAAATCCCTGAACAGTCTCATGAAGAACATTTCCTATTCACATCATATAAATATTTCTCTTCTACATCCATTTTTATTTCAAAATATTAAAATAAGGATATTTACTTCAGGAAATGTAAGTTTCAAGGAGATTTGTTCATTGTGAAAAAGTATTCAAGACTAACCCTATCCTTTTAGAGGTCACATGCAATTCAAGCATGAAGAGGCGTGAAGAGTTTTTTTTTGCAAAGTCTCTTCACTGGAAACTTACTGTATTTATATAGAAATTGATTTAATCTATGCTTTTGCTTTATATACATAAATTTTACTACTTCTGCACATATAAAGGTACTTTGTTCCTTACATTTAAAAAAAATGCTGACTGGTCAGTAGCTGCTCTTAGAATAGAATATACATGCTAATTTATTAACAGTTTTCTTCTAATTGATTTGTCCACTTAGAGATAATGGAACAGTCCTTTATTTGTCCCTGCTTAAAGAGGACAGAAATAGGCTTCATATTGGATTTTAGTTGGAGATTAAAATGTTTGGTATCTTTTTATGAAAAATGTGAACAGATAAAAGCTCTCATTAGCACTAGGATTCTCTTTCAATTGACTTTCTCACATGGGTCCTTAAAATTTCATAAATCTAATAAATCATCTATTAGATTTATGAAAAATTAAGACCTTTAAGAGGAATATAGTCATAACAGCAGGTGTGGGAGAAAAAAAATCTCTCAACCCTCCAAAAACCCAAGCAGATTTTGGAAATGTTCTTCTGAAATTATAGTTGTCAAGCCCCTTACCACAGCTCAAATTCAAGGCAGCAAGATTCTTGCAGGTATAGGATAGATAGGTTTATTAGGCCTCCCGGTTGCCTTTGACTACAAACCAAGCTGTGTCTAGGTTTAGTGAGAAAATGCTAATTGAGAAAATGCAAATCAAATAGTTTATTTGATAACATCAGAAATGTTCTTTTGTTCTTGCTATATAATATTTATGTATAATTTTTATTAGACATTTTAAAATAAGTAAACTTGAAAAACATACAGAAAACAAAGCAAAGTAAGAGAAAGAAGATAAAGTACAGTAAATAAGAAAAGAAAAAGGCTCAAGATTGACTCAGCCTTCCATCCTTCCAAGGTAGGTAAAATGAGGACCCGGATTGTGGGGGCAATAAGCTGACTTTGTATAAATATACAAAAGTATGAAGGCTATTGCTTAATGCATTGTAAGCCGCTCTGAGTCTCCGGAGAAGGGCGGCATATAAATTGAAGCAATAAATAAATAAATAAATAAATAAATAAAACCATTTTTTCTACAACCTCTTCGGTGAAGAAGTTGTAAAAAATGCTTTCAAAAGGCTCTGATGATCTCAGCTGAGTTGCCTGATTGGCAGAGACTTTTTTTCTTTTAAATGCCTCTGACAATCAGGCAACTCAGCTTGGATCGTTAGAGGCATTTAAAAGAAAAAAAAGTCTCTGCCGATCAGGCAACTCAGCTTGAATCGTCAGAGTCATTTAAAAGAAAAAAAAGGTTTTTTCTTTTAAAAGCCTTTGATGATCCCAGCTGAGCCGCACGATGATCAGAGGCTTTTTTTCTTTTTTACTTTTAAAAGCATTTTTTCGGCGGAAGAGGTTGTAGAAAAAATGCTTTTAAAAGTAAAAAAAAAAGCCTCTGATGACTGTGCGGCTCAGCTGGGCATGGGGGGGAGGCAGGGATTTTTGCTACCGATTCTCCGAAACCACCCATCTCCATTGCTACCAGATCAGGCGATCCAGTCCGAACCGGGAGCATTCCACCCCTGCTCCAGTGCACATAATCCAAACTCTGCTGTACCATACAGTCAACCACAACACAGAAACAAACTTTACCATACATCAGAAGGGTGTCAGAAATGACGGCTGGAATTCTACAACCACTGGTAATAATGGTGGCTCATAAACCTACATCAATGCTCCAATGAGAACAGTCTAAAACCAAGGCCAAAATACAGAAGGAGAAGAACAGCAATGTAATCTACAAGATCAGATACAACAACTGCGACCAGTTCTAAATTGGGCAAACAGGACGACAACTGAAAACAAGAATCCATGAACACTAACTAGCTGTCAACCAATATGACCACAAATCCCTGATCTCGACCCACATTTGACACCGAACAACACCAGTTTGATGGGGATGAAACGAAAATCATTGCCATGCCACCACATGCCATCTGCATGAATTCATCAAAGCTTGGTATTCAAACAACGAATCTATCAACAAACATGTTGATTTGAAGCCAGCCTACAAATCTGTAAGGAGCCATATCAATCAAGCGACCAACCAATGACGGCACCGACTACCTCTTCACTTGAGCTTCACATATAATGTAGTCACAGCCGGTCACACGACAAGTCATATGGCATGTCAGCCAGGCACATGACCCAGTGACCACATGAGATCAATAAAAGCAGTGAAGAACTGATACAAGATGCTTCAACCAAAGTCCCACTGAGGATGTCACTTAGCCTGGTGATGAGATGTTCAGAAGCTAAACAGCAAGCTTGGTGTACAAACCTCCAACAACAACCTCTCCCTTAATTATGCATTTGGAAACCACTGAAAAGTAAATTCCTCTGAGTCAATTGTTCTTTTGATTTTCTCTTTAAGTTCTCCATTTTCCTATGCTAGCAAATCTTGATATGTTTAACCATTTTTATTTGCCCACTCTTTCTTTTCTATAAAACACTTCTTGTGCTGAAGCCAATAAACATATTTCTGAACACAACCTGGGTAATCTTAATATAGCACTCCTAACATGGATTTTTAAAATCTACATTAGTATCATTTAAAAAAAGCATGTTACCCAAACCTCCAATTGTTCTCTTCCAATTCTAACATTCTCTTATTTCTTAGCAATAGTCATTCTTTCATCCAAGCCAAATAGGGTGCTGCAAAATACAATAAATACAAAATAAAATAAATACAAAATGCATAAGAGCACCAACGTGCCTACCGTCCCTGTTCTAATGTTCCTTTAATTGTATTCATTTTATGTATTCAATTCATGCTTATACTTATATATATTATCTAATACATACTCGACAAATAAAATTAAATAAATAAATAAATACAATTTTAAATCCTCCTCTTTCTTTTACATCTTGGAGAATCTTATATTTAACCCTTGCTTTCTTTCTCTGCTATATAAATTATAAATTATATTTATATAGCAGGGAAATATATAAAGTATATTTTCTACATTGTTTAAAAGATGCATCATTTCTCAAAATACCACTTTATCAATTTGAAATTTTGTTTCTACAATCAATTCTTTTTTATCTTTCATCCTCATATTTTTATCAACATTTTTGTTTTTTCCTGATTAATTTTAAACCTAGCCAATGAACCAAATTCCTTTTATTTTTCCATTAATATAATTCTTTCCATAGGATTTTCTGAATTTAAAATCAAATCATCAGCAAATGCCCTTAATTTGTATACTTATTTTTTAACCTTTACCCCAGCTATCCTCTTGCCTCTTAATATCTCTATTCAAAAGGTCAAGAGCCAGAACAAACAACAGTAAAATTGAGCACCCTTGCTGTGTTCCTTTCTATATTTCACAGAAAGTCAGTTCCCTATTAACTATAATTTGTGCTATTTGTGAAAAATATATCAACTTGTAATAATTTTTTGAAATGTCCACTTTCATTCACAGTGTCAGAGAAATCCAACATAATACTCTTATAAAAAAGATTTTTGTATATACAGCTAAATGTACTCAAGAAAGAATATACACATAATTGCAGTTCTCAGTTTGTGATGTATGAATTCAACAAATAGTTCCACCATGTACTGCCAGAATCTCACAGTTATTAAGCGGTGGGGACATATGATTTGATTACTTCAGGGAAATCAAAGTATAGTGAAATCAAAGTATAGTCTTGTTTCTAAAAGGGCTTTGTGGAAATAAAAATATATGGCAAATCAATGACTTGAGAAAGTTGATAACTACTTGGGTAACTTTTTATGGCATTGGGCTATAGACTGTCCTCCTTCCCTCTCTTTCTTTTGTTTTGTGATAATAACACAGTGACATTATAGGAGAAGCAAGACAAAACATTTCAGCCCTTTCAAGTTCTATCATTTTGAAGATAAAAGAGGCACCCTAAGCCTAACAGAAACTTACTGCTGATTATTTTTTGAGCCTTATTTGCTTAAATTAGAGGTCTCCATACTTGATAACTTTAAGGCTTATGGACTTTAATTCCCAGAATTCCGCAGTCAGCTATGGGGAATTCTGGGCATCTCAATAAATGGGAGCTTTGAGTTATGATTTGTCCACCTTTGCCTAGGTCAATGTTTTTCAATCTTGGCTATTTGAATATGTGTGGACTTCAACTCCCAGAATTCCCCAGCCAGAAATCACTAACTGGAAGTCCTATGGTATAATTTTTTTAATTATTCGTAGAAACTCCTCCATACCCAGAGCTCAGAATGATACACTTCTATAGAGCATTTTGGCAGGCAAAGCCCTTGCTGAATTTTTTAGGAAGGTTAAGGATCTTCAGATATGTGATGACTCATGACATATGTGGATGGTGCTGGGCTATTTTTTATTTATTTCTATGCCCTTTCTTTGCTCCAGGAGTTCCAGGTGATTTCCACAAGGATCTTCAGTTTATCTCACCACCTTTCTGTCATGAGGATCCCGGATCTGCGTACCTTCCGTCACGCGCTTAAGACGTTCCTATTTCATCAAGCTGGCCTGACCTAAATTTTCCTCTTTTAAATGGGAATTTTAAATTTGGTTTTAAATTATTGGGGTTTTAAAATGGTTTCAGCCAAATTTATTTAATTTGTTTTATATCTATTTTAAATTTTGTATCTATATGTTTTATTTTATGGCTGTTCACCGCCCTGAGTCCTTCGGGAGTAGGGCGGTATACAAATTTAATTAATAAAATAAATAAATAAAATATAGATTGGTCTCAGCACTCTAGGTAAACCTGACCAGGAAATCAACTCTATGGGAAGGATGAAATTACTTTGTTTTAAAATTGGCTATAATAACAAAATCTTGCAAGCTGATTATGCTGTACCTCCTTCTTCTTGTACTCCTTTTATAGTAATCTGGGAGGCATCTGCCAGAGCAGCTTTTGAAGGTTATTTGGCTATTCTGGAGATTTAAAAATGCTTCAGTCTTTTTTACCCAGGCAACAAAACCTGCTTATGTCCATCGAGGTCATCTTCCTCACTTTCTCCTGTTGGGCTGAGAGAATAAGAGAAATTAGCACAAAATCACTTACTGAGTTTCCTTTGCTGGGGGTAAATTTGAACCTGAATCTCCCACTTCCTCGTCTCACATCTTAATTACCACACCAGACTGGCAGGGAGTTTGGCAATCTTTACTGCTTCTGTCACTGTAACATGCCTATTTTAGGATTTTGCTATTTTTGTTCTCACATGTTTCTCTTTTCAAAATAACAGGAAATTCTGCTGACATTTTTCAGCTATCTTGGACAGAGGGCTTCTAAGGGCTTGCAGCAAGGGCCTTAAGCCTGCAGGTCTTTCACTCTGACCTTAGGAAGGAAAGTGCTAATAACAAGAATGGGATTAATCAGCAGGCCTTCACTCTCTCCTCATGCCTACAGCATTCCGTGGCAGACTTCCAAAATCCTTCCAGGCGATTGCGGAGCAGATTCATTTCAGGCTCCTGCGCTGTCTCAGCATCCATTCACAAGCAGCATTTTTAGGGAAGGCCACCACCCATTCGTTTCAAAGTGACTACAGGGACAATTCAGGGTGTTCCCTTTCAAACAAGAGCTCTGATTACTTCACTTGCCAATTTCACCTCCATTCAGAAACAGCTGTGGAGGTGAATCAACTTGCTCTACAAAGCATATTATGAGTACATTTCTCAGTCCTAATTATTTAGAAGGGAAGAAAGCCCAAACTGCATTACTTTCAGGACCAATTTCAGCAAGGAATTGCATAATCAATCTCTGGTTGATTGACAGTGCTTTTTGTTCAATTAAATTGCACCTAAAATACAAATGTGGCTGTCAAATTGATTCCATCTAATTATGCTTGTAAATTACTGGGAACATTTATTCTTTCTCTGAATATGTATGCATGTGTGTGTGTGTGTCTTTTAAATATATCTCATTGAAGTGAGGGGAACAGTTGGCCCAAATAGGAATGTTTCCATATTACCAAAAGGGTTTCTAGAATTTAATCTACTTAACTCTGTAGATAGAGCTGCACATACAACATTTAAATGTAACTCAATGTTCTTGGAAAAGCAACTGCAGAAAGAGGTTGCCTCTATCTTTCGCTCTCCAACTGGCTGTCATGGCTATGCCTCATTCCTCCATTTCCTGAATTCTAAATATATAATTTTCAGAGGTCTTAATCTCCTTGGATGTAGATAAACAAAGACTAACTAACAACTTAGACTGTGTGCATCCTACAACAAGCAGAATAACATTTAATGAACTGGCCAAGCATAATGTAGAGGGAAAAAAAGCAGAGATACAAATCTGTTATCCCATAGCAGCTCCCCGAAAAATTGAATGTAGTCTCCAAAAGTTGCTTCTGAAAGACATTTCTGTCCATCTCTAAAGTACTACATTAAACATGAATAATAACAATAACAACAATAACAATAACAATCATCATCATCCATCGTATTTGTGACACATTTTTAAATGTTCAGTTGACTGAGTTTCATGTTTAATGAATAAAAGAGATAATAATAATCATAATCATAATCATAATCATAATCATAATCATAATCATAATCATAATCATAATCATAATATCATCATCATCACTGTTCTGGTGCAAACAAAAGCAAACAGTTTTTCTAATGAGAGGCTGAACAAGAAACAAGTGATGCCTTCTTCTATATGTTTCATACGGTAGGTGGATTTTTCTTCTTCTTTTCTTCTTATGTTTTCTGGAGGGTGGTAGAATAAACATATGATAAATAAATAAATATAAATGCAAAGCCCATCACCAATATGGTATAAGCGGGAAGGTGTTAGCCTGGGACTAGAGAGACCCAGATTCAGTTCCACTCTCAGCTAAGGAATTTCACTAGGAAATTGATGGGCTATCTGCTAAAACAAAGCAAGGTTATGGTACACATTTGAAAGGAGCCCAGGAACCCTGTAATTGTGGAGTCTGTCTGGCAAGAACAAAGAATGCTTACTCACAGAGAATGTGCATGTGTAAAGCATGTAGCAATTCTAGGTGGTTAGAGGACTGGAGTTAGACATCCTACAAACCTCAGCTAAACGTTAGGAATAGAGATGGCCTGGAGCAAATAGAATGTGTATTAGATAATTCCTGGAGCATTCATTAGCCAAGGCTTAGGAAGAGAGATGGCTAGAGACCAATAGAACAAATTGTTAGATCATTACCAAAATGTTTATTATATGATATTTCTTATTATTCCGCCTTGTCCCACCTTCTGCTTTAGTGAAATTGTATAAAGCTTTCTTAATTCTTGGTTCTGGGCTTTTGGCATTTTAGCCAGGACCACTTTTTTTGGAGCGCTTCAATAAAAGGAAACAAAACCTGCAGCTTGTGTTTGGTGTCCTTCATTGGCCTGAGCACCAGGCTCAAACCTGAATTGGGGACAACACGATTCTAAACCAGTCCTTTTCTCTCAATCCCACTTACCGCATTAAGATGTGGATAAAACTGGAGGCAAAACAGCTGTATGGACTGTCTCAAGCTCCTGGATGTAGAACTAACCAACAGAACAATTTCTCACCTCTTCTTGTGCTTAGGAGCAAATTTAAGTTTAGTTGGGGGTGGGGAATTGGAGCAAAGGAGAGACTAAGCAGAAGAAACCAAGTGAGGCAAAATTCATAGTGGTATGATTGCCCCACCCCCAACAATTCTGATTTCCTGCAGGCTTATCCATTTGTGGTAGAGATAATAAACTCTCCATAGAGCATATACAAAGCTGGAAAATGTTATTGTATTCTGAAGGAGAAAGTTGGCTGGCTTCTCTTATATGGACCAAAAATTATTGTCCATTTGTCATGCCAGGCAGAGAAGAAATTAGACAGATGACCTGGAGCTATGAGAACAATTCTGATCTTAATATGGCTAACTTTGAATAATTAAAGGACTGCCTTGTGCCTGCATCACGTTAGGATTGCTTACCTTTCCCTAGCAATAATTCACTTTTTAAAAATGAGTATTTTGCCTGAAAACTAATTTGAGGTCACCAGACCTCTTCTGAATGTGCTTGTTTTACTGTAATCATTGACTAATACTCACAGAGAAACAGAGAAACCATTTCATTTGGATGTTCCCTTGCTCAGACCTCATCATAAGCTGACTTTGTATAAATATACAAAAGGATGAAGGCTATTGCTTAACGCATTGTAAGCCGCCCTGAGTCTCCGGAGAAGGGCGGCATATAAATCAAAAAAAGAATAAAGAAAGAATAAAAGAATCAGTATATGCTTGTGTCTGTATATCCTACCCTGATGTAATCTGCAACAGAAAACAAAAGATCATTCATCCTCAGTCTTTTAGAATATGAAAGAACTACTTAATTTCTGGTCAGAAGATATAGAATACAAACCACAGATGTCAGATCCACCCCGTGGGGTCATCCTGGAAAATGTAAGGAGCCGGCCCGCATCATTACAGCCCAGTCTACCCAATGTGAAGAGGAAACATGCCTGCAGTTTGGGGAGTGGCGTCCAGCTGGCTATGCCCACCCAGTTGGCCACGCCCACCTGCACTCCCAAGGTCAACAACATGCGACCTTCAATGAAATTGATATAAACAATGCTGTGCTTCAATGGTTAGATGACCTAGACCAGGGGTGTCAAATTCGCATTGTCATGGCATCGTCACGTGACATATTGTGACTTTTCCCTTTGCTAAACCGGACGTGGGCGTGGCCAGCACGGGACGCATCTGGCCGGTGGGTCGCTAGTTTGACATCCCTGGCCTAGACATTGGTATTTGAATATATATCTTTTTAACATTTATATTTTATTGTATTTTATTAATCTGGGGAAAATGTTAAAATATATTGCAAGTCCATGTTTGATGTGCCATGCACTACACTAAATAAATAAATAAATAAATTTACAGGTGTTTTCACACTTCAAAAACATTTCAGAAAACGTGCTTCTGATTTTTCACAAGTGCAAGCTCAGCCCTCTTTCTCCAGTCCTTTCCAGGTTTCTGCAGGGGCCTATAAACATAGAATCCCCTTAATAAGCAAAAGACCCAAAGCAGCTGCATCTTTTTTCAGTATGAAAATCTGAAAAAAGTCAGGGTACTTTAATTAATACCATGATAGTCTCTGTTCACAAGATCTGAAATATTTTGTTTGAATCAGTTTTGAATTTTACAGGCAGTCTAGGTGGGATTATACCTCTGAAGAATCAAATATGCAGGTCACCTATGTATACTAGATCCCTTTCATAAGTCACCATCTGAGGCACAATTTACCTCCTCACTTCTCAAAATAAGTAGAAAAATGACAGAAGGAATGAGGGCCAATTTAATAATGCTTCCCAGTTGTGAAACATTAATTCAGTTAACCCATACGAGGCCCCACTTATTACATGTCTTCAAATGGATCCTAAAACCTTATCTATGCTATTGACTTCAATGGCCGTTTCCTGATTTTTTTTATTTCTGATTTGATTATATTGTTTTGTTTTCATTGTTTTTATTATATTCCATATTTCTATGTTTTTCAAACGTTGTCTTGGGGGAAATTACAGGGTGAGTTATACAAGTTTAAAATCAGTAACCAAAAATTCTCTTATTCTCTGGTTCCAGAGACCCTGTGAGAGGCAGAACTATTTCTTTTGTTCCTGCTCTGTTGCTTAACACATTTTGTTTTTTCAGACAGTGTTAGCTAAGGAAAGTAATTCATGTAATATCATTTCAGGGCCTGTCTGTAGTATTGTTGGTACCTATTTCTGACATCCCAATTTAAGCCCCATTTGGGATTCAATAGTCAGGCAAGAAATAATGCAAACCTTACTGAAACAAGAGTTCCTCCCGTAGCTCCTACCCACCCAAACGTCCCAAGACTGGGTGCAAAGCAGTAGTAAGGGATATTTGGGTCAAACTTAAAAGTAAATCTGCCTATCTTAAGTGCACACTTCCATTCGGTGCTCTTGGCCTGATAGTTTGCCCTAGTCTTCTTCCAGAATGGGTTTTGTCTATAATGATTCTCTAAAACAGAAGTACTTTGTATGTAATATCTAGCTGCAGAAAAAAAAATCACATTAGATAATAGGAGTAACCCTCAGTAAATGCAGAATAAATTATAGCTAAGGGTGTTGAAATCTGACTAGACAAAAACACTTTAATTCTCTCTCCTCTATTGAACAAATCATCCAGATGTAGCCCCAGCAGCAAATTGTTAGCAGGCCAAACAATTACACTCCTCCCCCTTACACTAAAGGGAAAAGTCATTTTCCTCTTAATGTTTTATAGAAGGGATATTTCCATACATAAATGTGCTTTTATTTGCTGGACTAAATTCAGATGTGTAGTCCCCAGAGCCACATCTGATTCCTTGGAGTTTCCTTCTGATCTTTCTCAAGAATCTAGATATTACCACTTGCTTAAAACAAAACAGATTCTATCAGTCCTGAGAAGAAGAACTTGTGAGTGAATGGGAAACGCCCAAAATGGGGCAGAAACATAAATTGCATGGATCACCACACCCATTGTTCCTGATAACAATTCTGTCATTGATACACTCTATGTTTAGATGACAGTTAGCAAACTCTGAGTTATCAAAATGGTAAAAATAAAAAGCAAATGATGCTCGGAAAGCTCTAAAATATGTCTCTGATACAGAACGAAAGCGTTAAACTCTTATTCCTTGTACAAAATTTGAACTTACCATGCTTTAAGTCAGGGGTGTCAAACTCACGGCCTGCGAGCCAGATGTGTCAAGTGCTGGCTCCACCCTCGCCTGGTTTAGCGAAGTGGGGGAAAGTCCCGATACGTCATGTGATGCCGCAAGTTTGACACTCCTGCTCAAAGTCTAAGCCTTGTTTGTCTTATTCTGGAGCTTGTTTCTCACAGTAAGCATCACAGGTTCTTCCTGGAGATCATCAGCTTGAGAATGATATTCTTAATATTGTAAATGCATTTATGCTTCGACGAAGTTTTGAAGTGTTCATAATTATTGGAAATCAAATAAATTTGATAAATTGACTAATACAAAGAATATCTGCAGGAAGGCGCAGCTGGGTATTAGATTTACTGTTTTCCCATATTTGTCATATAATCCATTCTTGAAGATGTACTTAAAAGTAAGTTAGCAACTATTCTCCCAGGGATACAAAATAACATCTAGTTGAATGCCACCCATAATGTTTTTCAGTTCATATTCTCATGATAATAACATCCACTGGAGTAATCAAGACCTCATTAAGTTCAAATCACAGGATAAATCTTTCTGTGTTGTTTCAAATAAATAAGTTTTAAAGATGAATACTATGCATTCTCATAGTCTCACAAATGTTTCCATATGGGATTTTAGCCCACAGTGCTAAAGAAAATAATTAAAATAATTAAACATGAGTAATAATTTGCTAATGTTTGCTCATCTTTAATATTTTTGGGAGAGATGGAGGTTTACAGGGTGATGACGTGAAATGACTAAAGGGATGAATTAAAATTGGTAGTTCAAAAGTTGCATATGGCTGGGCTAAGTTTTTTCAGGTACATTAGGAACACTGGGAAAGTTGCCTTGCTTTTTTGTTAGTGATATTGTGTATTGGAATCAGATATAAGCACAAATATAAATGCCAGGCAGTGACTGCAAATCACTAAGGAACTGTTCAGCAATGTTTTTATGGTATGTGCTTAGAAAATAAACATTCAATGGCATGTGAAGACATGGGAAAAGTAGTAGATGAGAGTAGATCTTCTACACTGAAGACCCAAATGTTGATGTCAAAGCAGGGTTTCTACAGGATGCCTTGTTTGATTGTCCTCATTGAAGGTGTAGGACAATTCAAGTTAAATCTTTCTGCTGATCACTATACAGTGGTGACCTAGTTATGCAGGTAGTCCTCAATTTACGACCACAACTGAGTCCCAAATTTATATTGCTAAGTGAGAAATTTGAGCTTTGCCCCATTTTACAACTTTTCCTGCCACATTTGTTAAGTGAATCACTGTAGCTGTTAAATTAGTAACACGATTGTTAAGTGAATCTGGTTTCCCCATTGACTTTGCTTGTCAGAAGGTCACAAAAGGTGATCACATGACTCCAGGACACTGCAACCATCATAAATATGAGTCAGTTGTCAAGCACAGAAACGGCATTGGTCGGCATTGGTCGCGTTGGTGGATGATCTCTGGAGGGCTCGGGACAGGGGTTGTTCCTCTGTCCTAGTCCTATTAGATCTCTCAGCGGCTTTTGACCATCGACCATGGTATCATGCTGCAGCGGTTGGGGGGGTTAGGAATAGGGAGCACCGTTTTGCGGTGGTTCTCCTCCTTCCTCTCCGACCGCTTGCAGTTCATGTTGGCAGGGGGGCAGAGGTCGACCTCGAGGCGTCTCGCATGGGGAGTGCCGCAAGGGTCGGTCCTCTCGCCCCTCCTGTTCAACATTTATGTGAAGCCGCTGGGTGAGATCATCCGTGGTTTTGGGGTGAAGTGCCATCTGTACGCTGATGATACTCAGCTGTACATCTCCACCCCAGACCACCCCAACGATGCCCTTGATGTGATGTCCCGCTGCCTGGAGGCCGTGCGGGTCTGGATGGGGAGGAACAGGCTCAGACTCAACCCCTCCAAGACCGAGTGGCTGTGGCTTCCGGCGCCCCGATATAGTCAGCAGGTGCCATCGCTGACTATTGGGGGTGAATCTTTGCCCCCCACGGAGAGGGCTCGCAATCTGGGTGTCCTCCTGGACGCGCGGCTGTCTTTAGAAGAGCATATGACGGCCGTGGCCAGGGGGGCCTTTTATCAGGTTCGCCTGATTCTCCAGTTGCAGCCCTTTCTGGATCGGGACGCCCTGCGCACGGTCACTCATGCCCTTGTTACTTCCCGGTTGGACTATTGTAATGCTCTCTACGTGGGGCTCCCCTTGAAGAGCACTCGGAGGCTCCAACTGGTCCAGAATGCGGCCGCGCGGGTGGTTATGGGCGCAACCCGTTATGCCCATGTGACACCCCTCCTGCGCGAGCTGCACTGGCTCCCGGTGGTCTTCCGGGTGCGATTCAAGGTGTTGGTTACCACCTTTAAAGCGCTCCATGGCATAGGACCCAGGTACCTCCGAGACCGTCTTCTGCCACCAATAGCCTCCCACCGACCAGTTCGTTCCCACAGAGAGGGTCTCCTCAGGGTGCCATCAGCCAAGTTATGTCGGCTGGCGACGCCCAGGGGGAGGGCCTTCTCTGTGGGAGCCCCAGCCCTGTGGAATGAACTGCCCCCGGAAATTCGTAAGATCTCCGACCTCCGGGTGTTTCGCTGCGCATTGAAGACCCTGTTGTTCCGCCAGGCCGGACTATCAACACAATAGTTTTAAATTGGGGTATTTAAATTATTGGGGTTTTAAATTTGAGCCACTTATTTAATTATTTTAAATTTTATATCATTGTTTTGTCTGTGTTTTTAAATAGGCTGTACACCGCCCTGAGTCCTTCGGGAGAAGGGCGGTATAGAAATAAAATTATTATTATTATTATTAAGCATCCGAATGTAAATCACATGACCATGGGGATGCTACAATGGTGATAAGTGTGAAAAACAGTCATAAGTCACTTTTTTCAGTGATGTTGTAACTTCAAACTGTCACTAAATGAACTGTTGTAAGTCGAGGACTACCTGTACATCATTAATTGTATCCTATCTTCCTCCTAGGAAGGATGGGGTTGGGGGAGAATTAAAAAAAAGATTCAGTATACATAGGTTCAATTAAATGGAGAAAATCACATGTTCTAATTAAGAGCTATAAGTACAATTATGGAAAAAGTTAATTGATCTGATGTACTAATAAATTAGTTTTCTGAATCTGAGTTACATGAGCTACTAAGCCATTAATTTAAATTGTTACTCCAATTACAGCAAAATGCAGCTTAGTTAGGACTGTCTAAAATGGCTAATTTGTACAGATGCAGAAGCAATATAATTGTGAGAAGGAATTTATACACAGCTACCAAAATGTACTTGAGAGACTAATGATTGAGATAGCACCAGTCTATTTTTTCAGTGTCTCACCAACATCCCCATCTACTAAGTCTACAAAATTAGCAACTTATTTAGATTGCAGGATTACCAAGACAATTGTTACAATAAAAAATCAATTAAGGCTTCTTGTTTAAAATACAGCCCACGTGCGCTGTAGTATATGAACCTTCTCACTGAATTACAGCCAGACAACCCAAAATGGAGATGAAGGGGAATTGTAGGCATCACTTTTCAGACTGATTGAGAGATGGATTGGATTTTTCATATCAATACAACCATATAACCCTCAGTGGTACCCAAAGATATATGTCCATAGTAAAATAAGACACATACGTAAATATGATAATAAAAACAATAAAAACAAATCCTCCAAACTAAGACAAGATATAAAAAATGCCTATGGTGTTAGCTAACTAGTCAAAGATCCTCCAGAAGAGACACATTCCTAGACAGTCCAAAGGATTGGGATAAATCTAAATTGCCAGGGAAGGGAGGAGGTCATAAAACATGAGAAGTTTAACAGAAAA
Source organism: Pantherophis guttatus (assembly GCF_059756535.1). Taxonomy (NCBI): domain Eukaryota; kingdom Metazoa; phylum Chordata; class Lepidosauria; order Squamata; family Colubridae; genus Pantherophis; species Pantherophis guttatus. The sequence goes on from NC_142064.1 coordinate 213,721,017, forward strand.
ACATCCCTTCATAATGTCAACCTCCAAAGATCTTATCATCATAGGAATTACAAGCAACTTGTCCCAAGTTTGGACAAGTATTGGACAGGTCAATTCTACTTGAAGGACGTGATCCTGACGGTATCTCAGTGCTATTTTATAGAGCACTTTTATCAGGTCTTTGAGGTAGACAAAGTCAGAAAATAGACACTGCATCAGAGATGAAATCCAGCAGGTTCTGACAGGTTCTGGAGAACCGGGACCGGAAATTTTGAGTAGTTCGGAGAACCAGCAAATACCACCTCTGGCTGACCCCAGAGTGGGGTGGGAATGGAGATTTTGCAATATCCTTCCCCCAGGAGTGGGGTGGGAATGGAGATTGTACAGTATCCTTCCCCTGCCATGCCCACCAAGCCATGCCCACCAAGCCACACCAAGCCCACCAAGCTACGCCCACAGAACCGGTAGTAAAAAAATTTGAATTTCACCACTGCACTGCATGAACTGCTGGATTTATGTACTTATTACAGAGTTCCTAGGAGTCAAAATTGGTTTGATGGCACATAATCAAACAATAATAGCAGAAGTTTGAAAATCAGAAAGAGTCCATCTTAGGAAAGGCAATCTTGAGGGTTTTTTTCTTCACCCACTTCTCTCTGTCTGGGTTATGTTTACATAATGGTACCTATATTCCTTCTTCAAGCCCATCTTGGTTTACCTCTACAGCTTTTAAGTTAAATTGCATGCAGACACCTACTAGAAGCCAATGCAAGACCTACAGCAAGAGATGAGTAATATGAGCATTTCATTTTTATGCCTATAGAGGAGAGACAAGTGTAAGTTAAGGAAAACTACAATTTTATAGATCAACGTACTGGATCTATATGCAAGGTACTGCAAAAAAGAAGTGATAGGCAAATGGTAGACAAGAAGAAATATCCATGTACACTTATATATTATGCGATATATTAGAACTGATTTCAGTAGAAGAGATATCAAGGAGATGGTTTAATAATGTGGCAAACTAATCGAGTGTGTTTTTAACAGTTTTACAAAATATTAATATTAACGTAATTGAAAACTCCTTACTGAGACAATCAATCAATGTGGAGAATGGAAAGTCTTTCACTAAATATTGGAGATGAAATACCAAGGAATTTTGTACAACTAAGTGATATTGATTTAAGGGAAAACATGTAAACGTTATGTTGTATTCTTCTGCTTCTTTTCTCAGAATAAATCCTATTATTGGCACAAAAGTAAAGACACACAAGTACAGGTAGTCCTCAACTTATGACCATAATTAAGCTTGGAATTATGGTCATATGTCATTGGGATCATAAGTCAAGGCATCACATGACCAGACCCGATGTTTTTGACAGTTTTTTGAAGTGGTTATTAAATGAACATCACAGTCATTCAGTGAATGCTATAATCATTAAGTAACTCTATTTTTCCTAATGGGGTTTTGTTCCAGAAACCAGAAATAAACTCTGGACGCTGGCAAAAAAGTTACAAATTGTGGCCACATGGCTGTGGGATGCTGCAAACAGTCATAAAGGTGAGGAGAACGTCAAATGCCCAAAATGTGATCATGTGACTGTTCATAAGTTCATAAAATGGGTAATAAGTGGCTCTAGGGAGGTCTGTTGTAACTTTGAACAGTTGTTAAGCAGTCCATAACATATAACCACAGTTGGGAACAGAACTTCTGTTGCTAAACAAAGCAGTCATTAAATATGTTACATCCTATTTTACAACCTTCTTTTGCTGTGGTTCTTAAGCAAATCCCACGGCTGTTATGTGAACCTAGTTTTCCCCATTAATTTTGTTTCTCACAAAATACCTGGGAAGGTCCCAATGATGGCAATCATATCATTCTGCAACCATTGTAAATACACACCAGTTTGCCAGATGCCCAAATCTTCATCCCGTGACTGTGGGTAAATTGCAATGATTGTAAGTGTGAGGACTACTTATGTAAGTAATTGTTTTCAGTGCCATTGTAACTTCAAATGGTCGTTAAATGAATAGCCACAATTTGAGGACTTATGACTAGACTACTTGTATAGATAAATCAGGGCAAAGTGTTGCCCTGAAATTGCAAAAGGCCTTTTCAAATAGGGCGGTCTCCTTTTTCTGTTCAGCCAGTCAAGAAAAAATGGATTTAATAGCAAGATGTCTATGGAAACAGGTAGACAGGGCAGGGATGTAAAGGCCAACTTCTGTATATTAACCATTAACTCAACTCATCCCCCCATGAACTTTTCTTATCTAATGAATAACTGGCGAGAGTGACATCAATCAAGTGTGTATTGATCAATGATGTACCTCCACCTTTCCATCTTCAACTAACTGCCACTCAGACTCATATCCCTAGGCTTATTGATTGTAGCTAAGTAAACAGTTCAAGGAAAAACCTCAAAATTAACATTTTGGATAAATTTATAGGGGGTTGCACTGTTCACTGAATGAGATGTAGGCACCCATATCTAGGACCAAATTTCGTTCTCAGAATGGATCAAGGCAGCTGGGAAAAAAAGATAAGCTTGAGAATGAGATGCAAATATTGCTCAAAATCCCTATGAATTTTACATTGTTAGACTTTCCCAGGACTGGCTCCTCCAGATGTGCAAGCCAATAACAGCTGTGCCACCTCTGTGCCTGACATTGGTTACAGTGAGAATTAATGTGACAGGCACACTGTTCTTTCATCCCACGTGTGCCTTTTCCATAGACTCTATTGAATTTAATCAACTAGTTATAATGTAGTTCCAGGAGCATGCCATGTCTCACAAAACAAATTACTACCTGACTATAATTAAAGAATTGTAACAGGCTGATACAGTTCCAGACTTGATGCTTGCTGTATTGCTCCTCTGATGTTATTAAAAATCTAATCTAATCTATTTGCTAAAGCAACTGATGAGCAACTGTGACTTGTTCTAGTTGATGAAGCATTCTTGTAGCCAATAAAATAATAGTACAGGCTTTTTCTTAGGGGAGTGACTCCCCCCACCCATCATCCATAGATACTTGAAATAATAAAATAGAAAACAGATTTCTATTGGAATTATTTATTTGATCCTTACAATGCTTCCTCCATGTCCTTTAAGATTGCATCCATAATATTTAGCATAAATGAAATGCCAGCTTTTTATAGATTGTTTCTATTTCAGTTCTAAAATTGCACTGAGCATGAGCAGAGAACTGAAGAAGCTTCATAAGAATAAGAAGCAAACCTTTGGGACGAGCAGTGAATTGCATCATCCGAAAATTCATAAAAGATGCTTACTTTTTTCTATGAAACGAAAACTGCTGTTACCAACCCTGCAATCCCCTTGTCAGGTCCAGAAGAGGAGCAAATAAAACTCTCTTGCTAACATGTTCTAGAAGAGAAGCATCACTTCCCTTGGCTCAGTGGCCATGTTATGGTATACTGAAGACTATCCTCCCAAAGCAACAGAGGTCGGGCCCATCTGAAGAAAAGGGTTGAGAAGTTTTAAAGAGGGTAATGGGTGTCCAATATTGTCAGGACTTTTGTTTGTTTGTTAAATGCAGTGGTGGGATTCAGCCAGTTCACACCACTTCAGGAGAACCGGTTGTTAACTTTCTGAGCAGTTTGGTGAACTGGTTGTTGGAAGAAATCATTAGGGCAGAGAACCGGTTGTTAAATTATTTGAATCCCACCACTGGTTAAATGTATATGCTGCCCATCTCACTGTCAATCAACTCTGGGTGAGTTAAGGCAACCATTTTGCATTTTAAAAATGTATAACCACTCCAGAACACAATTGATCCTCTCTCTCTCTCTCTTTTTTTTTTTTTGGCCTATCTGCTAGGCAGGAGAGAAAATTGTGTTTTGAGGTCACAAAAGGGATGCTGCACATGGCCTTGAATCATACATGAATCAATCTTCCTATTCTAGGAAGAGTTGGGTCAGCTAAAATAGTGCCATAGTGCAATAAGCACAGACTTGTGTTTGTGTTTAATTCAATTTATAGAAGCACAGATAATTGAAATTATGCTGGGATCATCAAAAGAGGCATCTGACATACAACACTGCTTGAGTCAGTAATTTGCCACATGAGAATTTGTTATGAAACAATTCTACGGCCCTTTCCAATTGTTCCCTAGACATGGGTAGAAGTATGTCATTCATGCATTGACCTTCTCCCCACTTTACACATAGAGATTGGAATTAAGACTAAGTGATTCTTTTTAAAGAATTTTTTTCTTATGGAGGGTGAATGAAAAATCTAGCTACTTGATTCGTCCTTTTTACTGCCAATATCAAGTGTTTCTTCTGGTTATAATAGATATCAGTTGAAGACTACCTTCTTTTTTGAACACTAAGAGACCTTGCATAAAGAGAAGAAGAAAGTTCTCAATTGGTTCCTGTAGCATAATTAGGGCTAGTTTGCCTTACAATCCAGGAGGTTTGTGGCCTATGGAGTTCCCAAAACTAGCTTTACTCCCCACTCCTTTCCTCCCTCAACATTTTCTGGAAAAATTAAGGGGCTGGGTGTGGTTGATGTGTTGTTCTATCCTGCATTCAAGTTCTCTTCAATGAATGGAAAAAACAACTTGTGGAGGAGCAAGTATAGAAAAGGGTAGGGAGGGGAAACACCAGAAAGGGCAATTGGCTGGGGGAAGAACTAAGAAGAGTCCACCCAAGGATTAATATGAAGTCTCAAAATTCCATTTTACTCCTAAATTCTGACTGCACAACAACTCCAATCTCATTCATGCCGACAATAGAACCTCTAGGAGTCTAGTCCTTATAAGACCTTCATATTAACTCTAGGAATTGCAATGTCTCCCTACTTTCATGCTTCATACTTCCACCCTTTTCAGATATTTCACCATCAGGGAAAAAAACATGGAACTAGGCTTAATTGTATCTTGGCTTTACTCTAATTCCAACCTGGGATGCATCATTTGAATAAAGAGAGCTAGGCATTAAAGAGAACAGAAAGTAAGTATTAAGATAAAGCTGTAAAAGAAAAGCTCTTCGGATTTAAAGTTGTTAAGAAACAGTATTGTTTCAGCATTTTCCTATCTTCTCTCTACTTCTTTCCAAGTTTCTCATAAAAAACAAGCCAAGTAGCCAGCAGTTACTTTGAAAACTCTCATAAATGAATTGCTTAATGAAGTGACACATTGTACAGCCATTACTGAAGTATTCTACTGCACAAAACTACTGTACCATAACTATCAAGCTGTAGAAATAAAGTTAAAAAGGAATGGAAAAGCACAACACACAGTAATAACCCAAGAGACAGTAATTAGGTAGTCAAATGAGGGAGAAAGATATATCCAAGCAAAAGCTTAAACTCAGTTACCATACCAAGTGTTAGCAAATAAATATTAAAACTATTAACAAAGCAGTGTTTGAGCATGTACATATTTTTAAAGCTTGTCTAGAAAAATGCTGTTCATCTATAAACTGCCATTCTTGATTAAGAGTTTAAGTCAATCCCATCTTATATAATCAACAAATGGAAAAGCAAACCTATGATGCATGACCGCTGGTATGGACTGTAACCTGAAAGTAGCAAATAAAATGCATAGTCATATTACTCACAGATTATAGCACACTCAGGGATGATGTATTGCACAATTTGTTTTTTAAATGATGCAATTTGGATACATGCATTGTTATTTTCATTTAAAACAGAAATTGAGCTAGAAATGCGGGCCTTTTTAAAAGTCTTCTCGTTTAACCAGAAAAACCTTGCATTACAGTATTCTTTATATAACAAGGTACAAGATAAAATCTTACCCATCTTTACTCAGTCTCTAGGTTATAGGAATTACTTCCAGGTAATTGTGTCTCATGCCATATGTCTATGGAGATTGTCTCTCCAGAACATAACTGATTTTAGAATGATTTTTATATTTTTCCAATCCATATAGACACCAGAAGCCAAGTTCAGCTTTCTCTTCATTTTTAAATTAATAAACTTTAACTTTAAAAAAAAAACTTTGTGTTTTCTGTTTAAATTTTTTGGTTATTTTGAGAGCTTGTCTGAGCAGAAACCTGCGATAAAAATAATTAAATAAATAAAATACCATAAATATCTGATAAAAAATAATGTTGATTGATTATGGTTGATTATTTAAAGAAGAAGGGACTAAAGTCAGCTATGCACATTCTACTATGACAGGGGTGGGTAAATGTGGCCCTTTTACAACCTGTGGACTTCAACTCCCAGAATTCCTGAGACAGCTTGGCCCACCCCTGTACTATGATTAAATAGTACCCCTGTACATAGTACCCCTGTACTATGATTAAAAAAATCACAAAATGTTATGAAAACAATAACACTGAAGTCAAGTAAATAAGGAAACAACATAACTATTAAGAAAATGGGAGTGTTGCATGCCTAATACACAATTACAAGACAGTGAACTCATCTGTATATAAATCAGATTTATAACAATGGGCGATGGTATTCTCTCCCAGATTACAATAAAGCTACCAGATTATGAACTGCAACATGAGCGCGTTGATCACAGTTGAGCAAGTGGGTAATCAGGTGTGAGGATGGAAGGAAAATACTTAAATGCTACACAATGATTACCCAATATTTTTTCCTGAAACAGATAAGATGGTACAATATGGGATTCAATTCATTTTTTAAAAAATGCCTTATACATACAACAGAATGAACTTAAGAATGCTTGAATGAAAATTAAGATCCCAAAGTACAGTACATACTTTTTTAAAAAAGTGAATATTAAAAATATATGTACATTATTATCATTACAGTTCGTAGAAAGCTGTACAGGTTAAAAGAGCTTCATTAACGCATTATTTAAATCCTAGAAAAAAAATATTGTCTGATATGCAAGTTACTAGTACCAATACAGTACTAGAATACTTGTACTGCCAAAAGTCAGAACGTACCCCTCCCTTTTGTATTTTATTATGTCATTTCTAAAACCAAACTCAAAAATAAGTCTGCTTTTATTAAAAGCAATTCCCAAGCAAGACAAATTAATGTAAACCAATAAAATCACAAATAATGCAAAAGTTAAGAATACAAAATGACAATGCAACAATTGCAACAGCTATATACTGAATACATATTTTTCAAATATTTTTGAACTATGTGCTGGTGTATAGTATTGTGTATACCACAGACAGCCAGAGCAATCAACAGAGAGGTGCTGAACTGTATAAAAGCAGAAAGATCACTAGAAGCCAAAATCACAAGACTATCTCTGATTTACTTTGGCCATGCCATGCATGCAAATTCATTGGACAAGTCAATGATGCTAGGACTGGTTAGTGGAGCAAGAAGAAGGGGAAAGCAAAAGACATGCTGGCTTGATATCATCAAAGCTGATACAAAGATGATCATCCAACAACTGAAAGAAGCTGTGCTTGACAAGTTAGCATGGACAGCAATTACCTATCAAGTAGCCAAGACTGAATAGTTAAAACTATTACTATATGCTGAATGGCATAATAGGATATGTTCATCCCAAAATTAGTGTCAATATGTAAGACTTTATTGTTGTTGTTAGTTGTGAAGTCATGTCCGACCCATCGCGACCCCATGGACAATGTTCCTCCAGGCCTTTCTGTCCTCTACCATCCTCTGGAGTCTATTTAAGCTCACACCTATTGCTTCAGTGATGCTATCCAGCCACCTCATTCTCTGTTCGTCCCGTTCTTCTTTTGCCCTCAATCTTTCCAAGCATTAGGTTCTTCTCCAGTGAGTCCTTTCTTCTCATTAGGTGGCCAAAGTATTTGAGTTTCAACTTCAGGATCTGGCCTTCTAAAGAGCAGTCAGAGTTGATCTCCTCTAGGACTGACCGGTTTGATTGCCTTGCAGTCCAAGGGACTTGCAGGAGTCTTCTCCAGCACCATAGTTCAAAGGCCTCAATTCTTCAACCTTTCTTAAGGTCCAACTTTCACAGCCATACATTGCAACTGGGAAAACCATAGCCTTGACTATACACACTTTTGTTGGCAGGGTGTAATCTTTAGCTAATACCAAAAGCTTATTAAATTTAGCTGTTAGGTAGGGAAATCTCTCAGCACTTGAATAAAAAAATATGCCCTCTTTCAGGTTCCTGACTGAGTGTCTGGCAAATGAAGTACCTTCAAAAGGCAATCATGGAACCATCCATAATGTCCAGGCAGATACTAATGATCCATTAGATATTCAAGTTTTAAAATGCACATGGCTTTATTTATAGACTAAACAATCCGTAATCCTTTGTGTCCTCTTTTCAGAGATATTTCCTTACCAGATACCTCAATGCCTTCAACAATGACAGAACTTCACATGTACCACCTTCACTGGAAATATTGGGATACATTCAGAGATGTATCCACTTTGAAAATAGCCCATGTTGAACTTATAGCAGTCAAACATCAGCACAGGAAATATTTCATGATATTTTGTAATAGTTCATAATCTGTTTTTATAATTTTATACCATAAAATGTTCTATAAAATTTGCCAAATTTCAATTCCATAGGTGCCAGATTTTGGACACATTCTTTAAGTTAGCTCATTTGAAGTATCTTGATTTAAAACCCTATGATGCACATTTTTCCCAGGTAAAGATTATGGGAATGAGCATTTTAGTATGTTACACTACTAAATTCATACACACACCTTGCTCTTATCTTTCCTCTACGATCTCAATAGATTCATCCACGGGTGTCTCCTCTTATTGTTACAACAACCTGTGAAATTGATTGAATTGAGAACAATTCATGTGTAATAAAGTGTAGTAAAGTCAAGTCTTCAATCCAGTTCATCATTTTAGTGTTTATACCACACAGCCTGTAATTCTTCATTGTTTATTGGAATGCAAATGCCCAGAGTTGCATAATTCATAAATGACTGTTGACTTCAGTTAGACATCTACTGTATATAGACCACTGTTTGATATTATGACTTAATATAAAGAGACAACAAACTCTATGTGGCTTTTGTTAGTTTTGAAGGGACCTTCTATTTGATCTTGTCGAGATGTGATCATTTTTTGTTCATGCAGCAACTGAAACTGATATCCTGAACAAGAGCATCCACAGGGAAATCAGATCTCTGAATGAATACACCATTAAAAAATATCCTATTGCTATGTGTTTGTAAGCAGCAGCCTTTCTTGGATAATTTGAAAAGGAGGAAGGAAAGTTCATTATTTCTCCTTTGTTCAACCTTAAATTAGATCAATAATGTGAATTTATTTATTTATTTATTTATTTTATTAAATTTCTATACCGCCCTTCTCCCGAAGGACTCAGGGCAGTGAACAGCCAGAAGATAAAACACAGAGATACAAAATTTAAAATAGATTAAAACGAATTAAATAATTTGGCTGAATTTTAAAATACCCCATAACAAATTAAAATTTGTATTTAAAATTTAAAATTTAAATTTAAAAGAGGAGAAGATTTAGGCCAGGCCAGCTTGATGAAATAAAAACGTTTTAAGCGCGCGACGGAAGGTGTGCAGATCCGGGATCCTCCGTATCTCTGGGGGGAGCTCGTTCCAGATCGTATTGGAATTGGAAATTCTGAAGTGTTTATCAGAAGAAAGAGCGTATTTAACCAGTACAAAAGAACTTAAAATGGACTATCCATTCAAATGCATGGACCAGCATTTCAGAGTTTCTTCAATACTTAAGTAGAGCTAGCCCAGGGATGAGATGAGGTTATGCATTGGGAGTTCAAATAATCTTCTTTCTTTCCATCTTGACCTGTTACTATACATAGGATTTTTACAAGATACAAGAAGAAAAAACCAAGAGAAAAAAGTGGGTATTTGTCCAAAGTTCTTATATGTATAGATGCAATATACATATAACTTACAGTTAGGAAAGATGCAACACCATCTCATCCACAGAAGAACCACCTTCAAGAAGCCTGCCCGGCACCAAAGCTGCCTTCCTTTACTTGTCATTTAAGAACCTGGCTTTTTAAGAGTTGTTAATATTATCTCTGTATTGCATTTTACTAGGATTGCATGCATTTGCACATTTAACTCCTTTTCACCCCGCTTTGGATTCACTTTTGAATGTACAAAGTAACCATCAATAAATAACAACCCAATTCATGCATTAAAATGTACGTATTCACAAAACTCTGTATTAAACTCTGAATAGTTTTTCAACCTTTACAAACAACATTTCCATAGCCTAGCAGAAGTGATGTTCAATCTTGAAATATTTATCTTTTAATTCCCCTGCTTGTATGTATTTAGGAATGTTTTCATAAATACATCAATAACTGTCTTGTATGGCTCATTAAGGCAGCTTTTTATCCTTTAGTGTGAGTGTATAGTTTACAGCTGCCTGTGAATCACTTTTATTGGCCTCCATTAAGCATGCCCTTCAAACTGCAATTATTTGTCAGAATTTGGTATATACTTGAGCAGTCACGAACGAAAGGAACACAGAACAGATATGCAAGCATTTGGAAGCCAAAGCTGGCATCTCTCCAACAGTGCATCAAGCTATCATAAGCATGTATCAGAACAGATGTCCTTAGCAGTTCAGCCTGGCTGAGCAGACTCGTGTGGGTTCAATCCTGAGATGAAATAAGATCCAGAGCTGGAGTAGGCATTTGGTATCTGTCATGAACATTTTGTGAGTGAATTCTAGCTCCATATGATGGCTCTTCCTCCCTCCCATTTGCTCCAATCTAACTTAATGATATAAAATTCAGGCAGCAATGGGAACGAATATAGATAATAATAACTAGAGAATATTAATTAATCCATAAAGCAGCTATGATCTGACTGGAGGGCAGATTAAAATATAGTGGTAGCTAAGTCTTGACTACTGCTTTCCAATGAATGGAGTGTTTGTAAAGACCAGGAAGTTGCTGGTCGCTAAAAAGGGTCCTGGAGGACATGAAAAGAAGGATGTAGGTGCCCCATGACATCTTTAGGTCATTAGATGTTATTCGTGCTATCTTTGCTCTATGTATACTCTTCACACAGAGCAGGAACTAATTATCAGGGCTGTTTATTAGTGTCTCTTTTGATTGAGTTCATCTCCTGGTGACTTTGTGTATATATCCATTGGTTTTCTTGGCAGCGATACAGAAATAGTTTCATGGCTTTCTTTTAGGAAGTCCTTTTAACTTCTTATACTAGTCTGCAGATAAGATTCCGTAGTAGATTTTCACCCAAATACCTACAAGGCCTGACCTTGCTTAATAGTTTGTGGTTAACCAAGATTGACTACACACTATCATCTACCTAGACATGGCTAGCTTATCCATACTGAACATTTTAACACACAAAGTGTCATTGTCATATTTTTTATCACCCATATCAGTGTTTAGTCTTTTCCTCATCAATTGGGCTACTATATAACATAAAGGGATCCCAGTGTTCTTTTTCCCATCAAGGACCTAGACATCATCAAAAATCTTTGCCAGCAGAAAGATGGAGATATTTTCTTCTCAGGTTCACAAGAAGTTAAGTTTCACTAATTGATTTCCTTATAATAGAACATATATCTTTAGAACTGGAAGTGACTTTCATTCTCTTCCTAGAAAAGTTGTAGTGACCCAAATTTACTTAATCTTTTATTTTTCTCATCATCACTGAAGATTGTTATGGTTTGTTTTTAATTAACAAACTCATACACAGTTGTTCTGACACTGGCTTAAGAGAAACCATCTAAAATGGATATCTATGGAGATTCTCAGTCATCCAGGGCATGATTGCCTCAAAGGTTTTCTCTGTCCAACCAAACCAAGAAAAATTGGTTTGTGTGAGAATGTTAATGATCATAGACCTCTTAGGATACTGAAAGAACATACCCAGAACAAATGTGATTACTAAATAACACTGCTTCTTGTTTAGATATTGACAGATACTATCTAAACCTATAGAACAAAGACAAACAAAACATAAAAATTTCTGAAGTTTTTGCTGTTAGTTCACTATATTAATAATTGATGCTTCACATATATGCATAGCTTATATATAGGGGGAAATGTAAGGAATATGCATGTCTGAATATGCTTATTGAAGATAGCTGGAGTGAGTCAGTTCTGACTAGAGAGGCAGAGTAATTTTTCTCTCAATAAATATTGTGTTTATAAAATGCAAGCATGGTCAAGATCAAACAGAGTATGAGAGAAGTCAGTGCTAAAGGAGTATTTTAAAAAATCAGTTATACAGTAAAGACACGTACTTCAGTTTGATTAATGGCAGGATTGAAATATTCTGACAGATTGCTATAGAAATCAATATAATACCATTTCAAGAGCTGAATTTCTCCACTTAAAAAAGCCACAGGTGGCACAGTATTAATTCTGTTCTATATTGTTGCTTTCATATATGCATGTCATAAACAATTTGCTTTTTTCATTCCTACAAACCATTATATCCACACAGAGAGGAGAGAGGGGGTGAGATGCTCTTTGTGGGGATTTTTTTTATTACAGTACTCAAAATACGTTTAGGCTTTATTTACAGATAAAAATTGCCATAAATATAATAACAACAGATATCTTTTGCCCAAAAGATCCCATCAATAACTAGAAATAATCTAATAAAGATATTTCATGTGGAAGCGATTAAAAATAATGCATCTTTAAGATTATTCCAAGCTCTTGTTCCCTGTTTCCCCTAAAATAAGATATCCCCTGATAATAAGCCCAATCAGCTTTTGAGCGCATGCGCTCAAATAAGCCCCTCCCCAAAAAAAGTCCTCCCCAAAAATATTTAACCGCATGCACAGCTGGTCCCACCATTTCCTCTGGTTAGGGTTAGGGAGATAGAGCTGGAAATCAGGTAAGATGGCAAGAGGAGCCCCATCTTGCTCCACACACCCCAAAATAATAAACCATCCCTGAAAATAAGGCCAAGCACTTATTTTGGGGTTCAAAAAAATATAAGACAGATCTTATTTTCAGGGAAACATAGTAGTAATCAGCCCAAATGAACCAAACTTCATATCACAAACATGAAGGACTCTGTAAAGGAGACCCCCTCTCTCAGCCCATCAATCTGGGAAGCAGCGGTGTGGGAAAAAATAACTGTGATTGGGATATCAATTGAATAACATAAAGGGGGAAAGGAGTCCATCAAATTGTATGATTCCAAGCTATTTAAGATGCTAAGAGTTAGCCTTAGCTCTTCAATCCAGAAGTCTGAGAAACACACCAAGAAGAGGTGACTATGAGGTCCTCAGAATTACCCAGGAATCCTGATACTGTACACACCATCAAGCCTCTTTTAGTAGTACCAAATGAGGTCAGACCTCACTAGATCTGAACTCTTTCTTAAAAATGTCTGTATTAGATTCAGTACTAAAACCTGTCTGGCTAGTGGGTACCGCAACTGAAAAGCAAGACAGAACAGATCATTCAAAACCCCTTTTGTGGTCCATTAGTAGGCTTGGAGTTTAAAGTAAAACTTCAATGTAAATTATCTAGGTTAACCTCTCCCTTGAGGATCAACAGATTTCAGATCAAATGTTTCCATAATTAATATAAAAATAAAACATCCTTTCCCTTTCATTGACTTGTGTCCAAAAAATTAAATGGAGCTTAATGGAACATTCACTTTTCATTTCATTTTATTTAATTTGTATACCGCCCTACTCCTGAAGGACTCAGGGCGATGAACAGGCACAGGATAAAACACATAGAATACAAAAATTTAAGAGAAGTAAAATCGAATTAAATCAATTTAGCCCAAGACAAATTTAAAACCCCAGGTTAAGAACAAATTAAAATTTACATTAAAATTTACATTAAAAAGAGAATGGGAGAAGTTAGGCCAAACCAGCCTGGTGAAATAAAAAGGTCTTGAGAGCGCGGCGGAAGGTGCGTAGATCCGGGATCCTCCGTATCTCTGGGGGGAGCTCGTTCCAGATAGTAGGTGCCCCCACAGAGAAGGCTCTCCCCCTGGGGGCCGCCAGCTGACATTGTTTGGCCAACGGCACCCGGAGGAGTCCCTCTCTGTGAGAGCATACCGGCCGGTGGGAGGCCGTTTGCGGCAGCAGGCGGTCCCATAAATAGCCAGGCCCTAAGCCATGGAGCGCTCTAAAGGTGGTAACCAAAACCTTGAGGTGCACCCGGAAGACCACCGGGAGCCAGTGCAGCTTGCGCAAGAGAGGTGTTACATGGGAGCGTCACGTTGCTCCCATAACCACCCGCGCAGCTGCACTCTGCGCCAATTGGAGCCTCCGGGTGCTCCTCAAGGGGAGCCCCATGTAGAGAGCGTTACAGTAGTCCAGGCAGGAAGTGATGAGGGCATGAGTGACCGTGTTTAAGGAGTCCCGATCCAGAAAGGGACGCAACTGGTGAATCTGTTGGAAAATCCTCCCGGTCACGGCCGTCAAGTGCTCTTCTAAAGACAGCCGTGAATCCAGGAGGACACCCAAGTTGCGAGCCCTCTCCATGGGGGCCAGCAATTCACCCCCGATAGTCAGCGATGGCGTCAACTGACTATATCGGGACGTCGGAAACCACAGCCACTCTGTCTTGGAGGGGTTGAGCCTTCCCATTCCTAAGGATGGGAAACAACCTGAAAGGGAGATAGCAAGCATTTGCTTCCATCCCTTCCCTCAAATGATGCTACCCTGTGATCACAATTCCCCTAAATTAGAACAGTAGATGATACTACATAAAATAAGAACGAGCCAGTTGTAATTGAATATATGGATGGTTTTGGAGGAGAAGGAGAAGAGATGTGCCTAGGAAACAATCAGAGAAGAGAGGCAGAAGCCTGTGGTGGAGTAACACTCAGAGGAAGAAATTTTAGGAATGATCTACCTTGATTATTAAAAGTGGAGGCAGGAAATTTGTACCCTTAAACTTGCAAGATTCTGTTAATGTAGCCTTACAATAAAGTTGAATTCGCTCATCTAGTTACATTTTCTATCTGGTTTCCTTGGGGGGGGAGGGGGGAACTGACACTAGTTCACATCAATCAAAGAATCGCCAACCCATCCCCAACCAATCTAAGCATAAAATGGATTCTCTTAGCATCCTCCAAGATTGTTTGCAAGTCAGCAATCTCTGCCACTCCATAAATCCTATATCCACCAAGGAATAGCATCTCAAGCTGGAATGCGATTTTTGCTGTCACCCTGATACTAAACCAAAATAACTTATTCACTCTCATCCTCTTAATATGTCAATGCTCTGCATATTTGGATCGTGGATCATATTTAAACCTCATCAGTGCTATTAATCTGCTACTATGCTGCTTGCTTTAAATTACTTCTTATTGTTCTTTCATCCCTGGAGCTGGATTTTCTTATTGAGTCTAAGAGTCACAGTGCAAAAATGTTTAGTTCTTGACCCTTATTTTTCAGTAAAGGTCCGTACCTCTGTTCCAACTCACTGTACTCTGTTCTAGAATATAGGGAGGTAGAAAAAAATAAAGTGAATTCTGCAGTACTGAAACCTATTCAATAGGACAGGCCAAACTTTTTCAACATCTCATTCTAACAATCCCTCAATATCTTTTTCTAGTAACAAATCCAGTCAATATAGTAATAAATCCAGTCAATAGACCAAAGGTATTTATAATGATTTTCCACTTAGGTCAAAGCTTAATTTTAATTCATTTTGCACGGTGTTAGAATTGCCAAATTCTTTCTCATTATTTTGAGTAAGAACAGGACATTTATAACCAGAGCAATGAATGAGATAGCATTTTAAAATGTTATATTGAACTGAAACACGATTGTAACTTGAGATAATTAAATGTATTTGAAACCCTACTAACCATTACTCCACTATGTGTACACATCATGGACAGTCACATTTCACTGACCATTACCACTTTGCATCAATGACAGCCAATAATCAAACACCATTGCTCTTAGAAATTGAAATAATGAACCTCAGGAAAAACATAAAATCCAACACGATGCTATCATCAAACAAACAAGAGGCACAAAGCTTTACAGTACAGGAGGTGTTGGAAGTATGCAAGTGACAAGGATTTTTTTATGGAAATAATCTCTCAGTGAACGTTTGCCAGGTCAACAACAGACACAGAAAGTCAAAATCTTCAAGTTGCCGGTTATGTTGTGCTCACCATCTTGCAAATGTTGACACTCTTGTGAACACCTTTGGCAGGTTTCCCTTCTTTTTTGTCATCTTAAAGACTTTTCTTTACAAGGTACCTTTGAATTAAATTTATAACTCACTGGATTATATTTATCATTAATTAGATTCCAGCTTGTAAGCCTGATAACAGGAATTCTATGTTGTTTGTTATTGATCTTATGTCAGCTGATCAATCCCCAGCCCTTGGGGTTTAAAAGGGAGGCCAAATGCTTGAAAAAGAAGGAAGGTGTTTGTTTGTTTTTTTTAATGTTGCTTCTTTCTTATGTTTTCTTTATAGATTGATAGCTGTATTATTTTATTAGTTTGTAGTTCAATGTTCTATCCTGTTTATGCAATAATGTGCTTTAGTTTTTATTTTAACAACATAATGGGAACAGGAACAATGAAAGCGCTTTAAAATTCTGCCACAGTTTTAGAAATGAACCAACTAAGAAACTGAAGGATGGATCAGCAAATTTGCTCTGAATTCCTTTAGATAGCCTTACAAGAAACATTCTCATACATTCAGAAGTATCTGCGAAGAGGTTCAAAAAAATCAGATAGTGACTATCACCACACAATCAAAGCTCTGTATATTTTGTATATGACACATTTTTTAAAAAAAATGTTATGACTTTGATCGCATGGTTGTAGTCAGTGACTTTTTAAACCCCTCCCCACCTCTTGTAGACATCTCTACATTCATTACAACTCATGTACAGTATAACATATAGAAGGGAGAACAGTAATTTTTGTTGAAGTTGAATCTAAAACTGAATCATACTCTAGTGTTTCTATAATAAGCAGCAATACTTAACAAAAAAAGAACTAACTCTATCAAATCATAAAGCTCAAATTAATCATCTGGAGGTGTCTAGAGATGGCAGCATTCTCTAGAACAAATTAAATTAGACTCACAATGACTATAGCCACTGGTTATTAATATTAACAGCAAATCTTAAATTAAAACAAGTCTTAAAGAGACAATGCATTAGTCCACCATTTAAAACAGTAGAAGAAACATCCTCCTTCCCCCAACTTCATGCACATTTGCTCTAATAGGAAGAATTTGTAGAGATGCATATGTCTATCAAGAATATACCTATCAAGTTATTGAGAAACTCTACCTTTTGGATGCTTGCCTTGGTGTATTTATCACCAGAGCGGTGCCATACTGACTCATATGGGTAATGCAACATAACCTATAAGAACATTTTTATATACAAGAATGTGACAGTATAATGTAGGCACCTAAAAATGGCCCTGGGTTACAATTTGAACTGTGTTTATTTAGGGATCAAGGCATACTACATTGAAGTTCAGGGATTGTTGGCTTGAAGCCATACCATTTTCAGCCCAGAGACACTAGCTGTAAGGGAAGCCACCTTAACTTCCTCAACATCTTTTTTTTTTTAAGTATCAGTGTTCTCCATAAAAAAGACATGTTTTCCTATCTTATAGATAAGATGTGTCATGTATTTTCTTTTTCTGAACAGATAGGTGGCTCAATCATTTTGCACTATTGTCATGGTGACAAGTACGGGTATTAGGGTGATCGCATTGGTCAGATAATGGTTCAACCTGTCATCATTGCCATCCCAGCAATGCTCATTGTCATGGTGATAACATAATATTTCATGCTCTATGAATATTGGGCCATCACCTGGACATTTTTGAAAAAGAGGGTAGTATGCAGTCAAGGAGGGTCTGTCTGTGTAATCTTCTGTCATAAATGTATAGTTAATATACAGTATCATTCAGTATTTATTTGTGGACAAGTTGTATCTCAATGGATTTTTCATAAACATTTTATGCATGTCAACAGAATATTAGCATGATGCTGCCTAATTCATTTTTGAAATATTTTCACATAATTTGCTTATTGCAAGTCCCATTAAGACTGTTATTGTACTGCAGAGACATCTCTAACAATGTATTCACAGGCAAAGAGGTGTATCTACATGTATGCATACCTAGATGTAAGATGCTATCTTGTTCCTGAAGTGCAGTTTAGAAAAAAGTGTTGCCTGCATAGCTTTAACAAGCTTTTAGAAAGGTGTGCTCTCATGGTAGCAATAGCAATTAGATTTATATACCGCTTCATAGTGCTTTACAGCACTCTCTAGGTGATTTACAGAGTCAGCATATTGCCCCCAACAATCTGGGTCCTCATTTTACCGACCTTGGAGGGATGGGTGAGTCAACCTTGAGCCTGGTGAGATTTGAACTGCCAAATTGCAGGCAGCCGGCAGGCAGCAAAAGTATTGCATTCTAACCACTGCCACTGCGGTTCTTATATAACAAGAATAAAAAGAGAGAAGGACACTCACTATTCACATCTATTTACAATTGTTCTCATTTACAGCTCTTTGTTGTTTATTGTTTCCTTCATCATATCTACAGCGGAATACAGTGGAACTTCAGCTACATGGAGGGATGTATGCAGTGGAGTACCCCAGAGCTCTGTTTTAGACCCAGTACTCTTCAACATCTTCATCAATGACTTGGACGAGGGGATAGATGGGGAACTCATCAAATTTGCAGATGACACCAAGCTGGCAAGAATAGCCAACACTCCAGAAGATAGGCTCAAGATACAGAAGGATCTTGACAGACTTGAACATTGGGCGCTATCTAACAAAATGAAATTCAACAGTGAAAAAAGCAAGGTTCTACATTTAGGGAAGATAAACAAAATGCATATACCATATATGTGGTACCTTGCTCAATAGTAGTAACTGTGAGAGGGATCTTGGAGTCCTAGTGGACAACCATTTAGATATGAGCCAGCAGCGTGCAGCAGCTGCCAAAAAAGCCAACACAGTTCTGGACTGCATAAACAGAGGAATAGAATCAAGATCACGTGAAGTGTTAATACCCCTTTATAATGCCTTGGTACGGCCACACTTGGAATATTGCATTCAGTTTTGGTCGCCACGATGTAAAAAAGATGTTGAGACTCTAGAAAGAGTCCAGAGAAGAGCAACAAAGATGATTAGGGGACCGGAGGCTAAAACATATGAAGAACGGTTGCAGGAACTGGGTATGTCTAGTTTGATGAAGAGAAGGACTAGGGAAGACATGATAGCAGTGTTCCAATATCTCAGGGGTTGCCACAAAGACGAAGGAGTCAAACTATTCTTCAAAACACCTGAGGGTAGAACAAGAAGCAATGGGTGGAAACTAATCAAGGAGAGAAGCAATTTAGAACTAAGGAGAAATTTCCTGACAGTTAGAACAATTAATAAGTGGAACAACTTGCCTGCAGAAGTTGTGAATGCCCCAACACTGGAAATTTTTAAGAAGATGTTGGATAACATTCAGATGTTTGTCTGAAGTGGTGTAGGATTTCCTGCCTGGGCAGGGGGTTGGACTAGAAGACCTCCAAGGTCCCTTCCAACTCTGTTATTCTATTCTATTCTATTCTATTCTATTCTATTCTATTCTATTCTATTCTATTCTATTCTATTCTAGTCTAGTCTATTCTATAGTAGCGGTTCCAAAGTTGGTAGAAAACAATATATTTAAAACACAACTAATATTTTTTAATAGCTCTGACAAAACACAACAGCAAGAGGACTCCTTCTGTTTCCAAGATTCTGAGTGTTAAATGACTGTGTTTATATCTTTCTCTGGAGCAATTGCACAACCTCTGATAAATCTTTGTTTTTCACCATATATAAAAATGCAGTAGCAAACCATTTCTTATACCAAAATGAAAAACAAATTTGCTGCTCCATAAAGAAACCTAATGACTATGTTTATAAGATAGCGGACTTTTTTTCCTGTTCTTTTATTTTATGATAATTAATCCTCAGTTAATTTAAGTAGAAGCGACTCCTGTCATTATGAGATCTGAGACTCAGATAACATCTACATGAAACAGGGGATTAGAAATAGGGAATAATTTCTCATGCAAAACAGTTTCTTCCATTAAACAAGAAGACTGTGATCCCCTAAAATTTCCACTAGAAGAAGTGTGAAAGCGAAAGTCTGAAGAAAACAACCCCAGAACCAAGTTGGATAGACAAGAAATAATAGTAATAGTGACATCAATTCCAAGCCTTTATTTTTCAATCCATTCCTCATGCCTGTAGAATTAGCCAGAGAGGATTTAGTTTTAATGCAGCACCAGAATCTACTTTCAAAGGAGGGATTCTAATTACTTATTAAATTGTATATGGCTACCTATTTATATGCAATAAATCTAGGTACCTCACAACAAAACCAATGAAAAACACAAAACATCCAGGTCAGTCATACATGAATCAGGGCTAATGATGCTGTATAAAGGAATTTTAGATTCTGGATGGCAGTATTCTGGATGTATTTACAAAGTTTACACAAAGAAGCAGTACCAGAATTAAGTGATTAAAAAAAAATTAAAGATTCTGTACTCTGCAGCATAATAAAAGCAGGCATTCCATAATAAGTTTTAAAATTAGAAAGGATGTGACTCCAAATAGCCAAGTGAGCCCAAACAGCAGGAAAGGTTTCACTCAGCTGACAAGGAAGCCAGATAAAAGGGCAAATCCTACAACCCTTTTCCCCCATTCCCTCTCCCTTTGGAATGTTCAACCTGGCACAGGGATAATTAGCAAAGAGGGGATTAATGCTTGTATTTACATTCATTGGAGAGGAAGGGATTACAAGAGAGTAAGCAAGAACACAATGGGGGATACATATCAAAAGAATGCACCAGAATGGTTGCTTGCCTAGTACACTTAGGAAACAAACAAAAGCCTTTAATGTCTGGTCAATTTCAGACAGCAATTGTTAGCAGACTAATTAAAGCCACATTGCTGAGCTTGTTAACTTGCAGTTAGCATTTTTAGGAACCTGCTATGAAGTAAAGGCAGCTTAGAAATGATAGCTTGTTTAGGCAATCACTTGCTCTGCAAGGGGGAAGGAAGAAAAAATGTGTCAGGCACAGGATGGGGCATACTAACTGATGGTAATGGCTAGCATGTGCCTGAGAAAGAGATATGCAAAATTTGTAAATACAAGGATTGGTCACAAAGTTACTTTTTATTAACGTTGTAACTCTGAATGGTTGCTGCCCAAAGTAGTCATTTGTGAAATCTACCTGTAGTGGCAATGAGAAGTACTCTTTTAAATGTTTTCACTCAGCCTTGGCAAATTAGATGAGATAATTGTGGAATACAAGCTTTGGGTGTCTTAAATACATTCACTTCATTATGAATCTGATGTTCTGTATTCCTCTTCATCCTGGTTCCTTAAGAATCCCATGGTTCTACAACCTTCTTTCAGTTTTATCTTCTTGTTGAATATTTTCTCACAGTTGATCCCTACTCACTGTCATTTGTGCCCTAGTCACCATTCGTCTTGACTATTGCAATGTGCTCTACATGGGGCTGCCCTTAAAAAGCATCCAGAAGCTCCAGTTGGTGCAAAATGCAGCGGCCCAAATGGTTTGGTGCAGATCTCAGTGTGCACATGTATGACCTCTTCTGCGGAAGCTGCATTGGTTGCCAATTTGCTTCTGGGTGCAATTCAAGTTGGTAGTTGTCACCTTTAAAGCCCTTCATGGCTTGGGACCAGGTTATCTGTGTGACCGTCTCTTGCTGGTCACATCTATCCAACCCATTAGAGCAGGGAGGTAAGGAATGTTGCAGGTCCCATCCCCTAAGGAGACACACTTGACGGGACCTAGAAAAAGGGCCTTCTCTATGGTGGCCCCCTCTGGAACATCATCCTTCCAGAAATTAGACTGGCTTCCACTCTAACACTCTTTCAGAAGGCCCTGAAGATGTGGTTCTGCCAGCAGGCCTGAGGAACCCAGAGCAGGATGGAGCCCATTAAATGGCTGGTATGAATTTGTGTTGTTGTCAGGGATGGGTGGGGGGTGGGGGTTGGGGTGTTATTGTTTTATTATTTTCATTTTTTAATATTTTTATTTCTTTTATATTGTGTTTTTATGTCCTGTAAGCTGCCTTGAGTGGCCATGTACGAGTACGTGACAATATAAATTTTCTAAATAAATAAATAATTTTAATTGGCTATGAGAGTTTGTAAAAGCCTGTGTGGTTTCTTCAAAAACCTCCATCTTGTAATATTAATTCTGCTGGCAACAATCAGCAACAAACACCAGGATTTGTATCCCTCTCCATGTCAAATTTTGAAGCAGAAGACGTTTGACCTATCTTCTCCAGTTTGGTTCCTCTAGCTATGATCATTGGTCATACTGGCATGGGAGGATAAAATTCTAATCCAATAGAACTGCAGGATATTAGACTGGGGATGGTTAGCATAGAGCAAGTTGTCCACGGAACTAAACTATTTACATATGTAGCCTTCTTTTCCTGTTTCATCCTTCCCTTTTTCTACAGATGCTTTTCTATCTAGTTCTGTTCCCATGCCTCTTAAATGTGTCTTTTTTTTCAGTTCACTAGAGTTCTCAGTTCACAGTCTACCCTTCAGAATGAACATCCTATTATATCATCATTCAGACCAGATCGTTACAATTGATTACAAATTTTCCTCTACGATGCAGCCCTCATGATAACTATTCAGGCCTCCTGTGTTCATTCTGAGTGATTATAATTTATTTTACTATCATATATACCAGGTCTGACTTTGTAAGTAATTTTGTTCTTAATGTAAGCTTTTATTGAGTGCATGTTTCAATATACTGAATATATGCATTAAAGAGGTTCTATTTTGCCATGGCTAGTAATCAGTTTTTAAAAGCATAATCACCATTGCCAAGCTTTCAAGTGGACCTAAAAGAGTTCCACAATTTTCAGTGAGGCAGAATTGTACACATTAAGCAAATATGGGCTTCCATGAACTTTAGGAAGGTAAGTAGATTCATCCCTTCCTCTTTCTATTTTCCTCTTAATATCTCCCAGTGCATCTCAGCATCTTTTGGAGTCTGGTTCTACTTCAGTTAACTGCATCAAAATGTGTGGGGGTTGTTGGGTTTTTATTTTTTTCTCTCCTATTTTAAGAAATGTGTCATTGGTGTCAGCCCCTACCTCATCAGAACCATGTCTCGTTTGGAAAAATGAATAGCGAGAACATTTACTCCATCTAATTTGATGTCACTAACATGGCATTATTATTCTGGACACCTGTTCCTATGCAGTTCCAGAACCATAGCTTTATTAAAAGCCAAATTTCCATATTTACTCTATGAGGAAAACAATATGTTTGTAATTTGCTGCCAGTTTTGCTTGAGAACCCACTGCTTTAAAATAAGGATAATAATTTGGTAATATATTGTGCCTAAACAGTAGAAACACTCAGGTGTAATGATAAAATAAATGAATAAAACATTGCAAAGTAATTGCAACAAATTGTAATCTATTTAGATTCTTCTCCCAAACTCTCTGAGGGAAGATTAAAACTACAATCATTTCATTGCATTCCTGCAACTGCCCAGATAACTAATTTACTCTGAATTCCCCCACCTTTCTAAAGGCCAGAAAGTAAGCTTTATTATAGTGCTTCTTTCTGACTGTTATATATATATATATATATATATATATATATATATATATATATATATATATATATATATATATATATATATATATATATATATATATATATATATATATATATATATATATATATATACTTACGTCTTGCTGAGTTCAGTGAGGCTTCCTTACATGCTTCTCTTACACATTCAGGAGTGATTGGGACACTGGTGAAATCCATTTTTTTTTACTACCAGTTCTGTGGTCATGGCTTGTTGGGCATGGTGTGGTGTGGTGTGGCTTAGTGGGCATGGCAGGAGAAGGATATTGCAAAATCCCCATTCCCTCCTCACTCCTGGGAGAAGGATATTGATAAATCTCCATTCCCTCCTCACTCTGGGACCAGCCAGAGGTGGTATTTTCCAGTTCTCCAAACTACTCAAAATTTCCGCTACCAGTTCTCCAGAATCTGTCAGAACCTGCTGGATTTCACCCCTGGATTGGGAGTTGGGCAGTGTTCAAAGTCAGAAGAAAAAGGAAAAGTTGCTGCTGCTGCTGCTCAGGGTCTTCTGAATACCTTGTTCTTCACTCTGAGTTTGAGACTGCACATTCCAGAGGAAACTCCCAGCTGAAAGGTTCCTAACAGATTCAGGCTGATCCCTACCTTCACAAATCCAGTGTGACCCAAAGCATTCTCCTAGTAATAAACAAACAACATACTTTATTAATTTTTTTACTGGCATTCAGAACCAAAGATTGAAGACAACTCTATTACTGTATCCCCGTTTTCTCCATCACACACACATACACATATATACAAATTATACAAGTATAATTTACACAGCAATAATTACTAAAGTCAGTGGGCTTAAACATCTGAGTTTAGAGGTCTGTTCTGTGTCTTCCTCACTCAAGCCAATACTTAGCACTGAAGGGACAATTCATTTTCAACCACTTAATACAAGCACAACACGGTCCAACTCCTCTTGGCAAAGATATTCAACCTTAGTTCCATATCCTTTTATATGTATATTTTAAAGAATCCAGGTCTATCAAAAAGGTAACCATATCAAAATATATAGATCTTTTTTTATTATTACCCAGAAAACATATGGGGGAAAATCTGAACACATTGCTATTTAAAACCACTGTTGCCACTAAAAAGTTATGTTTTATATGTTACAGCTTACAAAACTGCTGTTTTAGTCCCTTTCAAGCATTCTAGTGTTGGAAGAAATTTCCTGTGTTCGTTTCCCAGCTGGGAAGCAGTCATCGATGCTGAGAAGAAATGGACATGGAAGCCAGCTGCCAGAAAAGGGATCCTTTAATTCAGGAAGGCAAGAAAAATAGTGACACAGCTAGAGTGTTCCTGGCTTGCAAGCAGATTGGGGATGTGACTGTGAGCCTTTTATGCTTAATTCCCCTTTGAAGCTTCTGCAGCTTTATGGATTTATTTGTTTATTTATTTACTTCCCACACTAGTTAAAAGATATGGCCATATAGATCCTAGATCAACATTTAGGAAGCTCAGTTTGAGAAAATAAATGCAAGCCTGACAGCCTAGGTATCACACCAATCAAATAAATATCCTTTATTTCCATTTGTCTGTACAAGTATATAAATTCTATGAATTTAGTGTAGAAAGTTAGCACCCACGCTCTCCTAGAAAAAGGATATATTCTAAGAAAGATTAAAAAGGCAGAATATTATATTTTCCCTAAAGGAGAAACATGTTTCTAAAGACATAAACTCAGAACCTCAGCTCCCTGCCCTCCCCCCCACCCCGCCCCAAGCAGATATTTTGGTGCCAACCCATCTACAAAACAAAATACCTTCCTCAGGACATTAGCCCTCACTCAAGATCCAAACCAGGACAATGCCATTAAGCCATAATAGGAATTGCCCTTTCAGAACACAACCCTCTTCATTACATCATCACCCAGCAAGATTCAACCAAGCCTGGGACTCAAGACAGTCTACAAAGTTACCCCTGCATGGCCCCATGGGAGTCTGACAACCAATCAGGATACAGAAAGCTCTAAGGCAGGGCCCAAGAGAGGGCATAAATCTCTCTCACACACTGCTCAACTGCCCAGGACCTCAAACCATGGGGTTCTGCTTCACCATTAAAACCATCCCTCCAAGCAGTTTCCATGTTTCCAGTGTCTTTCTCCCCACTTGGAACTGAACCCAGATGGACATATCTTCCAACACTAGATATCATTGACTCCTTGGTCAATATACAAATGCAAAATACTTGCATTTTAAGAGAAACTAGTAAGGTGGGATAAGAAGTTTGTTTTTAAAATTGCCTTGCTCTCATATACACATACATTTATACACACACATTTAAACTGAGAAAGGCTTTAGTTTACTGACCGTATCTCTGTTAAAAAGAAAAATGCATTAATCTTTATTCCCTTTCTAAAGATGAGTCTATTCCCTTATTTTGTTTTGCTTATTATATTATAAAAATTGGGAAAAAATTACATAAGGTGCATGAGTATTGAAATTAGGCAGTCAAATATAAATTATAGAAGAAATAAATAATTATAATTATAAACATAATTATAATATACCATGCAGATAGATTACACCATCCTAGGTACTTTGGAAGAAGTCAGTGTGTATAAAGGCCAAAACCAGCTAAAGGACTGGCAGCTGTAATTCCACATTGTTGTGTATATAATAATAATTCCTATACTAGAAAATAGATTTAGAAGAGGCAAGCAAAGATTCCTGCCCCCATTTTTTTTTATTTCCCAATCTTTTTGGGGGGGGGTGTCTGTCATCAAAAAGTAAGATTGTTATTATATTCTGGAGCGCTAGGTTCATATTATTAACAGGTCTCAAAAGCTATAATAGTTTAGGCTCCGATTAGCTGATAATATGGCTTCAGGAGAGTTGGCTCTTGCTAGTCTTCTAAGCATATAAAAGAAAAGGTGACTTCATTCAGGATGGAGAGGGTTTTTTTTTCACCTACAGTATGTCTTCTTGAGATAACAAAGTTATCAATTATTTGAAGCAAGTTTAAGTGAGATTCTTCAAAAGCTTAGGAACTGCAGGATCAAATGATTGGGGTCTCTTTACCTGTTATTATATATTGATGTATAGTAAATTGCCTTGAGAACACTCAATTAAATGGAAGACTTTATGAATTGGTTGATAGAAGCTCATCCTACAATATTGATTTCTACGATCAGGCTGAAAGAATAGGTTCTAAAGATTAATTTATATTGCAGTGCTAGAAAAGACAATGGTAAAGAATATTCAAATTACT
This sequence comes from Pantherophis guttatus, assembly GCF_059756535.1. Lineage (NCBI taxonomy): Eukaryota > Metazoa > Chordata > Lepidosauria > Squamata > Colubridae > Pantherophis > Pantherophis guttatus. The sequence continues at coordinate 213,747,777 of NC_142064.1, forward strand.
GAAATGTTGTACATGATGATTAAGATTTTCCAACCTGGATGTCCACAATACATTGAATAAGAAATGCCAGATGTATTCTCTGGAATCAAAAGAAGAGGCAACCACATTGCCAACATAAAATGCATTATGGAAAAAGAAAGGCAATTCCAAAAAGATACTTATATTTGCTTCATTCTTTATAGAAAATATTTTCTGTAGACCACAACAAATTGTGAATAGCCCTTAAAAATATGGCTGTACCAGACTACCTCAGATATGCTGATAATAATTACTCTGATAGCTGAAAGCAATATTGACTTAAGAAATCTCTAATGGAAGGTGAAAGAAAAGTTCAAAAGCTACTCTAGTCTGTTGCTCAATATTAGAACAAATTAAGATTATGTCAATAAATATTGCAGAACATTCTGATGATTCTGAAGATTCATTTAATCAAAGTTAAATTGAAAAAGAGGTTAGAAGAAGACTTGGCAGCTACAGTAAATATCACAGACAACACAAGCATGTGCTTACCAGGATCCAAAAAAAAAAACCAATTACTGATAGACAATCCTGGAGAAATTATGACCATTAAGGTTCTTCAAGAGTCAGAGGAGACACAACAAAAACAACATGCATTATACTGAGTAGAAAAAATATGGGATGATAAAACTGTTGATGGTCTATAGATTTAGTGAGTGGAATTGCTTAAGGTCAAAATTTACGTGATAATGCTATAATCTTTCAATGTGATTTTCTACATTGGATTAAAGCACGTGATATACTTCATTTATTGTGCACAGCATGTTGTGTGAACTAAGCAGTCTTGAAATTAATCTGAGGGTTCTGGCATAACATTGGATGAACCCAGTCATTTATGGTATATTCAGCCCATCATATTTAAGCAAACTATAGCTTAGTACAGGAGTCCCAGACCCTAGGCAGTAGATCAGTATCAGTGCGCGGCCTCTTGGGAACCTGGCCATGCAAGCGGCGGGAAGCTTTATTTGTGCATGTGCACGATTAGGTTGCACATGCAACACGACACCATCCTTCCCTTCTCCCCCACTACAGCTGCCAGTCCACAGAGCCAAAAAGATTGAGGGCTGCTGGCTTAGCATATTTTATATAATTTTAGCCACTTTGGTGTTCATACTCTTTAATAAGTATCTGTTGCACTAACACTTTCTCAAACTTTCAAGTTTTTATCATGAGTTAAATGTGATGTAATACAACTGATCGAGTCCAGAGGTATTCCATGAGAAGAGTACTCCACTCCTCTGCTCACAATAGAATACCTTATGCCACCAGGCTTGAAATTTTGGACTTGGACAACCTTGAACTACGCCGCCAATGATCTGACCTAAGCACAGTACATAAAATTGTCTGCTATAACATCCTACCTGTCAACGACTATGTCAGCTTCAACCGCTATAATACACGGGCAAACAATAGATACAAACTAAATGTAAACCGCTCTAAACTCGATTGCAGAAAATACGACTTCAGCAATAGATTGGTCAATGCCTGGAATGCTCTACCTGACTCCGTTGTTACTTCCTCAAACCCCCATAGCTTCAACCTTAAACTGACTACCGTGGACCTCACACCATTCCCAAGAGGTCTGTAAGGGAGCATGCATAAGCACACCAGTGTGCCTACTGTTCCTGTCCTACTGTCCCCATTTATTTGCACTCATTTCATGTGCTCTTGTCCATGTTTATACTTACACCTGTTATCTCGTACATGTTTGACGAACTAAATAAATAAATGTTTCTAAACTATTAAAGATAACAATTCAAAACATTGATATCCCTTATATTTGCACGCATACTTGCCCACATTGCAAATATCAACCAGTAGATGGGCACTGCAACTGGAGTAGAAACTCTGCACAAGCAAAATTATTTCCAAGCAAAATAGCTTTTTAACATTTCTAAGCAATGCATCAAATCATTATTTGTTTAAAGCATCATATCAGAAGGGTCCCACAAGATAGACATTTTGATGACAGAGCTTCTCTTTTCGTATCATACAAATATAATAAAAAATATTTGGTGTTGTGGAGCCAGGTAAATCATTTTAACAAGGCAACATTCTCATGTTAACATGCTTTATATCAGAATTTGGAAGGAATATTCTTCACAGCTGTCTAATAAACCTAGCATTTTCCCATAGGAAGGTAATAAGTTCTAAAGATCTGCAACAAGATAGTCACTGCTCAGGACTTAATTTATTTGTTAATCTTTCAGTTGCTTGAACTTCTAGAAGTGAAACATGAGCGTCTGGGGAATTCCCAGTGTACACCATCTGAATTCTCAGAGCATTGTCTTATAGATCTCTTGATCAGACAAGTACTGCTATTTCTCGAGCTGAGAAAAAAACCATTTCAGCTATTATGGATTACAGTTAAATAGTACTTATTTCTGAGTTTTTTCATTTCCTTTTTTATTACGAAACTGCAAATGCTATTACAGGCTAAATGTCTACAGAAAAATGCTTGTTGCTAATTTCAGTCCAAATCCTTAAATCCACAGATCCAATGAATCTGTGTCACCATAGTCTCCATTCTTTCACTTCATCTATCTGGCTTGTTTGTTTATTTGCATCCCACTGTAGGAAGTTAGCACCCACCCCTTTCCTAGAAGAATGAAATATTTTAGGAAATATTAAAAAGGCAGAATATTATGTTTCCCTGGATGAGAAATGGAGAAGCATATTTTACAGACAAAGCAGCTCCCACCTTCCTGCCCCCCACCCTTTGTTAATAGGCCAGAGGCAGAAAGTCAATCCTTTGTCAAAGGACATTTGCAACACAATAGCAACAGAAACTAACACAATGGGCCCCATCTAGCAACCGAAACTAACCACACGTGACCTGGGAAGCATGTGACCTGGGAAGCACATGTGACCATTAGCCAGCAAGGCTAGCTAAGACCCCCACCCTCTGGGAGTCTGACAACCAATTAGGATACTCTTTCGGGGCCCCAAGAAATGCAAAGCCAGAGAGAACATAAAAGCCTGAGGATTTACTGTATCTGTCCCTTTTCTGTTCAGGAACTCAAGCCATGTGATCCTGTCCACCATTAAACCATCTTTCCAAGCAGTCTCCATGTTTCCAGTGTCTTTTTCCCCACTTGGAGCAGAACCCAGAAGGATATTTTTTCCAACACAGTGTTTAGTCATTTCAATTAAATTTACAATTTCTATATTTCTTTTTTACAATATTTATTCCTCATCTATTTTTTTAAAAAAACCAATATTACCCTTCATCCTCATCTCTAATCTTAATCAAATTCAATTTTTCCCTTCTATTCTATATTATACCCCTTCACATTGTCATCTATTTTTATATCCATCCTCACATTGGTTAATTATGTAATTATGTAATACAGTTGTTTAATATAAATTCAACATTTTAATATAAATCAATTAGTTATATAACTATCTTTTTTGTATATTAATCAATATGAACATGAATATTCCAATTATTTCCATGCAATCCAATTTCTTACAAATCAATTAATTATATTTACCAATAATAATAAACCAAATAATTTCCCCCATATATTCCTCCAAACCACAACTTAACCATTTCTGCTTTCAGCACAATATACAATTAATAGTATCTCAATTATTACAATTCCCTAGTTAAATAGAGCTTTTTTTCTTTTGTGTTTTAAAATCTTGAACCTCCTCTTTTGCCCTAAATTTCCCATTGTTTGCAGTTTTGCACCTACCTTTTTTGGTGAGGAAAAAGAAAAAGAAATCTCTCTGCCTCATTTTGTCACGTTGCAGCAAAGACCCTTACTTTCAATTTAGCTTTTTCAGCATAGCTAGGCGGAAAAAAATTTGCTCCAGGAATTTACCTCTTTGCAGCTAGCTCTTTGAAGCTCCGCGGCAAGAATTTAAAGTTTTTTTCCCTCTAGCCATCAGCTGGGACTCCGGAGGCAGCAATAGATTGGGAGTGGGCGGGGTAAGTGAACGACGAACGGCGATCCAACAGAGGCAGAGGGGGAGGGGGAGTGAAGGCGTGGGGGGGCGAGAGAGGGCTTTGGCGACCCCTGTGAAATGGCAGTTTGACCCCCAAAGGGGTCGTAACCCCCAGGTTGAGAACCGCTGAACTAGTGGGATACACCAAGGTTTTGTTTTAGACCCACTGCTTTTCAACATCTTCATCAATGACTTGGATAAGGGGATAGATGGGGAACTCATCAAATTTGCAGATGACACTAAGCTGGCAGGAATAGCCAATACCCCAGAAGATAGGTTCAAGATCCAGATGGATCTTGATGGTCTCAAACATTGGACTCAATCTAACAAAATAAAATTAAATGGAGAGAAAAGTAAGGTTCTTCCCTTAGGCAGGAAAAATCAAATGTACAAGTAAAGATAAGGTAAAACTTCGCTGAATAGCAATAATTGTCAGAGGAATCTTGGAGCCCTCGTGGACAATCATTAAATATGATCCAGCAGCTGCAAAAAAGCCAATGCAATCCTAGGCTGCATTAACAAAGAGATAGAATCAAGACCAGGTGAAGTATTTATAAAACCCTAATAAGAGCACACTTAGAATACTGCATCCAGTTTTGGTCACCATATTATAAGACAGATGTTGAGACTCTGAAAAGAGTGCAGAGACGAGCAACAAAGGGGCCTGGAGGCTAAAATATATGAAGAACAATTGCAGGAATTGGGTATGTAGTGAAAAGAAGGACTAGAGGTGATATGATAACAGTATTCCAATATTTGAGGGGCTGTCACAAAAAAAGAGGGGGGGGGTCAACCTATTTTCCAAAGTACCAGAAGACAAGACTGGTTGGAAACTAATCAAGGAGAGAAGCAACGTAGAACTAAGGAGAAATTTCCTAACAGTGAGAACAATGAATCAGTGGAATAACTTCCCTCCAGTTGTAGGTGCTCCATCACTGGAGGCTTTTAAGAAGTGGCTGGACAGCCATTTGTCTGAAGTGGTATAGGGTCTCCTGCTTAAGCAAGGGGTTGAATTGGAAGACCTCCTATTATTCTATTTATTCTGTTAAGAACAGAGCTGTTTTCTCTAGACTAGGAAATCCTTGCTCAGTTGTAAATTGAAGCTGCTCTTGCTATCTGCAAGATACATCTCCTACATCTTCTGCACTAGCCATATGCCAAACCAAAGACATGGTCACCAGAGTCCTCTAAAAGTTATTAGCTATTGTAATTTTTAATACGGCAGAAAAGCTTGTTGTATTAAAGACCTGATCATAAAGAACCATATGTAATTTTTAATTATGTATAAATAAATAATTCTAGGTCTAGACCTTTTCCCCAAGACGTTTGTGCATCATGCTTCATAATAGCATGTAACTAGTTTTGGTCCAGCACATTCTGTGAACCCTGGTACTATAGTTTATAAACATGATTACATATGTTTTAGCATGTTGTAAGAAGCCAACCAGTTGTGAAGATTTGATAAACCATGGCTATCCAAACCAAAGCATCTCTTAGCACAGGGGTGTCAAACTCAAGGCGCAGGGTGCTTAGATCTGGCCCATGGGGCTGCCCTGGACAAACAAAGGACCATTCCGCGGTGCGTCTGCCAGCAAAAACGGAGCTCGGGGAGGCTGTGTGTGGCCCAACTGGACTCCATTTTTGGCCACAATGTTCTGCCCCAGCTACGGACCCCAAAGAATGCTGCACACACAAAGTCCGTACAAACCTTAGTTTACTAATTAAGGACTACTAATGAGCTTTCTTAGTAGTTGTTCGAACACAAGTACAGTTTAAATCAGTCTTTTCTGAACAACAGCTGTTAATTTAACTTCATTAACAGCCGACAAGAATCCAAAGAATAATAACTCAATTCTGAGGCACAGTATTTCAGATAACCGTAATCTTACTGTGGTTGGCAGAATGCCCAGAAGCAATTTGCAGGAAAACTGACAAGAGAGAAGCAAGAGCCGATCAAATGTTTCTGGAATCAAGACGCAAAGGAATATGAATGAAGTTGTTTCCTGCAAATTGCATCAGTCATCATCCTTCCTTAAATAGACTAGGGGAGTGGCCAATTAGCCCCAAGCCTTACTCTCAAGGAGACCTCCTCCTGAGGAGCCACTCCTGCCTTTTAACAGCTCTGCGTGCTCGTGCATCGAGAAGAGGCTCCTCCTCTTCTTCCTCTTCACTTATAGGAGCTTCTGGAGGTTCTGAAGGCCCTGGCTGAATCTCCATCTCTGGCACCACATCTTCTCCAGCCTCCTCATTGTCTGACTCGAGTGCCAGCTGCACAGGCTGCTGGCGCATCACCACACCAGCCTCCTTCCTGTTGGAATCACTAGCTGCACAGGCCGCTGACGGGCCACAACACGCAACAGCCTCCTGCAGCCCTCTGCCAGCAAAAATGGAGCCATGCAGGCTCCCACCCTGGCTACAGCCACCCCGGACACACACACGCACACACACACACACACACACACAGTCAAACACAATCCTGGTGCAGCCCTCAATGAAATCGAGTTTGACACCCCTGTCTTAGCACAATGTGTGAATCCAATCTTTGTCTCAGTCAGCTCTTCACCTTCCCTGGGACATGTGCTTATTCTCTACTTGGTCCTGTGATTACACCTCTGATTACAGGCTGTTGCCTCATTGTCTCTCATCAATATTCAACAACCCAATTTCATTTCTGGGGTGAGGAGGATGGGATTTTATCACTGTCACACTATTGAGAGTTATTTATAATGACTGATAGTTGATAGGAAAACTGGAAAAAGTTCAATGTTTACAGAAGAAGCTCTTTCTTTTCAACTGGAGCTGGTAAAATGAGTGAATGAATATTGTTTTACAAGAGGGAACTGCTTCCAGCACAGCCAAACATTTGTTTAATACCCATGGAGTGTAAGCCACAGAGGCTCATCGTCATACTAGCAGTATTTACATGAAAAATGAGACCAATTGTTACTCATGCTAATTTGTCCCAGGAAATTCATTATAATTATTTCTTTCAATAATCAAGAAATAATTATAATGAATTTACTGGGACAAATTACAAACACTTGATAAGAATGCTTAGATGTATGTGTCTTAGTAAAGTCTAATTCATCCTTGCTGAGGAAAAAAAAATTATTTACAACGCCCAATAACTCTGTTGTTTTATTGAATTAACTTCATTCAGAGATCTTGCTTTAGTACAGTGTTTCTTAATTCTGTTTTCTTTTAGGACCCTTTCCCACTTTGACAAATCATTGAAGATCTCAAATTTCTTTTTGCATGGATTATATTTATCAATGTTTACTACATTGAAAATTAAAATTGATGCATTTGCTGCCTCTACCAGATCTCACAATTATTTAATGGGATTTTTAATATTGCATTATTTTTCAATATAGGCTGGCAAATAATATTGATTTTTGTGGAGCCCCCAAGAGGGTCTTGAGGGACCTCAAAGGGTCCCAGAGTCACACTTTAATAAACATTGCTTTAATAAAACAGGTGCTGCACTAGAAGAAATGGTTACAAGGGTAAAGAAATTTGAAAATCAGATTTTTCCCACCAGAGTTTAGTAGCTTGCACATATCTAAATAAAATTATTTAATACCTCTGAAAACTATCTTATTGAAGCAAAATTCTGGTCTTAATTTTCTTTTTACACTTTTTTTCTAGAGTACTGTACACTATTCTAAGTTTTAGAACTCCAAGAATGTGTCAAAATGAATACTGAAGATGCTACACTATTTAAAGAGATGTCTGTAGAAATTCTCAGTCATCCAGGTCATGGTTGTCCCAAAAGTGCTTTCTCAGGAGGCAACTGCACTTTCTTGTTTTTTCTTTTTTCTTTGAAAACATTTCTCTTCTCATCCAAGAAGCTTCTTCAGCTTTGATAAGATAGTGGAGAATGGAAGGATTTATATTCCTTGCAGACAACTGGTCATTTGCATCCTTTTAGAGGCTATACAATTTGGGATGAACACCCTTTGAATGGTGTGGGAGTAGAAATGGATTTCCAGAGGAATAAAAATTGCAGACTACAGGAACCAGGAGCGCTACTCAGGTGACCCTGAGGACACAGATAAACCTCCAAGTGCTTCAACAACCTGTTGTGGTCCGCCAGCAGCCTGCGGAGCTGGCAGTGGAGTCGGACAGTGAGGAGACTGGGGAGGAACATGGGCCAGTCCTGGAGTCTGGGGAAGGCTCGGATGAGGGCTCTGCATCGGAGGCAGAGATGGGGCCAGGGACATCTGGGAGTTATGCGTGGACTCCGGCGCCTCAGAGAGGCAGAGGAACAGGAAGAACCTATTCCTAGTGCGCACATGCGCAGAGCTGCCAGAAGGCAAGAACAGTTAAAACAAAAGGGACAACTCAGGAGTAAGGCCTGGATATGATTGGCCCCTCCCATAAGGCTTAAAAGAGGAGTAAAGGCACGTGGCCTCTTTGCAGGAAAGCAACGTTGTTAATTCTGTTCCCAGTCGGCATCTCTGTTGGATTCTGGACTCCGTGTGGCTTTGCCAAGTAGGTCTTTGGCAGCATGTCAAGGGAGATAAAGGTTGGTGATTATCCCGAAGGACTTCTCCCGAAGGACTTTTTGCAACTAATTGGGACTCAGCTGTGAATGAAAGTAATTCACAGCTGTTGCAATAAAAGAGGTTTTTGGGACTACTCATGTGTTCTAATGACTCAGTAAGCCTAGGTCACAACACAACCCTCTAAATGGATGCAAATGACCAGCTGTCTGCAAGGAATATAAATCTTTCCATTCCCCACTATCCTGTCGGAGCTGAAGAAGCTTCTTGGATGACAAGTGAAATGTCTTTTAAAAAAAACACAAGAAAGTCCAGTTGCTTCCTGAAAAAGCACCTTTGGGACAATTTAAAGAGATGATACAGATGTGATCCCTAAACTGGATTAATTGGAGCACATTGCCTACTACAGAAATGTAGGGTGAGAGAAAGAAATCCTACAAAGAAAAACCCTTTATGGATCAAAATTTGATCCAAATTAGCCCTGTATAAATCCTACTAGACTCCCTGTTGCCATAAGAACAAGACAGAAAGCAACACAATCTCTTTTATTTAGCAGGCATGAGCTACTCAGTGACAGTATAACAAAAGGTGTACTTTAAAATAATTAGCAATCAACTTTCCAGTCTTTCTTTGTTGATCAGTTCTTTGAGATGTTTATCTTGAGATAGTAGTTACTTGATTTAGATAACATTGAATAAAATACTCAGGGAATATGCAGTAAAGATGCAAATATTTAAAAGTCAATCAAGCACAGTTATATGGATTCAGTCAACTTTTGAATGAGAAGATGTAATTTTGTAGTTTCTGTTTTATGAATCACTGATGACTAATGCAAAACAGCCTATTTGGAATTTATTCCACTTAGATGTTCAAGTCAGATAGAATCCCAGGGGAATGTAAGGACAAATATTCATATTTCTCAAGGAAGAAAGGTACACTTTCTTTCATGATTTTTCTCAAATATTTTGTTGTATTCAGATAACTGGTATTCTGTTATATTTTGAATTCATTATATGCCATCAAGTCAGGATCAACTCTTAGTAACACATGGATAGCGAGATCTAGAACTGATTATTCAAAGTCTTCATTGGCTGTATCTAAATGGATGCTCATGTTGACTTATTTTCCTATTGCTTTTGTAGCACATTTTTTATTTTTCCATTTCAAATATTTTATTTTCAATATTTTTAATGCTGTTCCAATTCATTAAAGTTAATGTTTGTGAAGTCCTCATTTCTGAATATGAAGTATCTAGGTCATTGTTCAATTATATTTGATTTGAGATTTTTTTTCCAAATTTCAAACTTTTGTTTCTGAAAATGGTAAGTCAGCTTGATTCATAAAAGTACTTCATATTTTCTTGATTTTTGTTACAATCTACAGTCTACAGTCAGGACAATTTTTATCCAGTAGCTTTACCTGGATTACCTAGCAGAAAGAAGTCCTGTGACACTTCTACCAGATGTCTAGAAACCCCAGCATTGGATTCAGCTCTTGTTAATCCAGATAACAGCACATATAGAGGTGCGGTGGCTTAATGACACTGGAGATGATCTCTGCTCTAGCAATTCAGGTTCTAGCACTGTGTGATGGGGTGAGCTCCCATCACTCACCTCAGCTTCTCTTCACCTAACAGTTCAAACACATGTTCTATGCAAGTAGTTAAATAGGTACAACTTCAGTGGGGAGACAAGTTGATGCTTTGTGCAGGCAGTCAGATTCCTGCATGCTCTGAACCTTCCCAATTGCAATGCCTATTTATGAGGCAGTCCTGGGGAAGGGAGGGGGCCTTGGATGACATTGCAGGAAGAGCCACTTGTCTTTCTTTCTAGTGCAAAGCCAGCTCACCTTTCTGTGGTGCCACCTTGGGAAGCATTCAAGGGTGTCCTACAACAGAGTAGGGAAATTGGCAGCCAAATTACTACTGTGCAATAGCATTGTGGTCTCCTGGCGGAGGAGGAGGAGGAGGAGGAGGAGGAGGAGGAGGAGGAGGAGGAGGAGGAGGAGGAGGAGGAGGAGGAGGAGGAAACTGAAGGCTTCATTTTGGCTGCCCAAGAACAAGACTTGCAGACCAATTCCATGAAAGCAAAAATGTAACATGTCAGCAAGAACAGCAGATGTTGTTTATGCAATGAGAAAGATGAAACAGTGGATCACCTTATCAGTGGCTGCAGCAAAATCTCAAAGACTGATTATCTACAGTGTCATTATTGAGTTGCCAAAATTATACAATGGAAGCTTTGCCAGAAGTTTGGGTTCAAATGCAGCAAAGATTACTGGAAACATCAACTTGACAAAGATCTTGAAAATGAGCAAATCAAGATCCTATGGGCATTTTGGATCTAAACAATCAGATATCTGGCCCACACACACCTGACATCACTACAGGTAGTCCTCAACTTATGACCACAATTGAGTCCAAAGTTTATGTTGCTAAGTGAGAAACTTGTTAAGTGAGTTTTTCCCCTTTTTACAATTTTTCTTGCCGTATTTGTTAAGTGAATCACTACAGTGGTTAAATTAGTAACATGGTTGTTAAGTGAATCTGGTTTCCCCATTGACTTTGCTTGTCAGAAGGTTGCAAAAGGTGATCACATGACCCTGGGACACTGCAACTGTCATAAATGTGAGTCAGTTATCAAGCATCCAAATGTAAATCATGTGACCATGGGGATGCTGCAACTGTCGTAAGTGTGAAAAATGGGCATAAGTCACTTTTTTCAGTGCCGTTGTAACTTCAAACGGTCACTAAGTGAACTGTTGTAAGTCGAGGACTACCTGTATTATGGAAAAGAACAATGTCTTGTTTATTGATATTGCAATACGAGAGAATGCACGAATTGAAGAGAAACAGCTAGAAAAAATAACGAAGTATTGTGATTTTCAAATTGAAGTTAAGGGACTATGGAGGAAGAAATCAATGATTGTACCAATTGGAGTCCTTGGAGGAATACCCAAAGGGCTGCCGAGATACATGGAAATTTTGAACTTATTAGACCTGAATATCCTAACTTTGCAAAAAAACCACCCTACTTCGAACTGCCCACATACTCAAACGCTACCTTAATCACTCTTAGGTCCTTGGTTAGGATTTGAACTATTAAGTTTTTACCAGTCCCAGACTGTGAATCGAATTGAAGATTAAATCTTAAATAATAAAATAAAAACAGCACATCTGATATGAAAACTTTTTCTTTTGTGCCATTTGGAATAGGTCATAGGGATGCTCCTAGTTTACTTCTCTGCTAAGGTCTATCTGACTTGGGAGAATCTTTGCCAGAAGTCTGGGTTCAGAGTTTGGGTTTGGGTTAAATCCTGTCATGCTTACAAGGTAGCACTCCATGACAAGGAATAGGTTTTTATTTTTTCCTTGAACTCCTACCTTTTCACTGAAGGGTTTTTTTTTTTCTTTTAATAAGTCCACTAGACCATCTTTTTAGCATTTTTCCCAATCGCTTGAGGTAGAAGCACAGGTGAAATTCAGCCGGTTCCCACCAGTTTGCCCGAACCGTTAGTAAATTGCTTACACAGTTCGGAGAACCGGTTAAAAATAAAGGGCAAGAGAGGTTCCCCCTCATTCTCTCTTTCTCTCTCTCTCTTCAATTAATAGCCCACTTAACAGTTGCGGCCAATACATGCTGAATCAAGTCAATAAACAACAAAAACTGACAGGATTAGGGCAGGGAAACCCATCTAGGGATGGGATTAACCCAGGGTGAAATACTACTGGTTCGGGGCAGTTCTCCTGAACCAGTAATGAAAATGCTACTTGTTTACCCGAACCAGTAATAAAAAAAAAAAATGCTTTAAAAAGTAAAAAAAAAAAGTTCGATCGCGCAGCACAGCTATCAATTGACCTTTTTTTTAAAAAAACTTTTTTTTGGCATTCTTTTACTACTCATTCAGGAAATAGTAAAAAAAATGCTTTAAAAAAGTAAAAAAAAAAGGTTCTGACAATCAGCTGTGAAAATCAGCTGTGCCGCACGATCCTTGGAACTTTTTTTTTTTACTTTTTAAAGCATTTTTTACTACCTACTGGGGGTCCATTTTTGCTCCTACGAGGCTTCCCTGAGGCCTGCTAGGCCAAAAACGGGTGGGATGGGGTGGGTGCTGAGAGGAAGAGAGAGGGGGGGGAAGGAGGGAGGGAGGGAGGAAGGAAGGAAGGAAGGAAGGAAGGAAGGGGGAGGGAGGGAAAGATGGGAGAAGGAAAGAAAGAGAGCGAGGGAGGGAGGGAAAAAGAAGAGGAAGGAAGGACACAACTTCAGAGGATACCTTGAAAGAGCACAGCAATCCAGGGCTGGAAGGGCCATGGAGGTCATCTAACCCAACCCCCTGCTCCAGCAGAACATTGTTAAAATAAGTTTCTGTCTTTTGATCTCCCCAGTCACATGACTACATAGCCACGCCAACCCAGTCACATGACCCCCACCAAGCCACGCCCACAGAACAGTAGGAAACAAAAATAGTTTTCACCACTGGGTAGAAGTCTTTCAACTGTCCACAGAAAGGAAATGGCAATTGCTTTCCTGAAATGTAATCTGAGAGAGCACATCAGCTGTGGGGGCTGTGGTAGCCCTTGAAGGATGCTGTCAAATCATCTCTGTTTGGACAGTATTTTTCTCAACCCATCAGTACAGAACAACAGTTTAAGAACTTCCTGGCAGAATGGAACTTGTGTTAATAAGTCCCTTATGGTATGATATGTGACATAGACTGTAAGCTCCTCTGTTCTTCTGTGGTTGCTTTAGTTGCATATTTCAGAACAATTACATTAACCACATCCTTGCACATGTTCTTTGAATGCTTGACCAGACTCTTCTTAAAGATATTGGGGACTTCACAAATTGTGTCCTGATTATGTAGAGTACTGGACCTGAACCTCCTCACTTAGATGATTGAGAAGGAAGAAGAGTGCTGAAAGAACTCAGGAATGTTCTCCAACAACTGTCAGTTGGCTTGTAACATCAGGAAGTTCGCATAAAAGATTATGAAAATTTGGATACCATGTTAATCTTCTCCAATCTGGTGTCTGCCCTCCAGATAGCAATAATGCTAATCAGCTGCAGCTACATTTCTGGGAAAGGCACCGTTTCTTTCACTAAGTCCTCCCTCCCACTCTTTAAAAAATTATTCTCAGTCTTAAAATAGAGAGAGAGGAGAAATTAGCTAAAATGGGATCTCTTACATCAGTGGAACATTCTGTAGGAAGTTAGCACCCACCCCTTTCCTAGAAGAATGAAATATTTTGGGAAATATTAAAAAGGCAGAACATTATGTTTCCCTGGATGAGAAATGGAGAAACATGTTTTAAAGACAAAGCAGCTCCCACCTTCCTGCCCCCCACCCTTTGTTAATGGGCCAGAGGCAGAAACCCCATCCTTTGTCAAAGGACCATCATCTGCAACACAATAGGACCCATCTAGTAACAGAAACTCAGCACATGGCACCTGGGAAGATTACATCAGCCAGCAAGGCTAGCTAAGACCCCCACCCCCTGGGAGTCTGACAACCAGTCAGGATACTCTTTCTGGGCCCCAGGAAGTTCAAAGCCAGAGAGGGCATAAAACCCAGGGACTCACTGCATCTCTGCCCCTTTTCTGTTCAGAAAAGCCATGTGATCCTGTCCACCATTAAACCATCTTTCCAATCAGTCTCCATGTTTCCAGTGTCTTTTTCCCCACTTGGAACTGAACCCAGAAGGATATTTCTCCCTACAATTCTAAGGAGAACTCCAGAATATCCACATTATTCTGATGATTAAAGACCAACTCTGGATCCAACTATATAACATGAAAGATTTCTCTTGTAATTCAAAGTAGAATCAACAATGTGCTTATCAAACCATAAGCAAAACTAGGCTGATGCTAGAGGCAGCACTTTCCTACAGGAAACAATATGTTTGTGTTTGACACCAAAAAGTTCAGGGAAATTTTTCAGGGAAATTCACTAGAAATTCACTAGGTTCAGGGAAACTTCACTAAATAAAAATATGGGAGCATTTGTCAGTGTTTACAACAGACTTGCTTTCTATTCCATAAATAGGCTGGGTGTCATTCAAAAGGCCTACAACTTCAAATGTCATCCATCAAATTGATACAATGGTTGTAATGAACAGTTGTCCTGAATAAATACTGTGCCTATAAATGCAGGTAATTTCATTGTCCCCTCCCAAATCCAGAGTTCTAATCTGTCTTGTTTAAAGAACATAAATATTATATATCAAAGCAAAACCGCCATTCTTACCTTCACCCTACTCATGAAAGCAAGCATATAGTTATGCGCAGTTGGGCAATTTGAACTAGGTAGTCTTACACCAAATGCAGCTCACTTAAAAATTATTCCATGAGGTGAGCCAGCAAAGAATTTGGAAGACCTCACTGCTCATTCATCACCATTTTTCCAACGATCCAGCTTTTAAGTCACTACTATGGGTGAGTGTTCTTCAGTACATTAGAGAGAGCTCTGTTTCTTCTTCTGGCTGATTGGCCATTCCCCAAGGTTTTTCTTCATCCACTCCCAGTTGCATCATGAATCTGCTTTTGGACTGAGAGTAAGAGAGGAATTTCCTTCAATACCTGGCTTTCATAGAGTTGTCACCGCTCAACAGTGGAATTCGTTTCACTTGGTTATGCTTCTCAACAAGGTTAGCTGATGGTCTGGTTGCAAATGTGGCAATAACTGAGCCTGGACAATATGTTAATCTGTAGGTAAGATCAGAGGAAACTGAACTGTATGTATCCTGAAACTGATAGCATTATATTCACATGACCTAGGTGGTTTGCTCTAAGAGGAAAGGTTGGGTTATTTTGGCTCTCCATTCCAGCTTTCTGCCAGTTTATGGAAACCAGATCAAAGCTGGGTTTTTCCACTTGCAATGTGGCAAGCCTTGTAGACAGTTTAGTCTCACTTTGGTAGGACATCTTGCCTTCCCTATGCCTCCCCCACACCCAAAGCTTTAACAACTCTTTTCTTATTCCTGCCTGGAATATTTTACAGGTCAGGTAGTGGGATAATTGATTTAGCCATCATGCTCTCACCATTTCAAGGTAAGCAGAATAAAAAAAATATCACACAAACACAAGCACATACTCTGGTTTCTCTTCAGATAGTATAAAACACAAGCATGATGCCTGTATTCTGGAATGTATCATATTCAATTATTTTGAATTTCTTGCAATTTGGAGGGCATTGTTTATACCAGTGTTTCTCAACCTTGGAAGCTTGAAGATGGGTGGACTTCAACTTCCAGAATCCCCCAGCCAGCGCTGCTGGCTGGGGGATTCTGGGAGCTGAAGTCCACCCATCTTCAAGCTACCAAGGTTGAGAAACACTGGTTTATACGGTAAGCTGATCAAATAGCTGTTTTTAAAAATTGCCATGTTTTAATTATTGCTATTTGGGGTTGTTGTTTGTTTTTGTTTTTGAGTTTTTGAGTTTTTTGTTTTTGTTTTGTTTTTTGCTTTTTGTTTTTTTTGGTTTTTTTTTTGCTTGAGCTGCTTAATATTCAGCCTTCTTGGTGGGCTTGGATTTCAGGATTCTGTGTTTGAAATTCTTTTCCTGGGGAAGTATGCCTCAGGATACAAACAGAATGGCAGGATTACTGACATTACGCCATACTTTGGTTTAAAAATGAATATTTTCTATGATATTCAGGCAGTGGCAGTAGCATGTCGACCTAATGTTTTTCTAGGGTGATGAAGCAGAAAGCTTGGTTTTAAGAAATTCTCAGTGAGACCTATTAGAAACATGCAGGGATAGATTCCCTTCAATAGCATTTTACTGATTATTTGCCAATTATTTTATTGAAACAAACCTGTGTTATTTAACTGAAAATGTAATTTAAAAAGCAAACTAAAATAATCATTTTAAAAGGAATTTCCAAAGAGGACCATTCTGTTGTTCGTTAAAAATTATCCCTGCAATGAAAATAGCATTCCAGGATTAGAGTTGATTTTTAGCAATAGCACTTCGACTTACATATTGCTTCATAATGCTTTACAGACCTCTCTAAGAGGTTTACAGAGTCAGCATATTTCCCCCAACAATCTGGGTCCTCATTTTACCAACCTCAGAAAGATGGAAGGATGAGTCAACCTCGAGCCAGTCAAGAACGAAATCCAGGCTGTGGGCAGAGGTAACCTTGCAATGCTGCATTCTAACCACTGCACCACCACAGCTCTTTTAAATAGTACAATGCTTGGGATGCAGCCAGTATAGTGGGGATTTCCCATCTACTGCCTACCAGTGATCTGAAGGTATCCCATCCAGTTTACTTTTCTGGAGGAACAGGTTTTTTTCTCAGTTGGAAACAGCTCTCCCATGTATAGAAGAGACACCCTATTCAAGAGAGACATATTTGAATTCAGCATGTTTCCTGAATCTACAGATAATCAGACCCGTATTTCCCCAAAAATAAGACCCTGTCTTATATTTTTGAACCCCGAAATAAGCTCTTGGCCTTATTTTCGGGGAGGTCTTATTATTTGGGGGCACATGGAACAAGATGGGGCTACTCTTGCCATCTTACCTGATTTCCAGCTCTGCGTTTAAATATTTTTAGGGTGGGATTATTTTCAGGGGGAGGGTTATTTTAGTGCATGCACTCAAAAGACCGATTGGGCTTATTATCAGAGATGTCTTATTTTTGGGAAAACAGGGTAGTAGATTATTATCTTGATTAAATAGGATTGTTATTGTTACATTGATTAGCCATGCTGTTACATTCTTTTAATTACCATGGGTAGTGATCTGTATTCTTAAATTGTTTATTTCATTCTGAAGGCAAAAATTACTATTTCAAGGCCACAGCTTTCCATAGAGGAGATTTTGTCCAAAAGATCAGAATGCAACATATTTTTTGGTCAGTTCTGTACAAATTGAACCCAGTGGGTTGGATAGTGTGAACTTTGCTCTAACAAATACTTTGCTCCTTCATACAACGTAGACCAGTAATGTTAAAATGCAATTATTTTTCACTGCATTTCTAAGTGTTAACAAGACATTTTGGAATTTGGTGAAAATAATGGCTTTAAAAAATAGTTGAATGCAGATGTTGGCCAGTGCTATTTGACAGAATTGCTTCCTAGAAAATATTTGAGTTTGCGATCCTTAACTCAGTGGGAGTTTTTAAGAAAATATGCTTAGTGAATTGTAATACCAAGACCTGTGTTCAGAATTTATAATTCCTGCTGCTGCTCAAGCATCAAAACATTGATAGATTTTCCCTTTCAAATGTATCAAACATTACAGAATTATTATGCCTATCCATAAATTGGCATATTCATCTTTATCATGTGCCAGCTGGTATTTTACCCAAAGCAAACTGATGAATTTCTTAGTTCAAATAGTTTTTTTCTCCCCGAGATTCAGCAGTTATCTATGATCTTCAAGAAGAAAGGTTCTGTAAGACAAATTGAAGTTCTCTGTGCCGTCAAGGGAGTCGCTTATCTTTCTACTGTACATGCTTATAAAATAATAATAGGCATTTTATGCTAAGCGATTTGATTTCCTTAATAACCCTTTGGGTAGTATGGGCTCTACCTGTACACATTTCTTTTCAAAACTAAAATGAAATCTATGACTCTCTAAGGTTTATTCTCACACACCTGTTTCCCGTCACCAAAACTAATGGCAGCCATTTTGGATAATAATAATAATAATAATAATAATAATAATAATAATAATAATAATAATAATAATAATAATAATAATAATAATAATAATAATAATTTTATTTCTATACCGCCCTTCTCCCGAAGGACTCAGGGCGGTGTACAGCCAATTTAAAAACACAAGACACAATGATTAAAAATTAAAATAATTAAATAGATTTGGCCGATTTAAAACCCCAAAAATTTAAAATACCCCAATTTAAAATTATTATGTTGATAGCCCAGCCTGGCGGAACAACAGGGTCTTCAATGCGCAACGAAACACCCGGAGGTCGAAGATCTTACGTATTTCCGGGGGCAGTTCATTCCACAGGGCTGGGGCTCCCACAGAGAAGGCCCTCCCCCTTGGGTGTCGCCAGCCGACATAACTTGGCTGATGGCACCCTGAGGAGACCCTCTCTGTGGGAGCGGACTGGTCGGTGGGAGGCTATTGGTGGCAGAAGACGGTCTCGAAGGATGGTCAAAAAAGAACAATCACTCCTCTCCACATAGTCAAAATTGCCACAGGACCTTTTATTATTTATTTATTTATTTCACTTCCAAAATGCAATAGCTTTTCCATAATTATGTCATCTTGTCTCAATTTCAGATTCCAATTTGTTGCAGGCTAACCCCAGCAATTCACTGTCTCTGGGGCACAAAGGGTAACATCACCTCAGGGGTGGGTTCTAAATTTTTTTATTACAGGCTCTGTGGGCATGGCTTATTTTGTGGGTGTGGCTTGGAGATCATGTGACTAGGTGGGCATGGCTAGCTGGTCAGAGTCATTTCTGGAAGGTCCTCACACTTACAACCAGTCCTCACACTTACGACCCGACTCATTTGTTTGCTTTTAACACTGATCAGCTGTAGGACGGCCCTTTGAAGCCCCACGGCAAGAGTTTAAACAGTTTTTTTTCCTCTAGTCATCAGCTGGGACTCAGGAGGCAGCAATAGATTGGGGGTGGGACCAAATAAAAGGTAAAAATAACGTGGGGGGTGGGGGGGTGGGAGGGCGGGGGGGGAGAACTGGCTCGGCCGAACCGGACCGAACCGGGAGGAACCCACCCTGCATCACCTTTAAGATCTTTTCCTTTGCCAGGAATACCATAACAGAACACTGTTTACAACACCTCCCTTGTAAACAGGAAGCTGCAGGTTCAAAACCTAGTAGGATTCTTTCAAATTATTTTCCCTGAGAAGCCAACTTTTCCTTCTCTGTGCTTTTTTAAAATAATCCAATAGCAAACTGTTTCATTATTTTACCAGTCACCTGAATTAGAAAAGTTTCACTTTCATTTTCCAGTAGCTCAAGTAATTTGAAAAAGGATTAAACTTGTACCGCTGGTTTTGTTTTAAAAACCCCAGGAAAACGTATCTCCCTCAATCACTCTGATGTCAAAATGCAGTTAGAGATTTATTAATCACCATGTTTTTTTGGCAGAACAGTATTTTGGGGAGTGCTCTTAAACTTCTCCTTATTATGTTGACTTTAAGGCAAATTGTTTTTATTAACAAAGTATTACACCCATCAACTAAATCTCTGCTGAAATGCCATATAAGGACATATATTTCCATTCTACTTTTAAAATACTGACACATATTCTTTTCCAGGCTTGCAAAAATTGGAACGGAGCAAACAAATTATATTTGTTTTGGTTTTTTAATTTGATTTATATGCCGCCCTTCTCCGGAAACTCAGGGCAGTTTACAATGCATTAAGCACTATTTGTAGTGGACATAATTACCTGGAATGATTGAAAGAAAAGTCCTAGCCTGAAACTGTATCTTATTGAGTAGCGGCTATTACATCACAGAACGGAGTCCTGCCAAATCGGAATTTCCAGTCTTTGGGAAAATCAGCTTTCAGGTGAATGGAACAGACAAAAAGAATGTGGCCTTGCAACATCTACCTCAGAGTGGTCTATTTTAAGTTTTTATCAGAACATTCCAATTGCAATCCCTGAATCTCAAG
Organism: Pantherophis guttatus; assembly: GCF_059756535.1. NCBI lineage: Eukaryota > Metazoa > Chordata > Lepidosauria > Squamata > Colubridae > Pantherophis > Pantherophis guttatus. The sequence goes on from NC_142064.1 coordinate 213,767,876, forward strand.
ATGCAAATATTTCTTCTAAATAAGACCATTGTTCTCAGTAGATAACAGTTTGGGAGTAATCTGAGATCTATTATATTATTATGAATATGTATGTATGCATCATTTTCCCCTCTTTTCTGAAATGTATAAATATTAGTGCATCTCTTTGTCTGCAGGGGGTGTCTTCCATTACTCTTTTGGAAGATATCTCCTCCAGTACATATTGTCTAATCGACACTGCAGTGAGCCTTGATTATTGGCTTTGGGTCCTGCATTTTGATTCCACATGACATATTCAGAAACAAATACCAACAGCTCCAATTCTATATCCAGTTAGGCTTCTTAATCTGCACCAGAGTCCAGAAGCCTTGAACAGCCAAATGCATCCTGGATTGAAGTCCTAATTTTTGCATCTCTACTACTTTCACATGAGTAAAATTATAAGCAGAACAGAACAGGATAGACTGAAAATTAAAGAACAAGAACAAAGATCAACATCTGGAGAAATTATTAAATTATAAACAGAGGGATAGAATCAAGATCACGTGAAGTGTTAATACCACTTTATAATGACTTGGTAAGGCCACACTTGGAATACTGCACTCAGTTTGGGTTGCCACGATGTAAAAAAGATGTTGAGACTCTAGAAAGACTGCAGAGAAGAGCAACAGAGATGATTACGGGACTAAAGGCTAAAACATATGAAGAATGGTTGCAGGAACTGGGTATGTCTAATTTAATGAAAAGAAGGACTAGGGGAGACATGATAGCAGTGTTCCAATATCTCAGGGGTTGCCACAAAGAAGAGGGAGTCAAGCTATTCTCCAAAGCACCTGAGGGTAGGACAAGAAGCAATGGGTGGAAACTAATCAAGGAGAGAAGCAACATAGAACTAAGGAGAAATTTTCTGACAGTTAGAACAATTAATCAGTGCAACAACTTGCCTCCAGAAGTTGTGAATGCTCCAGCACTGGACGTTTTTAAGAAGATGTTGGATAACCATTTGTCTGAAGTGGTGTAGGGCTTCCTGCCTAAGCAGGAGGTTAGACTAGATGACCTCCAAGGTCCCTTCCAACTCTGTTATTCTATTCTATTAGATGGGGAAAAAATAGAACTCTGTTTTCACTCATCTCTAATTGAAACTTGGCTTTTCATTCAATATTGTATATATCCAACAAAGTAATAATAACCCACAAGAGAGTTGAATATCTTCAATACATCTCAGTATATAAAATTATTTGAATTATATGTTTCATATTTTGCTTTTACTTTGTTAATATTAAAGCATTCATTTATTAGCTATTCATATTTGAGCATAATTTGTAATACAATCTATGTAATTTATTTTATGCATTTTATTCTAGAAGGGGTTTGTAGATTTCACCAAATTTTAAAGAGGTCCATAGCCAAAAATATGAAGAACCCCTGGGCAAGAGAGAGATGTTTTCTGAAGTGACTACAAGGAACAATTAAAAGCACTAGGAGGGCCATTCCAAACATTAAATCTCAGTTGTTGAGAGTCCTCATTTAATCAAATTCTGAAGACTTTTCCTGATAAGTTAGACAAGCACATTTACAGTGCATTCAGAAAGTATTCAAACCCCCTTCACTTTTGTCAATTTTGTTATGCTGCAGCCTGATTCTACAATTGTTGAAATTCATTTTTTTCTCATTAATCTATATTCAGTACCCCATAATGACAAATTGAAAATTCAAAAATTGAATTTTTGAAATGTCTCTAAATTTATTAAAAAGAAAAAACTGAAATATCACATTGACATAATACTCTTTACTCAGTACTGATGCACTGATACAACTTTGCCATGTGCAGGAAAAACTTCATCAAAATGAAAACAATGAATGCTACAAATGTTCTGTTGAAATAATACTTTTAATAAAAAGCCTTCTCTTTTCCAGTTTTCAGTTGACACAGGTTTATGGCACTTAAATCTTTGTACTGTAATGAAAGCCTAATGCAAAATCATGCTATTATTATATGGATCAACCTATATATAATCATGCCAATAACTTCCCTCATGAAATCAGTCAAGTAGAGAAACAGTAATATATTTAAGATGTTGGATAGCATTGTATTTAAGATTGGCCTCAGTAAGAATGAGAAGAAACAATATACTGAAACCTCATTATAAGGAAGCATCTGAAGGGAATGGGTTTCTGTAACCTTTGAAAGTCCATTCAGTACAAATTTGGTGATTACAATGAGTGCATTTCATCTGCATAATGCAAGTGTTGCAAATGACATTCTTTACACAAATGTCAATGACATAATTGGTCTCATGAAGTCAGGCTGCAGCTTCCAAGGTTTTTATTTATTTATTTGTTGCCATTTATTCCGAATGGAAACAGGAGTGTTGTTAGACAGTTCAAAAACACCACAGCATCTGTCACATCTTTTCAAATGGGTCTGAAATGGGCCTGACGCATCTATTGTGTTCATCTTGGTGAACTTTTCCCATTATATAAAAAAAACAGCTTGCTATATCTTCCACCTATAGAAAAGCCGGAAGAGTGGGAAAGAAAAGCTGTTGCCTCCTCAGGGGTTTGCAGGCTTTGTATGGAAGATGGTCTTTGCCTCTGCAGAGGGCCCTGTTAAATCTTTCAACTCCATTTCAGCAGTAAAAGCCCTGAGATAAGAGCTGTATGCATTTTTCTGATCCCTACCAGGAGCAACAAAGGCAAATGAGAAAAGGAGTCCTAAGGCAACTCTTGGAAGAAGAAAGCAGTCATAGAAAAGAAAACTGTTTCTCAGAAACCATAATATTAGGAGGGATGCAAACTGGCTGGGGAATTCTGGGAGTTGAAGCCCACACATCTTAAAGTTGCCAAGCAGAAAGAACGGATAAGAATACACATACTTTTATACACTTTGGTATAAATCTATTTATTGCAAGAAAATTAGAATTGTTCTTCGTTCACGAGGCTGCCAAGGAACTAGAAAATTAAATTGCAGAATAATAGGCTCCAAGTAGATTTTTCTGACATTCAGGTATTATCAGAAGCAGACAGACCTTGCTTTGGTTGTCAATCTAGAGGTGGAAAATGTTTGAGGGGCTGTAATTCAGCATTCTAACTCTTGAAAAGAGTGCGGTAGAGTAACTAATTAAATCGTTTTGTCTTTTTTTTTCCCCCAGAGTTTTGGAGTTTCTTGGAGGGAGGGCGAGACTTTAAGCATGGGAAAAAGAATATAAGGGTATGGAAGGCAAACTGCTTCCATTCCTGCCTTTAAATTCCTCCTCAAATTCTAAAGAACAGCCAGAATCATTTTACAGACCAATTTCAAGCTACTACAGGCGGCTCCCATTTTCACCTTTAAAACTTGCCCCAAAGACTAAAATTAGAGGACCATTTGGTGGCTGAAAATGAAAGTGAAAATATATTGCCTCCAAGAGATCTTCCACTGCTATTTGTTCCCAAAAGTGAAAGTTATGCCATCAAAATTCAACCACTTTGCTAATTCAGGTTGGCACTATGATCTCAAAATCTTAGCAGGCATGTGGTTCCTGGGAAAAGACATCTGTCCCATAATTATCTGTGCCTACTTGATATTCTAGTTTTGCTTTTCTCAGTTTGGACCCCTCTAAAGGATTAAGACTCTTATAAGTCAGCAAAGTCACTGAGATCAAGAGAAGGCACTTTTGTTTTCTGAAAGTTGAAGGGAGTCTAGCCAGTGATGTAGCATCAACAGAATTAGCTTTTTTGAATATTTTTGGAAAACAGGTGGTGGTAAGCATCTACTTTGCCGTACAGAAATAAGGGGAAATCACCACTTTATTGTTTTTTTGGGGGGGTAAGGTTTTAAAGATTTAAAGTTTAAAGCCTACCCACATATAAAGGCGTCCATGTTACTGGAAGTACAGCCTTCACCCAAATAAAGATGGTTTGCCCACAAAATAAGAACAACTTGATATTGCTAACATAAGAATAAGATATTCTTCGTATTTTTGGTTTCCTGCTTCTGCAACCATTTTCTAAGCAAAATCTACCAGCTCCATCATTGCTCACTTGATCCTAAATAGGTGTCTTAATTAGTCTGACAGATTTTAAATTCTACTAGTAGCAGAAGGCAACCAGCAGACATCCAGCTCTATTGTTATGTCCTCTAGTGCCTGTTCAGGGAGACTCATCAAAATTTTGGCAGCAAAAATTATCAGTACTGATCAGTACTGATTCCAGATCCCTACTTGCACCCACAGCATTCTTTATTGGTGTTTGAACCCCAGAATGCAAATCTATTGAATCTCTCAACTTCCTTGACTTCTGCTATGAATTCACTAGCCACACAGAGCAATTGTGCACTTGGCTTCTTAACACTAACCCAGATGTCTTATTGCCCTAGTGTGGTCTTCTTAGGGTCCCCCTTACATTTTAATAAACTTATCCTGCCAACCCAATTTCCTTCTTTGGCCTGGAGACTTCCAAACAGAGCATTTGAAATTTGATCTTTGTTATCTCTGTAAAGAAGAGAAACGAAGTAATAAAAACCTAAGCAATAGTGCTGTTTGTAACACAAGGGGTTTTCTTTTACTACAGATTTTCTTTTTAAAGGAAATTTGCCCAAGTCAGGTGATGTCAGAATCAATCAGAGGAGGAGAGAAACTGGAAGAAGGTTAGAGTTCCCTGGCAGATTGAAGAAGGAATGAATAGCAGTTTAACTCAACAATGGGGAAAGGCCCTCTCTGTATGTGGTGGTTACTCTGCGTCAGCCAAAATTTCTATCACATACAGACAATCATGTAAAAGTGTATTGAAATGTTCCTGAATAGTCTGGAATCACCAGTTAAAATAAGCTGAGATGAAGAGAATGAGATGGGTTTTAAAAGTGGATTTACCTAGCAAATATATTTTTCCTCAATTTCATTGCTGTCAAAATTCATTAAGGTAATCTATCACAAGCTACCTACATCTCACAGATAATTTCGGAGGGATAACCCTTCTAAAACCATAATAAAATGTTCCAGTTTTATCACAAAATCTAGGGGATTTTTTCCAGAAGCCATATCAAATTATAGAAAGAAAGCAGCCAGATGAAAAATGCATATGATTATCCATTTCAGTCTTAATCTACAATGCTCAACTTGGAACAGGTGTGATTTTTCTGATATTACTTTAGCTTCCTTAAGTAAGATTTTGGAAGTACAGTACCTAACACTACCTTTCCTAGGCATTCCATACTTGGGCCATAGGAATGCAGATAACCACTAGATGGCAGAGAGAATCAGAGATTTAGAGACACTTTGCTGCCCTCTGGCTCTTGCATGGATCTTTGCAGCCCAGACATGATACAGTACTGAATGTCTAATCTTTCCCAATCTAATAAACTCTAGATTTACCTCCTTCAAGCTCTGACTGTGGCTTATGGGAGTTGTTTGCTTGGGAATCACATTCTGAGTTTCTTACAGCACTGACATTTTAACAGCTTTGACAAATCAGAGAAAGGCGTGAAGCATTTCTTGCAAATAATTTTCATAGCTTACACAGCCATGGCGGAATTTGATAGCATCTTCATCCTGGCTACAGATGGGGAAATCTCTCTAGCTAGAGTGATGAAGAATGGATTCAGTTGTGGCTGAGAGGACCCTTCTCTAACCCCCTCCCAAATACTACCCTTGGCGGCACCACCCATTTTTCTGCAGATAAGATTTTTTTAAAAAATCTGTTACTATATATAGTTTTCTTTTTTCTTTTTTTCTTTTTTCACTCTTCTCATCAACCACTTCATGAGATTTTCTAATGCATTTTGCTTGGCAATAATTTACTTTTGGGTCTTTCCATCTGAGATTTAAGAGGAATGCATATATTGATTTCAGCATCAGGCAGAGTAAGAAAGAGAGATAGGGCGCTGTGAAGTCCATATGCCATCACTACTGCATGTACTATAATTGCCTATCTCTTTTACGCCACCCTTCCCTAAATGGGTATCTTTCAGATGTGTTGGGACTGCCAGACGTTAAGGCTGGGAAATCTTTGAGTTGTGCGTCCAATACATTTGAGGATCCAGAATGGGAATGTCTGTCAAGCCAGTGAATGAAGTAGCAGCACTATAGAAATGCCTGTTGTAACAAACAGGAGCAGCTACCAGCCATTTTAAAAAGAAATGCATTTGCCAGATACACATTCTATACACTGACACAATAGTGTATTTATTCTCTTTCCCTCTCTCCTCCCTCCGGATTTATAGAATAGTCTAAATTGATCATAAACGCCATCACCCCAACTGTTCCTCTTCAAATTTCACTCTTTGTGATATATTTAGAAAATAAACCTTTATCTTCTTATGGAAAAACATGTTCTGTCCAGAGACAAATTTGGCTTTAACAAGGCCAGGTAAAGGTTAATTAACTTTGGTGCTGTTCTTCTTATTCAGGTAAATTTATTTAAATGGGAGACTTTCTCATTTTAATCTAATAAAAGTACTCCCGCCACAATTCCTAACGGACAATCAAAGCAGAATTAATTCTCAGGTTTAAAAATAGCTTTTCCTTAAAGAATTCTCCGGGTGTCCAACTTTGCTGACAACCTCAAATTACGTATTCTGGTTAAAACACAAATACAGAAAAAGATCAAACTGGGGAAAATCTATATTAAATTAGCAATAGTGGTTCAATGCAAGTACAAAGCAAAAAATAGCTTTTGATTGTTGATTGATTGATTGATTGATTGTGTGCCAAGTTGTCTTTCATTTCTAGCCATCAATAAGCAGATATTCTCCATAAAATTATGTATATTAGAGTAAAAATATAGCCATAACTTTAGATATATATAGTTGGAAACGAAGTATTCTATAATTTGATCAAGATGAGATCCCTCAATGACTAACAAAAAAAAGTCAAAAATACACAGTTTCCTTTAAATTGAGTTTAACTCCTAATGCTAATGGATACCATACAGTATTTTTGACAATTGTATGAAGTGATTTGCAATTCTAAGATGTTGTTTCAAGTTCCCAGTCTAACTTACATTCATAGTATTTTGAGGTAGTTTTCATTCCTTTTAACTAAGTCTGACTCATGGGTTTTGGAGGTTTGTTTGGTTTGGGTTTTTTTTAAAGAGCAAATTCCATTTTGAGACCATTAGGACAAGAATATCTTTTTTAAAAGATTACATCATAACATCCTTTATGTAACTTTGGGGTATGACTATTAATCCACCACAATTCTAAAAAGATATTGGACATGGCTATCAGATCTGGACTGTAAAAATCCAGACAACCCACCAGATAGATAAGAAAAGATATGGAAATTGACAACTTTTTGCACCCATCTACGGGTCATCTGGACTTTTGCCTTCCAAATCTGGTAGTCCTAATATTGGAGAACAGGATAAGATGAAGGAATTAGAAATCAACAAAAGGCTGGAGCAATTCCTGTAAATAAAGTTTTAAAATTAGATTTTAAAAGTTCAAATATAAAAAGACATGATAGAAGTGCCTATGTGGTATGGCACAGTACAAAAGAAGAGAATAAAATTGTTTTTGTTCCCCTCTAGATGTCACTTAAACTTGATGTACGTTTCAGAACAAATAAAGTACTTTATTTCATATAACATAAGTATGGAATGTACCTCATAAAAGAGTACCTCAAAATAAAGCCATAATTTCCACCAGAGTGGATTCAGCAACTAAAATGGATGAGGTAAGATATCAATGCCTACTAGACATGCCGTTATATGTTTTATAGTTGTGTAAATCATCCAATCCGATATGAATTGGATCAATCAGCATAATCTAATCACTTAGATTAGAATGATCAATTCAATTAAATAGCATGTGAACACATGCAAAAATATACTGACTCATTGAATCATTATGAAAGCACATAATTAGATTATTTAATTAAATGGTGATCCAATTGAAAAATTTTATTTGAAGGGAGAATTGATAAAGTTGCTTTTGAATCAAATCTTCCAGTCAAAGCTTTGCATAATACTTCTATATTATTCTTAATGCTGGAGACAACATACTATGAATATCAGTTGCTGGGAATGGTACTAAGGTATTTTTAAGTTCTGTTTTTAATTTTCAAAGTTTAGCTCCAGAGTTTCATCCCATGGTGAATGAGAAATAGGTCCCCTTTCCATTTGCAGCTACTAGCATTCAATCATAAAATGTAATCTTTATTTCATTTAAAATGTATAAAGTTAACATAACAAGCATAACATGTTTTCTCCAAGAATCCCTGAAGGAATGAGCAGTAAAACAAAACTGAATACATTCAAAAATGATTTAGTAGGAATATATACAAGCTTTAAAATTCCTCAGGAGAAGGACAGAATTGATAAATAAGAAATGGGTTAATCCTAAAAGATGCTATGCCAAAAAATAGGGGGAAACTCTCCTTTCGCCTGCATGTACTTCTACATTTATTTGAAAATACACTGTTTTCTTAAAAGGTTCTTGGTAGCATGTTGTTCAGGAAGCTCTTTTAAAACTGGATAATATTTATCAATAATATCTTTCCTTATTTGGTATCCTCTATGTCAGTGGTCTCCAAACTTTTTGGCTCCATGGACCAGCAGGAGGAGAGGAGGGAATGGTTTCACACTGTTCTCCCAAAACAGACTGAGCCTGGCACAAAACCTAATGATAGCCAGAAATGAGTGACCATCTTTCTTAGAAACTTTCATTGAAGGGCTTCAGCAAAAGGGTCCTGCTCCTAAAGGAGCTGAGACCTTGAACAACAGCAAAGCATGATTTATACAATTGAATACCAGAAATAGGGAAGTAAAAATTTCACAAAGCTGTAATCTTTTATGGAGTTATTCCTTGCTTTTAGTCTACGTGTCCTTTTGCTCCTAGAGCTTCCTTAAGCCTACATGTCCTTTTCAGTTTTTGGGCAGGGGTGATCCCATTTCCTCCATTTAAAACTGACATATTATAGAATCACATTTTCTAGGTTTTTACTCCCTTCCAGGATGGGGGTACACACAACCTAGATCACAGTTGTCAAACTCAAGGCCCGTGAGCCGGAACCAGCCCCCAGGGTGCTTAGGTCTGGCCCACAGGGATGCCCTGGAAACAGCAAAGGACCACCCCATGGTGCCGATGCCAGTGAAAATGGAGCTCAGGAGGGCAGTGTGCGGCCCTCACGAGCTCCATTTTTGCTGGCAGAGGGCTGCAGGAGGCCATCCCAGTGGAAAACACAGCTCGGGAGCCCATTTTTGCTGGTAGAGCACTTGAGCCACCATAGGCACCCCCCCCGACATGAGTAACATTGTGCTGGCCACACCCAGCCTGGGGTCACACCCTCCAAGGTCAAACACAATCCTGATGCAGCCCTCAATGACATCAAATTTGACACTCCTGACCTAGATCCTGCACATGCGCAAGTGAAGCTACACATGCTCACCCGCCGTTTCCACGACCCAGTTCCCAAAAGGCCGTGGACAGCCCAGGGGTTGGGGACCCCTGCTCTAGGTGCATTGAGACTCCCATTGGATGGCCACATTGCTGAGGAATTTGGAGATATAGGAAAAGTAGTTTACATTTTAAAAAAAGACAGTAAAACAACTGTGCCTGTTTGATGGGAAGTAAATAAATACAGTGACTGAGCTGCATAACTGCAGCTGTCAAGGAACAAAAGGAGAAGGAACCAGAGGTCACATAAGCTGAATTTCTACTTTTTTGGTCTAGACAATATTTATTTACAGCAGATCATAAAATCTTCTGACAGCAAAACTGACAGAGCCAACATCTTTCTTGCTGGTGACAAATCAATAGCAGTTCTTAAGTGTGTTGCTTCTGTCCATTTTTTACATGAAAAGTGAGCAGGTCATATTGAAAAGATAAAACAGTGCTTAGTTCGCTACGCATGGCCTGCACATATCTGAAATTGATGTTCCTAAGCAAGAACATGCCCATTCTCTGGCTTGTTACACAATTATCTAAATTTTGCTGAACTCTTGGGAAATTCTCAGAAATACTGAGAATTTGAGGCTATTTTGATAGTTAGGATGCCCAGAAGAATTCTTCGCCCATTTCCCCACAAAAAAACTTAAAGCTTGCAAAAGAGGAATGAAGTAGAGTGGAGCCGTAAATAGAAGCAAAGTGGTGAAATTGTCTTTAAGACTATGGTGTGCTTGTTAGTGCATAGTTTGAAAAATGGGGCTGCAAGTGTCTTCTCTTTAGAGGCATAGGAATCTATTATTTCTGTATTTCTCAATGGTAATTAACACTCCAGTTAAACTGAAATTTCCCTGCTGTATAAAACATTCCCCTTAGATTTACTGCTCTCTCCATGTTTCAGAATGTCAGACAGTGGCACCAAGTGAGCCTATTGCAGTGATGGTAAATCTATAACATGTGTGTCAAAGGTGACACACTACAACACTTTGGGTGACATGCCAGCATTAGCCAACATTTTCAAGTGCATACTCCATTCTTGCAAGATTTTCAGAGGCTGTACAAGAGGGTATATGCTCTCACACAGCCTCCAGACTCTCTGGAAGTTGCACAAGAGGCCTTGTTCTCGCATCACTTCTGGAGCCTCCAAAAATTGTGTAAGAATGGGTTAGGGTTAGGGTTAGGGTTAGGGTTAGGGTTAGGGTTAGGGTTAGGGTTAGGGTTAGGGTTAGGGTTAGGGTTAGGTAAAATGTGGTAAGTGCTTTACAGAGTTTTCAGAGGCTGCAGGAGGTTGAGGAAGAGCATTCTCCAAAGGTTAGTTCAAAAATGAAGGCCGGGTGTGACCTGGAACAACCTTGGGTAGGCCAAAGGAACGTTGGTAGGCCAACAGAAAGAGAACACTGCCTGAAAGTAAGCACTTGCACAGCAGATTCTGGGGAGCACTGGACTGTGGAGGCAATGATGCTCCATTCTTAATAAACACACAAACACATACCCATGTTTCCCTAAAAATAAGACCTGTCTTATATTTTTTTTGAACCCTGAAATAAGCGCTTGGCCTTATTGCCGTGCACTCAAAAGCCGGATTGGGTTTATTATTAGGTGATGTCTTATTTTGGGGGAAACAGGGTATACACAGATTATATTTTAAAAATCTATTGACACTTTAACTTAAAACATATATATTACACCATTCATTAAAAAGTATACAATGAGGCCAGCATGAATAAATCCCAACTGCCTAATTTCTACAAGCAGCAGAATACAAAATAAAAGGCTTCTTGTCTTCATAATAACACAAAATATTTTAAAATCATTTTTAGCCCATAACTCAAAACATGTTTCAAGAAAGAGGATTTCTCCTAAAACATGAGTTTTTAAAGTATTCCCAAAAATAAATTCTTTAAATGTTCACGCTAAACTTCATCATTTGATGCATCCAACTCTGAATTAAATTTCAAGAAACATTCCTGTACAGTCTAAAAATCCTGCATCGGATAAGGTTCAATTTCCATTTGTGGAGATTCTTTTCTTTCACTCCATCTGAGGATATAATGGAAGGAACCCAAGAAGCTCTAGATATTGTTCAAATATCAGTCCTCCTTTTGTGGTTCATGATGTTGCTCCATTAAGAATTCTTGGAAATTTGAATCATAACTTCTATTTGGCAAATCTTCAATTGACCCAATAAAGATAATGCCTGATAATAATTACAATAGAATAGAATAGAACAGAACAGAACAGAACAGAACAGAACAGAACAGAACAGAATAGAATAGAATTTTTATTGGCCAAGTGTGATTGGACACACAAGGAATTTGTCTTGGTGCATATGCTCTCAGTGTATAAAATAAAAGATATGTTCATCAAGAACCATAAGGTACAACACTTAATGATAGTCATAGGGTACAAATAAGCAATCAGGAAACAATATCAATATATTATTACAGTCATACAGTCATAAGTGGAAGGAGATGGGTGATGAGAAGATTAATAGTAATGCAGATTTATCAATGGTTATTACTTTTTTTTGTCTATTTGTTTTATTGAAGGGGCCATGGGAAAACTGTTGGTAGATTGAAACCACTATATTAATGACCCCAAACATCCTTAATTCCTCAATATCCTGCTTCTCCCCTTGTAATCAAAAATCATTATGATTGAGGTAGTTGGATGTTGCTTGTTTTACGCTCATAAATACAGACCTCTTTGGAGTAATTAATGTAGTGCATCTGTGAAGCTCCTTACACCCTACATTTCCTATGAAGTCTGAAAAAGAGGAATAAAAGTAAAACAAGGGGAGGGAAATGAAGATAGAAGGCTGCCACTAATAAATCTGAGCAAACCAATTATAAAATACTTTCAATGGATAAATAACGTATCTGTTCATTATTCAAACCGATCTATCATTTCACACCTCTTATAGTATCTTTTATGCTAATATACATGTTATTTTTAATAATTCTTTTTTTAATAGTAAATCTATAATAACTTCATCTTGAATTGCATTGGAGCCTGGATAGCTCTGCAGACTAAGCATTGTAATTTAACACCAGCTGTCTGCAATTAAAGTAAATTCGAATCTTGCCAGGCTCAAGGTTGACTCAGCCTTCCATCCTTTCTAAGGTAGGTAAATTGAGGAACCCAGTTTGTGGGGGCAATAAGCTGACTTTGTATAAAATATACAAAAATATGAAGGCTATTGCTTAATGTACTGTAAGCCGCCCTGAGTCTCTGGAGAAGGGCAGCATATAAATCAAATTTATATATATATATATAATTTGTTGAAAGAATTTCTCTGTGTAACTGATTATTGAGCACTGCTCCATTTTATTTTATTTTTTACAAAAAAAATTGGTGAGGCCACCACAGATTATAAGATCACAGATGTCTTGTCCAATGAGGATGCAAGTAAGGAATAAAGTTTATAAATCAATCAGGAATACCATGTCTTACATTGTATTAAGAAACTGGCTGTTTCTTAAACCCACTTCAGAAACTCCAGACCAAAATTGCAATGACTTGGCAACAGGGCCCAGGTGTTGTTCAGGGTGAACTAGGGTCATTGCAAGACCCAATGGCCATTCCCCTCCCTTCTTTCCTTTCTCAGCTCACTGGCTGTTTCTTGTCTGGATGGGTCTAGCAGTGGCTGCCTTTTCCTTTTAGGGATTGTTCTCTCATTAGTCCCACTTTTTCTGTACTTTTCCAGATGTTTGAGAAACTTTGCACAAACACTCCTCATGTCACCTCCTTTCATACTAACACTTCCTTTTTTTTCTTTCTTTTTTTCTTTCTTTCTTTCTTTCTTTCTTTCATTCTTTCTTTCTTTCTTTCTCCACGATCCTAACTTTGACGCAGTTGTGAAACACTGCCATAGAGCATAGTCAAACTGCAACCTGTGCAGTTTTCAAAGTGAATGTGGATGTTAGGCTCCTTTGTCCAAACCACTGTTCGGTTCCAAGCAAAGAAATGGTTTATTTTATTTCCTGTCCTTAGATCATATGTGTCAAACTATTTCTGCTGAAGCACCAGCCTTTCTTTAGAAGTGGGTTGATGGTAACTGCTTTTGTTTTCGTTGAGTGTGCTGTTGCTCTAGAGACCCTCTTAGCAACTATGTCTAGCAACTTCCCCTTTTTCTTGCAGAAAAAGAATAATTTCTGACATGTTAATTTCCTATCCATTTTTCTTATTTCTTCTGACTGACCAACACTAAAGGCAGATTTGGCTGTTATAGGTAATACTGATTTCATGGTAGGAGAAGTCACTTCATTTGCAGAAATGAAACTGTATCATCACCAAGCTTTTTTATTGTAGACACAGAACTTGCCACTTTTTAAAGATACAATTTTGCGATCGTTCTTTAGTTTTACATAATTAAATATCACATATTGTTTTTAAAACCTCAGGTCATTGTTAAAATCCGATAAGTACATAAATATCTATAATTAACAGAATATAAATCACAAACGATAAAGAATTACAAGACTTCTGTCCAAAAAGCAAAGATCTGTCCTTATTTAACAGATCTCTGAAAGTTAAAATATTAAGACTTTGTAGTAAGATAAACCCAAATTTCAGATGTGATACTGCTCACTCTGCTGAAGACCTTCAACAACTTAGCAAGGCCTGCCAAGACTTTGGACTAACAATCAGCCTGAAAAAAACACAGGTCATGGGTCAGGACGTGGATTCACCTCCCTGTATTACTATCTCTGCACAAGAACTGGAGGTCGTCCATGACTTTGTGTACCTCGGCTCAACTATCTCTGACACTCCCTCTTTAGATACTGAGCTGAATAAACATATTGGTAAAGCGGCCACCACATTTTCCAGACTTACAAAGAGAGCATGGCTTAATAAGAAGCTGACGGAACATACAAAGATCTAGGTCTATAGAGCCTGTGTCCTGAGCACACTCTTGTACTGCAGTGAGTCTTGGACCCTCTACGCACAGCAGGAGAGAAAGTTGAACACCTTTCATATGCGCTGTCTCCGATGAATTCTTGGCATCACCTGGCAGGACAAAGTTCCAAATAGCGCAGTCTTGGAACATGCTGGAATTTCTAGCATGTATACACTATTGAAACAGTGACATCTACGGTGGCTGGGGCATGTCGTGAGAATGGCTGATGGTTGGATTCCGAAAGATCTCCTGTATGGAGAATTAGTGCAGGGAAAGCACCTCAGAGGGAGACCACAGCTGCGATATAAGGATATCTGCAAGAGGGACCTAAAGGCCCTGGGAATGGACATTAACAACTGGGAAACCTTGACCTCCAATTGTTCAGCTTGGAGGCTAAAGACGCAGCATGGCCTTCTCCCATTCGAAGAGACACTTGTTCAGCAGGCTGAGCCAAAGATACAGTCCCGGAACCAGCGAAATCTGGGCAGGGGACAGAATGTATCTGCCCTCAGTGTGGAAGGGATACCCACTCTCGAATTGGCCTTTATAGTCACACTAGATGCTGTTTTAGGACCTCTTTCCAGAGCACAATACCATAGTCTCTTGAGACTGAAGGATACCAATGATAGACAAGCCCATATAAGGAATTCCAAGTGAAATATTATTTTCACGCTAAAGTAAACTGGGCAAGATTTATTTTTGAAACATGACATTAGTTTGGACAGGGACATGTATTCCTACACTCAGTTAGTCATACTTCTGCAGAAGAAATAGAATTGTATGTTCCAACAGGAAGCATCCAATATCCTTGGCAGGAGTTACCATGCACAAAACAGTTCACTATATTTTATGGGAGTACTTACCCAATTTAATTCAATTAACCAACAATTACTGGTTTGTTTGCCTTTTTATTTTGAATACTTCTACTTCCTTTTTATCAATGATAGAAAGACAATTTAGGGAAGTGTTAAAACAAAAGCACAGAGAAAAATAAATATCTGAACAAAAGCAACCCATAAAAGCGTAATTAAAAGTTTTTAGCTGAACTACTTTTGGGGCTTCCTAGCAACTGATCATACGGGTAGACATGAGAAGGAGCAACTACAGTTTTATGTTATCATGATATTTTTAAACTTTGTGGTATCAAAATAATCTCTGGCATTTTTGTAGCATGGGACTAATAACAATAGAGGAACTGGCTTTTCCAGTGGACAAAAGCTTTGTTTCACACACATAGACCGTTCAAAGAAAGCAAGCTACTGCTAAGAAAGTTATTCAAGTCTGTTTGGACTCATCAGAGCAAGTTGGTAGCTGGGATGTGGTTGCTGGGTTTTCTGCTGACAGGAAGGGTTGCCACTGAAGCACAAACTAAACAAATTCACTTGCACCCTGGTAGATGGTAAATTTACAATCCAATATCTACTGACTATTTTACTAGTCTGATTTAAAACTCCTGTCATTCAGCAACCCAATTGCAATTCTTGTATGCACCTGCTAGAAAGTAAGTCCCAGAAGTAAGTTACTTCTGGCAATAACAGTAGACCGCATCAAATTTCTAATTAATTTCTCTTATGTAAATGGGGAATGCTAAAGATCTGAAAAAGGAGGCCTAATTGATCTTTAAAAACAAATTCTCTTAGATGTCCCAAAGATGCTTTTTCAGAAGGCAACTGGATTTTCTGGTTTTTCTTTGAAGACATTTCGCTTCTCATCCAAGAAGTTTCTGCTGTTCTGATAAATTGAACAGGAAGCTGAAGAAGCTTCTTGGATGAGAAGTGAAATGTCTTCAAAGAAAAACCAGAAAGTCCAATAGCCTTTTGAAAAAGCACCTTTGGGACAACCATGATCTGGATGACTGAGAATCTCCATAGAAATCCTCTTAGGACATCTGATTATTATGACTGACCAATGTTATAGAAGGAAATGGGTATCCAGTTTGGACAGACCAGCCAGATCTGAGCTGTACGATATTCCAACTCATCTGAACATTTCAACCCTGATCTAGGTATCCTAATCACGATCAGAGTTATTTTCATTTGTATTCCATTAAGGAGAAAATAAAAAGATTGGGACAGCCCTTGAAGGCTTAATTTTGGAAATTATTCTGTCCCAAAGATATCAACAGCTTTTCGGAAGCAAATTTAACTACTGATCTAATTTGCTTTCCCCTTATAAGTACTGGTACTCAGAGAAACATATGTTGAGCAGACTGCTAAGGAATATTTAATGAGAATTTAGTTACTGATTTGTAAATGAAAAGTGCAAATGTGGTGGTTGTCATAGATCCATGCATCTCCTTGTTGGCACGGGGAAAGCTTAAAAATACGCAATTCATTGGCAAGAGAAAAAAATAAAATATTATGATGTGTAAAGCTGCTGTGGATTTTAAATTGTATGAGCAGAAATGAAATACTTTCAGAATACATTTATAGATGCTTTCTGAATACATTTGGGAAGGCTGGGATTAATGCAGATTCTGTAGTCATATCATAAATTTATAGCAAAATGAATGCCTACAGGCAATTCTGGATTTTTTTTCCTTTGTTGCCTAGAACAAATTTGTTTATTTTGTATGAGTTCCACATATGCAAGCCAGGAGTGAGGAAAATCTTTTTACTGGCACTTCCTTTTGTGTGATATTTATATATAGGAAAACAGAGGTGCCCTTTGTCTAAGCTTCAGTTGTGAAGGAACACACTTTGTGCTCTGATGCTCAGCAAGCAAAAAATAAACAAGGAGAATGAATGGGCCACTAATTAAATAGTATAGTAACCCTTCTTAAGTAAGCAAATGCTGATGGTCCAGATGGGGTGCTTTCTTACTTAAATAAAGATACAGTAAATATGATACTAGGTCTTCTAATATGATGCTAATTATTTTGTGCTGTTTAGGGAAAAGTTAAAATTTATTTAATCAGCTTGTATAGCTGCCCATCTTAGCATGTAATAGGCAATGAACAATGTTTAAAATTAAATTAAAAACAGTGTACAATCACAAATATAAAAATTAAAATGCATAGGATTAAAATACATAGCCAAGAAGGTATCACAATCAACAGTTGCTAACACAGCCTGGAGATAGACACCTTTACATTCTTGGGTCCCAGTCCTGGGGACAAACCAGATCTTTAAAGCCTTATGAAAAATCCAGCCATTGGGTCGGCACTAAAGCAGAAAAGGCATGCCTTCTGAGCCCCACCAATAGGCATATTTTATCTGATAGGACCCAGAGCATACTTATTCTACCAGATTGAATCAGACAGGCAGGAATAACTTGAGAGAAATGGTCCATCAAGTAACCCAGTCCCAAACCATAAAGGGTTTTAAACTTGATAACCAACTCCTTGAATTGCACCTGAAAGCATACCAGCAACCAATGCAAAGTCGTAGTGTTACATGCACCCAGTAACCATTCAGATTTAATATCCTGCTGCTCCATTCTATACTAGTTGAAGCTTCAGAATGCTCCAAGGGAAGCCCCATGCAGAGCATATTGAAGTAGTCCAGATGGGAGGTCACAAAGGTATGACAGTGAGCAGGGACTCTAGGTCAAGCAACAGGCACAACTAGCACAACTAGTGCACAACTCAAAGGCCTTCCTAGCCACAATTGCAGTCCAGAAGAATCCATAGATTGCCTCCCAGGTCTGTCTGAAGACATGCAACCCATCCAGAACCAAAGATGGAAGATCCCTGACACTAGAAGGTCCAGACCTCCAAAAGCCACTCAGTCTTTTTTTGGGTTCAGCCGAAGCCTGTTGTGTCCCATTTACATTCGTGGGTTGAACAGTATTTTTAATAAGTAATATATATCTGTGTTTAATGTGGGTAGGATAGTACTATGCAATAAAATATTCAATATTTGCATAATTGAAAGCATCTGAGCAACCTGATGTTCGTTACATTTTGGTCCTGCCTCCTTGGACAGCAGGCCTTAAATATTTGGTCTTTTCTGAATACTAATCCTTTGTGTATTTGAAGAATGTTAGCATATTCTCTTTTCCAAAGAAAGAAAGTTCTTATACATTGGATACTAGGGTTCTATTAAGAGGCCTAAACCCATATTCATCCTTTTGCCAGCAAAGCTATATTATTCCGCTGACTCAAGATAATAAGAGATAGAGTATAATCTATTTCTCACATAGCTCTGCTAAAGTAGATCTCTTTAATCTTTTTTCTCCTTAATGCAGAGTTCTGGAAGTGTCAATCCCCTAAAAAAAATTTAATTGGCTACATGCACAGTCTTTGAATAGATCTCAGGGTATATACAAGGAAAAAGAAAGAGAGATTTACTGAATTAGGAGTTTCAACTGGAAGAAATAAGTTCACTGCCATTTATTTTAAGAACAGACCACTAAGAATTCTTCATTCTCCATATGGATCACGTCTTATCTTTATATGTTGAGCTAGAAGGAAATGCCTCTTTTTCTTTTTTCTTTTCCTCCATGGAGATGTTCTCTGCTGCAAATAAAATGTGCTTGTTTACTGACTAGCATGATAATTCATATTCTAAGTCAAATGTACCATCTCTATTCTGGTTTTGGCTTTGTGCCTTAGATATGGCTATGGTGCAAAGTTCTACCTCTTTTTTGCATAATTTCCAGGGGTGAAATGCTCCCGGTTCGGACCAGATCGCCCGATCCGGTAGCAATGGCTGCGGGTGGTTCGGAGAACCGGTAGCAAACATCCCTGCCCCCCTCCCATGCCCAGCTGAACCGCGCAATCATCAGAGGCTTTCTTTTTCATTTTTAAAAGCATTTTTTCTACAACCTCTTCTGCCGAAAAAATGCTTTTAGAAGAAGAAAAAAAAAAAAGCTTCTGATGATCAGATGGGATTTTTTTAAAAAAAGCTCAGAGGCTTTTAAAAGCATTTTTTCTACAACCTCTTTAAAATGGTTTTAAAAGTTAAAAAGAAAAAAAAGAACCAGTAGTAACAAATTTTACATTTCACCACTGATAATTTCCAAATACGACTTGGCCCAGTGTCAGGTATGAAAACTGTAGAAAAGGAGATGGGGCCAGGAGGGTGAGGATTCAAGTGAAAACATAAATGATGTTCCAGAAAAGTTCTAGGAAAAGCAGGCTTATGGAAAGCTGATTTAAGTATGATTTTTAAAGTCACAGACATCTACACCCTTACAGGTCCTTACATGTGACACTCCAGCATAGAGAAGTAATAGAGATGAAAATATATGTTTATACCGTATCTGTGCCAGTGATAAATAAACAATTAAGTTAATCAAGGATTTTGAAACCAGAACTTCGCACAATCTAGATGCTGAAAGGAAAATCTAAAGTAAGTTTTCATCAAGGTGATGGATTATTCCTCCAAGATAGTCTTTAAATAATTTTGTTCATCCAAATGGATGGGCTTTTGAGCTTGCAACTTCTGCCCTTCTGCCTTTTAACTTGCATTAAAAGGTAATATGCAGTATCCCTAAAGGCTCCCTCTATCCAGCCAACAGGAGATCTTCAAAAAGAGGAGGCAGCAAGCATCCAACATCCCATGTTTGCTTTCTGAATGAAAACATCCAAAACCAAACTGGCCATTATTCTATTGGGAGGCCAGCAAAGTAATTTCTGAATTTAGTAGAAAAAGAGATGGAAGTCAAAGTATCATGATGGTGGTGTTGAGTTCTCAGAAATGAAAAGAAGGAGGAAGCAGTCAGGAATCCTTGCCAGTAGAAAGATATCCAGCCACAGCTCCAGAACAGCACAGAATATCCTCAACACTGAAAGGCAAGTGGATTTATTTTCAGAGGTAATTGGCTTGGCCTTTACTGACCTCTGAAAGCCCTACAAAACTTGTGCTGACTTTAGAAGAGGGCTGTCCTTTCATGCAAAAAGGCCCTCGGAAATGATAAAATAAAACTTCTTTCTTGAGATAATGTGTAATTGAAATGCACTTATAAATATAATTTGTATTATTATATGTGAAACACACTACATTGCATAAATTAAGATCTTTCCCAGCCGACAACAATACTGTACTTGAACTTTAAGTAGATATCAGAAGTAGCCAAATCAGAATTAATTGAATTTAAATTAAAGCAAAGATTGTTCGTGTGATTAGTCCTCATACATGTAGTAATCTACACTTCTATAACATTAAAAAGTAAACTTTGTGAAAAAGATGGTAGATTTGGAAAGGTCTCAGCCAGCTTTGGAGGATTATACATAAATTTGGAGTCTCAGGTTATATGCTGCTAATATAAATGTTAAAGATCATAACACAAATCTACAGCACATGTTTATTTAAATCTGAGACCCAATCATTTCAGTGGAAATTATTCCTAAGAAATCATATAAATATTACTAGGAAAAAAGCATGTTTTAGAAACAGGCACAACTTTAACAATAGATAGGAAAATTATTAAGAAGACAATTTCAGAAATCCTTTCAACTGTAGTCTTTGACATAAAATTGTTCCTGATAACATATCATTTTTTAAAATGTCATCATCTTTTATCCTCTCAAGGCAAACAAATGTCCAAAAACAGAAGTATAGAAATATTCATATGACAATGCAAATGCAGACATTACTCTCCTTACTTTTTCAGAGTACTATTTGTTTATTGTCTGTTCCATAATTCATTAAATATGAATGAATGAATGAATGAATGAATGAATGAATGAATGAATGAATGAATGAATGAAATAGGTATGAAATTACAAGGTGTTTGCTTTCCATACCTGAAACTTTTGAGTGTTTTCTTGAGCAACAATAAAATTATTAGAGATTTCTGGGGAGGTGTCCAAGCCTTGATTATTGCTACTCCAGGATGGCCTATTCAATTTGAGAATCTCTACATTCTGTCTGAGGTGGGCAGATATTTTCCTGGAATTGCCCTATGATTTGCATTGCCTCTTTCTGAAACTTTGCCTCTGCACACATGGCTCATCCAGCCAACACAATTGGGGATCAACAAAATACCCTTCATATAAAGCACTGAATCAGTCTGGCAAGTTTGCACCCAAAACCAATTTAAGAGACAGCATCTTGTACATTCCCAATTTAGATAAATTCACAAAGGATTTAACTCAACCAGAGCATTTGATTTGCAGACCTACTTTCTTCTCCCCAAAGTCTTTTCTCCTTAGCCACCTAAAAATATTTCTATCAATAGGTGCACTTTACATTGTTTCCTCATTTGTGTACAGATTAAGCCTGGACTCTCATTTCCTCAGTAGGCATTGAAGCAGATAACTTTAATGACAGACAACAGAAAAGTCCAGATACTCAAGTGAACATTTCAACTTCTTTACTTAAGCAAGCAGGCAAAACAATTACACAGCAAAAGCAAAGCGATAAGGGACAAGTGCAGTACAGGTTCCTCCAAGTCCTAATATCATAATCAATAAGCATCGCCTATATTGTAGATCTAATAGGGTGTCCATCCTAATTAAATATCCACAGGAAAACTTGCACAAGGAGCAGAGAAGTGCTTTGGGGAGCTGACACAGGTGAAATTCAGCAGGTTCTGGAGAACCGGTAGCAGAAATTTTGAGTAGTTTGGAGAACCAGCAAATACCACCTCTGGCTGGCCCCAGAGTGGGGTGGGAATGGAGATCTTACAATATCCTTCCTCCAGGAGTGGGGAAGGAATGGGATTTTGCAGTATCCTTCCCCTGCCATGCCCACCAAGCCACGCTCACAGAACCGGTAGTAAAAAAATTTGAATTTCACCACTGGAAGGTGATTTCAGTCAGCCACAGCAATAGAAAAGACCCTCCCAAATTTCTCAGCTACTAATTTAAACCTTTTTTTTCCTTGGGATCCAGAGTGCATGTTACTTCTTACTTCTGACCAGTCACCTCTACACAACAATCCAACCCCCTAGCTTCTAACTGGTTGTCCTTTTAAGGTTCTTCATAAGATAAGATTTATCCAACCTATGCTGTCAGTGGTTTGACTTGTCAGGTCTAGCTGCCTTATTGTTCTGGTTGTTTTGCCTCTGGTCTATTGCTCTTTTTTGTGGGGCAAATCTGGACTGCTTTTGAAACTGTGGTAATAAACAAGCTATGTACTGCATAGATGCATATAGCATAATGACATATTGCTATATCTGCCTTCTATTTGTCCATTCATCCCTCTATCTCCCTATTTGCAGAAACCCAAGCTGCATATCAAGGCCTGAACCAAAGACCTTCCATCTTTTCTCCCATGTAATTTATATAGCAAAATTGGCGTGCAGAAGAGAATGCAATTAAAAAAAACCTAATAAAATGAGTTGAAAAACTTCTCACACAATACAAAGTGTACAGTTTTCCCTGCCTCTTGTAAGTATAGAGTACAGAAATAGAGCTCCAAACTACAGAGCAGTTGGAAAACAATTCCGGGTGTAGCTTTAAATAATTGTAAAGGAATGCAACGTGCACAGGAAAAGTGATAATTGGCAGTTTATGTGCAGCTATAATCTCTTGCTTCCTTATTTACTATATTAAACAATCCCAAAATGCCAGGTTGAAAGTGTGTTGTCGCTCACTCATGAACAATTAGAAGAAACACTATAGTTACCACACATATGTAGTTAAGGAAAATAACTCCACAAGAAGGAATTACCAAATTAATTGGTTCTCTTATCTGAATTTTTCTTTAGTTAGTGCAGGGTCAGGACCCGCCCCCCCCCCTCTTCAGCTCTTGGATTCTTAACACCTTTGGTCTTCAATTAACTTCAGCAGATAAAAAGTACAAAAATATATTCAAGGCCAAATCTACCTGAAGCACTTTTCAGTTCCACTGATATTACTGAAAAAGTAAGCTTTGGCTGTCTTATGTACCTAGTAACTTTCCCCTTTAATCTTCTTTAAATAAAACCCTCTAGGTCTTTGCCTTTCAGGAGGCGGCCAATTTGTAGCTCCCATGCCACGAAGCTGCAGGGTGCTCTACATCCCTGTCTTCCTCCAGCAGCCCACGTCCATAGCGCGTGATCTACTTATGGGTGATGGATATTTTTCGGCTTCCAACACCATCTTCCTGAAGGGAGAAATGCCTTAACCACACTCTTTCTCTTTAACCTTGGCTCTGAAGAGAGATGAAAACAACAGCATCAATGTTAACAAAGTTAAAAAGGGAAAGGGAAAGGGAAACAGTCTTTTAGCTGGGCTAATCCATTGACCAAACAATTACAGCCTGGCTAAAACGACAGTGCCTCAAACATTAGACTGCTTTGGGTACTGGTCACAGATCCAGATGGGTGAGATTTGAGGTGCAAAAATTATGGGTAGATCAAAACCTACAATAATTAGTTTTGCACAAAGACCATATACTTCTGAGGCAAATTCTTGAAATGGTTGGCAGATGTTTTTTTCCAAAAAAAAGAATTCGTGGTTTGTGGATTGTCTTGGCTCTGAGTCACATCCTGCTCCACTTCTAGTCCCAAAGAAGTTCAGCTTCAGATCTCTCATATTCTGCTAGCTCACTATAAGTCCATGTGGCTGTTTCAAGTGTCCATCCTGGTTGTGTGCAGTCTCACTTTTCCCCTTCTAGCTGCTCTTTCTTTTGATCTCCCAACAATTCTCCTTATCTTTTCTTGGCACAAAGAAAGGGCTAAAAAAAAACCCTGTGGGGCTTGTCCAAATTAGTTCCTTCCCCTCTCTTGTGGGACCTTGAACTTTGACCTAGGAACCCTCCTCCCTGTTTTTATCCCTTGTTCCTTACCGGCTGCAGATATATAAAGAAGTCACTTTTTTCATACTTGTTCTTGAAGTCATTGTAGATATTATATTACATATTCTTAATTACTGTAAAGCACCAAGAGCCACAATTATGGTGGGTATAAATTTGATTAAGAAATATATTATCTTTCATAATTAAGATAGCATTAATTGTATATGCAAGTAGAATAGTCTTTTTAACACTCTGAGAGCTGAAATGCCATGTATCTGAAGGACAAGAGTAGGACAATACTGCTAAAAGATGCTAAAAAGCTGAGTTGACAAAACATGCTTAACCAGGGCAATTAAGGACTTAGCAGCAACAATTGCCAAAGACATCAAGCTTGGTTAGCTTTAATTTGAGTTGGTATGATTGGCTTGCAAAGCTAGACTTTCATTTATAGCCCAGGTTTATGGATTGGGTAAATCCAGTAAATAGGTTGATTCAGATCTATGCTGTGCAAGGTCAACCAATATGGCAAGACTATGCAATGATAGAGGCTTCGTTAGAACCAATTACTACTGGAGCTATTTTGCAGCTGTTAAACCAAGTCATGGCAAGGATCAATAGAACATAGGCAACCCTGCTGGACTACTGCAGATAAGATTCATGGAGGAATGTAAACCAAGGGGAAATTGCATGGGAATCCAGCAGCACTATTCTTTGGGTATTACCTGGATGGTTGTACCTGGATTTGAAAAAGCAGCACATTGTGCCACCTGGCTGTAGCAAGATATAGTATCCATCTTCTTTTCCTAGAATAAAAAGGTAGGGTTGACGAGATAAATTAACCCAGTCCCATTGTTATCTGGAAGCAATGGGGGGGATGTTCCATTACCATGACCTCATTAGCTGCCTCCACATGTGGATGGCAGGACAATCCCTACAGTGAGCATCATCAGAAATTCCCAGCATCCTGCGCTTTTCATATTTTGTAGCTGAATATTTTCCTCCCACATGTTATATACAGCAGCTTTTCCACTGATATAGCAACAGCATATCTCCATCTTCCTGGTAATGCAAAACTAGGATTGCTTTTACAATATGTCTTTTTAAGTATTCCCATATGATGACAGTACAAGACTAGATGGAAGATGTCAATTAGTAATCCATTTCAATTAGTGATAGACCACACACCAGCCCCATTCAGCATTTAAGAAGCTTGAAACAAATTCTGCTTAAGTGTGCTCCCCAAAGGGTACTTGTTGATGGCAAAATAAAGAATGTTTCCAAAGTGTTTAACCTCTTCCCCCTTCAACTCAGCATCTTCCAGATGTGGTGGATGACTACTTCCATTTGCCCTTTCCCCCCCCCCCAAAATAGGGGCCGTTTATCATTAACATGCTTCTTCTGAAGAACCGTCTTTTATAAATGTGGAACTCCCGCTGAATTTTAATTACTTTCTCAAATTTTATTACTAGGGTCACCAAGAAACATTAAGATTCTTTAAAATAAATCTGTAGTTGAGATGCCGTGTTAAGTTCTATGTATCTCTAAAGAATATACTCTAATTAACTGCTAGAGACACATATTGATTTATTCTGTCAAATTCAGCCTGAGTTCACCGTCAGAAACTGTAATAGAGAGGGGAGGAAAATCCTCCAATCATCCAAGGGTGTACTACTGTGAAAAATAATTAACTAAAACTTCAAGATGAATCGGTATTAAAAGTGACAAGAGTAAATATTGTTTTTCTCTTGTGTTTCATTAAAACAGATAGCATCAGGATTCTTACTCACAGTTTGTTTTTAAGATGCATTAATAATTTTTGAATATCAAATAAAATCAGCAGTAAATTAATATATGTTACTATATTAAAATGACTGAAAATTCACTGCCTATTTAATTTCATTTGCAATATTTATATTATCTTTTATTTCTCTATCATTAAAATTCCCATGAAAAAAATCGCACACTGAGAAATAAGTATCACTACATGATAAGACATTAAATTTAAAAAGGCCAAATTAAAACAGAGATTTAAAATATGCATAATTTAAATATACAAGAAACAATAAAATAGTCTGAACCATGTATGACACCCATTTTTCAGGTAGTAATTGCCAAAATATTTTATGATAAATACATTTATTCAGGTCAATATTAGTAAATGAACATTTACTTGCCAGTATCTCACGTTTGCTGAGGGTCCTTTAAGCAACTTTTGTTCATCCTTTATCTTTGTCATTTGGTTCATCATGGTTTGTTAATAAAGGCCAAAATTAATACTTTACATATTTAATTAAATATTTCTTTGTTAATTACTCTCACAATGCTTGCAGAGCTCCAACTAGTATTTTACATAAAGATTATCTTCACATTGTAAGATAAAAAGTCAGTTTTAAATGGACTTTGAAAGGTGGGGGTAAAGTCTTTTGATCTACTAGAAGTATTCCACCTGCCAGTATTTATTGCTTCCTTACAGATGTTTATTAAGGTTATACTTGGGATGTATAATGTTGATTTATCATGATGTATCACTATTCAATTTCTATGGCATTAATATCCATAAACCAATATTATTTTAACTCATGAGAGCTACAGAATGACAAAAGTATGCATCAGTAGTGACTGGCATTTGTCAATCTGTGAAACAAAATGACTGTCACTTTTCAAAAATCAAAGCATCTCTTAACAGAGAAAAGAAGATGGATTAAGACAGGCTGCAGTGGCAATATTTTATTTTCAAATGCACTATCGTTGCTCACAACCTGCTCAAACAAAAAGGAACAGCAATAGTACAAACATAAATCTAAAATAAAAAATTGAACTAATCAAATGATGATAAAACATCATTGTTTGATCAACCATTGATTTACTGGCATACAAATATTATGAGATTCTTCTGCCCTATATGACACTTAAGGAAACAAAATAGGGCCATCCATTCATATTGTGGCCATATCATTTAGCAATAGTCCTTTAAAAGAAATAGGAGTATTATTCAATCCATATTAGCCCTCTCTAATCATTTATCGAAAGGCTAGCAGAACCAATGTTCAGCCCTAACCCACCTTGGTCTTCTCATGTTGATCAAAACAAATAATAAATAACATCTACCACAGCCAAGTTAACCAACAAGCACAATTAACATAACTATAATACAGGCTCAACCACATCCTCAGGACTCCAGGTACCACAAATATAACCTAATCTTCAAAAACTTAAAGAAAGCCAACAGAGTCAGAACAAGTCTAATCTCTGGGAGAATCATGTTTCAGAAAGCAAGCACCATATAAAAAAGATTACCTTCCTAGGTCCTGCAAGATGACACTTCTAATAGATAACTATCTTTGCTTGCATCACATTCGTACATTTTTGTTCTTTAAATTTCTCACATCTCTTTTTCAGGATCCCATCAGCTCTGCAAAGCTATAACTTTCTCACTCTACCCATCTCCTCCCTCTTCTCTCAAGTATTTGTTTTACAATGCAAGCCTCATTTGTTCTTTCTAAAGATGAAACCATCACAGTATGTTTTTTCCCCCCATACCGGCCACTCACTTCTGCCCTCAGTCCACATTCATTCTGCAATCATTCACTCTTTATCTTTTCTGTTCCTGTCTTACCACATACACTTCTTAAAGCACCTCATTCACACTTCATTCAATCCATTTTTATGTTTCTCTTGACATATCCAACTCTCATCAAGAAGCCAGTTCTTTTATGAAGTCATTTTGCTTCTTTTGGTGAACATTGGTTTTACTGAATTGACCACATTCTACATACTACCTTTCTACTAGCATTTGCATGTTTTAAGATTCCTCACTCTATTTTCCTACCTTTAGCAAAAACTCTTGCTCTAGGTAAGCAGATAAGTCTTCACCATTTATGTATGATTTAAAAATGATTCACTTCATTTTTTCAGTCAAAGAACCATCTTACTAAATATTCAGATTTACACTACTGACTGCATTATATAATCCTCTAAAATCATTAGATTCTCAGCCAGTAACATGCTATCATATGCATACAAAGTATCATACAATCATATCCCCAACCAATGCACCTCTAAACTGATCATAGGGAATTCTTATACATTTTGCAGAAATTCCCAAGGCAATGCCACACATCCAGTACAGATAATTTTAAGCACATTTTGGCCAAAATATATATTCAATTAAACCCAATTGTCCACCAGAATTCTTATGCTATACTGTTCAAGGTAGTTTCTATCTAGAGACTACATTCTAAATCAACATATTGTTCCCCCAATTCATCATCCAAGAAACAACTCAAAACGCAAACATTAACATGTATTGATTAAAAATGCAGAAATTATATAAGAGTACACCAGATATAAGTAGCAACTACCTCAATGTAATTGTTGTTAGTTGTGAAGTTGTGTCTGACCCATCGCAACCCCATGGACAACGTCCAGGCCTTCCTGTCCTCTGCCACCTCAATGTAATACAGTCACTTAAAAAGCAAGAATACTAGGGGGCATTTTATTTTACCTCAAGAACACCCATGGAAACAATGATTCTGTGACTCTGCACTTCTCCTTCTGGCTAGGTGATCTATCTTGTGATATATTACATTTCATTATCATCCAGAATGTACTGAAATTATAACCCTAGAATATTTGCACATCTGATCACCTACTAAACCTTTCCATGATCTGTTATTTTGTTTTCCTAGGCGCAAACATTGTAATCGTTTGTACAGTGCAGAAACAGATTGCAGCAAATGTAGTAGAAAAATATTCTACTGGAAATATTTTGATTAGGGCTACATGCAGGAATAACTTTTAACTCTTAACTCTTAACTCACAAAAAGAGATGCACATATTTCTGAGGATAAAATGGATAAAATAGGAGGGTTCGAATCAGAGAAGCACCCTTAGTTCACTGGGGAAAAATTAACTGATTGACTGATTGATTGATGAGGTTTGGAATGGTACTTTATTTATTAAGACCTAGTCCTGACTTTAAAAGAACTGTAGGAAAGCTACAGGTCTCATACTGGGGAATGCTAATGACTAACAAAAATGGATTTGCTAGCACATGAGATGCAGGTAGATAGGACATCTGGGTATCATAAAGATAACAGAAGATTAGAACTGGCAACTTCAGTTCTAGCCCTAGATAACTGCTCAACAAAGCAAGCCAACAGGTATTGTGCATAATAAACCTGTGTGTTCTAAAATCCCAAATTCAGTTAATAAAGAGCAGACACCCCAAATTAATACTATCTAAAAAGGCAGCCTTAACTGAAATGGAATACTGTTTCTGGGAACATAGCTACTGTAGATTGATGCTTGCAGTTTGCTGATGTTTTAGCCTGTTCTAAAATATCTATATGAATCCCCAAACAAGGAGATAGGCATGTGAGAAATCTTTTCCTTTTAACTCTCCTCTGAATAATTTCCTGTCCTGTGGTCTGGAATTGCAGAAAATAGATCTTCATTTTTCTCTGTATGTTTCCTTTACTGATCTCTTCCTGTTTCTGCTTCCTATGCTGCCCCTTTTTTGTTTCAGATATTCTGCTATCCTCCATTTTTTTCCTCATGGGAATTGTTTGTCATTTTGTTTTTATGTCTCTTTGTTTTTACAGATTTTTCATCCATCTTGATCTACTTCATCAGTTCACTGGCAAAATGTTACTTCCACATCCGTAATAAAATAAGCCCTGTTTATTAGTAGCAAATCAAGGACAGCTGATCTTATGATTTCCTCTACCCTCTGAAGGAGAAAGTTGTCAGCAAGACAAGTCAGCACTTTCCTGGAAGGATCACACTTGGCAGAATTTGTCTCCTAACAATTCTTATATTACTTTAAATCCCTCATCATTACAACTTTGAAAAATATGCAGTCTTTTTTCAGAAAGCATCACCCCATGTTCTCCTAGAATACGTAGATGTTATCCTACTAAATGCCAATAATAATGCTGTTTTGTTATTCCTCCATTTATCTCAACTAGATGCCATTACTGTTGTTGTTATGGTTTATCACACAGTCAGCCAGATGTTCATACTGGATTTGGCATTTTTGTCTACCAATTGAGTCCTTTCCAAAGACCTGGGATATGCAGATGTGGATGTTTAATGGTGTTACAGATATCATTGCAGGATGTAAGCTGTTCCGAATAAAGCTGCCTTAAGCAATTGACTGATGGTGAATTAGTCATTGCTGATGGTGATCAAGTGGTATTCCAGTTATTTTGGAATTGCACCCAATGTGCCTATAACTACTGGTATTACCTTTTATAAAGTTTATTTATATAAACTTACTGGTATTATCTTATAAAAAGTTTATATTTTAAGATCATCTTCACTCTCTTAATGTATTCATTTCAAACCTTTTTCTTCCTTATGTTGATGTTGATGTTATTAGTTTGAAGGATGCCCAGGTATTTATAGTGATTATCTTTATTTCCATAGGGCATCTTGATTCTGTCAGTTTTCACTATTTCCCCTCGTTTCATGGCAAGCATGGCACATTTCTCTAGTCAAACTCCATTATCTTGACTGTATATACAGATGGTGTTGAGCAGTGATTCTATTTCAGATAGAGTTTTTCCATATAGCTTCTAGTCATCCAAGTAAAGGAGATGAGATAGTCTGGCAGATGCTTTTAATATTTGATAGACATGACCTGAGTTATTCAGTATTGTGAACAGAGGAATCAGTGCAACGACAAACAGTAGCAGTAATAGTGATTCTTCTTGGAAGATTACTCTCTTGAAACATCAGAATAGGATAGAATAGGAAAGGTTAACAAACCTTTCCTATTCTATCACCATTGACCAGCCACCATGTCTTCCATTGTGCCATCAAAGCTTCTGATGTTTCGACTAACTCCTGTTATTTCTAGGCACTTCATTATCCAATCATGTGGCAGGGAGTCAAATGCCTTCCTGTAATCAATCCATAGTACATTCAAGTCGAGCTTCCTTCTTTTGCAGTTTTCCAAAATCATCTTGTTAATTAGAAGTTTATATTTTGTTCCTCTGCTGTTTGGGCAGTTTCCTTTCTTCTTGGGTGGAAAGAGTTTATTTTTAACCAAATGCTGTTGGACTGCATCAGCTATCGCACCAGTTAGTAATCTGAAAATTTTGATAAGCAGGTAATTGGTCTGCAGTTGCCCAATGCTGCCCCTTTGCTGCATTTTTTATCAGGTAGGTTTTGCCAGATGTCAGCCACTCTTCTCTTTCTCTTTCTCTTTTTCCTCCTCCTCCCCTTCCTTCTCCCTTCTCCTCCACAATATTTTTTTATGGAGTCCTTGTTGCTCTCTGAGCTTGATAGTTTGTTTGCAGATGTTTTATTAAGTAATGAAACATCTTTGAGCAAATAACCAAGCTCGCAGGACACCAAGGACTCCACAGTTCAACCACGAGCTATATATATTTTCTTCTACTGGAATATTTTTATTTTTCTTTCCTCAAGACACTGGTCATAACTCTTGCACAGAAGAGCCTTCATTATTTATATATATTTTATTCCTGTGTATCAGTTCCCACATCTTTGAGAAATTCATTCGGGGCTGAAAATCCAATCAGACATACAAAACGATGTATGTTATTCATTAGTATCAGGTTAATACTAATTATAGGAAAAAATAAATAATAGAGCAATTATTATAATTTATAAATACTGCAATAACTGAAAAAAATGCCCTCTTAAGTAAGACAGACTTTCATGAAAAGGTCTAAATGGCAATGCTGTAAGGCACTGAACCATCTGCCAAGTTTTGCAGCAACTGACTATTGGAGTTGCTGCATCATTGTGTGTGATTCTGCCAGAATTAAGACACAAACATTAAGTACAAAGGTCACTGATCACCCCTTGAATTTTCTTGAATAGTTCTTGAGTTAATCCCACTGTGTTTACCTACTATAAAAGAAAAATAATGTACTAAATGTCTAACTCTCCTCCACAGTCTGACACCCCTCTTCATGTGACTTCCTAAGGCTCTTACTCAAATTATACCCTGTTCCCCCCAGAATAAGACATCTCCTGATAATAAGCCCAATCGGGCTTTTGAGCGCATGGTAATAAGGCCAAGTGCTTATCTCAGGGTTCAAAAAAATATAAGACAGGGTCTTATTTTTGGAGAAACACGGTAGAAGAAAGCAGAAAGTGGCATTTTCCTTTGTGAGTTCAGGCAGGGTTTTGGTATTCATTTTGTGGGTCTTATAAAACACTAGCTTTCAGATTAAAGTGAGCTAGTTGGCAATTAAACCTGATTCTAATGCAGAACTGAGTATATATTCACAAGTCTTCAACACTTAACTGGTTGAATGCCTGAATAAAGGTGGAAGGTTAAATCCGAGGCCATCATTTTTTTAAAAGCATGGGTTCCCTGGAAACATATTAGAGGCTACTTTTCCACAAGAAAACTGTTAATGCCTAAAAAGCATATAGTCTGTCACTTCTATCTTTACTTCCTTTATTCCAGCAATTCAAGATAATGCAGACAAAACTCACTCTCCAAGTTTATGCTCACAATCAGCCTGCAAGGTATATTAGAGAGAGCTCATGGTAGTCCCAAGGTGATCCATTGACCTTCATGACTGAACAGATTTTTGAACCTAATGCAGAATTTCTACATATCTTTTGAATGCACCCACTTGGCTGCTAGCAACCCTTAAGATATGCTCATCAGCTGATTAAAGGTAGCAAAGCTCATAATTTCCTGTTAATGGAAAAGATTGATACCGCTATCACATAGTTTTACAGAATTTGTTTTTATGTCTCAAGTAGCATATGATAAGGAGGTCATCAAAAACAATGAACCATTGAGAGCCTTTTTATATGAACATGACTTACATTCTGAATGTTCGAAAAAAATATTTGGATATTAGGCTCTGTTCTTTATTCATTTTGGCTTGATAACCAACTTATCTCTTTGTCTCTCTGAGAGAGGGAGGGAAGGAGGGAGGGAGGGGGGAGAGAGAGAGAGAGAGATACTTTCTTTCTTCTCCTTATATTGGGAGCTATCTTCATGGAGTTACTCTTTCATATACTCCAAGTCAGTCGTAAAGATGTAAAGTTGGCTTTCTTAGAAGGGAGTCATTTGAGACTTTAGACTTTAGTATAAGATTTCTCTAAAGCAAGGGTGTCAAACTCACGGCGTCACAGCAGCATCACATGACATATCGATATTTTTTTTCCCCTTCGCTAAACCGGGTGTGGGCATGGCCAGCACGTGATGCATCCGGCTCTGCTCTAAAGGCAGAATATTAGACCAGGATCCACAGCACAAATACCCCAAAAGATTTCTGTTGTCCCTCAGATTTCCAAGAAAGCCCAAAGCTCCCTTAAAGCAAGTCTCTTCCAGGGCTCTTTCCCACAATGTCTCCTCATATAGCTCCCTGCTCCTGACCATAATGAGGGAAAAGATGAACTGCTTCCATTCAAATAACTTTCAAGATTTCCTAAAGCAAGATCTAACCAAATTCCATTCTTTAAGATTTCCTAAAGCAAGACCTAACTCCAAATCCCCATTGGGGATGGATTTTTTTTTCATAAGAACTTACTAAAATGCAAACATTAAGCAGAACAGGAATAATGTTTAAGAAATATAAATTTGAGGAAAAGAAAAGCCAATAGATTCACTCGTCTATGGTTGATGGTTCTGAATGCTTAGTCCTTAAAAGGTATTCACTATGTTTGCAATTCTAACAAAGAAAGATGCATCTTGTTTTATGACTATTTTTAACAACTATATGACAAGGAGATATATGCTGGTCCTTTTCATACTGGGAATTGCTGTAGCTGTTGTATCAGGGCAGACCAGACGGCTTTGAATCGTCTTTAGAGCATTTCCCAAATTTCAAATTTCAGCCTCAATTGTATGAAAAGAAGCTGAGGATTTTCTAGGGATGAGCGTGTGCTCATCTTTAAAACCAAGTGCGCATCTCTTCTAAGGTAAGATAAAATTAGTCTGAAAAACATGCATAGTTTCACAAAGAATGCAGTATTTTGCAGGAAAACATATACTGTAGGTGAAGAGAAATACAAGTGCTATTTTTAGTGTAGAGTTCCTTTAGATCTACTGCCCTAGAACAAAGTGCAGAGGAAGCGAGAAGAAAAGAATTATTGTTAAACTTTAAAGCAATCTCCCCTCCCTTGGGCCTTTTGAAAAATGCAAAAGAATTTGGCACTTATAATCTCAATGTGGCTGAAAAGGTCCCAGATTGAAAAGCACTGCTTTAAAACCATGGTTGGTTGTAATAATACTAGCCCTAGTATTTTCCTCCATAATGACAAAACGTTACACTATTTGAAATAAAAAGGATAGCCAGAACTGTTAGGAGCCAGAAGGTGCCAATAAGATAATATGACAGCTTTGTGTCTGAGAGGACGATATTCAGCAAAAAAAGTAGGATTGTGATCAGCCCTTTAATTCTACCCAGGGACTCTGGATTTAGTTTCTTGTTCACATTTAATAGGTTTCTAAGGGACAGCTTCAGGAAGCTCATTGTAAAATTTGAAGATTTTGATAAGCCCACCATCAACGTTTTACGTTTTGCGACATATTTGAGGGATAAGTATTTTCAACAATTACACTAATTGTAAATGCCCCATAAATATAATTAATGTCTTCATTTTCCAAAATCTAAAACAGCCTACTGCTGCATACTGTTTTTGTTCCTTCTCTGGCCACCTGTCTTTTCTTTGTCTCTTATCTATTTTTAGATGGTAAACTGTGCAGTCTTATACTTATCTATTGAAAAGCTATACCACTGAGTTCTTTGAGGTTTACTCCCTGGAAACAGAATAGACAATTGCAACCCAAAGACACTTTATTTTTTGAAATTCTATAAAGTACTAAAGTAGCTGCTATACCAATAATATTTGGTAAAAATGGCTCAATAGAATGAACTGGTACAGCTTAAAAGAACATTTTAAAAAGTCACCACCAAACTAACAGGTGACTTATTCACATGTACGTCTGCTGGAAGATCCCCACTAATTAGCTTTCTAAATGCCCCCCCCCAAAAAAAGGAATACCTGGATATTCTTAGGCTTCAGCAGAGTGTTTTTCAACCTTGGCAACTTGAAGGTGTGTGGCTGGGAAATTCTGGGAGTTGTAGTCCACACATTTTCACCAAGGTTCAGAAACACTGGTATAGATTAATCTCTAAATGTAAAGTACCTACAATAAGTCAGTGGTTCTCAACCTGTGATCTGTGTCCTCTGGGGTGCTGAAATGTCATCACAGAGGGTCTGCAAAGGCTTGAAGTAATGTTGTGATTTAAATCTTAAGTCTGTGGCCACAAAAAGCATTTAAAGGCGATCCGTGGTGAAGAAAAGGTTGAGAACCACTGCAATAAGTCATTCTTGGCCAAACAGAGGGGCTCTGAAATGCAGGACTCCCAGATGCTAATCATTCTTACAACCTCTGAACTCTTGTATGACAGACGCTGCTTCCTATCAGTCATATTTCCTCTACCTTAAGGTTCATTCATGAGGGGCCCCATCAGCATCACTGTATTACATTTCCAAAGATGCTTCTGGGCCAGGGCCACCCTTTGTGGGTGGATAAGAAACATCATCACAGAGGTAAATGGAATATTTTCTGATCCAGCAGTCAATTCATGAACAGGAAAGCATCCCAATGGTGCTCATTTCATTAAATTGCCCCTAATGTGCTCTCCTAATTCAAAATGTAACCACTGCTCCCCCTTCCTCCCAATTAGATGTCCTTGCCATTCAAAGTCCCTGCACTTCTAGTCTTCTGTTTGGATTTCAGTCATATTTTGTCCTCTTGGATTTACCATTTTGAACAATTGGTTTGGCCAGCCCATTTCTTATTCCTACTACCAAATTATTTAGATTGTTAATTAGACATAGAATTATTTGATTTAAGTAAAACCATTTTTTTCCAAATTCAAATTCTTGATGGATCCTACTGAGAAAAATCCTTTGTGAGAGATACAGGTATAAATCCTGTACATGAATGGCTAGTTCCCTAAGAGACTTGGTCCTTTTACCTCATGATTGCTTAGCTGTCTCAGGAATTTTGGTGAAAGTCTATTGTTGCAATTGAGAAGTTACAAAGTCTACCAGATCACTTTTCTCTTTGTGTCTGTTCATATTCTCAGAAGTAGATAAGGCAGAGCTTCCTTTCACAGAAACTGTTCTTAGCTTGTCATTCCAGATGCTTTTTAAAATCTCAAATATGGTGTTTTACTAATTTACTAGGATGAGTGCTAAATGAATGAGCATGTAATGTTCTTTTAAAGTCTATTGTGTTTAGGCTCAATCATCAGTGCCTATTTGTATCACAGTTTTAAAAATTCATGTGCAATTTATCTGCAATCTTTCTTGATACAAACATTTTTTTAAATCCGCAATGATATAGGGTCTTCTGCTTGAACTGGGGTTTGGACTAGAAGACCTCCGAGGTCCCCTCAAACTCTTTTATTCTGTTAACATTCTGGTATATGATTTCTTGATGAGGAACTACATTGCAATATTTGGAGCAGTGTCCTTCTCCAGAAACAGAATTTTAAGCCATACAACCTGAATTTAGTGAAACCAACCATTCCTAATCTTTTGATTTACTTCCATTGACATCTTCCCCATTCCACCATTTCATGCATGACTATCCGGCTGGTATGGTAGTGAGACCTCTAGTCCATATATTTCCTCAAATGAAGTATAGCAGATGGAAGTTTTTACCTTTGGGGTAACAATTTCTCACCCAGTTGTTTTCATGATGTCAGCTGAACTGATTTATTTCTGACTCTGTTGTAGTTTATTGAAAAACTGCAGCAAAGCCAGTTCTGAACATCCTTTTCTTTTGAAGTTTGGAAAAAGCTCCTGCTACACTTGACTTGCTCCCTTTGGAGACAATTTTTGTTTAATCTCATTTCTCGCTTAGGGTTGCAGTCTCCGGTCAGGCACTCTACGGCAGCTGCAGTGAAGCTACTTGTCCCTGACCCCCCAAAAGCTTCAGCTGTGAAGTGCATCCATTGCCAAGAACATATTATTTTTTCAATCTATTTAACCATCTATTCAACTTTTCTGGCAACCTGCAACCACGGTTACCAAATTGCAAAACTGCCATTGTGCTATTTAATTTTAAAGGTCATGGCACCATAAAAACCAGGAAAAGGGGGGGGGTTTCAGTGACGGTGGTGGTAGTTGTGATGTTTGTGGATTTCTTTACATTTGTTACAATTTTATTTACTTTATTATTTATTTTTCTTTTACGAATTATTATTCATAAAAGCCTTCCATTCCAGAAAACTCTGGGCAGATTGTAGTTTCTAAATATTCAATCAAAACAGCTAAAAGGATTAAAAAAAGAAGAAGCCCAGACTACAAACAACCATAACAATTTTTAAAAATGACAGGGATTGCACAGACATATGGAACCAGGAACACTGTTAGGTTTCAGGGCCTTCCAGAATCTCAAGACAGTGGACAACATACGTATCTCTAAGAGTATGCTGTTCTGGAAGAACACCGCATATTCTCATTGCTCCTACAATGTTTAAATTGAAGGACCTGGAGCACACTCACTCTACCCAAATATACCAGGAGACAGAAATAATTGGAGATAAGTGGTCCCTCAAATTATTAGGCCCCATAATTTTCCTTGACCTACATAGCTTTTTTAATAGCAACTACTCTGTTTCAGACAGCCATGGTTGAGGGGGGATTAGGGGTAATTCAAGAGGCAGGGCACTGATTGAATGATATTCTTTGTACAATCTTATCAGTCAACTGGAGGGAAAACAGGTGATTACTATTTGGCTTATGTTGTTTATGAGCAGGTCAGCTGTCATATTTCAAGGTCAACAGAGTGAATATGATCAGAGTCGTGGCAAACTGCTTATGAGGAGCTGGGAGGTAGCTGGCAATATGGAAGCACCCTGAGCAATTAATTGTAAGAAGAATTCATTTCAGTTAAACATTAGAAGATACTTTCTAATTGCAAAAAGATGTCCGACACCAGGGCAAATTATTCTGTGGGTGCTGAGTTCTCCTTCCCTGAAGAAATATAAATAAAAGCTGGGAGGGTAAGATAAGTATCCCTCTTGTTTTCCTTTCATTTCAGAGAGCAGGGAATTAGTCTAGGAATATCTGTGATCCCTCCCAATTCTGTGATTTTGAATTAATAGATTCAAACAAGCACATGTAGACCTCAAAGTATTTATGCATCCATTTGAAGAAGGAAAAAACAACTGTAATTAAAATTTTGACAGAGAGAGCACTTTAAATAATCTCTTTAATAGGAAAAAAAGAGTGTTATGTGTGTTCTCTCTTTTCTTATATAGGAATATTTTATTTTAGAGCAGGAGTGGGAAACTGTGGCCCTTTTATGACATGCTGGCTCAGGAATTCTGGGGGTTGAAGTCCACAAGTCATAAAGGGGCCATAGTTCCCCACCTCTGTTTTAGAGGGGGAAATATCAGTTATAGAACTTGTGATCATTTGGATGTCTCAGACTAAGAGAGATGGGAAATCTTTTGGAAGGTAGAGTAAATATCACAGTCTACAATGCAGCAGGTCAGATAATAATGAGATCATCTCTCGGTGTAAAAGGAGTGGTGGGCCAGTTATCTGATGTCAACAGGTGATGATAAAGGAAAATATATGCGTTCTTTCAGACCTGCTACCCAAGATCTAAATGGCCAAAACCTCCTATGGAAATAAAAATAAATGGCTATTTTATCTTCCTCTCGCTAGGCTTGCAGTATGCAAACCAATTTCCACAGCAGAGGAAACAGCATTCTGAATCGCTTGTCTAAATACTAAGATTCTGCCACTGGCACGGTTCATGCTTTTAAATTTGTAAATTATCTAGTATTCTTATTTCAGTTTGCATGCTTTTTCATGATGGGGCGGTTGGGTCTAAAATTGTTTGCTTTAAAGCCATATGTCTTACTGAAAAAAAATCAAAGCGTACAAAAACTCTTATTATGCTGAAATGGTTTGATCCACTTAAGGCAAACTGCTGTGTGTGAGACAGAGGAAGTGCACGCTCATACAGTACTAAATCCCCAGGTACAAAGAAAAACCATTTTATTCTCTTTAGCAACAAGTGTGTGTTTTCCTTGTGATGTGGTTTGACATCTATTCTTGAAGGTACTTTTCCTGTACTCCATCCAAAATAATTTAAAATGAAGCTAAAGATTACACACTTCTCCTGACCCGATTTGTCAGCAATCAATTTAGCTACTTCATTAAGAAGAAGCTTCATTGTTTCATTATGTTAAGGATAGCGTAAGGAAATAAAAAAACATGTTTCTGAAGTCACAACAAAGGGTTTCCTTTGTAGAAAAGAAGAGCTTTTTATAGATTACTAGCGCCACCTGCTGATAGAAGAAAGGAATCAGATTTGTTAACATTTTCTATTGTTTTTCTTCTCTAACCCGTAATTAAAACCCACTTTTTTTTTAGGCCTTTGAACTATGGTGCTGGAGAAAACTCCTGCAAGTCCCTTGGACTGCAAGGTGATCAAACCAGTCAGTCCTAGAGGAGATCAACACTGACTGCTCTTTAGAAGGCCAGGTCCTGAAGATGAAACTCAAATATTTTGGCCACCTAATGAGAAGGAAGGACTCACTGGAGAAGAGCCTAATGCTTGGAAAGATTGAGGGCAAAAGAAGAAGGGGACGAACAGAGAATGAGGATGGAGTCACTGAAGCAGTAGGTGTGAGCTTAAATGGACTCCAGAAGATGGTAGAGGACAGGAAGGCCTGGAGTAACGTTGTCCATGGGGTCGCGATGGGTCGCGATGGGTCAGACACCCACTTTCTGACAGTATCAATATACACAGAATACTTTATTCAACCCAGAAACTCATGGTTTGAACTTCATAATATTTTAAATGAATGCTTCCATTAATGATAAGTCAGCCAAC
Source organism: Pantherophis guttatus (assembly GCF_059756535.1). Lineage (NCBI taxonomy): Eukaryota > Metazoa > Chordata > Lepidosauria > Squamata > Colubridae > Pantherophis > Pantherophis guttatus. Next base: position 213,807,595 of record NC_142064.1, read on the forward strand.
TTTGAAAAAAGCCAAAATTATTCAAGTAACCCACCTTAGAATCGTATATTGTCATTATAAATTATATATCTTATGTCAATCAGAAAGTGAGGATAAATAAATCAGTTAAAATGAATTACAACAGGTAAAGAACATAATACTTCCAGATGAAAATAAGATGTAAATTGCACTTCAGGAATGTTGTTTCGTTTTTAGCTATTGTAGAACCAATTTGACTTGGATTCAAGAGCGAAGCAATGCCATACTTTACAGAGTAGTTTATTTATCCCAATTGTTACTTGTTTTCATATACTGTGCACCCACATACATATATAAAGACAAATTAGTTAGAAAAGTCCAATTTTAGTTCAGGCAATATTTTAATAGGCATTTGTTAATATGACATTTACTAACATAAAAGGGAAACAATGTTTTATACAAATTCAATAAAAGATAAAAAGTACAAACATAAACATTTTCCCCACTCCAAAAAAACACATTTAATGCCAAAACATGCAACCCACTAGTAATCCTAATTAAATAAAGTAGGAAAAATGTGCTGAAAATATATTGAATATTTCAGGAGGGCATCTTATAATAAGTAGGTACCAGCTGTTTCCATACATAGTTGTGGTATAACTGGAGAACCTTGGTCTAGTATCATCACAAGCTCACAGGCACACATTCTGGAGGGCAACCTTTCAAAAAAAATGATCTCAAACTGTTCAGTCTTTTATATATCCAGATTCCTTCCTTCCATTGAGGACCTGTATATTTGTCAAAAAGAGGGCTGTAAAAATATTTGCAGACCTCTCGCATCCTGGACATAAACTATTTCAACTCCTACCCTCAAAACGATGCTATACAGCACTGCACACTAGAACAACTAGACACAAGAACAGTTTTTTCCTGAACGCCATCACTCTGCTAAACAAATAATTCCCTCAACACTGTCAAACTATTTACTAAGTCTGCACTACTATTAATCTTCTCATCATTCCCACCACCCATCTCCTCCCACTTATGATTATATGACTGTAACTTTGTTGCTTGTATCTTTACGATTTATATTGATATTGTTTCCTGGTTGCTTATTTGTACCCTATGACTATCATTAAGTGTTGTACCTTATGATTCTTGATGAATGTATCTTGTCTTTTATGTACACTGAGAGCGTATGCACCAAGACAAATTCCTTGTATGTCCAATCACACTTAGCCAATAAAGAATTCTATTCTATTCTATTCTATTCTATTCTATTCTATTCTATTCTATTCTATTCTATTCTATTCTATTCTATTCTATTCTATTCTATTCTATTCTATTCAAGATTAGCTACTAAAGCAGACAATGCAGTGACTTCAGAACTGGGCAATATGTTTGTGATTGTCTGCCTTCCTAAAGCCCAAACTCCTATATATTACAACAGTTGAAATTTGTCCAAACATATTTTACAGCTTCTGGATGAAGCCCAAGGGGTTGATGTCTATTTGGGACTTATACATAAGATAAGGCAAATAAAGTCATAGCTGGTATTAGAATAGATGGAAACAATGGGATTTTTTTTTAGATGATGGCTTTTGATTTATAATTGCAAGATGTCTTTCATGCCAACGTCTGTCTTTAAATATAAATAACTTAATATTATTTACCCAAACACTATTTAGGACTATATCTTTAAAAAGGAAGTCATTTGCCTACAAAGAAACAAATGTGGAATCTTAATAGATGGCACACAGTTGGGAGGCATGAATTGTGATGGGTTTTTTTTCATTGCTTAGGACTGTGTCTTCTGTAAAACAACAGAGATCAACCTCATAAAATATTAGTTATGCTGGAAGGAACAAAAGGATGACATATTGTAAATAACTTGTTATGCTAGTCTTTTACATGTTTACATTTTTGTGGTGGGAATTAATTCATTAACTGTAAAAGAACAGCAGCTAAAGCCCATATTGCCAAAACCCAGATAGTGCAAATATGCCAAACTATTTTTAGTTTCTCGTGGATGCAGACACATTCTGTTCAAAGGTCTCACATGCCCATTAAAAAGGCATCTGCATTGACAGCTTGAATGATAATTCATGCAATTAATAAGAAGTTCATCAAAACCAAGAAAATTGTTATAGTTGCACCAAATAGTTTTTCTTTTTAAAACAAACAAAAGTAATGCTCTTCCCTCTAGAAAAAACATTTTCACAAAGAGGATCTCAATCCGCCAGCATGTTGGAAGCCACTTTTATTTTCATATAATTTTTAATAAATACATTTAAATGAATTAAATAAATTATTTATTTATAATTTATTTAACACATGTATTTAAATAAATTATTTATTTATAAATTATTTAACACATGTATTTAAATAAATTATTTATTTATAAATTATTTAACACATGTATTTAAATAAATTATTTATTTATGGCAACATATAATAATATATTTGTTTAATACATTTTTAATCAATCTATAGTCTCAAATGCCTAATTCTTATGAGAAACTACATCAATATTGGGCTTATTGTCCAAAGCAAATGCACCATTTTTCTCATACCTAAAGCCTTGCTGTACATCCTGCTGTGAAAATAAACTGGAATGCAGTTGGAAGAGTTGTAGCATTTTATTCAAATTCTACATTATAGTGTACAATGCTAGTATCTAAATTCTTCTGGCAATTGCTAAAGCAAGCAGCTAGGACTAATCCATTATTTTCTTTTAAGGGTTGGTGGTTGTTTGTTTGGGGGGGTTTTTTTGTCTTTTCAAAATATTGTGTCTTTCAAATACCACTTTGAAAACGTCACCACTTCAAGCTTCATGATAAGAAATGTCAACCTCAGACCTCCAGAGGATAACCCAGGGCCAGTCATGCTACAAGGAAACTAGCTGGCACCTTTTTCTGAAGCACTGACATGAGAATCATATCTCTGCAGCTTACTTCTTACGTTATCACTGATCAGGGCTTAACCTAAGCACTTTTTTGCTAGCGGAAGAAGTGTCAAGACTGACCTGTAAATTATGTCTCATGCAGGGAACTGATGCGCTACAGAAAGTCTACAGTATATTCATTTAAAGGCAGACAGGCAGATACAGAAATGTATGAACATACTCAAGACTGAGGGAAACGTTTTCTTAATGCTACTAGAAGGGCTGCCTTCCATTAAACATTAATGTAAGTCAGGCACCTTTATCCTTTTCCCCCCCCCCCCAGAAAATGTATCTCCATATAAAGTTATGAAATATTAAATGCCAGAATACATTTTGTATTTTATGGTAAAAGAATAAAATGAAGAACTTTATTTTACAGTGAGACATGTGGAGGTTTGTTATGAGGTGGGTAGCCAGCTGTTCCTGCAAGACCAATGTCTCTGCATGGTTCCTGGGTAGCCTCCCATCTGACAAAAATTAAAACACTTAATTCTAACAATTGAACAGTATTATACGTTTCAACTTTCTCCATCAGGTAGGTTTTAGAAGTATTGGGGTTACAGTTCCCAATGATCTGGAAAGACTACTTTCTCTACCAGGTAATTAGTAGCTAATATTGCTACTAATTAATATATTAATTAATATTAATACAGTAATATAATATTACTAATATTAGTCATGCCGGCCACATGACCATGGAGACATCTTCGGGCAGCGCTGGTTCTTCGGCTTTGAAACAGAGATGACCACCGCCCCCTAGAGTCGGGAATAACTAGCACATATATGCGAGGGGAACCTTTACCTTCATCTTGATTGCCCTCATATGACGTCTGGCACCAGCACTCAAAACTCTTTTTTATTTTTTTTTGTAAACGTCATTGCTCCTGCACCTACAGCTGCCACTGGAATCTGCTAGAATTCCACAAGTGGCTATTGTATCTTGCTAGAAACCATTATAATGCAAATGACGACAAATATCCCTCCATCCTTTTGGTAGATATTTGATGCAGGAGTGGAGGAGCAGCTGTCCAGTGCTGAACTCAGTCAGTAAGATTCAAAGGCAATGGGGATCATGTCAACTCGATGTTTATATACCCACAAATTTTCATGGACAAAAATGTAGTTAATAAATTTACCACAAAAATGTCTATTCATTCAGCAGCGTGATTAAGGGCAGGCAGGGCAGGGAAGGGCAGAGCAGGGAAGGGCAGGGCAGGGCAGGGCAGGGCAGGGCAGGGCAGGGCAGGGCAGGGCAGGGAAGGGAAGGGAAGGGAAGGGAAGGGAAGGGAAGGGAAGGGAAGGGAAGGGAAGGGGACGTACTAGTTATATGATGAAGTAATCTTAACCCACCCATAGACCTCTGAGTAAATGTAATACATTAGAAGAATTAGTTTCCAAACCATTTTAGTTCAGTGGCAACAGTGGTAGAATATGAAAATTATTTACCTGTGCCATCTTCCAGGGTGGTTTTGACTTCCCAGTCTAGTCTACAGTCTTAGGACTTTCTGCTGATCTCCTATAGAGACTAACAAGTTCCAAGAATTTGAATCTGTATCTGAATTTGAAAACAAGGCCTAGCCCTTTCAGCTTTTCAAAATGAGCCACAGATGCAACTCAGAATGTACTGTATTTTATTGTGCTCTAAACTATATAACCCTAGTATTCCAGAAACTAGTTAAATTAAAATATATTATCAATAGTTGGAGAGGTTTGGTTTTGTTTTGAACCAGTGTGGATTCCTGGTGACTGCCTGGATTAGTTCCTGTAGTTTTCTTGACAAGATTTAAGAAGTGGTTTACTCTTGCCTGCTTTCTAGGACTGAGAGAGGCCCAACAAGCTGGCTTTGTGCCTAAGGCAGGACTAAAACTCCAAGTTTCCCGACTTCTAGCCTAATGCTTTAACCACTACACCAAACTGGCTCTATCACTAAGAGTATAGTAGATTAATATAGGGACTAAGATGATGGAAGTAATGTACTATTTCAAGGTTGAGTCAGCCTTCCATCCTTCCTAGGTGGGTAAAATGAGGACCCAGATTATTGGGGGCAATATGCTGACTCTGTAAACTGCTTAGAGAGGGCTGTAAAAGCACTGTGAAGCAGTATATAAGTGTACAGTAAGTGCTATTGCTATTGCTATTTCTAGCAATATATCACTCAGCCTTCTGAGGTAGTCCAGACAAGAAACACATTCAGAAGTATTAGCTCTAACTTTATTGTAAGGTTATATTAACAGAATCTTGCAAGTCTAAACATATATCTCTCCCATCTCATCTAAATAGAATAGAATAGAATAGAATAGAATAGAATAGAATAGAATAGAATAGAATAGAATAGAATAGAATAGAATAGAATAGAATAGAATAGAATAGAATAGAATTCTATTGAGTTCCTTTTGAGTTCCTTTTGAGATGTTCACCACAACCTCATTCCTTCTGCAGATTCAGCTGCCATTTGTCTGACCTATAAGAGTGGGTGGGCAATGACAAAATTAACTTCATAATGCACCATTTTTTTTATAGAATAGAATAGAATAGAATAGAATAGAATAGAATAGAATAGAATAGAATAGAATAGAATAGAATAGAATATTTTTTTTATTGGCCAAGTGTGATTGGACACACAAGGAATTTGTCTTGGTGCATATGCTCCAATTTATGATATAAAATACAAAATTACAAAAGCAAATAGGGGAGGGAAAAGGGAAGGGAGAGATGTAGAAAAGAAGAGAAAAAAGAAAAAAACAGGTGTTGACTTCCAACTTCCTTTGGTGCAGTAGAATAAGGCAGTAACATCAAACTCAACTTTTTATTTTTACATAATAGTATAAACTATCCATTTCTATAATAACAAATCTATCTAATCAGTAAAACCAAAGTTTTGGGGGCTTTTTCCATCTCAAGCACAAAGTCCAGAAGTGGTTTCCAAGTAGAAACAAATGTACTTGTGGTGTTGTTGTTTTCTTTGATCAAAGCCTCAACTTGGTCATCTCTGCTAACTCCATCAACTTTTGCAGCCATTCATTCATTGTGGGGATCAAAGCGTCCTTCCATTTTTGTGCATAATGCACCAACATTAAAATAAAGTCATTATTATAGCTGGGGGGGAAATGACTCAAAGTTCAAGTTTCAGACTAGCTTGGGAAAAACTAACTAGAAAAAACTGATCATTAAAACAGAAACTCTTAAGCCTTCAATAGGCATATGAGTCTTGCTGGGTTGGGAGATTGGGTGGGAAAACATATATGGCAGACACATCCTTTCACCAACTCCACATAACTAGCTGCATCTCTCAGATCTTCAGTAATTCAGCTGTATGTCTTCATTACCACACAAACATCCCAACCAAGATCAACTGAAGTCTAATTAACACAGAAAGAGATGGGATTCCAGCTTTGGACATAAAGTCAAAAGCCAAGTAATTCATCTCTTTGCAGTATTAACACATCACAAGTCATAGGCTCACAAACACTGGATAACTCAAAAGACTATAATGGTTCTGTTCTTCCCTTTCAGAAAATAGCTTTATGCAAATTTTATGCCAACATTTTCAAATAATGGAAAACTCATATACAGTTAGTCCTCGACTTATGACAACTGAGACCAAAATTTCTGTTGCTAAGCAACAGTTAAATGAATTTTGTCCCATTTTCTTGCCACAGTTGTTAAGTGACTCACTGCATTTGTTAAGTTAGTAACTGGGTTGTTAAGTGAATCTGGTCAGAAGATCAGAATAGAATAGAGTAGAGTAGAGTAGAGTAGAGTAGAGTAGAGTAGAGTAGAGTAGAGTAGAGTAGAGTAGAGTAGAGTAGAATAGAATAGAATAGAATAGAATAGAATAGAATAGAATAGAATAGAATAGAATAGAATTCTTTATTGGCCAAGTGTGATTGGACACACAAGGAATTTGTCTTTGGTGCATATGCTCTCAGCGTACATAAAAAGGCAAGATACACTCATCAAGAATCACAAGACACAACACCCAGTGACAATCATATGGTACAATAAGCAATCAAATCATACTAGGAAACAATCAATATCAATATAAATCGCAAGGATATAAGCAACAAGTTACAGTCATGCAGTCACAAAAAGTATCACATGACTCCAGGACATTATAATGTCATAAATATGAACCAGTTGCCAAGAATCTGAATTCTGATCAAGTAACCATGGGGATGCTGCAATGGTCGTGTAAAAAATTGTCTGTTTTTTCAGCGACACTGTAATTTCGAGCCATCACTGAATGAATTGTTGTAGTGTTGTAAGTTGAAGACTACCTGTTCATAGAAAACCTTGCATAATTTCTCTACTATAATCAAATGTCCGTTTACATAATCAAATTAGTAATACAATATCAAACATCAAGGGACTTACATGTCAGAAGGCACTAATCGCCAGTCAGTTTAGTCCCTTGGAGCATGTGGGCAAATGTCAAATGCAGACTACATTCTTTCAGGTCTTTCTAGGGAAAGTAAGAGTATGAAATAAATAAGTATTTCCTCTGGTGTAAGCAATAGTTCAGTCTGACATCTTAGTGACCCCCGACTTTCAAGGTATTGATCAGCTCGCGCTGGTCCTTTCATGTTCAATCCTAGAAGAGATCTACAGCATTATTTCTTGATTGGTCTGATATGGAACAGCTTTCACATAATTGCATTTCCAAGAGCAAGTAACAATAAATGTATCGATAACAGAAATTAGATGTCCAACCACTGCAGTAATAGATCTCCTATAGCTATGATTCCATAGGTGTAATAGATTCAAGTGAGATGCTTAAAAATGAATATACAAGCCTGCAAATTAGTCTTTCTGCAGTATCTTTTCATTCTGACAGCCGTAACAATGTAGCTGAAAGAGCTCCTTTAGTGCCATTTCTATCCATCCTTCAGCAGGTAAGTGGTAGCAGAGAAAAACAGGGAAACTTCTAGCAAGGGCTCAAATGACTTTATGAATAGTAGTGGTTGTGGATAAACAAACTGAAAGCACTGAAGATAATGAAAGAGCTCTTTGCAGATGGGTACAGTGAGCATAAAATCACCAAATGCTGTACTCGCACTCAGAGGCTTCTGAGAGTGAATAGATATTTTCAGTCCCCTATGAATCATCTCCAGGCACAGAAATCTTAAACAAGCAAATAATAAACATGATGTATTATATCAAATTAATATCAGTAACTACTACCTGATATTTACCTTCTTTTTTTTTCTTTTCTTTCATTTTTCTACCCAGTCTGCTTAGTTAATAAAACTTACATTATGAGCAACTGGCAATTGTTGCATTCTATGCTGCATCAGTTAATATGATTTTATTGTGACTTATTGAAATTCAACGAATCCCAGAAGACTGTGCTGATGTTTTGGAAGCAATTAATTTTTGATTGATTTAATTCACTCTAGTACAGCGTGTAAACTGTTTGTGGATGTTTGAATAATTCTATTATATATATAGGAAAACATTGCAGCCAAATGATCTGGAAATTAATTGCTGTTGTTTTCAGTAAATGTAATTTATTGCAGCCCTATTTTATTTATTTATTTATTTGTTTGTTTGTTTGTTTGTTTGTTTGTTTGTTTATTGGTTCGATTTATATGCCACCCTTCTCCAGAGACTCAGGGCGGCTTACAATGCGTTAAGCAATAGCCTTCATACTTTTGTATATACCTGCTTAGTAGGGCTTTCGGCCCCCCCTAAGCGGTGTTCTTTTTATACAAAGTCAGTTTATTGCCCCCACAATCTGGGTCCTCATTTTACCTACCTCAGAAGGATGAAAGGCTGAGTCAACCTTGAGCCTGGTGAGATTTGAACTTGCAGTAATTGCAGGCAACTGGCAGCTAAGTGCTACTTAACAGCACTTTAGTCCGCTGCGTCACCAAGGCTCCTATTGTGGTAACTTATGCAGTTATTTTATGAAATAAAACAATGAAGTAAATGAACTTTGTCTTTTAAAAAAAAACGAATGGAAAGAAACAGAATGCTCCTTTTGTGTTTCAAATGATCAACTTCCCATTGTACAAATGCAATCCAACCGAGTGGCAAAAATAATTAAACAAACAAACAAAATAACATCAAGGTGAAATGCTATCCTTTGTCAAGGATATCTTAGAAAAGCTCAAAACATTAATACTACTTGTCTAAGTAGAAACCAAGATACATGCCTAGGTCAGTGGTGGGTTGCCCCCAGTTCGGACCGGTTTGCAAGAACTGGTAGTAAAACCAGTGGAAGCCCCTGCCCACTACCCCGGATGTCATCATCGGCGAACTGCACATGCGCAGAAGCAAGGCGAGCGAAGTGAGCGCATGCGATCTTGTTGTGAACCAGTAGTAAAGGTAAGTAGAACCCACCCCTGGCCTATTATTATTATTATTATTATTATTATTATTATTATTATTATTATTATTATTATTATTATTAATTCAATTTGTATACCGCCCTTCTCCTAGTGGACTCAGGGCGGTGCACAGCCAGAACTAAAATACATAACAATACAAAATTTAAAATTAATTATTTATTTATTTATTTATTTATTTTTTTAATTTGTATACCGCCCTTCTCCCAGAAGGGACTCAGGGCGGTGAACAGCCAAAATTAAAAAACATACAAATGCAAAAGTTAAGATAATTAAAAGAATTAAATCATTGGCTACCCAAATTTAAAACCCCAAATCCATAAAATTTAAAATCCCAATTAAAAACCATTTAGGCTAGGCCGGCTTGATGAAATAAAAACGTCTTCAGGGCTTTACGGAAGGTCCGGAGGTCCGGGATCAATCGTATTCCAGGAGGCAGCTCATTCCACAGGGCGGGTGCCCCCACAGAGAAGGCTCGCCCCCTGGGGGCCGCCAGCCGACATTGCCTGACCGACGGCACCCTGAGGAGGCCCTCTCTGTGAGAGCGTATTGGCCGGTGGGAGGTTATCGGTAGCAGCAGGCGGTCTCGCAAATACCCTGGCCCTAAGCCATGGAGCGCTTTAAAGATGAGAACCAACACCTTAAAGCGCACCCGGAAGACCACTGGAAGCCAATGCAGCTCGCGCAGGAGAGGTGTTATGTGGGAGCGCCACGTCGCTTAATTAAAAGAATTATATACTTTGGCCCGAATTAAAACAATGCGAATTAAAACCCATTAACAGATTAAAACTAAACAATTAAAAACTAAAAAAGGGGGCGGGGTTCATGCCAGCCCTGCTTGCTAGAAAAGAAAAGTTTTCAGGGCACGGCGAAAGACCCGGAGATCCGATATCCTTCTTATCTCCAGGGGCAAATCGTTCCAGAGGGTGGGAGCTGCCACATAGAAGGCCCTCCCCCTGGGGGTCGCCAGCTGACATTGCCTGGCCGACGGCACCCTGAGGAGTCCCTCTCTGTGGGAGTGTACTGGTCGGTGGGAGGCTATCGGCGGCAGAAGGCGGTCCCGCAAATACCCAGGTCCTATGCCATGGAGCACTTTAAAGGTGGTAACCAACACCTTGAAGCGCACCCGGAAGACTACTGGAAGCCAATGCAGCTCATGCAGGAGAGGTGTCGCATGGGAGCAACCCCTCGCTCCCATAATCCCCCGCGCGGCCGCATTCTGCACCAGTTGGAGCCTCCGGGTACTCCTCAAGGGGAGCCCCATGTAGAGAGCATTGCAGTAGTCCAGGCGGGAAGTGACGAGTGCCTGAGTGACTGTGCGTAAGGAATCCCGATCCAGAAAGGGACGCAACTGGCGAATCAGGCAGACCTGATAAAAAGCCCCCCTGGCCACGGCCGTCATATGCTCTTCTAAAGACAGCCATGCATCCAGGAGGACGCCCAAGTTGCGAGCCCTATCCGTGGGGGCCAATAACTCGCCCCCAATAGCCAGCAATGGCACCAGCTGGCTATATCAGGACGCCGGAAGCCACAGCCACTCAGTCTTGGAAGGGTTGAGTCGGAGCCTGTTACTCCCCATCCAGATCCGCACGGACTCCAGACACTGGGACATCACTTCAAGGGCATCATTGGGATGGCCTGGGGTGGAGATGTACAGCTGCGTATCATCAGTGTACTGATGGAACTCCACCCCAAAGCCACGGATGATCTCACCCAGCGGCTTCACATAAATGTTGAACAGAAGGGGCAAGAGGACCGACCCCTGAGGCACCCCACAAACAAGGCGTCTCGGGGTCGACCTCTGCCCCTCTGCCAACACCGACTGCGACCGGTCGGAGAGATAGGAGGAGAACCACCACAAAACAGTGCCCCCCACTCCCAACCCCTCCAACCGGCGCAGCAGGATACCATGGTCGATGGTATCAAAAGCCGCTGAGAGATCTAACAGGACCAGGACAGAGGAACAACCCCTATCCCGAGCCCTCCAGAGATCATCCACCAACGCGACCAATGCCGACAATCATGAATCAAGAAAGATATACACATTCAGTGAAATAGTTATTTTTTACTGTATCATTTCTCCATGATCTTCCTCCTATATTCAGACTATTCTGTAATGTGGGTTGGATTCAAAGCCTGTAACTGTTTGAAAGGCAGTAATCAAGCTGTATGGCTGAGCAGTGGCTGAAGAGAAAACTCCTGGTCTATGTCAGGGGTGGAATCCACTTATCTTTGCTACCGGTTCGCAAATGGGAGCGCACACGTGCACTCACTTCGCTCATGCGCAGAGCATCAAAAATGGGATGTGATGATGTCTGGTGGACAGGTGGGCGGAGCCTCCTGCTGATGGTGCTACTGGTTCACCCGAACCAGATAGAACCGGCTGCATTTCACCACTGGTTTATGTCTAAACCCAACCCTGACACCGACTCCAGATTGGAATGTTGTCATTCCAACATTCTAGTTGGAATGTGTTTTGTTTCCTGATCTTGGTGACAACAACACAATTTCACCAAAAGCCAATTGAAGCTAGATATGAAAAATTCAGTAGGAAGTGAAAAGAACAGGCTGATATAAACCAGGATCTGTTTCCTGCAATTTCACACATTCTTAGGATTTATTACACAAGCATCAGGTTGGAAGGGGAGGGAAAATAAACCTGATAACTTGATAACAAGCTAAATTCTGGATTAGAGAGAGGTGTGTATAAACTGCTCCATCCTGATGTTCAAAGAACATTTTTACAAAATACGCACAATGTGGTAGAAAGCAAATATCTCTTATATGAAAGGCAGTGAGATTAAGCTAATGGAAATTGTAACACCATCACTTTGGTAACAGTAAATTCTACTGAAACAAAAACAACAGTTCCCCCAAAATGCTCTATAAAATACTATATATGCATAGGTTCCATGCTAATATATGCACATTCAAGTAAATGCTAGAATAGTAAGAGAGGAATATCTTTAACATTTGGTATGTTGCTAACAAGAATGTCAGGCCTGAGCAGTTATATCTCCTGACAATAATCAAAGCAGTTAGATTTCCTGACATAGTCCTGACATATAGGTAGGCCCACAATGTCCTACGTATAATTCCTATTTCACAGGAAATACATCATGAGGAAAATGTACCATATTTTTCGGAGTATAAGATGCACCGGAGTATAAGACGCACCTACCTTTTTTGGTAAGGAAAAGAAGAAAAAGAAATCTCCCTCTCCCTCTGAGCAATTTTGCCTTGTTGCAGCAAACAGCCTGCTTTACTTTCAATTTCGTTTTCAGCATAGCTTGATTAGCACAAGGAAAAAAAATCTGCTCTAGCAATTTACCTCTTTGCAGCAAGCAGCAGAGCCCTGCCCAAAACAGCTGAGAGCAAATCAGCTGAGAGTCGGGAGGCCGATCTAATCAACTTGTGCTAATTAGGTTGTGCTGAAGCTGAAAGGAGCTGTTTTTTCTTGCTGTTTGCTTGCAAGGAGGTAACTGCTGCAAGGCAGAGGCCAAAGGGTGGGGGCCAGTGGGTGGGCTACATTTGATGTATAAGACGCACCTAAATTTTCACCCCCTTTTAGGTGGGGGGGAAAGATGCGTCTTATACTCTGAAAAATACGATAACTATTAGCCGGATGTTCCACCCAACAAGGCCACAACTTGCCTCCAATAGTCTACTTGCCTCCAGCTAAATTCACTGAAATGGAGGTCATTTTAATATCCTCACAATGCAATGAACCTAGTGTATGGAAAGAAAGGGGAAATTTTAAAAAATGACCACATTAACAAATCCAGTCAACATGATCTAATAACTGCATTGCTGGCATGCTGCTACCAGGTAGAATCCCAATAAATCATAGCCAAATCCCACCCTCTCCATCTTGGTTACTCAGAGAAACCTGGTACAGCCCTGAATCTAGGATTCATCCACATTTACTCATGGAAGTTTCTACATAAAGTGCTTCTTTCACCACAGCAAACATTCCATCATTATTGGACGTGTTTGTTACAGTTTCCAGCTAATGTTATTCAAAGGTTATTGATTTTAAAGAGAAAAAATGTGACTTTAATCAATATATATTTATACTACTGTCAAAAAGAGGACTGAACATGGCAAAGAGCCATTGCTCTTAGCAGAGGGGAAGCAATTGTAGAGAAGAGGCAGAGTACCAAATACAGCAGACTCAAGACAAAAAAATTTCCTCCTGAACAATAAAACATGTCAATCCATTCTAGATACATCTATTATTTTGCTACTGTTTTTCTGCACACACCTTCCTCACTGGACGTATGGATTATTCTTCCATATACCACAGCCAGCCCTGGAATTGACTTGTGCTGGCCAGGAATTAGGATATTTTTTAGCCACCTGTAAAATGTACAAAACAGGTTCTTCTTTTGTGGCTAGATCACAAACTGCCAGAATGAGGCCACCTTCTTGGCTTTGTCATTGGCCAAAAATAAGTCATTATCAGTACATGTTTCTGGTAGTAGCCAACATACCAGCAGATGGGCCAGGTTCTGTGTCTCTCCACATTCACACAGCATGTTGTTATATCCTTCAGCCATATCCTCCTTTAATGTTATTCCTTGCTCAATGGTCTCCTTCCTCCATCTTTTAATTAGGTTTTGTTCTTGTGTACCCTCAAGAATGTTTGTTCTTGCCATAAAGCTGTTCCTAGATCTGAGTCAGTGGGGCTTGGGGCATATGTCCATTCAAAGGATGTTAATCATTCTCTTGCTTAGTTCTCTCGGCATCTGATGCTACTTCTCTCCTGATCTTAGGTGGAGCAATACCAACGAGAGGATATATTTTCTCAACTGGTATAAATTTGAGACAACCCGTCATTAGATATACTGCTTCATTGATGGCAATATCAACTTCTTTCGCATGTGCAGATGTGCCTCATCCTGAAGCACATACTCTGTTGCAGAGATGTTCAAAGCCAAAGCTGATGTGCGCAATGTAGATGGTTGAGCTCCCCATGTGTAGTTCATCAATTTCCTGATGACAGTGTTCCTTGAGCTGACTTTAGCCTTTAGTGTTCAGGCAATGCTGTTTAAAAGAGAGCTGGACGAGGTAGATAAAGAAGCAGAATAACCAATCTAAAGCTTAAACCTATAATCTTTTCTGTCTCTTTTTTTTCCCTGCAAATTATCACTAGATAAATACTTGATAGCTTTCATATATTGAATTTCAAAATTTGAGCTTTGACACTTGGTATTTATACTTGATAGCAGCATGCAATTGACAATAAATGTACACTGAAAATGATATGTATCATTAGCAGCAATTTACACATATTGCAAATACAACTGGGCAAACTTATTTATAACTCACAGATTGTATTGCCTCCCTCCCTTGCTCAGCAAAACTAAAATATCTGATGAATAGATAATATTCCAAGATGTACTGTGATCAACAATTAAATCAAGGAGTTTTCCCAGCCAAATGTTGCCATATTACAAATGGGGCATTATATCTTTCTTTTCCCCCCTTTCTTGTTCCATCCAGAATTCACTGACAGCATCAACTGCTTTCATGACAAAGCAACATTATATTCAGTGGCTGCATTTTCTTCACACCTAATTCACAGGTGCAGAAAAACAAACAAATCCACAGAAGTGATTTATGAAATTGATTAAAATGATTGGGCACATATTCTTAAACATTGTACTTCAATCTTGGTGGCTGAACCAATTTGTTATCAGAATAGTGTATTTGCCTAGCACCCTTTGACTTCACAGCACATCATTTTCTTGGTCTCAGTTTCAGTCATTACATAAACATTGCCTTCTCAAATTAAAAAACAAACATATAACTAGAATTAGATAAATATTTGCAGAGACGATGTGCCTTAGTTGGGTTTCATCCTTTTCCAAACAAGTTGGCTCACTCATCTTGAAAGGCAGCACTTAAGGATAACACCAGTTCATAAAAATTAAAAGGATCAGGACTAATTCTGACTAGAAAAATGGAAAAACTATTATAAGATGGAATATGTTCAGACTGGTTCACTCCAAACTTTACTCATTGGTCCCTATATGGAAGGATCACACTGAGATTTTAAGAAAGCATCTTGCATGTATTAATTAGTGTTGCAAGGATGAAAAGGAATATGTGAACCCATCATTAAAAAATCTAATATTATCACTACTTGTTCTACTGTAATTGTAAAATGAATATATAATGTTATATACATATACACATACATTACTCCTAAAGTTTAAGGCAGCATATATAGAGAGCATTTCCTCCTCTAATTTATCCATTCCTGGAGGTTTGAAGTAAAATGGTCTTTAAGATACTACATTCTAACCATAGTTTCACTAAGGTTAGAATTATGACACTCTAGGTCTAAAAATAAAAAACTTGCTGTTTAGGGTTGTACAAACCTTGCATTAATATCTTGCTCACTTCCAATATGGGCTGCCTTATTGGTTTTGTTTGACTTCAATACTCTTTAATTGAAGAAATTGACTTCAATTTCTCCCAGCACTCCAAGAGTCCTCACAGTTCCTCAACCTTAGCAATTTTATGGCTTCTGGACTTCAACTCCTTGAAATCCCCAGCCAGCATAAGAAATTCTAGTGCTTGCAAGATCAGGAAGAAGTGTTTGCATCCAGGTAGCCTCTAGTCAGAAGCTTCTTCTAGCTTTTACAAGTAACAGTGGAAATGAGAGAGAAGGTGACAAACCACCACCAACATAACATTTATTCGGGTTCTTCATTGAGGCAACCAGCCAGGAGGTAGGGGAGTCTAACAAAATGTAGTTTTAAGATATCTAACGATGTAGTTTAAGACATCTGAGGAAGGCTAAGGGGAATTTTCAAATTTCTTATTGTTACAGTTCACAGCAAATTGCGTAGTTTCATAGAGGTCTTTGTTGTTGCAAGAATTTGCCTTACCAGAAAAATAACCCCTGACATTCTGACAAATAATCATTATGAACCCTGTGATTGACAAGAACAGGGAGAAAAATGATAAAATCCCTGGAAAGTAAAATCAGTCCGTTCACAAGGAATATTTCTTTCCAGAGCAAAGTATCAACTCTCCAGAGTAAGTTTGAGGAAGAAAAGAAAGCTGGGACTACTTTGTGCTGTTTTTGGTGAACCCAAGATCAGTGCAGATAGTTGTATACGGATCTGCTGACATCTCAGTTCCTTGGTACTTTTAACTAGTTCAGTGAGAAATAAAGCTGTTTATTTGCAAATGTGTTTCTGAAATGCAGGTTTTCAGTGTCTATTTTCTTCAACTGCAATGAAGTTCCAGTGGAGACCATTATTTTCCACAAATTAAGCTGACTGTTCTCACCTGGGTAAATAATTCCATTGTTTCTTGTGCTGATGCTTTTAGCTTTTCTGTTTCTATATAACTGTTTCCCATTCTTGTAATTAGATGCTAGCTCTTGAGCACCTGTTCTGTTCCTGGCCTAACTCAGCCTTACATAGGTTGTTGAATTTAATGGGCTCCCCTCCTCAAGAAGACTTTGCTAGATGCAGACCACCAGAGGAATAAAACCAGCACATTCAAAAGCATAATTACATTTTCAGTAGAGACATGTTTGGTATCAAGCTGAATATACAAGCTGTGAGTGCAAAGTGGATTAGAATTCCAATAGGCTTTCTTCCTTTTTTCTGAAATCTGCCAGAATTGTTATGACTTTACAGAAAATGAGCTAAGCTACTCTCTGCAATCCATGACATTCAATTTAGTTAATAGAAGAATGAGTGGAAATAATCATAACTACAATTCAGATATTAACCTGGAGTCTACCCTCCAGATGTGAAGTCAATTACATGCTGAATTGTTTTTGGTTACTGCATAAGCTGCCTCAGTCATTAGTTTTTACACATTTCTTTATCATCAGTAGGTAATGCATGATTTGTTTTGTTCTTATTGGGACTCATCAAGTGCATAATCATTATAGTTAATATTGTACGAAAGTAAGTTTGGCCTACTAGTTTTGGCACCAGGCTAGAAACCAAGGGACTATGAGTTTTAGTCCTACCTTGCATGATAGCTGGCTGGGTGACTTTGGGCCAGTCACTTTTTCTCAACCAGCAACATTAGGTTCAGGTGAAAAACTAGCTGGTCAATTCCTGTCACAACCAACAACACTAGGTTGAGCACCCACACAAAAATTGCTAGGAAGGAAAATGCTAGGAAGAAAAAAGTTCTGTTCAAACCTCTACACTGGGTAGTGAACCCATAAGCCACTGTACTTTATAGAGCGCACCTAGATTTATGAGCTGTCATGGCCTTGGTAGTCAAGATAATCCAGAAGAGAGATATATGGATGAGATTTTACTTACCCATGGTAGTGACTTCTTGATTTATCAAAATCCACAAGCAAAGAGGAGCCAAATTCTTTGCTGCAATTAGCAAAGCACCTGGCAACCGCGGGCTTCAGGTACCAAGGTTTTACTGCATCAACCTTGAGTGGGCAGAACTGATCACAACAGCCAAGAAAAAGATCCTCCTAATTGCATGAGTAATCTCTTTAGTACAAACATATCCAAGTCAGCCCAACAACCATTTGCTTCATTTCAAAACCAAATTAACTTTTGAAAAGTGCATGGCCATATGAATTTTTAAGGGGGGATGCACTAGAAATTCTATCCTTAGCATTCATTCAGCCGTGCAAGCATTGCCAAATGATTTGTTGGCAGATCATCTCAAGAGTTACATTTGCCAAGGGCAAAAGTTAATAAATGTAAATACCTTCATGAATTAGCCATGTAAAAAGAGAGCCACTTCTGAAGAATAGGCATCATTTGAACCAATTTCCTTCATTGTTACTGGTTTTAAAGCAAGCTTCTTAATATGCTATTAAAATAGCATTTCATTAATGGATCAATTTGGTTCATTATTGCTGCATTCCCCTGATATTCCATGGCTTTTTATTTGAAAACTAAAATGAAATAGTAAAACTGATTGCCATTAAGTAAATGAACAGTGGGAGAAGATGCAATTTGCTATCAGCAACTGCGTCCCTTCTGAACTTCACCAAACGTATTTCTGCTATTATTTATCTTTAATTAGCTTTATTAAAATATATTTTGTAAAAAAAATTATATAAAACCTATTTATGATAGATAGGTAGGTGATAGATAGATAGACAGACAGACAGACAGACAGACAGACAGACAGATTTGTGCATACAGAAAAAAGACTGCCATTTCCTTTAATTGACAATATATTCAAAAATGCTTGCTGGTTATGTAAGCCTTTATCTTTTACTTGTTCTGCAATGAGGATCCAGTTGTGGGGGCAATAAGCTGACTTTGTATAAATATACAAAAAGGATGAAGGCTATTGCTTAGCACATTGTAAGCTGCCCTGAGTCTCCGGAGAAGGGCGGCATATAAATCAAATTAAAAAAAAAAAAATTCAAGAGCACATAGAACCAATCTATAGCCTTCTTGCCATTTGAATATTTGTGCCTAATCCATATTAGTTTGTGCTTATGTCTTACTGACACTTCAATAACCACAACTATTGAAATTCGGAATCTCATTTTAATAACATTAAATGCCTTGCTTAGATCACACCACAAAACATAATTGTAAAATACCTTAGAATTCCTACCCTGTCCAAAGGAGGTTACTCACTTGAATGTTGAGTTGCAGGATTTATGTTTTTAATACAGAGTTACTAAAATATTGCAATTCCAAACACAGATTATTTTATCAAATTAAAAGAGAACTAATCTGAAATACTTTATTCTGATCCTTACGAATCTCAAACCCATGCAACCTTAAATGTATCGCATAGACAGATTCTTGAGAATGATGGATATTAAAATCAAATACATTTGGAGAGATCCTCTCCTTTGGGAAGGCTGTTTAAAGGACAGTCGTAAATTTAGCAGGCAGCAGCAGCAATATATTCTATAGTAGGAAACAGAAGCCAATATTTCTACCAACCTTTGATTGAATACATCCTGTGCATGCCAATCTTTCACAGGAACATGGAAACATTTTTCAGGAATGAAAAGGCCTTCAGTTCATCAAAAGCGCATCATTTTAATGTAACAGTTATGAACTCAGAACACTGGAATTAAATTTATAAATAACAAATTCAAAACGTGGCTTTTATGATCCAGTACTCCTGGATCATTACCAGCAAAGAGAGGCAGAGAGGAAACTAGGTTTACTGGGTCCTTCCTTGCCTAGAAGTCCTCCCACCCCTTAAAGTTACAGCTATGAACTAAGGATGCTGTGGAATAGCAGAGTAGTTTGTGCAAGAGATTGTAGAGCAGGGGTGCCAAACTCAATTTCATTGAGGGCTGCATCAGGGTTGTGTTTGACCTCGAGGAGCTGGGTGGGTGTGGCCAGGGACGCCATGGCCAGCTTGACATTACTCGTATTGGGGGCATCTGTGGTGGCCTGAGCGCTCTGCCAGCAAAAACTGGGTTTTCGCTGGCAGAAGCACTGCAGGCCAGTCTTTTGCTGTTTCCAGGGCAGCACCATGGGCCAGATCTAAGCACCCCATAGGCCGGATTCAGACCGCGGGCCTTGAGTTTGAAACCCCTGTTGTAGAGCATTTATGGCTCTGAGCAGGAATATGGCATGGGAAGATCAGCTATTCCTATTGCTTCTGAAAATGCCACTGACTTGTTACTCAAGAAAACAAATTGAATGTGTCTTCAAAGGTTTCTTGGAGCTTGAACATGATAAAGATTAATGATATTTATCCCAAGTGATTTAATGATACATAATTGTCCGTGACTTTAACAAAATATGCTTTACCTGAGCTTTGCTACTGAACTGTAATATCTGAAATTGAAGGAAACATATTAGCTGCATGTTTTATAGAAACACTTAAATTTGTGCTTTATTTACTGATGCAAGAGAATCATAACATTAAATGTTATGTTACTAATGCTTTCCATGCTAGAGTTATAGATATCAATATATCAGTCTTTCCAGATTTAATTTTTAACACTTTAATGTGGCTTTTGTTCTCATTTTCCAAATAATTTTCCTTATTCCCCTTAAATTTGATGTTTTAACATGGTTTTATATGAATTGTTTTTTTTTTAAATGGAATAGAATATTATAGCAAATAATACTTGATGTTACATTTCAAATATTTATAAAATATATTAATATCCGCATTTGCAATATTTAAGTATTGTATAAAAATGAAGTAAAATCCCTGACAATCAATTATGATTTTTTAAGAAAAAAAAATCCCCATATGCTTTCTTTATGCTTACTTTAGCAGTAGAGTTAAATTACTATTTTAACGCCTGAATAATATCTGGTTATCCCTTCCCACTAACAAAACAGTTTTCATCCGACAGATAAAAGTATATTTCCCCCATGTTGTTATAATCATCTCAAATCAATTCATCAGTCCTCACAGACTCTTCAATGAAATCCTCTTCATTGAAGGTTATGGACCATATTTTACTTCACTGGTCTGGTGTGATTAGGTTTTTTTGAACTTCACAGTCTAAACAGAGAAAGAGAATGACTGGCTCAAACTCACCCAGCTGGCTTCGATGCCTAATTGAGGACTTGACTCTCTTCATTCCTAGTCTAGCACGTTACCCACTACACTACACTGGCTCACATTTAAATTCCTCCATGTATATCATTAAAAGCAGGGGCAGGTTTCAACGTTTTTTACTACCAGTTCTGTGGGTGTGGCTTGGTGGGCGTGACATGGCTTGGTGGGCATGGTTTGGTGGGCGTGGCAGGGGAAGGATATTGTAAAATCTCCATTCCCTCCCCAATCCAGGGGAAAGTTACTGCAAAATCCCCATTTCTTCCTGATCAGCTGGGACTTGGGAGGCAGAGAATAGATGGGGGCGGGGCCAGTCAGAATTTTTACTACCGGTTCTCTGAACTACTCAAAATTTCCGCTACCGGTTCTCCAGAATTGGTCAGAATCTGCTAAAACCCACCTCTGATTAAAAGGCATTCCAAACAACCAGACCCCTCTGAAGCAGTAACCTCCAGCATAAAATATACTTAGAAAACAACTCCATTCACAAATTGCTGGCACCTGGCAAAGTTGTCAATTTAAAATGTTTCAGGCTCAAAACCTAATTTTGTCACCAACTACAGGTAGTCCTCAACTTACTAATGTAATTGACCCTCGGATTATGGTTGTTAAGTCATGGTAGCTGTTTAGTGGATCGCCATGTGACCATGATTATTTTTAACAACCTTTTTGCAGTTGTAAGCAAACACCATATTCATTAAGTTAATGCCATGGTCGTAAAATAAACCCGTTTTCCCCAATGGACTTTTTGTTCTTGTTGTTGGAAACCAGGAATAAAAATGCCAAAAGTTGCAGTCATATGACTGCAGGATGCAGTAAACAGCCATAATTGTGAGTTGGTTGCCAAGCATCCAAAATGCAATTCCGTGAACTCAGAGGAAAGTACAG
This sequence comes from Pantherophis guttatus, assembly GCF_059756535.1. Taxonomy (NCBI): domain Eukaryota; kingdom Metazoa; phylum Chordata; class Lepidosauria; order Squamata; family Colubridae; genus Pantherophis; species Pantherophis guttatus. Next base: position 213,829,240 of record NC_142064.1, read on the forward strand.
TCATCTGCACTCCAAAATCAGGTTGTACATAGTTCTGGGGAGGTCCATTGTAACATTGAACGGTTGCTAAATGATAATATGTATGTATTATCCCTATATGTCTGTTTCAATATTTCAATCAGATAATCATCAGAAATATTACATCTTTATACATCTTTATATAATAATTATCCATTTAAATACAAATCCCTATATCAAATACATACTTAACATTATTTTAATTGTTCTTTGGAATATCTTGATAAAATATGCATTCTAACAAAATGGATTAGGTTTGTCTCTGTGAAAAATATTGTCGTGAGAGTTGCCGTAAGGCAAAGTGCTCCAACTGTGACATGAATTAATCTGGCCATCCACCCTTTATCACAGCACAGAAACACCTATAAGGAAAAGAAACTGAAATTACTATGACAAAGAAAGCAAACCTAATTTACCACCAGGTTAATACTTTTGATTCAAAGGTAAAGGAAAGATGATATCACCTACAGACTATAACCTGTTTCCTAATCATTTTCTTGCAAAATTGCTATGTAGCAATAGCAATAGCACTTAAACTTATATATCGCTTTACAGTGCTTTACCTCTCTAAGCACTGACAGTCAGCATATTGTCCCAACAACTTGGGTCCTCATTTTACCCACCTCGGAAGGATGGAAGGCTGAGTCAACCTTGAGCCAAATTGCAGACAGCCAGCAGTCAGCAGAAGTAGCCTGCAGTACTGCACTCTAACCACTGGGCCACCGTGGCTCATACTGTATAGTTCAGATATCACTTAAAAGTAATGTCTGATCCAAAACTATTCACAACTTTAGCAGAATGGAAGCTGCTAGAGACAGTGCAGCATGATAATCAGATACAGAGCCTTTAAAATCATTCTAATAAAGGTAATTGATCTCCTATTGACATTATTTCTGAACCATTTATGGAATAAAAACCATGAACCATGCGCCACCTATTTCATAGATACATACAGACACACTAAGTACATGGAGACAGACACCATATTCATTCAGATGTATTTGCAAGTATGATCTGTATATACGGAATAGCAATATGTCATTTATTCACTTTGCTTATTACGGCTGATGCCATTTATTTAGCAATACTTTTTTTCTCTAGGCTCAGAAACCCAGAAAAGGGTATTTTAAGTTGACAAATTCAGAAGATGCAGCTATTTTGACCTAGTGGGTTAAAGGAGAACTTCACAAAGTGACTCTCCAGTCCAAATGGTAGAAGGAAGTGCTGGTTTAGTCACCTGCTTTGAAACAAAGTTGGAAGAAAAAAAATATCACCCACCTCTGAAACCTTAGTGCTCATTCCACTGATGAGGTAAACAATAACCAGGAATCGTGAAATAAGAAGGCCCTTCAAAGGTCTGTAAGGGCTGCATCCGAAGTATCTATAAATGTAGTGGAGGCTGTGTAAAATTCGGATCCCCATATTGAAGCAGTTGGCAAGGACAAATCCTATGCTCCCTAGCCAAGAGGTCAAGAAATAGGACATGCACAAAAATGCAAAGGACAAAGCCAGCATAACAAAGTTGTACCTAAAAACAAAAATGAAAGAAGTGAAAACATTTTACACCACTTCAGCATCTTAGCAATTTAAGGTCTTAGAGATGGAATTATTTTTAGGCTACTTTAAGTAAACCTCTAACTTGTTCATATGCAGATCTCATTGGCTAGGAACCTAAACAACCAGCAGGTCGGTGGTGCAGTGGACTAAGTGCTCGGTGAGCCTCGGTGGTGCAGCAGATTAAGTGCTGTTAAGTGCTAGCACTTAGCTGCCAGCTGCCTGCAATTAATGCGAGTTCAAAACTCACCAGGCTCAAGGTTGACTCAGCCTTCCATCCTTTCGAGGTAGGTAAATTGAGGACCCGGATTGTGGGGGCAATAAACCAGCTAAACAACACCGTTTAGGGGGGGCCGAAAGCCCTAATAAGCAGGTATATACATAAAAGTATGCAGGCTATTGCTATAATGCATTGTAAGCCGCCCTGAGTCTACGGACAAGGGCGGCATATAAATTGGACTAATAATAAATAGGTCACTGCTGAAACATCTGCAGATATATGGAGTAGGTGAGTTCTAGTTCTCTTCTTTGAGACCAACTCAGGAAGTAAATTAAACCACGAAATTTTATTCACATGTTGAATTTGTGTTTGGCTCATTTTTTGTGTCTGACTTTTGTAAATTGATCATCATTTAGTTCAATCCTATTCCAGACAATTTATTAATCTAATCTATGAGCAGCAATATTCCAGATATGGCCAGAAGAGAAAATTGTTTTATCATTTTCTCCCATCTATCACCCCACCTTCCAAAAACTTAAAAAGAAGAAAAACGCATTTCCTATTGACAATTGTGGAAAAAAATACATTTAAAATGTTTATTTCATAATGAAAGAGACACAGATTAGATCCACATTATAAATAGATTGAGATACAGCATATGCACTGCTTTGAACATTGAGAAAATGTTCTATATAAATACAAACCTCACTGAGACTCAGTACTAAATTATGAGCTTTTGTATCTTTTTTTATTCTCTCTTTTCTATCTTTTGTTGCAGCCTCAAAAAGACTAAAAGCTTTCAGGCCTGTATTCAATATAAGCACAGTTTACCATCACACCCAAAGTATAGCAAACTTGAGGTATAGAGCTATGGCAGAGAAAACCAATTACCAACCACAGCTGCTGATCCTGACTTACTCGCTTAACTATTATTACAAAGATTAACATTAGTTTTGGACTTAGCTATAATGATAAAAGTATGTAAGTTAAACAAGAGGTTAAAAATGTCTGATCTCTTGACATACATCCAGAGAGAAAGTTTGTGTATGTCATACTAAAAAGTAGTTTAGCATTATGTCCAAACCAGGTGATATAAAATGGGATGATATAAATAACAGCACACAAGCAACCATCATAAGTTTGATTAAACTTTTTTTATTTAAAAAGAAGGCTCTACTGAAAAGCTGATGAAGTCTAAAAGCTGAACTGAAAAATAGATAGTCTAAAGGCAGCCACAAATATGCATTGAATGGTAACTGAATTGACTGTCCATCAATATTAATATTTCTGTTATGTGGATATGAGTTTATAAACAGTGACATCTATTTATGTCAATTTAAAATGAAATATTTAATAACAGTACCTTTCTCTCTGTCTACACCTTTATCTACAGAGAACTGTTTTGCATGCCACTGATCAAACTGAACCTAAACAGTATCTTAAATATCCTTTTAATATTACAATGTCTCTGCTTTCCTCACACTCATAGGATGTCTAAGGAAGTTCTTTAATTCACAGACTCCCATGCATGGGAAGTGGGAATTAATAACAAATTCATTAAAACGAGGATTAATTCAATATTATTCTGATCTTGAACCAGAATGCTGTAATGAACATCTTCAAGGTTTTTGCCTTTCACACTAGAGGATAGCTTTACTGGGAATGTACAATTAATCACATCTTACAACTCTCTGAAATGTATTTTACTTGATCAAAAGTCAATTTAAAACAAAATTATGGAAGCTGCACAGTGACAGGAATTTGCAGAGAAGCCTACATCAGTTTAAATATGTAATTCAAAATGTTAAAAGGTTTAATTAATCATTTGTTTTCAGTGGGATACGTTCTTTATAAAGTTAAATTTGACTGAAATATACAAGAGACATATCCTTAGTCGATAAAGTTAGCATATGTAGCATCAGAATTTTTTCAGCAAAAGAAAAACAGAAAAGGTTCACTGAACAAGTGTTATTTACTTATAAAGTTTAGAAGCAAAGTTTTATTTGTTTATGTATAAGACCTCCACAACATATGGTGCTGTCAGAACAAAGTTAGCAGTAGGCTGGCAGCTATTATTATGCCAGTCCCAGTACTGAAATTAGTTCACAGCCATAACAGAAAGACCTAAGGCAGACATTTAGGATGAAGCTTATTCTCGCAAGAAGCCACTGCACTGTATTTTAAAGGCTAACCCTTTCACCGAAAATAATTGTTCTGTTTCTAGCAGAGTCTATGGAGTGAGTACAAAGTTTAAAGATCAGTATCAATAAGGGTCATGGCATCCAAAATCAAGCAGAATGAGTTTGTTCACTGTGACCGAGGATAGCATCTTATCTGTTTCGTCACACCAGTGAACAGTGGAGAAGTAAATACTGTACTAATGGCTATGCTTAGTGTAAGACTTTGCACTTTATGTTTTGAAAAAGACTATTGTTAAGTTCCTGGTGCCATTTTATAAACCATTGATGTGGACTAGCATTTCATTGTATCCCTGTCAATTTACATAATGCACCACTCAGAATATGACAGAAAGGCACCATACAAATAAAAAACTTCAATGAGGGATTGCTAGGAATATTTGAAAATCTGAATATTTTAGCTATGTGGATGGCTGCTTATTGGCAAATGAATCAGTTAGGTGTTCACTGACTGCTAAAAAAGCAAGTCACATGTATACTCTTCCTTGAAAAAGAGTTTCATAAATATAATGGACCATATCTAGCAGTAACCATATGTTTATTACTATATACTATATATTAATGAGCCACGGTGGTGCAGTGGTTAGAGTGCAGTACTACAGGCTACGTCTGCTGATCACCGGCTGCCAGCAGACGGTTTGGCAGATCGAATCTCACCAGGCTCAAGGTTGACTCAGCCTTCCATCCTTCTGAGGTGGATAAAATGAGGAGCCAGATTGTTGGGGGCGATATGCTGACTCTGTAAACAGCTTAGAGTGGGCTGTAAAAGCACCTCTCTAAGTCTAAGCGCTATTGCTATTGCTATATAAGTAATATTCAGCTAAATAGTGACTGGAAATGGCAGAGTAGCCTATCTATATACTACTAAAGCTCTTTTTTCAGGTAACTGGGTAAAGCAGTACACCATAGGGCAAAACATTTTGAACCAAACAGAATAACTTAAAGAATGCATTCAAAATCTGGGACCTATGCCTTTCATGGAATTTTATAAAATTGTTTAAAACATTTTATTACATAAAAATTAGCATAAAACAGTTTATGACATAACAAATTTTCGTATGCTGATGTTTGACTGTGCTATACAGTTCAACAAGGATTATTTTCAAGGCAGATATATATGAATGTGTCCCATTTTTTTAGGGAAGGCAGTATATAAGAAGTTCTCTCATTGTTGAACCCAACAGAGAGACTGCTGGAGGGAAGACAAGAATAAATAAAGAAAGCGACCAGAAACTTAGAAGAAGCAGTGTGAGTTTGCTGTAGTTTGCAGTTGGTAAACCCCTTAGCAAAACCCTAAAGGTTCAAAATAGGAAGGTACAGGAAGAATGCTACTTTAGGTTTTCCAAAGTTCCATGAAAACTTTACAGAGTTCCATGATAGAGGGAAATCACTTAAATGCAGTTTCGGGCACCCATGCTAATTTTTCTAAGGTTTAGTAAAAAGAGCAGGGTGGGTCAGCTAACTTTCAGAAGGAGGTTAGCAAAGGTTAGCAATAGAAATAGCACTTAGATTTATATACCTCTCTATAGTGTTTTACAGCGCTCTCTGAGCGGTTTACAAATGTCAGTATTTGCCCCCACAATCTGGCTCCTCGTTTTATTGACCTCAGAAGGATGGAAGGCTGAGTCAACCTTGAACCGGGCAGGATTGAACTCGCGGCGGTGGGCAGAGTCAGTCTGCAATACTGCATTCTAACCACTGCACCACCAGGGCTCCTTCAGGTTCAAAGATTTTAAGTAAGATTCTATGGCCTGAACAACTCTGAAAGCCTTTGTTCATTGATTATTTTCCCTGCTCCAAATACAGATCAGGCACATAAAAATTAATTAAAAGTTTATAACTAGAATGTTCTCAACTCTTCTTTAAAAATAGGCCAGTATCAAATATTGTTATAGATAATGAGGAATTTATTATTAAATTCTGTTATAATTAGGTGAGTTGTTTTATGCTGTAAGAAAATAAATACGCAATAGGAACTGCACCAAGAAACCAGTTTTATTTATTAGGACCTCAAATAATTTGTATTATTAATAAAATACTTTTTTAAAAAATAGCTAAGATTCTAACCAATTCAACAAACACTTCCCTCCAAATACAGCTTGGGATTCTATCCTACAGACTTGAAATTTAGTCCTTTAATATAGATGTAGCTTTCGACTTATAACCATTCATTAAGTGGTTATTTGAAGTTACAATGGTACTAAAAAAAATGACTTATTCCATACATACAACCATTGTAGCATTCCCATGGTCATGTGATGACCATGGCAACTGGCATATATTTATGATAGTTCCAGTGTCCTGGAGTCATGTGATCACCTTTTGCAACTTTCTGACAAGGAAAGTCAAGGGGGAAGCCAGATTCACAGTAACAACTGTGTTACTAACTTAACAACTGCAATGATTCGTTTAGCAATTGTGGCAAGAAAGGTGTTAAAATGGGGGTAAAACTCACGTAACTATCTTGCTTAGCAATGGAAGTTTTGGGCTCAATTGTGCTCATAAGTCAAGGACTACCTTTATTAGAAAACAATCTAGTATAAATAATTCACAAATCATTATCCTTTTTGAGAATTGTACTCATGAATATCTCCTATGCCTAAATGGTAGAACGAATGGAATGAATGGAAGAATACAAGATTCATGCCCAGGATCACGTTGATCCTCAACCCTCAAAATACCCAGGCAATTTCATTTAGTGGGGACACCCCTAATTTGACTTTAAGAAGCATAATTAAAATAAATCCTTCAACTCCAATTGATTATACACATAGATGAACCTTCAGGCACTAGGTGAGTTATGTACATAAACTACTTATCTAGCAATCAGTAAACTTCCCAGTTAAATTAAGATCTTTCAGTTCTTGAATAGTTCCTCATGTAAATGAATGCTTTTTCCTATCCATGAGAGAATAGCTATCAAATTTAATAAGCTATTACTTATTCTGAGGTTCTACAAACTGGATTCTCTTCCTCATTCAAACTTACAATTAAAATTAACTTTTGGTAATTGTGGCAATTTTACATTACCTGTCCACTTCTTCTTTAGACATTGACGCAAAGGTAAAACACTCTGTTATCCCATTAACAGCAAGCAGCAAGACATACAAACTATACCAACGAAGGAGAGTTGGACCTGATTAAACATTGTGACAAGTAGGTAAGTTAATCACACATAACCTTAATTTTGTACACAAATGCAAATAAAAATATTAATAAATTATAAAAACACAATCAACTTAGAGTGTAATCTAGCCATTTAAATTTTTAGTTTAATTCAAGTATTCCATTTCAAAGCAAACATAGTATAAGAAATAGTATCAATAATTAGGTTTGAATACGGGTAATTTATTTAGTTATTTAATGTATATGCTGTCCATTTCACTGTTAAGACAGCTCTGGGCTGCTCCTTTTTTTGGTCTCCATCAATATCAGAGAAAGCTTTACTAGCCAAACTAAAGGCCTCAGAAAGCCTGTTGCAAGCCAGATGGCTGCTTTTAATGTGCAATCCATTAACAGAATTATACATCTTTTTCACGAAAGCAGCAGATGCCAAAAGACAATTGATTAATCTATTCTGCTTATTACAAAATTAATTTTATATTAAAAAATTGAGTCATCCATTGAAAGCTAGATAAATATATGTGGAGTGCATGAAGCTACCTCATAGAAAGTCAAACCAAATAAATAGATAGGTTGATAAGATATTTCAATTCTAGCAACTCTCTCAAGTCTCAGGGAAAGGTTGCTGCTTTATTTTAAATTATGAGAGTAGAACCTGCAGCCCACCAGATGTTACTGGGCTACTGTTCCCTGTGCAACTTTAATCAGTGTGCCCAATGGTGAATGAAGCTTTACTTCATTCACCATTGCTAGAAGCTTTACTTCAGCAAAGTCTAGAGAGCAGGGGTTTCCTTCTCCAATTATAAAAGATGAACTGAGTACAGAAGTAAGCCACTAACAATATAACACTGGTTCTCATTGTATAATTTCCCTTCCTATTTCCTCTATGTAATGAGTTTGCTTTCAAAATGGTTGCCAATCTTTCCATCAAAGGAAGATATTCCATTTCTGGATGCGGCACCTAGAAAACCATCCCAATATTCATAGCACTCCAACCTCATTGGTTGTTATGTCTCATTACACTCATTGTTATGTAATGTCTCATTACAACAGCAAAAATCCAATGCACAAAGCTTGTCTATTCAGAAAACCAGAGTTGAAGGAAAAGAATTGTGCATCTTTTCCTGAGCTTGTTGAAAATAGGTGCTTGATTTAAAGAAGGGCAGATAAGTGTAACGTGAATGTCTACCCACACTCTGACTCATTTCTCTCCTTTGAATTCATTGCACAGTCCTAACAACATGAATTAAATCTAAGACTAAGCAAATCTAAGCAAAACTCTAGACAACTATTTAGTTGTAATACGATTGCTATGCATCAATTCTTTCAAATATTGTGTACCTTCTCCAGAGATAAAAGTCTATCAAATAGGCTTTCAAAACATAATTTGAAATTTATGAAAGTACATTTCAGAAAGTAAATAAGTATTACCTGATCCTGAACTGAGCATTGATCCTCCATAAAGATCCAGTGCCAATTGCGAATAAGCAAAACCAAATACTGTAATGGTTAAGCCAATCAAAAGCACCAGTTTCAACAGTGATTCTAATACAGTAGCTGCCATAGAAATTTCATCCTAAAAAGGAATTATATATTTATTTAATGTAAACAACAAAACTGTTCAAGATTATTATGCTAAGTGTATACACAGAATAATCAGATTTTATTCATTTATTGATTTGTATTAAATTTATAGGGCAATTGGGAACTCTTGCCACCTTTATAATGTGCTATGTTTAGTTTTTTAGTCACAGTGAAATTATTACAAATAAGCAAAGGCCATTTTTATAGAATATGTTTGACAGTATACACATTTAAAGGTACGTGATATGCTGAAACTTACAGACTTAAATTGATCTGTACAAATTGCTTCATTAAAAGTATCTTAATTTCACTGGGAAATCTGCAATGGGAAAATAAATCTATTTGACAGTTACCTTCAAATGCAATATAGGGAAAGCAAAAACACTCAACACTCCTAGTAAACTATGTCAGACTTTATTTTTTACTTTTACAGCAAATCAATCTGATCTTAAAATAAACATGATACTTAGGCTTAATCTATCTAAGCTGTAAAAATCCAGATGACTGCAAGTGAAAATTCTCTTTGTTGCCATTTAATGATCTTCCAGATTTCTGCGGCCTAGATTTCCAAGCCTTAATTATCTTACACTGTTTGTTTGTTTTAGGTTTACTGTAGATCTTTTCTCCAGGATTCAAAACAGCACGTGTAGCACTCACCTTCAATTTTTTTCCCCACAGTAAGAGGTCTGTGTAGTAGGTAAATTATGTAATATTACTTCTATATTTTGTATTTTATTCATAAACTCTAATATGAAATGTATATTCATACTTATTCAAGAGCTAGTAATCCAATCCTGAGTACTTTCACCAAAAATAATTTACTACATTGAAATTAATTGAAAATAACACCCTGCTTTTAAATCACAAATTCTAGTATAATTTCAGTATGTGTATGTATATATATATATATACACACACGCACATACTGTACATAAACCTTTATTTGCACACACATGGCTTATAGGACAATGTGTTTCCTTTAACATTTTTTGAAAACCATGATACATCAAGATTTTTCTTACTTAGTTCTGTAAAGTACTTTAGAACTAATTAACATACAAAGAGGCCTCTTGGAAGGCCTCTTCCAAGAAGACCAGCACTGTGTTCTGAAATCAGCCAAACAATTTTTTCTGAGAAGAGTTCATTATCTTCCAGTTGCTGTTCCCAGGGACTAATGGTGGAGGAAGCTAACTCTGAGGCCATATTATCCATACACTTATCCCTCAGCCTTTTAGACCTTCCATTAACTTCAGAGAGCAATTTGTAAAATGCGACAAATATATTCCTTTCCTTTTACCCGTCCTCATTTTCTCACCATTCAATTTCACCAAACAGCTTTCTGTCATAATATAGAGGTTCTGTATCATGAGAGGAAAAAACTCTACATACAGTACATTCTCCATTCTATGCTTAATTGTACATCTATCAGTTTTCCTCTCTCTTTCTAGTGAAAACGTGTATTAATGCTTTAGAAAACATTGATCAATACTTTCATCCTTTTTACTTCTGTAGCATGTTAAATTAACAAATGTTAAGACTAAACTTACCTGTTTTTGCAACTTAGTATCTTTCCCACGTTCTAGAACTTTAGCAAAGTATACATAAAAACTCTCTTCTATTGGTAAAAATATAAATCTAGCTGTCAAAGAACCAAGGTTGTTTATAATATCATATACACCTTTGGAAAGGAGGAGAAAAATAAAGTTAATATGTTTATTATAAACTTAATGTCTACTCACAATATAAATTAGTCTCTATCTAAAAACATGTTTCTATTAAGATTAAAAATATTATAAGTATTATATTAAGATTAAAAATATTATAAGTATTATAAATAACATTCTACAAGGTTCCAGATAAATTATCTGAATAACACTTGCAACCCAGAGAGCCAATATAACAATTTAAAAATAATATAATAATTCATTTTTATAACAACAATCAACCTAATAGAGAAATCTACTCTATTCACACTAATGAGCAAACAATTATTTCTGTGGCAAACTTATTTCATAGAAATGGAAAATCATTTTCAGTTCCAAGAAAAATAAACTATCCTTTTTCAAAGTGCAGAATTTTAAAAACACTAAGATATTGCATTTGTTTCACATTCATTGAACTATCATAGAAATCTTCAATCTGATATTTTCCAGGTTTGTTAAACTTAAATCCTTATAATTCAATGCTCTGGGAACTCATTGACAAATAAAGATCAGCATATTGCCATGTTAGAAAGTCAGCTGTCTCAACTTATCTAATGCAGCATATATGGTATTATTTCGTTCTTTCATTAACACGGAATCAGATATGTCATTATCATTAAGAGAAAGTATACACTTAGAATCAGTTCACTGCATGACTGAAGTTTACATATGGCATCACTAGGAGACAATTAAAAACTGCGGCAATCTATTCATAAATTCATACTGAATATGACTCCTCGCCTCCTCACAATTCTGATTTCTCCACAGAAGTACCAATAGCTCTTTTACAGACAGCCATTCCCCAGGGATTTTCAAGCTCTGCAGTCATTTATACTGACTCCTAGTTGGGCCTATGCCTAGGTTCCCCCCTCCCCCGCCCCTTTCTCTTTCTCTCTCTCTCTCTTTCTTTCTTTTTGAAAACAAACTCTTTCCTCATATTCACCTACATTCACAGAAGATTCCACAGGAAAACAAATCAATAGTCAGGGATAATGTTTGCATCCCACTATCTCCCCCAGATGGTTTGCTCAGGTCATCAGTTGAGATCCCTAATACTGATATGCCATGATTATAATTTAATCTCCATCCTCTCCTGGAACATAGCTAGATGATAAATGAGGAACCCTCTGGAATTACATTACTGTTTTTCGTATTTTCTTTTTCCAAGAAACCTGAGTTATGCATGATCTATTTATACCTGGATATGCCCACTCTGCCTTTAGAGTCTCACCCGGTATAAACAATACGAACCCCTCATGAAACTGAGAATACAATAATTGCTCCCACTAAATTTGATATCCCTGTGGTTACATTAAAGCCATATCCTAGCATAGCCCTAGCCTTTTTCCTTCAATTTAAGCCTTGTACTATTATGATTAAGAACAGATACCTCGGTTTTGTAAATATATGACATTAATGCATCTTCTTGAAAACTATATTATTAATTTGCTATATTTATACCCAGATAGTCCAGTACTAGATGCAGGCAACTTAAACGATGCATGCATTGGAGTTTGACGCTTCCCTGTTAGTTCATTTTAAATGGTTCCCCCCCTTCCAAAAAAAAAGAGAGACCTTTTTATTCCCAGGTCTGATAGTCTAAAGCAGGGGTGTCAAACTGGTAGCCCTCAGGCTGGATGAGTCACGCACAGGCCACGCCCACCCCAGCTCCACAAATGGGAAAATCATGAAAAGTCACGTGATGGTAACGTGACATGGCGACTTTGACACCCGTGGTCTAAAGCATTATAACAATGTGAGGTTTTTGACTGTCCAAATGAGTGTGGAATTTCTAAATGCCTCTGCCAGAGGGATTCTAATGGGGAACTCAGTTCCAAGGTCCAAAAAGTTAAAAATGATAGTATAAATTTTAGGTACCTATGTTAATCAATAAGTCATTTTGTATTGAGATTTGTTTTGCTTGGACAATAATGCTTTATCTGTTGTTTTATAATTGATGTTTAATTATAATTAATGTTTTTCGTGTTGTAAGCCACCCAGAGTCATTGGATACGATATGGACCGCAAATAATTTTATAAATAAATAATACAATTCCACATTTTGATATCAGAATATCATTATGGAGAAAAAAGATACAGTTACTTTGAAGAGTTGCACCGAGGTGCTCCATTTGCGTCTGGACAGTCCGAAACATTTGATTTTAAAATTGAAGTACTGCACACCTCCGATCATTGTGACATTTAGTAATCTTAGCCTCATAATCAGATTAGCTGATATTACATAACACAATAACGAAATACCTCAAATCTTTATTATATTTATCATCGAAAGTCAGAGTCACATAAAAATGTTTTTAGATTATTTTTAGATATTCACATATATTTCTTCCATGCAGGTAAATTTTGTTAAAGTCTTTCCTACCTTGGTCTCCAAAATTTAAAACATTCAGGAAAGTCATCACATATCTTTCACCTATAGAATTAATATTTCAAATTAGTATTTCTTTCTTAAAGGGTGATCCTGCTCAGGCTTAAGAAGCCAGTGGTCTACTCTGCTTAAGAAACTTTCTTTGAATCCAAACACACAGTATATTCAAAGAAAAAGAAGTGGCAATAAAGGTTACTTTACCTTATCTTACCTTACCTTACCCTATTCTACCCTATCTTATTTTATCTTGACAATTTTCATCGTGTTTCCTACTTCACCCTTTTAGGAAAGGTCGTTGGGAGAGCCCAGGAGGAAACAGATTATCTGGACCCTTTTAAGTCAGGTTTCAGACCAGCGCATGAACCCAAGACAACACTGATTGTCCTTCTGAAAGACCTCTGGTTGGAGCAGATGTGTCCACTCTTCCTCTCTTGATCTCTCAGTGGCCTGCAATACCATTATTCATGGTATATTTTGGACACTGAAACCACTCTGGGGTTGGAGTAGAAGAACACAGCATTGTAGTGGTTCTGCTCCTTATTTCAGAACCAGTTGCAGTTAGTGTTGATGGAGGGGAGAGATCTATTCCAAGCTCCCTTCTTTGTAGGATCTCTCTGGGCTCTCCCCGTTTATACTGAACATCTACATGAAGCAGCTGAGCAAGATAGTTTGCAAACACTACAATGAGAGTTATCATCAATATGTTGATAATTCTCAGTTATGTATCTCTATCCCAGGATATGCAAGTGATGGGATTAAATAAGGGAAGAACAGGGTCAGTTCAATCCTAGTGGCTTTGGATTTTAGAGCTCTGGCTCTGATGATTTCCATTGTTAGTTCTTTTGATGGGGTAGCACTGCCTAATCAGAATTGTATGCAAATTTGGGGTCCTCCTGGACTTGCAACTCCTATTCAAAGAGTAGGTAACAGCTAATCCAACTGCGTATTTTCCTGGATCAGGAGCCCTGCTCATAGTCACTCACGCCTTACTATCTCCTGAGTAGACCATTGCGACACACTTTACATGGGCTGCCTTGGATGGTCTGTAAGTTAGATGTGCCCATCGCTAAGTTTGTCTTTCTTACGATTGAAGCTGTGGTTTGTCCTCAACCTCCACTACTTTTCTTATTTTTCTTTTTTCATTTGGTTTGATTTTAACCCTGTGCACCACACAGAGTCACTGTTGAGAGATCGGTGGCTATGTAAACTAGGTAAATCAATGGAAGGAAGGAAGGAAGGAAGGAAGGAAGGAAGGAAGGAAGGAAGGAAGGAAGGAAGGAAGAAAGAAAGAAAGAAAGAAAGAAAGAAAGAAAGAAAGAAAGAAAGAAAGAAAGAAAGAAAGAAAGAAAGAAAGAAAGAAAGAAAGAAAGAAAGAAAGAAAGAAAGAAAGATGGGGCTGTAAGCTGAAATAGTAGGCAAGTATTTCTCAAAGATTATCAAAAGATTATCAAATAATTCAGTACCTTCCATGTTGCAATGAACAGAGACAAAACCTATATTAAAACAACCTCATGAAATCAGCGTGTTTCTTCTCGTTGCTCTATAGCCTAAAGTTAAACCCATTCCAACAATTCTAAAAATGCAGAAATGTCAATCAATGACATTCTTATTGATATAGTTGGCAAAAGGGGACTGAGAATAAAAAATGTAAGTTGAAGAAAGTGTCGTACTCACCCTCTGTTAAAACCTGTTTTAGGAATGACTGCTTAAAGAAACTCCAAGTCAACCTTGCTTCCTTCCAGTTAACAATATCCTGAAATATATACAAATAATTAGGTATAATTAAATAGCCTGTCCCATTTTGTCTGGGTTTAAAAACAGCAGAGTTGGCCCCAGTTAATACTTGGATAACAGGCCTCTCTGGTACACCAAGGCTAAAAAGGCTAAAAAGAAATCCTGGAAGAAAGTAATGGCAAGCACACACCTCCATTCCACTTCCAAGAAAACCTGGAACTTCCTGGATGTATCTAGGAAGTCACTGAAGGTCAAGCTTGATTCAATTTACTGTACACTGATATATCAGTGAAAATATTACATAACACAAACTCTGAAAAAAACCTATTTAATTAAAACACTATATTTAATTAAAATAATGTCTTAATTAAATAAAAATACACAGATATACCTGTTCCTGGTCTAGGAAGAAACTAGGAAGTTTCTGCAAATGTTAATGTGGAAGACTCTTCATTTTTAGAGCTACATTTTAATATGCAACTCATAGAAATGTCTTCTATTATAACATCTGAACTATTCACCAGAAGATTAAAATGCAGTCATTTTAGCTTACTCAGGTGTTTTTATATTAGAATTAACTATATATTTCCATAGTAAAATAAACTGGCTTTAGGCTAAAGGTTTTCTAACACTTTCCTGAAAAATGATCTGCATACAAGATCATTGAGCTAGTGCAGCTATTAGCAAAAGCCGTTTTCTGTATAACATATTTATCATTTCTAAAAGGTACAATCATCTCTGGATCTAAAGATTTGCTTACATAAATAAAAATCCACTAAGTGAAGTTTAAATCTAATATCAAAATGGTTAAAAATGCATTTTGCTCAATAATTTACAGGAACCCCTATCTTTTCTTCTCTGAAACATTTCAGAATTATTTTAGTAGTTCAGTGTCAAATTTCATTAATATCAAAAGAATAGTTTGCACCCTAATGATTTTAATGACACCAATATTAAAATAACGGACTTCATTTCTTTTCATCATAGGTTTCTTAATTCTGTTTAAATTTAATAATCTACTCTGCAGTTTGTTGAGCACATTATACACTAGATAAGTCAACATTTTGAATTCATATAAGCCATTTTATATATATTTGTATAACTTTAAACATAATGTGAGGTTATGCAAAAAAAACCTGTTTTACAATCAGAATATTAATTTAAGTATATAAATTGGTTACACTCTTTTATAATTAAGAATACATGATGGATTTAAACTAACAAGCCACCAGAAACATATTTTATAAAATAAATCTAAGTTCAGAGAAATCATTGAAAGATTTTTGCTTATAGGGTTAGATCTTGCAGTTATTAAACAGTTATTCTGGGTCACTAAGCAGACAGAGTCCCAGGTAAGGAGCGCAGGGTGCCTTAAGTATTAAGGGAGGCCTGGGAGGGTCCACTTACTTTGTGGAGAAGCCAGCAAAGAAGATTGCTAATGGTATCACAAGACTGCGGAACATTTGGCAACCAATCATATGTTGTACAGGTTGCTAAGCACTCAGATAACGATCACTTAACTACAGAGGGGTATGTGCAATGCTTTCTGATAGTTGGAAAAGCTTTATGGGCCATAAAACACCCTTTCCAAGGCCACTGTAACTTCAAGCAGTCATTAAACAATCAGACCTAAGTCAAGGACTATTTATATTATAAAAATAAAGTTTACAAAAACACAGCTGAGACATATGATATAACTTCTCCAGTACCACTAAAACTACTCAATGGTGATAAACAAATGACCAGTGATGCGAGTTAATAAAATATTTTCCTCATATTTCCTCTTATATGTAGATGGTATAGGCTGGAGAGTATAGGCTGGACAGATGGATACTTTGTGAGGGTCACTTCTTAAGGGATAGAAAAACCTTAATGCACAGAAATATGCCACATGATGTAGAGAATAAGAAAGAGATGGCCTTGACAGGAATTTGTAGGAAATGTTAGGCAAATGGGCCAAAACATTTTTATGTCCAGAATAGCCAAATGACATTTGAAAGTGAATCAGGAAAATGCCTCCCTAAATTACTGAAGGAAGAGGAGATACAGACTGATCAGACTGCAAGATTCTGTTAGGTTGCCTTGATAAAAAAATATTGTTTTTATAGCACTATTATTATTTTGGAAATCCTTTGTTTTATGTATCATAGTTAGGTCTCACAAAAAGAGAAAGAAAGAGAAAAAAAATGTCTCAACCCATTTCAGGTACCAATTTTTTTATTTACTAATATTGAATATCCAAGTCATAAATAATCTTACTATAACAAATATGTGCACACAAGATCTCAAGTATTATATGCTTATTTTTTCAAACAATAAAATGTAAATATTAAAAATGTAGGGGGACGCGGTGGCTCAGTGGCTAAGACGCTGACCTTGTCGATCAGTAAGGTCGGCAGTTCGGCGGTTTGAATCCCTAGCGCCGCATAACAGAGTGAGCTCCCATTACTTGCCCCAGCTTCTGCCAATCTAGCAGTTCGAAAGCATGTAAAAATGCAAGTAGAAAAATAGGGACCACCTTGGTGGGAACAGCGTTCCGTGTGCCTTTGGCATTTAGTCATGCCGGCCACATGACCACAGAATTGTCATCAGACAGCACTGGCTCTTCGATTTAGATACGGAGATAAGCACTGCCCCCTAGAGTCGGGAACGACTAGCACATATGTGTGAGGGGAACTTTTACCTTTATTAAAAATGTAACCAACTGAAACCTGAAAAATGACTCTGAAACTAAAACTGATTAACAGCTAACTGGTAAACATATGATACTTAATCTAAGAATTTATTAGGACAATTTGGCTACTCATGAACAACAAATATCTTGCGCCAAGAAGTTATCTAATTTTTTTTAAGTTGTTGGACTTACCTCATTTTGTCCCAAAGCAGGCAAAAAAGATACCATTCTGGTAATAGGAAATGATTTTTTGGTTGCTTCAGGAGAACCCAAAAATTTCATGAAATATATTATATAGCACAATACTAGAATGGTAGTGTATAAAAGCTGCAACAGAAAAATAATTCATATTGATTTTATTGTCAACATAGCAATGCAACAACATTCTTATTTGAACAGCAACAAAAGAGAATGTCGGCAACATTCAAAAGTCATGCAATTACATCCACTCCAATCCTGCTTAAGGATCATCATGGTGAGACAGATGCCAAGGGCCACAGGATGCAAGCAGTATGACTTTTTTCTAGGGGGAACCTATCAACTTCAGTTTTCAGTTCAACCTCAGGTGTATTTGTGAGCATTCACCTTAACTTGGGCCAAGAAATTTAAGATGATGAAGGGAATGCTATAAGTGGGAAATTTAATGCTGAATTATTTTCAAGACTAACCCATCCCTTATGTTCATCTCACCTCCTTGGCAGAGTAACACTGGCACTTCTGCATAAGACACAAGCATATACTAGCTTTCCATACATACTAGTTATCCATCATGCTAAATTAAATGTTATATGTGTCTAGCATGCACAGGGATATAAATATATTTGCTTGTGAAATATATTTTCCATTAATGTGATGTAACTTAAGGAAAACATGCCAGTTTCTACAACCAATTCTTATGATAGATCCAATAAATGTTAATAAAGCAGGGAGAAAATTGTACCTGAGCCAAAGAAAAGATATAGAGTCCCCAGTGTGGATACAAAACTACTAGAAGAACTGTCAAAAAGCATTTGCAAAGGATTGACAAACTCTCAGCAATCACCTGTAAAGAATATACAAAGATCTTATCAGAAACACAACTTCCTAATACTTATGTGTCAGATTCAAAAAGCATGGAATCCAGAATTCTTATATTGAAACTTTTCTACAAATATGCACTTCTGAAAAACCATTAATACTTTCTATAAGACCAGAAACTTCTCAAAGTACAATTTTTCTTTAGGATGACATTTTCAGTTGTTTGGGTATTCATATCCTCTGTGCCAAAAACAATGAATTGAACCTCAGTTAAATTATTCTTGCTTTGTTTCAGGAAAATCAGGCAGTTATCAGGATTAAAAATCCTATTGATTTTAGTGAACTCAATGTAGTTGAGTTGAGTTCATCACTCAATGATGAACAAGTAAAGCAATACTATGGAAGAAATCCTGTAGTCCCAAATATTTCCAGGTCTGCAATGATGGCTCTCTGTTGTAAACAACGCCATCATCAGCTTTGAAATGGAAAGAAAAATAATAAAAACAATTGCCAGAGATGAAAAGGAAGAATCTTCATGTACTTCATGGTTATGCAGGTGCGGCTTCTGCAAGACTACCTCTATGTAAACCTCATTTTGCCAGTGCAACAGCACTTCCACCACTTCTGCTTAGCCAGTCTAGTGTAGTGGTTAAGATGCTGACTAGAAACCAAGAGACTATGAATTCTAGTATGAGACTAGAAGTGTGACTTTCTCAGCCCAACACATTTCACGGTGTTATTGTTGTGAGGAAAATAAGAAATAGAAGAATTATGTACACTGCTTTGAATTGTACAAAAATAAAAGGTGGTATTATTATCATATACACAACAATGTGAAATCACAGCTGCCAGTTCTTTAACTGATGTTGGCCTTCATTCGCATCAAATTCTTCCCAAAAACCTAGGCTGTCCTAATTTATATATGCAGAATTGCAAATCCAAACAGTGTGATTTTTTTTGTATCTCACATTTGGAGATTTTATCAATAGGCAGATTTTCTAAGTATTGTCCAAGGCTTTTGGGTATGATACCCAATGTGCAATAACCATTGGAACCATCATTGCCAGTTTATGCTATAATCTTTCAACTTCAATTTTCTGATCTTGATATTTTGTGATTATTTTGTATCTTTGTCTTATGTATGGTTCATTCACAGTCAGCCAGGTATTCAGATTTATTGTTGTTGTTGTTATTAATTATTTCATCAATAAGACTAATGCATTTAAGTTAATGTATTTAGGTTAATCAGTAAATCAATACTTTACCTATAAGAAAATGTCAGAATATATGTCAGAATAAAGATTTTTAACTTCAGACATCTGTTCATTACTGTAATTTTAAAAGAAGCAAAAAATACAATTTAATATAGTTTCACTAACCTTTAGCCGTACAAGTAAATGTATTTGAGCTAAAACCCAAAAAGGTTCACCCAGGAGTTCAATCACAGCAGAAAGACAAAAAGCAAGTACTCCAAAATTATAGTAAGGAACTGCATTTTCATTAGGAACTTCAAGTACATCTAGCCAGATCCAGCCCAGGAACACACACCAACATACACCCAAAGGAACTCTACAAAAGTTAAGATAAACCATTAAGCCAAAATTAATAATTTGCTCATTTCTCTCCTATCTTCAGTGTGAATTCTTAGAAAAAAATCTGCATCCAGTTTTAGCAAACCAAGAGTCAGTACAATAAACTTTAAAAGTACAGGCAACTGGTTTTTTCCTGCATCTGCAGAAATAAATTATTTCTGCAGTTTAATTACAATATTTCTTGGAATGCATTACAACTTATAAGGTTTTTGCATAAATATTTATTTGAGAAATCTATACTTTTCATCCAGTGCTTCAGGGTAGGAATGCTCTTTGGAAACTAATAACCCAATACAAAAAGCAAAAAAGAAACAGCACAAACAGCAAATTTTGCAGGTGTCATATGCAAATATGCACGAATGTGGATACACACAAACAAACACACTAAAAAAGCCAAGGCACTTATATTTCTTTGAGTATTATATAAAAGACCCAGTCTCTCCCACCAGCATTGACTTTCCAAAGTTTATTTAACTTTGGAACATTAGCATTGAAAATTGGAGATTGCTTTCTTTTTCCAGGCAGTAAGGCAAAAATTATTCCAAAGAAAATCATTCTCATGCAAGAGCTGAATAGCAGCTTTTCTCAATTTCTCAAATGTGGTTTATGGAGATGTGGTAATTAATATATGCAATTAGAATTAAATTAGAATTAGGTAAATGAAATTACCTAATTAAATATTAGGTAATTAATATATGCAATTAGGATGAAACTATTACAGATAAACTAAGATGTAATTTAGGTAAGTATTAACAATTTCATAGCCTATCTTGAGGAACTCAACTGCCTGTTTCTCAATGCAATCATGACTTCAAAAACAAGCTCCTATGCCTTTTCAAAAGTGCAAGCAGCATTGCAGAAGAACTGCAGAAGAAAGAAACTAATATGTTCAAATGAGTGATTTAAACTTACGTTAGCCATAATAGATTAAATGTTTGTGTCCAGTTTCTCCTTGAGTTCCCACTCAAACAAGCTTTACGAAATGCTTCTCTGGCTAAGAAAACTATTGTTGAATAAAGTAGCGTCAGTCTAGTATTTTGGGAGGAAAAGGAAAGAAAAAAGAAAGGAAAGGGAATTTCATTTTAAAAAGGGAATTTCAACGATCGATAATTTTATTATATTGTTGTTAATATAGTTATATTAACTATATACAGTCAGGTCCAGAAATATTGGGACATCGACACAATTCTAACATCTTTGGCTCTATACACCACCACAATGGAATTGGAATGAAACAAATACAATGTGCGTTAACTGCAGACTGTCAGCTTTAATTTGAGGGTATGTACATCCAACTCAGGTGAACGGTGTAGGACTTACAGCAGTTTGCATATGTGCCTCCCACTTGTTAAGGGACCAAAAGTAATGGGACAGAATAATAATCATAAATCAAACTTTCCCTTCTTAATACTTGGTTGCAAATCCTTTGCAGTCAATCACAGCCTGAAGTCTGGAACGCATAGACATCACCAGATGCTGGGTTTCATCCCTGGTGATGCTCTGCCAGGCCTCTACTGCAACTGTCTTCAGTTCCTGCTTGTTCTTGGGGCATTTTCCCTTCAGTTTTGTCTTCAGCAAGTGAAATGCATGCTCAATGGGATTCAGGTCAGGTGATTGACTTGGCCATTGCATAACATTCCACTTCTGTCCGTTCAAAAACTCTTTGGTTGCTTTTGCAGTATGTTTTGGGTCATTGTCCATCTGCACTGTGAAGCGCCGTCCAATGAGTTCTGCAGCATTTGGCTGAATGTGAGCAGATAATATTGCCCGAAACACTTCAGAATTCATCCTGCTGCTTTTGTCAGCAGTCACATCATCAATAAATACAAGAGAAACAGTTCCATTGGCAGCCATACATGCCCACGCCATGACACTACCACCACCATGCTTCACTGATGAGGTGGTATGCTTAGGATCATGAGCAATTCCTTTCCTTCTCCATACTCTTCTCTTCCCATCACTCTGGTACAAGTTGATCTTGGTCTCATCTGTCCATAGGATCTTGTTCCAGAACTGTGAAGGCTTTGTTAGATGTTGTTTGGCAAACTCTAATCTGGCCTTCCTGTTTTTGAAGCTCACCAATGGTTTACATCTTGTGGTAAACCCTCTGTATTCATTCTGGTGAAGTCTTCTCTTGATTGTTGACTTTGACACACATACACCTACCTCCTGGAGAGTGTTCTTGATCTGGCCAACTGTTGTGAACGGTGTTTTCTTCACCAGGGAAAGAATTATTCAGTCATCCACCACATTTGTTTTCCATGGTCTCCCAGGTCTTTTGGTGTTGCTGAGCTCACCGGTGCATTCCTTCTTTTTGAGAATGTTTCAAACAGTTGTTTTGGCCATGCCTAATGTTCTTGCTATCTCTCTGATGGGTTTGTTTTGTTTCTTCAGCCTAATGATGGCTTGCTTCACTGATAGTGACAGCTCTTTGGATCTCATCTTGAGAGTTGACAACAACAGATTCCAAATGCAAATAGCACACTTGAAATGAACTCTGGGCCTTTTATCCACACATTGTAATTGGGGTAATGAGGGAATATCACACACCTGGCCATGGAACAGCTGAGAAGCCAATTGTCCCATTACTTTTGGTCCCTTAACAAGTGGGAGGCACATATACAAACTGCTGTAAGTCCAACACCGTTCACCTGAGTTGGATGTACATACCCTCAAATTAAAGCTGACAGTCTGCAGTTAACGCACATTGTGTTTGTTTCATTCCAACTCCATTGTGGTGGTGTATAGAGCCAAAGATGTTAGAATTGTGTCGATGTCCCAATATTTCTGGACCTGACTGTAACTATTATAATTATCAATAATATGTATCAAAGGAGATTTGATTACCTTAAGGGTTATCAATTGTGAATTGCACTCACCCAGGTCCACATGCAACTTGGGAAGAGTCATAAAATTTTATAGAAGTTGTGCCAGACACAAACTAGGCCTTTGAAATTTTAATAAGCTCATAAGTCATTTACCACCTGCTTCCTTTTTTTAATAGAGGAAATATGAACTGCCCAATATGTATTTTCAAATTACTTAAGTTTCAAAATACTTAAGTTTTAGTCTTTTTTTAATTAACCTTTTAATTAACCTTTTATAAATACATAGCTTTTAAAGAGTTCTTAAATTTATTTGTTAAAAATCTGAGGTCATATTAAAATTTCAGTGGTTTTTTTTTTTTATTTTACTTTGCTTACATATATTTTGGGAATTGGAGATCTCATTTCTGCAGAATATAACAGTTACAATCTATATTCATGCTTGGTAAGAATCCCCAGATATTAGGGTAAGTTTCTTTTCTCTAGATTCTATCTAAGTTATATTTAAATGTTATACTAAGTTTCTTAATAACACTATTAATTACAGAAAAATACAATCTTACAATATTTTACCATTTTGTACGCAATTGTAACTCACTGAGTATATTACATAATATCAAGAAAAAGTGGAAATTATTTTTATTAATTTATACCACATATTTATCTGTGTAGTCCCATTGTTTATTTTGTACCTGTATGAAGACAAGTTTCTTGAGGGTTTCATAATAAAAATTAAAATCAGGAAATATACAAAATGAAAATCATAAAACAAGAGCACATGGAAAATATTACTCAAGGTTTTCTTAGGTCTCTTCTAGAGTTCTATTGCTTTGGGTGGATTGGGTGGACAATTTTAAATGTCATATTCTTTCAGCAGTAATTTTGCTCTAAAATAACCATAGGTAAAGAATATTACATTAAAGTATCGCTAAGTCTGCATCAGGTTACACTGCAACAGCTCTCTTTTAAAGGTAGAAATGTATTTTGGACATGTGACTGTTATTTTTCAGGCAAGGTTTTTGTGAATCAAGGGAACATAGCAAAACTATCATGTTTCCCCAAAAATATGACATGTCCTGAAAATAAGGCCAATCCTGATTTTTAGGGTGGGCAAAATATACGGCCTCCCCTGAAAATAAGCCCTAGTGAAGGGTTGGGCGTGGACAGCACAGAAGGCACCCCTTCCCTTCCCCGATCAGCTAATGGCAGCTGGGCTCCTTAATGGCAACCCGCAGATCAGCTGAGCTGATCAGGAGCTGCCCCAGTGTTCTTGGTGCTCGCCCGCCTTCCATCCATCCATTCCCCTCGCCTGAAAACTCCCACCCCACTCGCAAGAGAGCAGCCACCTTGCCACCCAGCGGCACTACCCCCTCCGGCAAGGCAGAGCGCCACTCACCGACCGAGCGGTATCCCACAATCATGATGTGGGCGAAGCCGATGAGCACCAGATCCTTGAAGAGTCTGTGCCGCTGCCATCCCAGCACTGAGGTTGACTTCCTCTGTGGCTTCCAACCCTGTCTGGAAGCTGCTGGAAGCCGAGAAGAGGCCGGTTGGGCCAGCTGCCTGCTGCCGAAGTCCCGCTCTATGGTTTCAGGTCCATGCAGCTGCTCCAGCTCCCAAAAGACTTGGCAGTAGGCAGCTGGCCTGACCGGCCTCTTCTTCGCTTCTAGCCGGGGTTTTGAAGCTGCAGAGGAAGCCATCCTCAGTGCTGGAATGGCGACAGCACAGAGTCCCCATGCGGGGCTGTGGCTCCCATCACCCTTCGCCGCCTCTCTGCCCCAGCTGCCAAAAGACTCTTCCCCGACTCCCAAAGACTTGGCAGCAGGCAGCTGGTCCGACCGGCCTCTTCTCCGCTTCCAGCGACTTCTAGACGGGGTTTGGAAGCCGCAGAGGAAGCCAGCCTCAGTGCTGGGATGGCAGCGGCACAGACTCCTCAAGGACCTGGTGCTCACCAGTTTCGCCCACATCGTGATCCTGGGTTACCGCTCGGTCGGTGAGTGGCGCTCTGCCTGGTCGGAGGGGGGGATGTCTGCTGAGTGGGCACCAAGTGGCAAGAGGTGCTGGGCGGCTGCTCTCTTGCAAACAGGTTCCCAAAGAGCCGGGCACAGAGACGTGACGAAGCAAACACGGCCTTGGGCAAACAGCAGCAGCGCAACACAGCAGCAACCATGAGCATCCCCAAAATAATAAGACCCCCGATAATAGGGCCAAGCCCTTATTTCGGGATTCAAAAGAAAATAAGACCCTGTCTTATTTTCGGGGAAACACGGTAGTACATTTGACAATACTTGGTATGCAATTAAACCCAGTATATTTCACATTTTGAAATAATAAAGAAGCAGCAAAACTTCTTTATTTCACTTCAAGAATCACTCAGAACTACTGAATACCTATTAAAAACAGGAATGACTTTGAAAACATAGCATTTTCAAAACCACTATTTACATAATTTAGAGGAAAAGGCATTTATTCAAAAAACTAAATCACAAACTCAAATTTGCATTTATACATCAGTGAAGACATTGATTCATCCATACAATTCAAAATATCTCCCTGCAGAATCATGCCAAGCAGCAGAAAGTTAAGTAATTTATCCAAATTTATTCCAGAAAGAAATTAGAGACAAAGCTAGTATAACTTGTAACCATTAATATTTCATGTTTTTATAAAATGATTATGATTTATTACCTTACATTCACAAGACCAATTATTTCTTTTGATACATAACGTAAAGTAAAAGCATTTAAGCCAAACGTAATTAGCCGGAATAGCACCTGCAAAAAGAAACGTGAAATTAATCAAACATTAGCTTTCAAACTGTAAGACTTCAACATTTGTTTGTTTGTTAGATTTCTTTTGTTCAGAATTTCATTTTAACACTATGATCTTATTTCCACTAAATAACAGTAAACCCTACAATTCAATTTGTCATCACTCAACAGACATGTAGGATTATTTCCTTGTTCTAATAGGAAGTTGGATACTCCAAAAATGCTGCCTATAAACTTTTACTACAAACTCAGTAATAACTCTACAGATACATAATTTATTGATTATACATGTAAGAGCATCAAGCCCTTATAAGGGATTAAGTCTAAATTAACGTTCTCACCTTTAGATACAATCACACTCATAGCATATGAAACTCTTGGAATGAGTATTAATTTGTAATATTACTAACATTCATCACAAAATAAAATCATTAACTTGCATTACCAAATAAATCTTACCGCATGGAAAAGAGCAAACCTGCTATATTGTAGGATGTAGAACAGAATGGTAAAATCTGAGCATAATGAAAAGCTTTTCCAAAAAGATATCAGCATTATTGTTAGCTTTTATATAAGGTTCTATCTAAATATGGCAATAGAAAATAATTACACACAATATTGTAATTACAGTTTGGCTGTAATGATTCTTAATTTACTACCATACAGTTACTGAACTGCTGTTTGTTTAGATTAGAGCCTAACCTAATCTGTAGGGCAATGCTTGAAGTAACCTTTTCAGAATGATCCTCCATCGGTTGTTTAAAGCTGAATCTGTCTCTATTACTTATATCAAAGAATTCTTATACATAACAAGATTCCTTTTTTCCTGGGTTAGCCCTACAGATTACAGGCAACAGCTGTTTTAGGCAAATGCAAGTGCCTTTGCTCAATTTAATTATTCCAGACATGGAAGCTCAACAATGTAGCTATAGGACTATTACAACTGCGAGTCATGCACAAAAGTGAAAAGCCTCTGAAATAATCTCAATGGAGGAATGCCTGATGAAGAGAATAAACTTGCAGAGATGACAAAACAACTTGCTTAATTAAACTAAAATTAATAACTACATTTATCAGTGACTGGAAACCCTTTATGTGTATGTGTGTGTATGCACATAT
This sequence comes from Pantherophis guttatus, assembly GCF_059756535.1. NCBI lineage: Eukaryota > Metazoa > Chordata > Lepidosauria > Squamata > Colubridae > Pantherophis > Pantherophis guttatus. The sequence continues at coordinate 213,855,761 of NC_142064.1, forward strand.
CCATCCATACATTATATACACACATGCATGCACTCACACATATACCTACACACACACACCCCATATATTTTGGAGTATAAGACGCTCCAGACTATAAGACGCACCTATCTTTTGGGGGGAGGAAAAAAGAAAAAAAATCTGCCTCTGCCTCCCAGCAATTTGCCTCCTTGCAGCAAACAGCAAACAGCCTGCTTTAGTTTCATTTTCAGCACAGCCTGATTAGCACAAGAAAAAAAAATCTGCCTCTGTCTCTGCCTCCCAGCAATTTGCCTCCTTGCAGCAAACAGCCTGCTTTAGTTTCATTTTCAGCCCAGCCTGATTAGCACAAGAAAAAAAAAATCTGCCTCACAGCAATTTGCATGCTTGCAGCAGAGGCCCGCGTGGCAATAGGCAATGGCAATTCCTGCAGCCTGAAACAGCTAAGGTTCGGGAAGCCGATCCAACGGACAATCAGGCTGTGCTGAAGCTGAAATGGGCTGTTTGCTGTTTGCTGCAAGGAGGTAAATTGCTGGGAGGCAGAGGCCAAAGGGTGGGGGCCAGCTGGTGGGCGGGGCTACATTTGGTGTATAATACACACCCAAATTTTCACCCACTTTGGGGGGGGAAGTGTGTCTTATACTCCAAAAAATATGATATATACCTACACATACATACCTACCTACACACACCTATATTGCGAACTATCCTAAAAATATGAGTTCCAGGTGTAGCTATAAAAGAAGAAACAGACATCGCAATATCCGGAACTTTAAAACAGATTATCCACTTAGCTTTTGTTAGCTTCTGCTAACATCGTCAGAGTGTAAAAACTACAATTGAAGATATATTTATGCAGCATTGCATATTTTAAAGTTCCGGAGATCGCGATGTCTGTGTCTTCTTTTACACACCTATATTCATATACTCTATATTTCTTGACATTATATGAATCACTAGGAAGAATATCAAGGAAAATGTTTAGCTTTTGAATGCATCAGTGGTGGGTTTCAAAAAATTTTACTACCAGTTCTGTGGTTCTGTTCTGTGTGGCTTGGTGGGCATGGCACTGATTGGTGGACGTGGCTTGGTGGGCATGGCAGGGGAAGGATACTGTAAAATCTCCATTCTCACCCCACTCCAGGGGAAGGTTACTGCAAAATCCCCATTTCCTCCCGATCAGCTGGGACTCGGGAGGCAGAGAATAGGTGGGGCAGGGCCAATCAGAATTCTCCGAACTACTCAAAATTTCCACTACCGATTCTCCAGAACTGGTTATAACCTGCTGAAACTCACCTCTGGAATGCATGTATCACTAAATCCACTTATGGTACCTATCTCATTGTCAATTGTGAATAAAGTGGTAACATGAGACTATAAGAATTTTATTCAATTCTCTGAAATGAGAACCATCTGACGCTTTGCATTGAATTGAAGATTAAATAAATTACTTATTCAATGTGAGAAATAAAGAAAACAAGAACATAAGAAGAAATATAACATGACAGGAATAGCTGTAAATCCAATAGTATCAATAGTAAGTTATCTATTAAAAGAATGTGATGCTGATAAGCAAATTTCTCTTAGGCATACATTCTTTGTTAGGCTTAGACCTTACATATTCTGCCATTTGCCATAAATGTTTTTATGGTATACAAATAACTATACAACAAATTTCAACAAATAGTTTTTATGAAGTACTTTCTCAGATTAAATGCAAGTGATTTCTGGGAAATGTCAAATATGCAAATGACGAAGTGATAAGGGAAAACAAAGCATCTTAGAGGACAGTATCAAGATTCAGGAGAATGATGACAAACTGAATAACAAGCAGAAACCTGCAAAATGAAATTCAATAGAAAAACAATGCAGAACAGCTGAACAGGAAGGGGAAAAAAACCTTAAAGCCACAAATATAGTGTATGCAGGGGAGACTATATAGGCCAGCAGTATAGACAAAAAGGACTTAGTGTCTTGAAGAATCGTTTTAGGAATGACACTGAAAACTAGAATGTATCCAGAGGAGATCCAAAGGCATTTTTTTCAAAAGGCAACTGGACTTTCTTGGCGGGAGTTTCTTTGCCAATGTTTTGCTTTTCATCCAAGAAGCTTCTTCAGTTCTGACTGACTGTTGGTGAAAGACTGTTGTAAGATACTCAGAGCCAATGGATAGGAGATGGACGGCAAACAATTTTCATAAATAAATAAATATTTCCTCACAGAGAGTTCAGTTGCCTTTTGGAAAAAGCACTTCTGAGACAACCTTGGCCTGAATGATTGAGAATCTCAATAGACATATGATGTCTACGATGTGAAGGGGATCTATGTGAAGGGCATCATATCCTGGAACAGTGGTGGAGTGCTGAATATGTTTATCCTGGAGAAAAGAAGATTCTGGGAAGGCATAATAGCTATTTTCAAGTCTCTCAAGGGCTGTCCCATAGAAGATAGGGCAGTAGGTTTAGATTACAAAGTAAGTTTCAGCTGACCATCAAGAAAATCTCTTAAAGAGCTATTCAACAATGGAACAGGCTGCCCTATGAGGTGGTGGACTCTCCTTCCCTGGCAATGTTTAAACAGAGGCTGGACAGCCATCTATCTGGGATGCTGGAGCAATGGATTCCTGCAGTGGAGTGCAGATTGCAATAGGAAAAAAAATCATTTCCAACATTTGGATTGTTACGATTCACCAACGGGAAAGACTCCGGTCACATATGCTATGATCAATTAATTTTTGAAACTCCACTGATTTCTGCCTATTGGAAGTCACTTTGCCTCCCGGCTTCTCCAGCAACTTATTGACGTGTCTGGACACGTTCGGCTTCTGTCCACTTAAACGGGAGCTTGAGATTCACCACCTCTCCTGGAAAGAGCCAGTTCGAGAAAGGAGAAGCCGGCAGTCGGGAGAAGAGGCGGAAAGAGAGCGAAAGGCTGCTGCTTTTGCGCGCCCTCTGATCTCCATCCCCGCCTTCCCATCTTCTGAGGCGGGTACCTGCAAGAGGGCGTTGGAGGAAGCCAGTTTGGCGGTATCCCTGAGCGCGTCCTGGGAGCCCATTTTCCCCGGCACCGTCCCGCCATCCTTCGCGCCCATGCAAAACGATTCTCCGTGCGCTCCTTCCGACCTTTTTTTCCCTTCCCTCGCTGGCTGCCTTGTCAGAGGGAGAAGCAGCCCGTGGCTCCTCCCCGTCGCGCTCGGATCCCGTCAGCCGCAGAGGGAGGACGAGAAGGCGGCGGCTTCGAGGCTTGTTCCACCTAATCCGCTGCCGATACAGTTGCGCCGTTTACACCTGCAGATTCACACGTGGCAAAACCGGGAATCCGGCTGAGAAGGCTCGTGCGGCGGGAAGGCGTCCCTTCTCTGAACTGGCCGGTTGTCTTGGGCAGGTGTGTTTTGGGGCGTTGTTTGCCGCGGTAAGGCGGAGGAGACGCTGGTTTCCCTAGTCCTTATTCCCCAGTCCTATCTCGTATTTGGAATAAAGATCAGGATTTGGGATGGGTTGCCTCTCCACTGAGTTTGCGACCACTGCCTGCTACTGATGTTTTTCTAGTTGGACGGGTTTCTTTGAGATGTCCTATACGCCTAAACGTGGCAAAGGTTAATCTTATGCATGGTGCGCCCATACAGTTTAAACGGAAACAGATTTTATTACACTAGTATTCATGCACATATAAACATGCAGAATAACAGAGTTGGAAGGGACCTTGGAGGTCTTCTAGTCCAACCCCCTGTGCAAACAGGAGACCCATGCCGTTGCAGACAAGTGGCTGTCCAGTGTTTTCTTAAAAGCCTCCAGTGATGAAGCAACCACCATTTCTGAAGGCAAGCTGTTCCACTGGTTAACTGTCCTCACTGTTATTTATTTATTTATTTATTTATTCGTCAGATTTATATGCCGCCCTTCTCCCGTAGGACTCGGGGCGGCTCACAACAATAAAACAACCCGACAATAGATAAAAATTAAATAATATTAAAAACCAATTTAAAATCCCCAAATCCCCAAGTTAAAATCCACAGCAGATCAGGGAAGTTCCTGAAAGAGCCATATCTTTAGGTCGGCGTGGAAGGCGCAGAGGTCGGGGGCTGTCCGGAGCCCGGTGGGCAGCCTATTCCAGAGGGTCGGTGCGACCACAGAGAACGTCCTTATCCTGGGGACCGCCAGCCGACACTGTCTGGCCGAGGGGACCCGGAGGAGAGCAGTTCTATGTGAACGCACTGGGCGGTGGGAGGCCAGTAGGAGGTGATCCTGCAAATACCCCGGGCCCATGCCATGAAGGGCTTTATAGGTGAGTACCAGCACCTTGAAGCGGATCTGGAGGACCACTGGCAACCAGTGCAGCTCACGCAATAGTGGTGTTATATGGGAGTAGCGGGATGCACCCATAGCTACTCGCGCGGCCGCATTCTGGACCAGTTGGAGCCTCCGGGTGCACCCCAAGGGCAGCACCCAAGGGTTAGAACATTTCTCCTTAGTTCTTGGTTGCTTTTCTCCTTGATTAGTTTCCACCAAGGAAATCAGGAATATAAGGAAACATGCATCCCTTTCCACAGATTACTCTGTATCTCCTATCTTTTGAATAAGACATTCCTTGTTGGTGGAAAATGCCTTGGCAGCTTTGATTTAATGCAGGCCTCTCTCAGCTGTAGTGATGCAGGACACAGATTTTGGCTCAAAACTTCAATAGCAAAATCCTGACACATAACAATTCTCTGTCCTTCAGAGCTTTTGGTGCTACAAAAAAATATACCCATGGAATTTGAGAGGTTTCATTTGAGGAAGATTGTCCGAGGAATGCAATCTTCTTTTTTGAACAATTTTATGTTCTTCTGTCTAGGAACAGCTCCACAGGAAAACAATTTTTGGGTCCCTCCAGATCAACTGTGTGTATCACTCCAAGGCATTCAGATCAGTCCAGTACTAAATTAATCTCACTACCTATAGTTATTATGAACGTGAATTAAAAAGTGAATCTTTCATCACTGAACCATTTTCCCTTTGAATTTGATAACTGATACAACACTGTCAACTGCATAGGAAAAAAAGGAAGATTGAGTGAATCCTTATCACATGCCAAGCCAAAACTAAATAAATCATAAATCATACACAGTGCATGAACTGCATCTGCCTTCTATCTCAGTGTGCCTGGGTTGTCTCTTTCAATGGTTAGCCTCCCTGTGTAAAGGGAGAAGCTGATAATGAAAAGTGGAATAGAAAACTATTATTTAATTTCTAATGCATATGCCCATTACACTAAGCCTTGATTTCTAATTTTTGAACAAATGCTCCAAGTTTGTTCACCTCACAAATAAGCTTCCAGCCTTAATTATTAAACCATTCACACAAATGGGCTGGAACTAAACTAACAGTGAACACTGATTAACCCTTGATTGTGACCTCATGTACTATGCAGTCATAACTATAAACTGTTTTTTTCTATAGCTAAATCATAAAATGGTTTAGAATAGAATAGAATAGAATAACAGAGTTGGAAGGGACCTTGGAGGTCTTCTAGTCCAACCCCCTGCTTAGGCAGGAAATCCTACACCATTTCAGACAAATGGTTATCCAATATCTTCTTTAAAACTTCCAGTGTTGGAGCATTCACAACTTCTGGAGGCAAGTTGTTCCACTGATTAATTGTTCTAACTGTCAGGAAATTTCTCCTTAGTTCTAAGTTGCTTCCCTCCTTGATTAGTTTCCGCCCATTGCTTCTTGTCCTACCCTCAGGTGCTTTGGAAAATAGCTTGACTCCCTTTTCTTTGTGGAAGCCCCTGAGATATTGAAACACTGCTATCATGTCTTCCCTAGTCCTTCTTTTCATTAAACTAGACATACCCAGTTCCTGCAACCATTCTTCATATGTTTTAGCCTCCACTCCCTTAATCATCTGATTTGGTTTAGCTTGTGTAAACCCAGACACTGATTTATGAACCATAATTCATGGTTTGGTATGTTGTGAAAAATATGTGTGGTCCATTCAATAAATTATGGTTAAATAGTGGCTTAGAATACTGTGTGACCCTCAACTAAAAGTGATTGACATTGGCATCAGCAAAAAATGATGAAACATGTACTGTATTGCGGTATCACATTGCAAGCCCCAGCTTTTTGTAATTGTGTCCCAGTATCAAGTGAAGGGACATAAATCTCATGGTTTGGGTTGTGATTGTGAGCTGTACATCAGAATCTGGCCTTAAAATTAAAAGGTTAAAGAAAATAGGTGGGAATTCCATAGAACTCTCTGTAGAGGTTTCGGGTGAAGGGTGTTCTGCCTATGTAAGAATCAGTTGTACTCACAACTGAAATCCAGTGAGAATTCCTTGCCACTTAATCATTCCAACAAACTGGAATTGGCAATGGGGGAATACCACACCCTGTTAAAAGTCATGGCCGGCTATGTGGAGGAGCACACATTGCAGGAATATATAATGCTACATTTATTGACAAAATGACAACAATAACAAATATGGAAGAAGAAAACTGGTCAATATGAACTATAATATGCAAGATTCAAATTTGAACTAAAGCAGAAATCACGAAAAAAAACCATGCAAACACTTCTACATTTTCTTCTAGATCAATATGTCAAATCATATTGTTTGACTAATTGTCAAATCAATTATTCATATTGAAATAATTGCCATAAGATGTTTTTTATTTCAAAACCAACTTTATCTTAACTTTTATTTGTCAAATATACACAAGTATCTGTAAATAATAGCTTTTATAAAGCTAAATAAATAATGCAGTTATTTGGGGGAGGAGTTTTGGGATTAAAATAATCTTTACAGAATATTATTTTACAGAGCATTAAAGAATTTTTTGTTATCTTCTTCTAATGTGATCTGCTAATAGTTATAATTGCACAATTAAATACATCCTTTGAACCCATCTTCAGACCAAAACTTGCCTGCATTGTATAGCAAAAGCACTTGTCTTTCAATACATGTGTTTACATAAATTGCCTACAATCAGTAAACCCAAATGGATCTGGATCAATTCCTTCAGATAAATACAATTTACCAAACACGTTTTATTCATATATAGTATTATTGAAAATATCCAATGATACAACACTCCAAAAACACATTTTCATTACTGGGTGCAATCATATTTTAGTATTTCAAATGTTTATATAATTTTCTGCTATCTTCTCTAAAATGAATAGTATTTATTTCTTCAGAGTTTTCTTATAATGCTAGCTAAAATGCATATATCAAACTCTCATTCAATAGGCACTTGTTTGCCTATTTTTCTTTAGATGAGCTATGTAATCGCATTACATCCGTTACTTTTTAACACTTGAATACTAATACAAAAGATTATAATAATTCAGGAGATAGACTAGGGTTAGTTCAACAATAAAAGAATTTTGTTCAATAACATGTATCTATGTATTAGTTCCACTAGATGGCAGACCTTCCTTAGAGCAACAAGTAGATAATTTATGGGAGTGAGGATTTTATTTTAGCAACATCTTTGCTTCCGGGTAATTTTTTTCAATCAATTTTTACCATGTCATTGATGGAGACCTGCAATTCTAAACACAGTTATCTGTGAAGATGTTCCAACTCAGGGAGACCTGCTTATGAAGAAAATATGTGTGAGAATATACTATCAGGGCAGGCTTAACTGGGTTATTGGAGAGGGAGGGGGGTGTTGTTGTGGATATACATAACCATATCAGCAGTTGGGGGTCAAAGGAATTAGTTTAAGCAACAAATGTAAGTTAACTTGTTGGTTAAATCTTTCCTTCCTGCAGCTGAAAGAGAGAAAAAGGCATAGGGAGGAGCCATATAAATAGGATTTCTCTGAGCATTTTTATCTCCTTTAAACTTTTGATTTCTTCCTCTCAACCTGGACAGAAAGGATGTTCCTCCCACTCCCATTTGACTGCAATAAAATTGATCCCAACTGCAATATTGCAGAAATTTTCTTTTCCAGGTCCATGAATAAAAAATGGTAAAGCCAGGATATGGTAGCCTCCTTTGCAACAAATGGGAAGACTTCAGAATGGCATTTCTCCAATATATAGGTGATTGTGCAATGCAAGGGAAGAGGGTTAAAACGTGAACCCCAGGAGTGGGTTCTACTTATCTTTACTACCGGTTCACAATGGGGCCGTGCGCGTACCCTTGCTTCACTCGCGCACACGCTCTTCTGCGCATGCGCAAAAGCTTCCTGATGACATCCGGCTCAGTGGGTGGAGCCTCCTGCCGGTTTTACTACCGGTTCTTGTGAACCAGTCCAAACTGTGGGCAACCCACCACTGGTGAACCCTCTTGAGTTGCCCACAAGCATGCATTCCTCAAATTTTAAACATGTCAACAGGAAAAATTTCATGTTATGGAGCTGGCTATTCCTTTTTAATTAAAATGAATTCCTTTTATTTAAACTTGCATAAAAATTAATTGCCATTCATGTACTATAGCACATCTACACTATTTCATAATTTATTGTGGTGAAACCTACCACCCAAGTAGCGAGTACCCAAGTATTCGGTACCTGCGAAGTCCAGAAAATCAATAGGAAAGGTAGACTAGAATAATCTGAAAAATGGTGTAGTATAGTCTGATTTTATTATTCTGGTGCAGCCAGAATACGATCTTATGTATAAATAACACATATAAAACTCCAGCAATTTTGATACATTGTAAAATTAGAAATTGTGCAATGAAAATAATGAAGTGGGTAAAAAGTAAATATACTGTTTGTTGTTGATCTAGTTCCTGTAACGTTCATTCCAACTATAAATTAAAAGGGTGATCGAACCATGATATAAAACCAGTCTTCATTGTTAATTCTCCATGGTTTGCATTGTCTGCAGATTTCCATAAGTAGCTACTATAATGTCAATAGCTGTACAGATCTGTTCTATAGCTTTGCAGTTTTATATGAACCTCACCTCATTTAGAACATAGAATAATAGAGTTGGAAGGGACCTTGGAGGTTTTCTAGTTCAACCCCTTCCCTACTCAAGAAGGAAACTTCAAACAAATAGTTATCCAGTCTCTTTTTGAAAGCCTCCAGTGATGGAGTTCCCACAACTTCTGAAAGCAAACTATTCTATTGGTTGATTGCTCTCACTGTCAGGAATTTTCTCCTTAGTTCTAAGTTGCTTCTCACCTTGATTTGTTTCCATCCATTGTTTCTTGTCTTACCTTTTGATGCTTTGGAAAATAGTTTGAGCCCCTCATCTTTGTAGCCAGGGTAAAGTAGAATACATAAATAACTATTCTTTCTTTGTGATTTATTTAATGATAAATATCTGACAATTTATTTCTTTTTAATAGCATATGTTTGAAACCAAGTTTTTGCATTCAACTGAAACCTGATATAAGGTATACTATAGATATCGAGATGTGTTGCTGGGTGGGTAATTATGGAATTAGTCTTCCAAGTAAGCGGGCAAGCTATTTTATGCATCAATCAAAATCCAGCAAATAAATTAAAGCACAAACCATATTTCACTCCATTCATTCAGTTCCTTCAATCAAGTAGGCATTTTGCTCTGTTGTGACTAATGTAGAGTTAGCAGCAATGTCCTCCAGCCCTTTTTCATGTGAACTTTTCTGCTTTCACAGTCAGATACAGGAAAAGGATGTTGAGGTGTTGGTGTTCCAGTGGTTCAAAGAACAAAGCAAATGAAACTGCTGCACTGGGGTTATTAGTCTAGTTTTTTGAAGCGTTAAACGTATGTGTTTAAAGTCATACTTGTCAAATCATTGTTCAGAGGGAAAGTGGCTTCAGATAATTAAACACTTTACCCTTAATTTCCTAAAAGGATTTAGAACTTTATTTATTTATTTTATATCAGATTTATATACCGCCCTTCTCCCTGAGGACTCAGGGCGGTGTACAGCCAAATAAAAACATAAACTACAAACATTAAAATACTATTAAAAAGATATATATAAATTTGGCCCCGTAATTAAAAACAATAACAAACCAATTAAAAACATTTAAAAGAGTTAAGCCAGCCCAGCTTGCTGAAAAAAGAAGGTTTTAAGGGCACGGCGGAAGGCACCAAGGTCTTGGATTCTCCTTATCTCTGGGGGAAGTTGGTTCCAGAGGGTGGGTGCCCCCACAGAGAAGGCCCTCCCCCTGGGGGTCACCAGCCTACATTGTTTGGCTGATGGCACCCCGAGGAGGCCCTCTCTGTGGGAGCGCACAGGTCGATGGGAGGCCGTCGGTAGCAGCAGGCGATCTCAAAGATATCTAGGTCCTATGCCATGGAGCGCTTTAAAGGTGATAACCAACACCTCGAAGCGCACCCGGAAGACCACTGGGAGCCAATGCAGCTCATGCAGGAGAGGTGTTATATGGGAGCGCCATGCAGCTCCCATAACTATCCGCGCGGCTGCATTCTGGACCAGTTGGAGCCTCCGGGTGCCCCTCAAGGGGAGCCCCATGTAGAGAGCGTTGCAGTAGTCCAGGCGAGAGGTGACGAGAGCATGAGTGACTGTGCACAGGGCATCCCGATCAATATTCAACTTGAATATTACATGGGGTAAAAATGATGTTATGGTGCCAAGACTGGTAAGTTGTTTGAGGATGAGCCATAAGAGTGCGGGTTTTATGCATTGTTGGTTCATGGAAGTGTCACTGTATTGTGGAGGTTGCATAGAATGTTGTTGACTCCTTGGATGGTAGGTCAACAATTTCCACAGCCATGAATTTAGCAGGGCCCCAAAGTGGCAGCCTCAGTAGCCCTGGAAGTTGTGTGAGGATTCTGGAAGGTTTTGAACTGACCATGTCTTGAACTGACAAGATGGCTGGTCTGCACTGGAGAACCACTCAGAGCAGAACTTGCATTGAACCTTAGTAAGGGTGATGGGATTATCAGGCTTCAGATTCTTTCTTTTTTTAAAGCACAAAACCAGAATGGTGATCTGGACTTCCCCGCCCTCAGCACCGTGGAGGACCTGATGACTCAACACCCATGCTGGACAGCAATGGGAGAGGGAATTGGCTGGCGGTCTTACAAGAAAAACAGCCATAATCCTGCAGGATTTGTCTTGTGGAATGATGCCATTTTAGCCCTTCTGAAATTCACAACATATGGAGGACGATAATTGTCTGTTTTTTTCCAACCAGCTCCAGACTTTTTCAATTGCACACCAAAGAAGTAAAGGAAAGAAATGAAACACCACCAAAGTGGTTACAATTGGGAAAGTGGTGGCAGTTATAGAGGCTGGAAGTTTGGGGAGAAACTGAAATATTTGGTGATGACTGATGGTACAGGGAGCTAGATGTGAGACAGAAGGGTCTCTCTGCTATGACACTCAGTGGAGAAAGTTTGGCAGGAATGAGGGATATCAAGTGAGGTGTGGCCAGGCACCAATGAATTACTCCTGGCTTTTCTCCTAGATCTGTTAGCAGCCTCCAATACCGTCAACCATGGTATCAGGGGACTGGAAATAGGAAGCAATGTTTCAGTGACTCTTCTCCTTTTTCCTGCCTATCCCTAGCCCCCTACTTTGTGAGGTGCTTCACAGATTCATTCCCTCCCCACTTTTGTTCAACATATGAATCCATTCTGGGAGAACATCCAACAGCATTGGGTTAAATACCATCAGTGTGATGATAATGCTCAGTTATACATCTTTGCCCCTGGTGAACTAAGAAACATGGTCTCAGTTCTGCCCCACTGTTTGGGGGCTGTAGGAGTCTAAATGGGTAAAAAAAAGGTAGGATTTATTTTCAGAACCACTTACTTCAAATCTTGCAACAGGGAGAGGATCTAGCATTGTTCCTCCTGCTCCTGGGTTTCAAATTTGCAATTTCCCAAAATGATCTTTTCAAGAAACCCATTATAGAATCACAACATGTATTCTGATATATTGTGTAGTTTGTCTTCTAGTCTTCCTTGAATTAATTCAGTGTACCTGCTGTGTTTTCAGAACAAACGCTCAGTATTGTTTAAACAATGAAGTGGTTTAGCCCTAGGGAAAATAAAGCATAATTATAAATAAATACATAAATATGTATTATTGAATGCGCATGTAGAACATTTCTAAGAGTTCTTATTTTCCATTCTGAGAAAAATATAATGCTTGATAAATGTCATTTGAACAAAAAACTTGAATTCAGGTGGGTCTCGTTTTTCTTTGCCTTCAAATATAATGCTGTGGAACCATCCAAAATTAAGGAATGAATATAAAGACATGAAGATTGGGAGTCCTTGATGCTTGCTGAGCTTGGTTGTGTTCTTGCAGATGTTTCCTTACCCAAGCTAGCTAACATCAGCAGCAGGGGTGGGTTCTCCTTACCTTAACTACCGGTTTGCAATGGGAGTGTGTGCGTTGGCTTTGCTAGCATGCGTGCACACACTTCTGCGCATGCGCACACACTTTTGCGTATGTGCACACACTTGCGTATGCGCAGAACTCACATGATGACATCATGGCAGGTGAGCGGGGCCTCCCACCGGTTTTACTACCGATTCTATAGAACCGGACAGAACCAGGAGCAACCCACCACTGATCATCAGTCAAGATTGATGCTCAGAGAGCACCAAGGATTCCTCATTTCAACCCTGAGCTATAAATATTCTCCTTTATTGCTACCGCACATATGGGTGTCAAATAGATGAAATCTATAGAGAACATCTGCAGGAAAGGGAGAGAGCGGAATCCTGCTTTAATAACCAGTGCCTTGATATTATCAAAAGACACATTGTTACATCTGAAAAACTAATGTTTGACTGTATTCAAAGGAGTAGAATTGCTGCTGTTCAATTCTAGAAATTTCTGCACAGTTCCCATTCCGGAGAGAAAAACCATCTAAATGATTTAGCGATTATGCTAAATAGATTTTTAATCATCTAAAGGGTAGATATTGTAGTTTGTTGCTATAGCAAAAAAGCCAAAGAATCCTGGGGCTTCTATTAGTCCTGTAAAGACTTAACAAATTTATTATTAATAAGTATTCAGTTTGTTAGAGGAATAGATTGAGTCCCAACAAAGGTGAAATTATAATGCACTTCTGCCCTTCCATTACTATTTTATCATTTTTCTAGGGATTATTTTAGTAGTTAATACAGAGTTGCATCTAGAGCAATCTATTTCCACTTATTTAGTGTCAACTTCATATAAAAATTAATGGCAATAACTGTTGTCTGTCCCTAAAACTATACTAGCAGAAAAAAAGTCATGTCTAGTCCTCAAATATTTTTAAAAGTTTCCAGATCCTAAACAAGAACAATTTGATGTAATCGGAAAGCCACCATTATCATCATCATCTCCATCATCGAACTCACATCTTATCCCAGTTTCCTTATTTATGTTAATAGAATCTCCCACACACATACACACATCATTTTGTATATTCTATACCAGTAATAGCTAACCTTTTTGCCATCACATGCCAGGACCGGGGGGGGGGGTTTGCGCATGTGCCCACACCCATAATTCTATGTGCCCTGCCCCCGCGCATGCATGTGAGACACACACACACCGCTCCTGGCACGTAGGCCTGTTTTTTGCACTGCCCAGCCTCCAGAACCTTTATAGGAGTCTGGGGAGGGTGAAAACGGCCTTCCCCACCTCCCATAGGCCCTCCGGAGGCTGAAAATGGCCCGTTTGCCAACTTCCTGTCCCACCTGGCCTTCAGGGAGTGGGGAAGGCCATTTTCACCCTCCCCAGACTCCTAAAAGGCTCTGGAGGCTGGGGAGAGAGAAAAACGGGATTTCCCCACCACCCCCGAGTCCTCCGGAGGCAGGAAACAGCCTGTTTCCCTACTTCTGGTGGGCCCAGAAGGTCCGAAAATCAGCTGGCGCGCACCAGAGCTAAGCTCGCGTGCCATAGGTTTGCCATCATGGCTCTATACTGATACCTTATGTTTCTTCCAAAGAGTGCAAGAAGACACATCTGGTTCCACTCCAGCCCAATGCATTTCTCAGGAATAGTCTGGATACTCTTTTGTTTGTAGGTCTTTGAATCAAGGCTTTAGTTGTTCAAACATCATTAACTATGGCTGATGCCATACATATCAAATAGATTAAGTAAATTGAACTTTTCCTGATTCACACAGGCCCCGAAACATTCACATTTTCTGTATGTTCAAGTATGATTTCTAACCTACAGGGGAAAAAAGTGCTATGGAGAAGTAAATGAACCTAGCACCAAGCCAGGCATGTATTTAATATTCTGAGCATTAGACGACAGAAAATGAAGGGCAGATACTTTAAGAGCAAGTATTCTTTCTGATTGTATATCTCAAGAAGCCAATTTCACCAAATTTCCCATTTTCTATAGTGCACATGTGTGAGAATCTTACTTCAGAGTTTTTGTTTGCATCTCCCAGAGATTTTGGTTTGAAACTCATTCCACAGTCCTTTAGCCAAATGTATCTTCCAGTCCTTGTGAAGTACAATTCATCTCAAGTCAGCTGTCCAACACACCATGGTTCCCAAAGCAAACTCTTTCCCCTGTATATGTTAGACTTCAAGGAGTTGCAATATTCTTTCTTTTTTCCTTCTTCCGTTGTCTAGATAGATCAACAATAATAGTACCTGATCACACAGCATCATGGGCTGCCTTCTGAGATTTTTAAAGTCTGTGGTGATATAATCATAGGTATTCTTTGTAGTGCTGTATGTCTCCAAATCTATCAGCAAGATGGGATGATTGGAAGCAGTCTTGGAAGCAGTTCTGTCATATCCTTGAAATTTGTTATTGGCAGACATAATTCACACACTAGTGAGTTCGGTTAGCATTCATTTATTTTAGTTCTCCAGAATAGTGACATACCAACTATTGGCAGACCTTGAATTACAACTACAGTTGAGCCCAAAATTTGCTAAATGAGACAGTTGTTAAATGAGTTTGTTTTCCTCTCTTTATGAGCTTTCTTGCCACAGTTGTGAAACTGGCTTCCCCCATTGATTTTGCTTGTTAGAAGGTCAGAATAGGTGATCACAGATCATGGCCTGCAACCTTCATAAATGTGAACCAGGTACCAAGCATCCAAATTTTGATCACGTGCCCATGGAGATGCTGCAATGATTCTAAGTGTGAAAAATGGTCAAGTCACTTTTTTTCAGTGACTTTTTAACGGTCACTAAATGAATGGTGGTAAGTTGGGGACTATCTATACTTGCATCTTCATTTTTTTTCTTCAAGTCTTTTTGTAGAGCAAGAAAACTTGTAGAACAATTTTTCCACATTTTCAGGATACATCATTTTGTTTCTCATTCTGTAACAACTCTTTTCTTCCTACAAATGTTCAGCCTGTTTCATTCAGCCATGATTATAAACACACACACTTCCCTCCTGCTAACACTGCTGTAAATTATTAAAATATGCATCTCTATTTTCCTGGCAGAAAATACTGGTAGTTTAATTGTATTTACAAAACATTTGTACCCTGGGAATGAGGCTTTGCCCCAGGATATCCTAAGAGAAGTGGAAGACAGCACAGTATTTCAGAAGTGGTGGATTTTATGTGCATTTATGTGTGTTTGGCAGCTGACATTTTCTTCATACATGGCAACATTCCTTCATCTATGGAATTTATTCATCAGATGAGGTTTTTGGCCCTCAATTTCAATAGTTAAAAATGGAAGCAGAAAAAATTAATACAGATCCGACTATTACTTGCTACTAGCTTTGAGATCGGTATAACATACTCTTCTATCATAAGAATAAAGAACCTGCTGGAAAAAAGTTTTCAAATGTTCTTAAACCATGAGTTCCAACATCCTTCACCTCTGACATAATGGTTGATTTGTTTCCCCAATTTTGCTCTGTTTATCTGAGAATAAATCCCACGTCATTGCAATTTTCTGAGTAGAAAAGTAGAATTGTGCTCTAAGTAAATACTGATGAATGGACAATCACAGCATTGATCAAAACGTTATTTCATCTCTGTTGAAATCAAATATACTTTTCCATGGAGTCACTTCACAAGCATCTTGAAAACACATGAAATATGTGAATGTATGAAACAATCTTAAGAACTGCTTGGCATACACAATAAATATTCTGGAACATGTAATGCATTGAAAAAATTTATTGCTGTATAACTTCAGCTTTCCTAGCAACCAGTCCATGCGCTTCCAACCTGATGCCTTCCAGATGCATTAAAACTACAGGTTCCAAAAATTCAAACCAGTGTTTAGATTCTAGTTCTGGATTTCAGGAAGTAGAGCTCCAATGTATTTAGAGTTACCAGCTTGGGAAAGAAGATTTTTACATGTCAATAATACAGTTGCTTTCCACCAGATCCTGCAGTGCAGTAAGAGCAACTTTAAGCTGTGGGAAACCTAATAATCCATTTTTATATGGCCACGAAATAAATTATTTGCCTCAAAAAAGAAATCAATGTCTATAGCCCAAGCTTCAGAAAACATTATGGGACTCAAAAAAAAAAAAAAAAACCCACCCCACCAAAACCAAACTAAATCCTTATTGATCTCCAGATATTGCAGAAAACTCCAGATATTACAGAAATAGGTTAAATGTTGTCCTTAAAAGTTTGTAGGAAACAGTACACATTGAACTCATTGACCAACAACAGTGAAGGGAATGTATCAAAATGTTCTCTCTTGTGAGGAACTAAATAGACTGTTTTGTACATGTTGCAAGCGCAAATCAGGCTTTTTCACTGTATTCCATTTAACGGACACCCTGTAGATTCAATGTTGATTCATGCATTATCAGAGCAATTGATGAGGTTGCTTTCCTATCAGTTCTCATGCTGGTCCAGCAAAGTCTTTGTCAGAAAGCTCTATAGGCAAGGATGAATAATTTCTTTTCGCAGAAATTGTTATTTAGGGAGACAAACCACGCAACGTACCTTACATATGTAGTTCTTTGCTATGGAAGCTTCCTGGAATGATGTGGGAGTGAAATGGAGAAACAGCACCCATTCTTCAATAACATATGAATCACATCTAGTGTGGAACATCATGACCTTCTACACATCTACAGAGAGCCTTCTTAAATTGAAAATATTTATTTATCAATTAACTAAACAGATCTTTTCCATATGTGCTGCAAGCAACTCACTTTTAAAAAAAAAAACGTTACAAAACGACCACAAAAAAGTGTAATAAGCTTTTCATTTAGTGTTAAGTGGTTGGCCTGTAACTATATGGTTACCTTTCAATGTCATCATTTTTCTAATATCTACTGTAGGTAATTTAACTCTTCCTCGCTTTTGGTATAGCTACATTGTCTACACCAGAGGTCCTCAAACTTGGCAGCTTTAAGACTTGTAGAGTTCAGCTCCCAGAATTCTCCAGCCAGCTATGGAGAATATTGTGTGGAGAATATTATGGAGCATATTGTGTAGACCAGAGGTTTGAAGACCTATGGTCTACACAATATGCTCCATAAAAAAAAAAATTTATATGATTTATATGCCGCCCTTCTCCGGAGACTCAGGGCGACTTATAATGCATTAAGCAATACCTTAGTTGGAGTACCTTAGTTGGAGTACCTTAGTTGGAGTATTACTATATCTCGCTCTTGCTCAAATTTTTCATTTCAAAGCTCCTTTTGGTATACCTTGTTCTGACCATAATTCTAAGAATTTCTAATTTATTTATTGAATGTCTTTGATGTTATTATATTCCATTTAAGCCTCTACAAATGCCCTCAGCTCATAGTTTCCAGTTCCCTATTTCCTCTGCCCACCCCTTTTCTTTTTCTTGTTGCACATTCAGGATTGGAAGAATGCAACAACAATGACGACAACAACAAACCAAAACATTTATAGTGCTGAATGGCTTACATTCAGCTAAAACAAATAATAACAATATAATTATCAGCATACATGTTAAGGAACAACTGAAGAAGTTAATGTGAAAATTCCCTGCCAGGAGACGACAACTTACATTTCCCAAGGTCTTCTGGAAAAGCCAAATCTTAATACATTTGGGCAGTTTGGCTAGAATTAGGGCTAAAGAGGTATTGTTAGGAGAGGGTCAATGTCTAAGAACTCTGATCACATCCTTGCTGATATACTCAGAGAAAGGCTTATCTTCCAGATCATACAAACAAGCAAATACCACTGGATGTACAGATAGTACTCAACTTAATCTGATAATTATAAGTTACAGTTGTAAGTCATGATAGTTATTAAGCATGTCACCACAACTTTTTCCAATTTTATGAACTTTTTGTGGCAGTTGTTAAGCAAACACCATGGTTATTAAGCAATTGCCACAGTTTTTAAGCAAAACTTTTTTCCCCAATGGGAGGGGTTTTTTTGCCAGAAACTGGAGGTAAATGTCAGAAACTGGTAAAAAAAACAAATGCTGAAAAGTGTAGTCACATCACTATGCTGGGATGCTGCAAATAGCTGTAAATGCAAGCCAGTTTCAAAGTGACCAAAAAGTGATCATGATGGGGGGTCATGATCAGTCAGAACTTTGAAAATGGACTGTAAGTAGAGTCCATGTAGAGAGCATTGCAGTAGTCCAGTCGGGAGGTGACAAGGGCGTGAGTGACTGTGCGCAAGGCGTCACGGTCCAGAAAGGGCCGCAACTGGCGGATCAGGCGAACCTGATAAAAAGCCCCCCTGGCCACAGCCATCATATGTTCTTCTAAAGACAGCCGTGCGTCCAGGAAGACGCCCAGATTGCGGGCCCTCTCTGTGGGGGGTAAAGACCCCCAATAGTCAGCGATGGCACCAGCTGACTATATCGCGACGCCGGGAACCGCAGCCACTCGGTCTTGGAGGGGTTGAGTCTGAGCCTATTTCTCCCCATCCAGACCCACACGGCCTCCAGGCAGCGAGACATCACATCAAGGGCATCATTGGGGTAGTCTAGGGTGGAGATGTACAGCTGAGTATCATCAGCGTACAGATGGACTCTCACCCCAAAACCACGGATGATCTCACCCAGCGGCTTCACATAAATGTTGAACAGAAGGGGTGAGAGGACTGACCCCTGCGGCACTCCCCATGCAAGGCGCCTCGAAGTTGACCTCTGCCCCCCTGTCAACACAAACTGCGAGCGGTCAGAGAGGAAGGAGGAGAACCACTGCAAAACGGTTCCCCCTATTCCTAACCCCCTCAACCGCTGCAGCATGATACCATGGTCAATGGTATCAAAAGCCACTGAGAGATCTAACAGGACCAGGACAGAGGAGCAACCCCTGTCCTGAGCCCTCCAGAGATCATCCACCAACGCAACCAATGCCGTTTCTGTGCTGTACCCCTGCCTGACTGGTATGGGTCCAGATAGATAGCTTCATCCAGGTGCCCGGGCAGTTGTCGTGCCACCACACTCTCGACAACCTTCGCCACAAAACGAAGGTTGGAGACCGGACAGTAGTTGGCTAATTCAGCCGGGTCCAGGGAAGGCTTCTTGAAGAGGGGCCTCACCACCGCCTCTTTCAAGGCAGCGGGAAAGGCACCCTCACTCAGAGAAGCACTTATAATCCCCTGGAGCCAGCCCCGTGTAACCTCCCGGGAGGCCAGTACCAACCAGGAGGGACACAGGTCCAATAAACATGTGGCGGCACTAATCCTACCCAGAACCCTGTCCATATCCTCGGGAGCCACAGGATCAAACTCCTCCCAGATAATATTCTCAAGACCTACCCTCGTCTCCTCCCCTGGACTCACCCAGTCGGAGTCCAAACCTTCCCGAATCCGAGCAACTTTATCATGTAGGAATTGCACAAAATCCTCAGCTCAACCCTGCAAGGGATCTTCCCACACTCCCCCCCGAAGAAGGGAGTGGGTCACCCTAAACAAGGCAGCTGGGCGGTTCTTTGCAGATGCGATAAGAGCTGAAAAATAGCTAGATTTTGCCGCTTTTATCGCCACTAGGTAGGTCTTGATATAAGACCTCACCAGTGTCCGATCGGAATCAAATTGACTAGTCCTCCAAATGCTCTCTAGGCATCTTTTCCAACGCTTCATCTCTCTCAGCTCCTCGGAGCTGAGAATGCTGGAAGCTGAGGTTCAACAGTTGGAGAATTCAGGATCCACTTGACCCCGAAAGATTATCCCTACATTTAATTCTGCAGTACATCCTTTTACTTATTTATCTTGAATTAAACCCTATTAAGATGTAGTAGGACCTCTAGATTATACTATTAAACCATAAATTTCAATCAAGTTTCATTTCTCTAATTGCAGTTCTTTTCTTATACAATTTCATATCTTTCCAATTAAATACATTTTACTTCATTTAATCTTCAAAGTCATGGACATAAAAGATATTCAACAATTTATAATGATTTTTCCTACCAAACAAAAGACATCGCTTAACTGATGGCTCTAAATTTTAACAGTAATAAGCAAAAAATCTGAACTGGAAATTGTCCATTGAACATTGGCAGTCCTAAGATCTGATCTTCCACTTTAGAGGTATATTTTTGCTTTCAGATTCTGTTAATACATTTCTCATATAGCTCTATTTATATAAGAAATTTGAGCCAGTTTGGTGTAGTGATTAAGGCATCAGGCTAGAAACTGGGAGATGGTGAGTTTTAGTCCTGCCTTGAGCCAGCTAGGGAATACGAAGAAGACAATGGCAAAATCTTCTGAAAAACCTTGTGAAGAAAACTGCACTTAGGATGATGACTCCTAAACTAGGAAAGAGGCTCCAATAGATTCTAGGAACAACATTGGAGCTCTCTGTCCAGAAGAGAGAAATGCTAGGAATAGCTAAATTCCTGTGCAGAACCCTCAAGCTACCAACCCTCTAGTAGAGCACCCAAGATTAAGGAAGACGCAAACCATCCATAAGGGCGAGAAGGGAACTTTCAGGTGTAATTAATACTATGTGTGTTCATTGGCATGGCAGTAGAACACTTCTGAGCTTCAGTGGTTTTTTTTATTTCAGTTTTTTCCCAAGAATTCTGAATCCTCAAGAGAAATAATGTTAATTATTTACCACAAGTCTCCCAATTACTTTTTCTAAGTGCCAGTAGCCAATCAGTTTGTTTCTGAATACTGGGGCCCTTATTCCCAAGCTTTGAAAGAGAAACAAAGAGAACAAAATATCAAGGTATGAGAAAACGTTTTAGTTTCCTGAAAAATAAGCACTTGATGACTGAAAAATTGAAAAGGAAACTTCCAACATGCATTATGCATTAAATTAAAATGTTTCAACCAAGTTGATTCTATTTTGTTTGGATTCAATTGGAACTACAATGAGTCCCTTTTCCCTCCAAATGTTAAATTAGCATACAGCATGATCACTGTGTATGATGCTATGCCACTTAGAGCACCTCATACATCTTGCTGCAGTGGCTTTTAGTTCCCCAAAACAAGAACCTGTCAATCTTTGAGGTACCATTGCAAGATCCCTCACTCTCGTTACCTCAACAATTCTGAGATGATTATTACAAAGGTAACTATTTCTGTGCTAGGATTAATATAGCTCGGAAAATAAAATAAATCCTCCCTGTCTCAGTAATTAGACTCCAGTGTGTGATTGTTTGGAGAACATGGTGCCTTCCTTTGCCTAAGCAATGAGCTGAGTACCCTTCTCTATAATCATCATACGGTCTGACGGAGGCTGTGGAGGCTGTAATTGTACATCTGAGGCTTTTTGATGGGTGGATGTATTTTTATTATCTGCATCTTTTATTCTGAAACGGCAGCTTCCGCCTAGTTCCAATTTAAAAATAAAGCAAAGGATTCAGAACAAGTGACTGTGGATTGCCAAAAGGGCTTTCTTCGAAGTTCTCAACAGCTGGATGTTCCTGACTCTAAAGTACAAAGACTGCTTGTGTAGGCCAAGGGATGCCCACACATTGCCAAACCTTGACACAAATGTTGTTTTTGGATAGAGGTATTCAGGCACAGTGAATTCACTATGTATTGTACTCTCCAGCTCTTTTCCTCCTCTTGGCTTGGAGCTGAGGGAAGGGGGTCCTGCAGCTATGTGGAAGACTGTCTAAACACCTGAATAAACATGTATGTGAGAAGTTACATTTCACCAGGAATAAATGGTACAAGTATTCAGGTGAGCTGTGCCCACACTAGGAAAATTCTTGCAAAGTTAGCTACTTCCTATCCATTTTGAAATCGCAAGCACTGAAGAAAACTGGATTAAATGGAAGATGCTGCTTCGTGTAGTGTAATAGTCTGCAGCATAAGAGAGTGTCTGGTTTTTTTTTCTAATATGCAGTCTATTAAGATTCTAAGGATGGGAAAATATGCAGAAGGATTAGAATACTGTACTGCAGTCAATAAGAAATGCCCATATAGATTGTTCACATTACAGTACTTACCAAACTGAGGGGGACAATCTGGGAAGCTGTAGCTGTACACACTGCAGATATAAAATTCAAAGAGATTCGGATTTGACAGGAACATTATCAAAACACACTGTGTCTACAGTAACCGTATGTCCTTTATTACAAAGATCAGTCCTTTACAGTATTTTAGAAAATTGTCATTTAGATTTATTTATTTTTCAAAAACTCAACTTTGTTTTGTTTTTATTTTAAACTTTTACTGTATAAAGAGTACCACTTAAGGCACCATCTTTCATATTCATGTGAAACATATGTAAATTGAATTATACTTCTAAATTAAATTTACATATACTATTTGATTTTAGATATTTTTATTACAATATGCATTTTTGTAAAAGTTTTTCTTGGTTTTGCTCTTTTATTTTCTTTTATAAAGCAAAGTTACAAACATAAACAATTTGAACTTTTTATAATTATGAATTGTTTTCAGATTTGCCCTGTTTTCAAGTTTATCCTTTATATTTTTCCAAGAAAATATCGTCACCAAAACTGTAGTGGCCCCCAAATCCATGCTCAAAAATTATAGGCAAGACAATCATTGCATAAGGGCTGAAGAAAAAGACAATGATTTAAACTCTGGAAATCTCATATATAGCAGTCTGGAATATAAATTCCTTCCCAATGTTCTTTTTTTATTATTATAATGAAGATCCATGTGTCTGCAATAAAATCAATTTAATTCTCCTAGTCTTGATTCTTCTTCTATAACTGCTGAATGATGATTGAGTGTCTAGAGGGAAAGTAACTGATAAACCCTATCTGATTTTCTGACATTATCCCCACTCCCCCAAATATGGGGTAGTGGTGGTGGGAAAATCAGTTGAGGCTCCCAACTAAAGATTTGTATCATTGAAGAAAATTATATTATGTAGAAGAATGGGATCCTCATGGAATCTATTTCAAAAAGAAATGCAAGAAAAATAGTTATGAATAATGAGTTAAATTGAACAGAGCTCCCATGAAAATTGGATCTCACAAATCATATATATGTAATAGGTAATTAAATATATCCTGAGGGCATCTCTGCATCATCAGGGTAACTTAATTTTTCAAGACTTAAAGCCACCTCTAAACCATAAATTCAAAGCAAGGGTCAGGACCTGAATACTGGAGGCAGGAAGTGGGAAAAATACAACTGACTTCAGTTGTTATACTGAGAAAGAACAGTAGAACTATGCAGTCTTTAAATTGTGAAAAAGATAATAGGAATCTGTAAGTGAAATAAATGGGTCTTATTTGCTGCATTCAAATTAAGTTATGAAATAAATATAATTCAGTTTAAACTTTATGCACTAATTCTTCTTTCTCTTCCGTCATACTTCTCCAATTTTGTCTCTCTTAGCAGCAAATAATATAAAAAGAGAATCCTTTTCCCAAAGAACAGCTTTCATTCCTAGAATCATATTAAAATGATTGTAATTAAAGATAGAAAGCACTAAAATTACAAATAATCAAAGAAAACCTGAGTCCTCTTTCTGCTGAATTTAGTAAAAAAAATAAGAACAAAGGAAAATCATGAAAATGAATTAGATTTGAAACATAAGAGATTTGAATTTAAAAAATAGATTTATAAGATTTATAAGAATAAAGAAAGAAAAAAAAGAGCAGTGAAAAGCAATTCTTTTAATACCACAATAGATGAATGTTAACAGCCTAAAAGCAGCTGGGAAGTCCAACTGTGGTGATGGTATGCAGAAAAATGACATAAGCTAAGCATTACAGATTTATCATACGAGCAGGCAAGCAAAGGGCATCTTGTGAAAAACATTCCCAAGATAATTATTTTCATCCAACTGCAATACATATTACATATTTAGGATTGGTGGAAACATGCCTTATTTGTAAAACTAAAACTCTGAGGACACTGTTTGTTTAGCAGTGTTCCAATATTTAAGGGGCTGCCTCAAAGAAGAAAGGGTCAACCTATTGTCCAAAACACCTTAAAGCAGGACAAGAAGCAATGGATAGAAAGTAATCAAGGAAAGAACCAACCTAGAATTAAGGAGAAATTTCCTGACAGTTAGAACAATTAATCAGTGGAACAACTTGCCTCTAGAAGTTGTGAATGCTCCAATACTGGAAGTTTTTAAGAAGAGATTGGACAACCGTTTGTCAAGCATTTAGTTCTCCAGATCGAGGAAATTATATATTTGCAATTAAATTAATCAAATGCATTTTGAAGGGATAATAATTGCAAAAGTATCTTGAATGAGAAAACTGCTGAAACAGAATGAGAAACAAAAACTTGGTGGCTCGGGAAAGCTCTGTTTCCCCATCAAGAAGTTTAAAAGACCAAACAGGGAAACGGTTGTTTCTTTTTGCCAGTTCTGATTTCAAAAAGGAGCAAAGGGATTCTCCCCAAGAGAGTTGACTTCAGGCCAGCCATTCTGTCCTTGAAATATCAGATGAAGAGGGTTTTTTCCCCCTTTGTTCAGTCTCCAGCTTGAAGCAGTTGGATAATAAATAAGCCAAGTTAATTTCTGCAATGAATTGTAGCAATGCTGCCAAGACCAGAGTTTGGAAATCATTAGTGACTCCAGTGTTCGCCCTTCCCCCGTTCCCAAGAAAAGCATAAATATTATAAAGAATATAATATTCTATTATATAATCAGTCTTCTGATTTGACTTAAAATTTGCCTTGATCGGATTAGTGAGTGGAAAAAAAATACTTATTTTAAAACCATATTTTATACAGTACTAAATAATATTTGTCTTCAAAGAAATACCACCATATCTCAAAAATAATCACCATTACCATATTTTGGACTTTTCAAGCTTATTCAGGACTGATGTACTAGGGAAGTACTAGGGAAGAGCCTTGGTAGTACAGGGGTTTAAGGGGTTTAAGGGGTAGTACAGGGGTTTAAGGGTTTAAGGCACCCTGTTATTAAGCTGGTTATTAAGACCAGCTGCCTGCAATTACTGCAGGCAATTACTCGAATCTCACCAGGCTCAAGGTTGACTCAGCCTTCCATCCTTTCTAAGGTAGGTAAATTGAGGACCCAGTTGTGGGGGCAATAAGCTGACTTTGTATAAATATACAAAAGGATGAAGGCTATTGCTGAGCACATTGTAAGCCGCCCTGAGTCTTCGGAGAAGGGCGGCATATAAATCAAATTTTTAAAAAAAAACGTTGTATGATCATTTCATCACATACTTGCAATGTTTTATTGAATTGTGTAGAATTGTATGCCTTTTAAGGAATGCTAGTGGACTAGTGAACTAGTGGATTAGCACTGATGTTGTTACTTGGTTTGGGTAATAAAGCATCTGCAAGCAAACAACCAAGAGAGCACCTCATTTCAACCCTGAGCTACAAATATTTTCTTTACTGCATGCCTTTTCATTGTGATTTGTTGTGCATTGCTTTTGAGCATCCATTGGGGGAAAACATGGAATTAAATTCATAAAGATGTTAGAAAAAGATGAAGGCAATTTTGGAGATTCTTTTTCCCATGGTGAATAAATCTTATTATTTTGCAGCAAACTCTCAAATTATTTCTGAAAGAAACCTAAAGCTAGCACACCTGTTCACAAAAGGCCATTATGAGAGGCATATATAGGTCATGTGGACATCAGTTTATTTCTCAAACCAACTTTCCTTTTTAATCCACTATCATGTGTCTCTTATATTAAGTTAGTTCAATATGTACATGTTTTATTCCATGAAAATAATCTTGTTAGTGGTTGTATTAGCTCTCAGTCTGAGAAGGAAGGGAAGAAAACTTCTTTCTGAGCACTCCCCCCTTTATTTTGGTGACATGAAAAACATTCCTTTGGATTCCTGGCACATTTGCCATGACAACCCCATTGACTTGGCATAGACATACAATGGCAAGAAGGGGTTGATCCAGGCAAACAAGCCAAAGAAGAGCTTTCCCCAAAAAGGCATGGCTGGGTTGTTGGTCATTAGAAGTGGAAGGAATGCTTGGACATCTGCCAGTGGGATTTGGTCAGATCTTCTGCTTCTTCCTTGGTGAAATGCTCAGCTGAATTCCATTCTGGGAGACATTTTTTTTTCTAAGATTGATTATACACATCTTTCTCTACACAATGCTAATTTGACTTCTTTATCCCTTGTATTGCAAATACATCTTTTTCAATTCAGGGGAATTCTCCAAATTGTGCCTTAAAATATGTGTTGTTGAAAAGTAGCTTCATAGCAATGAAATCCTGACTATATTGTGAGTTTCTAAAAATGGAATGACTTATCCCATTATGTCAATTGTTAACAAGAAAACCATTTGTGTAAGTATTGTAAGGCAATTCAGTAGGAAAATCTTATTTTTATAGATATCCTGCCTCCCCTATCCTGCCTCCCTTTGACCCCAGAAATAAGCAAATCTCATGCTCATATATTGGATTTAGATATGGAAAATTCACATGTAAATCATTTCACTTGACTCTGCAGTTTTGAAGGGAAGAATACAATATAGAAAATGAAGGAAATGTCAGACTGGTTATCTCTTCCCCATGCCCCTACCCCAAAGGATAATGTAACTGTTAAACCCACCATAGCAGCTCACAAGCAAGAAAAGGGATTAAGTTATAGAATTAGGGAAATGAGAAATACTGTATGTGTACCTTGCTTGACATTTATCAGTGTGTACCTTAAGGTGGGCCTTCCCAATTGCCTTTAATCATCTTTCTAAATGAATCTTGGTTTAACAAGGAAAACATTGACAGGTCCTTGGTGCTTTCTGAGCTTGCTTGCTTTCTTGGAGACATTTCATTAGCCTAACTAGGAAACATCATCAGTGCGAGTAAGGACAAGGCAAGGCACCAGAATATAAACTGACAGCAAACAGCACTCCTTACTAGCATTGCTGATATTACCTAGTTAGGCTAATGAAATGTCTCCAAGAAAACAAGCAAGTTCAGGGAGCACCAAGGACCCCTCATTTCAACCCTGAGCTGCAAATGTTCTCCTTTGTAGGGAAAACATTATTTGCTTTTTGGATAACACAATAATGTCTATCTTTTTTTAATCCTTCATTTCTTTGGAAATGTCTGTTTTCTTTCCCAAGTTCAGAGAATTCCATTCCAGTAATACAGATTTATCAATTAAACCATGTATGAGCCAACTGGGATTCTCAAATACTTTTTTCTCAAATAAAACACATGTTTAAAAGTTAAGACACTATTATTTTTCTTCCTACAACTGGCAAATGGAGGAAAATTACTCAAAAGACAAAAATAGAATTAGAAAGAAACCACTTTACTAAAACTGATATGTCTACTGAGGGAAATCTCTTAAAATAGATTTTTTTCTGGGCAAGTACCATAATAGATTTTGTGGCTATTGTCGTTGGTCCAGTTAATTGAAGGACTCTGCTGCAGGTAGGGAAGTGCTAAAGATAACACTGTTTCTAATACAGGTAGTTCTCGATTTACAACCATTCATTTAGCCACCATTCAAAATTACAATGGCATCAGTGCTGGTATTCAGCCGGTTCTATCCAGTTTGGGCAAACTGGTAGCGCCGGCTGAGGAAGGCTCCACCCACCCGCCCGGACATCATCATGTCTCATTTTTGACGCTCTGCGCATGCGTGGAAGGCCCTGCATGTGCGCTCACATTTGCGAACCAGTAGCGAAGGTAAGTGAATACCACCCCTGAATGGCATTGAAAAAAAGTGGTTTATAACTGGTCCTCGCATTTACAACCATCACATTATCCCTAGGGTCACGTGATCGAAATTCAGCTCCTTGGCAACCAGAATGAATTTACATTGGTTGCAGCATCCTGTGGTCATGAAATCGCCTTTTGTAACCCTCCCAGCCAGCTTCTGACAAGCAAAGACCATGGGGGAAGCCATTCACTTAATGACTGCATGCTTCACTTAACAACTGAAGTGATTTGCTTAACAACCATGGCAAAGATTATGAAATCATGCATAAGTCACTTAACAACCTTCTTGCTTAGCAATGGAAATTCTGGCCTCCATTGTGGTTGTACATCAAGGGCAACTTGTATCTGGTTCAGCCTATAAACCTCTGAAGCTGGCCTGCTGTTTTCCTGACAGTGCTAAAGTAAATCCCGTCAGTCTCTTGAATGAATGGCTAGACTGCATCTTGTATACTCCCAGCAGCAAAATACCTCATGTCAGAAAGGAAACATAGTTGTCAAAAAATACGGGACATACATTTTCTTTTTAAACAAAGAAGACCAAGAACTTTTTTAGGTGTGAATTCATTCATGTAGCATTGGACTTGAACAGCACGAATGCAGCCAGTCCTAAAGTTATCCTTGAGTGGCAAACAAACACAATGCTTCTATCATTTTACCCTCTTACTTGATTTGAGGAAAACAAAAGTTGCTTTTGATTTTTGTATGAAAAACAAGATGGTTTCGACCTTACTTAGAAAATGAACAAGAGCGTAGATTATCTTGTTTTTCACTGATCAATCACCCCTGGGGCAATCTACATTTTTCTTAGCTTTCCATGTTTTAATTAAACCCTGTAATCAGGTGCTTCTCCTGTGGAGATTTTTCTGGTTAAGAAGAAAATCAGCCAAATAGGGTCTAGAAGCAGGGAGGGAGGGAGAAATAATAGAGGAAAAAAGAAAAACAACACCAATGGACCTAAAATCAAATCAGTGAAAAATATAAGCAAGAAAAATCTTAAAGCACCCTGGGAAAAAAAAAGTTAGATTCTTTCACTGGGGAAGAGGAGAAAAAATTTAGTACTGAACAATTTTGCCTCTTCAGTGAATTTTCTTTAGAAGCTCAATTACTGGCTGAGGTAGAGCAAACCCCAATGGCACACTTCGGAATGAATGCCAGACTTTTAAGGCTTGCTGAGGATGTATTTCATGCTCACTGCTTGCACTAAATATTATACACTTGAAGCACATTAGAATAGGTTATAGTACATTGCTGTGGATCTAAAAATTGTGGTTCTAGCTTTCAGACCACAGTTGTGTTACCCACAGAGCAGCTTCACTTAAAGGGACATATCTTGAGTTTGAGCTGCTGCTTAAGGTCTAATCCCAGAGTTATAACCAGAAATAGCCGCATGCCCAAAGAAAGCATATTACCTCAGTATATCTGCAGATCCCAGCCGTTTTCTTTCCCAATAAGGCATTTTCTCTGCAGTATTCCTTTCTTGATGGCTGTCTCCTGATTAATCATCTCCATGGGGAAACTTTATTTCAAGAAGTGGGGACAGCTTTTTGTTATTGTTGTTGCAATATGTGAACCAATATAGATATTAAAATTTCTAGATCACATCATCTCCCCACATAGATGTTTAATATACAGAATCTAAATAATGAAATTTTGATTAATTTGTTTCTGTCCCAAAGAAATTCTTACAGAATCAGCTAATATTATAAAATATAAAAGAAGTCTCCTCTGAAAATAATGCCATTCAAATAAGTCAAGTTGCTTCATACTGGGTTAGATTAAAAAATACTTATTCAAAAACAACAACTAACCTAAGCAATACTGTTTACAGACTAGCAGTCTCATCTGATGATATGGAATATTTAATATGTCATAAACATTATGCTGAAAGAATACTATATTCAGACTATTTGCTAAAGACAATTGATCTGTGCTGTGAACACACACTTTGCCAGAAATCAGAACCAAGGGGTATACCGTTGTCAGGGCATAGAAAAAAAAATGAACAAGTCAATGAAATGACACCCCTTGCTCAGCCAGGTTTTTCTTAACCGTTGTCTAATAACTAAGCTACTATTGTTGAGTTCAAATGCAGCACATTAAAATATAAACATGGTTTACAAACACAAGAGCTAGGTTCATATAAGCCAAAATTGATTATGTCTTATCAGGTCATTGTTGATGTTAGCAACCTTATGGATTTTCTCCCTGATGATCTGTCCCTAACCTGGTCTTTCAAGTCTACCAACAATGCATTCATCACCACTGAGTCCATCTACCTTGCTGCTCCTTGTCTTCTTTTCTTCCAACATTCCCAGCATTAGAACCTTCTCCAGTGAGCTGGATCTTCACACAATGTGTCAAAGAAAGATAACTTGAGTCTTGTCATTTGTGTCTTGAATGAGAACTTTGGGGTGAAAGCCAAAATTTAAAAGCCATAATAGGGCTTAGTGTTTGGGTAGAATGTACATCAAATCCAGCTATAAGCTTTTTTTTTAATAAGCAAACAGCCCTACAACATCATCTTCATCATCATCAGAACTCTTAAATAGCCTGCTATTTTCTGGGATAATGGCAATACATATAGGTCTATTCAGTGGTGGCATGTACTTTGTGTTCTACCACAAAGTATTGAAATAAGTTAAGTTTTTAGTATTGAAATAAGTTAAAATGTAGTGTTGAAATATTTTAAAAATTAGATAATTGTAATTTGTGCAGTTTCACTGAAGAAGGAAAATAAGAGGAAATAAAAGTGTATTGTAAATAAATATTGATTTACTTCAGTTAATATGCTTCTTCAATCCAGAGACTCTCAGCAAGACATATTTCCTTACTCTGAGTTAAAAACAGAAATGTAACATCTTTGATTTTGGAAATATGGCTTCTCATGGACTATAAGTGGGTTAATATGAAGAAAGAAACCAATAAATGATAACGTGTTCAGAAACAGGCATCAAAGATAGAAGTTGCATGTATTAAAAGACTGAAAGAATGTACATTTAATATGTAAAAATGATATGATAAGCATTTGAAGAACTGGGTGCTGATGGAGCAAATGTATTTTCTGGCACTAGAATGAATTCCAATAATAAGAGAAGGAATTTAGATTTAAAATTTCCAAAGTCTCAATAAGGTTGCCATGTTAAATTAAAAAAAGCTGAATGATTTTGCATAACAGAATGGTAACAGTGGTTTACGGACATCAAAAGGGGATGGATTA
The DNA here is from genome assembly GCF_059756535.1 of Pantherophis guttatus. NCBI lineage: Eukaryota > Metazoa > Chordata > Lepidosauria > Squamata > Colubridae > Pantherophis > Pantherophis guttatus. Next base: position 213,886,816 of record NC_142064.1, read on the forward strand.
GGTGACCTTTGATGTTCCTTCAGCTACTCCATTTTCATGTGGTGGTGGTACTTTCACATCTTAAATTAATCAAATTAAAGCATGTGAGTTCTGCTTGACACAATACTGTTGGCCTATTTTAATGAACAAGTGCTCATGCATAAGATGTCAAGAGCCATTAGGCACAATAAAATACTAAGTACTGAGTAAATAGCCTTATACAGCAATTCCTCTGAGATATGAGGGGAAAATATTTGACCTTGTACAAAATAAAGAAAACATACACTGTCTAGCTCACTTACTCATTCTGGCCCAGCTGATTTCCAGAAAACCTCTCTCATATATGCACATATATAGGGGTCTTGGCTTTTTAACATCTAGATGGAAAGAGCTAAAAATGTTGAACAGGTGGATTATCTCATGCTAACAAAAATGAATTGGGAGAAAAAATGCTTCTTAGAGAATAGGATATGCTTTTTTCCAGGAAGAAATCAGAAAACGTCTCCAACTTTTTGACCATACTAAGTGGGAATTGTGAGAGCTGCAGTTCCAATGAAACTGAGGTCATTGAGGTCACCAAACTGAGACTGGCTCTCCAAAATGTCTGAAAGCTTCGTTCAGTTTAACCTTTTTGAAACCACCAAGCATATTCATTGAATAGTCTAAACCCCTTCAATTAAGATATCACTAGCAATTATTTACTAATTAATTAATAATTGTTGATTTTGAAAGTAGAATGATGTAGATCTCTGATTAAATTCTTATTCCTGTCTCCAAAGCTCCATTCAGACAGCAAGAATTTCCTAATTAATTCCGTATTAGAAGTTTTTTGCTGCTTGTAGTAATTGTCTATTACTAGATGTATGTGATATATTGTGATATGTATTGCTTTCTTTTTATATTTTTTATTTGTAGTTTATTTAATTATCAGCTCAAATCAATTCACAACAGGATTAAGACCTTTTCGTCAGAGTTTATGGCCCATATCTACCTTGCTAATCTATTATGCGTTAGTAGTAGATGGATTTTTTGCATTTCCAATGTAGGCTGAGAGAGAATTACTGGCTCAAAGTCATCTGTGCCTAAAGGGGACTGCAACTCATAGTCTCGCAGCTTCTAGTGCAGCACCATAACCAATATATCACACTGGTTTTCACAGATATTTGAATAGATAGAGCAGATAACAGCACCTAGCTGAATTTGGCTGAATTTTAGAAGTTAAACCAAGCTGAATCATTTTAATACTTAGATGTGATATCAAACAATTTCGCCTGATACGCCAGTTGCGTCCCTTTCTAGATCGGGACTCCCTACGCACGGTCACTCAGGCACTCGTCACCTCCCGCCTGGACTACTGCAATGCTCTCTACATGGGGCTCCCCCTGGGGTGCATCCGGAGGCTCCAGCTGGTCCAGAATGCGGCCGCGCGGGGGATTATGGGAGTGACAGGGCGTTCCCATGTGACACGTCTCCTGCGCGAGCTGCACTGGCTCCTGGTGGTCTTCCGGGTGCGCTTCAAGGTGTTGGTGACCACCTTTAAAGCGCTCCATGGCTTAGGGCCGGGGTATTTACGAGACCGCCTTCTGCCACCAATAGCCTCCCACTGGCCAGTACGCTCACACAGAGAGGGCCTCCTCAGGGTGCCGTCCGCCAGACAGTGTCAGCTGGCGACCCCCAGGGGGAGAGCCTTCTCTGTGGCGGCGCCTGCCCTCTGGAACAACCTCCCCCCAGAGATATGTACAATACCAGACCTCCGGACTTTTTGTCAGGCCCTGAAAACTTATTTATTTCACCTAGCCGGGCTGGCTTGATCCCACAGTTTTTGGTTAAATTTAATTGATTTTAATTGGGTTGTTTTAAATTGTGGCCAAAAATATTTAATTATTTTTAAACTGCTTTTAAATTTTGTATGTTCTGTTTTATTCTGGCTGTTCACCACCCTGAGTCCTGTTGGAGAAGGGCGGTATACAAATTAAAACAAATAAACAAATAAATAAACAAACAAATAAATAAATAAATAAATTTCTGAATTATTCAGCTTTAATGTACAATTAGTTTAAAAAATTAAACTTATACAGGCTTAGTTATAACGGTCCAAAATATGCAGGGAACCCAAACCCAACAGATTCCCAGGGGAATCAAACACTTTTACTACAATTGAAGATGGCTTTACTATTTGTTGGTGTACAGATATCTGTTCGCAGAGCCAGCCATTTGCCTAGCCTAAATACATTACTATTTGTCTGTCTGTGGGCAGATCTGCACTTTCTAGTTGGTCCATCACTCATACAGGCCATCAATGCTTTCTGGGTGCAGAAATGCAGGACATCGTGTCCACCCCTCATTAGCCCACCCAGATAAATCTGAAAGGAAACATGATTAGATGAATTAATTGTACATTATTGTAAAGCTACATTAAGAGAATCTTGCAAAACTGAATGCACAAACTTCCCACTACCACTTTTAACAGCTTGATCCATTAGGGTAGGTCTTTCATAAATTTCTTTATCTGACCCTTAAACCAGGGGTGGGTTCTACTTACCTCCGCTACGGATTTGCAATGGGAACGTGCAGATGTGTGCTCTTTTTGTTCATGTGCATGCGTGCGCATGCGCGTGCGCAGAAGCTTCTGCCCATGCGCAGATCATTCATGATGACGTCCGGGTGGGTGGGTGGGTGGGTGGAGCCTCCCGCTGCCATTACTACCAGTTCGCAAGAACCAGACCAAACCGGGAGCAACCCACCACTGCCTTACACCACTGGGGGCTCCTCTCTCTCTTGTCTAGGCAGCATCTCTTCCCCTTGTCCCCCAAGGTCACCCGCACTTTCCATTACACCTCCATCCATTTCAAATGTACTCAGCACTTGGTTTTCCCTACTTTGATTCAACCTAATTCGCCAGTTGCAGCCCTTTCTGGACCGGGACACCTTGCGCACGGTCACTCACACCCTCCCGGCTGGACTATTGTAATGCTCTCTACATGGGGCTCCCCTTGAAGAGCACTCGGAGACTCCAACTGGTCCAGAATGCGGCCACGCGGGTGCTTATGGGCGCAACTCATGCCCGCGTGACACCCCTCCTGTGCGAGCTGCACTGGCTCCCAGTGGTCTTCCGGGTGCAATTCAAGGTGTTGGTCATCACCTTTAAAGTGCTCCATGGCACAGGACCCGGGTACCTTCAAGACTGACTTCTGCCACCAATAGCCTCCCACCAGCCAGTTCGCTCCCACAGAGAGGGTCTCCTCAGGGTGCCATCAGCCAAGTTATGTCAGCTGGTGACACCCAGGGGGAGGGCCTTCTCTGTGGGAGCTCCAGCCCTGTGGAATGAACTGCCCCCGGAAATACGTAAGATCTCCGACCTCCGGGTGTTTCGCTGCTCACTGAAGACCCTGTTGTTCCGCCAGGCCGGGCTATCAACATAATAATTTTAAATTGGGATATTTTAAATTTTCAGGGTTTTAAACCGGGCCAAATCTATTTAATTATTTTAATTTTTAATCATTGTTTTGTCTTGTGTTTTTAAATTGGCTGTACACCGCCCTTAGTCCTTCGGGAGAAGGGCGGTATAGAAATAAAATTATTATTATTATTATTATTATTAGCCTAAGCTGTCATAAGATCTGCAGAGAGGATGGTCTCCAGTACTTCATTTCTTTCAAGAAGCAGGCCAGTTCCAATCGGCTATAGATGTTTCTCCATCCAGCAGCTGTGAACCATCCTAGCCTGCCATGTTGCTATGTTCTCTGCTAGTTGGCCATTGCTGGTTTTATTTTTTTTAATATTCCTTGATTGATGCAACAGTAGCCTGCTGAATCAATGAATTAACTCAATGCTACAAGCTCATTCAACCATTACATCTGCTACTAGCTCCCCCTAGTTGGGTGACACCTGTTCCCTTTGCTCTCTTCCCCTCAGTCACCTACACCCTGCCTACAGTACTGTAAACCTTCCTCCCCCTGCCATTTTTAAACATATGCAAATTGCAGCCTAGGAATGTTGCTACTTGTTTCATGCCACAAATCTGTCATGGATTTACAGAAAAAGGTAGGAACAACAGAACAACCTGTTCCTATTAATTTCTTTATCTTATCTTTGCACCTATAATTATACCAGGAGAGAGAAAAGGAAAAAAAAGGTCTGTGCTAGATCACATTGTGATCTGGATTGGAATTTCTGAAATTGGTTTAGAAATAGCTGAGAGCATTGTGGGGGACAAGCAGTTTAGGCTGCAATATAGATTTGCTGCCACTGTAAAAATATTAATAAGAAACAGTAAACTCAATATGAACTTTATGGGCAACATAACAATATTTTGAGACATATATTGAGATTATAGTATCCTTGATTTATAGTACATATTGAAATGAGTTTAATCTGAATGCCTGGGAAACCTACCTATTCTTCTGCGCATGCCCCAAGATGGCGCTCCGGCGCTGAGTCTCGGCTTCTTGGGGGCGATGCCTCGGCTTGGGGGGGCTCAGGGGGGTCATTTCGAACATCTATGACCCCCCGCCCGGACGAAGCAGCATCTGAGGAGCCCGTTGGAAGCTTTGTCGGCTCCCCGGACCATCCCAGCGCTGAGGGGGATGACGTCAGGACGGCGGTGGGTGACGGCGGTCTGCGGCCTGCAGGGGAGCGGCACCGGCGGCAGTGGTCGCGGGCGGTCATGGCGGCGGCGGCGGCAGCTCCTGGACGACGTCGGCGTTGTGAGGCCCCTACGGAGGTTCCCCACGCCCCTGGATGCCTCGAGGTGGATCTTTGGAGGCAGGGGGCGGCTGGGGACGTCTGTGGGGGGGCCGATGGCGATGGAGACTGCGGAGGCCGCGGCGGTGGTCGTGACGGGGGCGCCTAAGGTTGGGGCGGCTCCCAAGGGCCTAAAGACTTCCAAACAGACGGCCTAGGACTCTTCAGCAGCGGTTTTAGGTCAGATTTTGGGGTGACTGGAGAGTATATGACCCTTGAGGGAAGGGTTACCCACAGGGAGACCCAGAGACCCCCCCCAGGGTGAGCTGGATGGGGGGGACGAAATTGGGGAGCTTTACCCTCTAGAATGGAAGGTTGAGGGTTATTGGGGCTGGAAAATGACTACAAACTTATGCGGTTTGAATCCCCCCCCCTCCTTCCTTCAGACTGAGTTTTGGCCTATTGGCCTACTACGATCATAGCTTCCCATCCATCTTGGCCTGCTGAACTACTCCTAATTTTTTCCCATTTCCATCTGGCCTGTCTGGATTCCCTACCATGTAGAACTTTTCTGACGAACATTTACGAACTTAAACCTCCTTTGAGCTGGATATTGGATTCCCTGATGCTGCTAATCCCAGGAGGGATACTGGTTCTATGGACATGGGGCCGAGGAGGCGGAATATGGCTATCCTCACCCTTGAGCTTTCTATCAAAGTCTCCATGGATTGGCCTGGTGAGAGACGGCCACCCTGGAACTTTCGGGGTCGAATGATATGCACCTCCTTAGCCACTGTCGTGAGAGGACAGTGGAGCTTGGCAGCCTGACCATGGACTGGAATTTTCCCTACGCTTATAACATCAGTGGTCCCCCACCCTTGGACTGTTTCCCCTGATAGCTATATGTACTCGGTGTCGGAACTCCTCGCCCTGCGAGATTCTCCCCTCTCGCAGATTTGGCCCCCCACATTATCGAGGGCCTATCTCGATGACGGACTTTGGAGTCCGGAGAGATGGCATGGAGCAAGGAAGAATTTATGGGGCTTTTTAGGGAAATTTTTAAAGATTTTAAGGGGTTCTGGGGGAGGGGGTTGTAATTATTCTTTTAAAGATATTGGGAAGACGACTAGGGCGGATTGGGGGGGAAATCCACCAGGGTCAGAGCCGTGCCCGGCACAGGGTAACGATTCGGGGGGCACCGGACGAGGGATTGGGAAAGGGATGGGGGACGATATCTATGAGGGCTATACCATCGGCACGGTGAATGGGAGGGGCAGATATGGCGGGAGCAGGGGACCACATCAGGTGCTGGGGGCTCGCACTTGCTGTCTGAGAGCAATTGCTTGCCCCGGTCCCCAAGGCTCTGCTTGGACACTAGGTGGCTTAGATACTCAGGAGCTGGGCCTTCGGCTGATGCTGTGCAATGCCAGGTCCGTGGTCAATAAGGCCCCCCTCATCCATGATCTTATACAAGAGGGAGGAGCGGACCTGGCGGGTATTACGGAGACCTGGTTGGGCCCGGAGGGTTGAAATGTGCCCACCAGGCTTCAGAGCATTCCCTCAGCCGAGGGCTCAGGGGAGGGGCGGGGGGTGGCGGTTATTATTAACGAGGATCTGGGTCCGAGGGAGACCGCTGTGCTTCAGATAGCCAGATGTGAGTCCCTCCTTGTGAGGTGGGGCCGTGGGGTTCAGATGGGCTTGTTGCTTACGTACCTGGCTCCCTGCCGCGTGGCAACAGCCCTACCTGAGCTACTCGACGTGATAGCCACGGTGGCAGTAGATACACCCAGGCTTTTAGTCATGGGTGATTTCAACTTGCCATCCGTCGGTGAAGCGTCTGAGGTGGCTCGGGAGTTCATGGCTTCCATGACGGCCATGGACCTGACCCAGTTAGTTCATGGCCCTACTCACAGGGGAGGTCACACTCTGGATCTGATTTTTGTCTCTGGCCAGTGGTTGAGTGGTCTTGTTATAGGGGATATAGACATGGAACCCTTGTCATGGTCTGACCACTCACTCCTTCGCCTAGATCTTCGAACCGCGACCCCTCGCCGCAGGGAGGCGGATCCAATTAGATGGATCCGCCCCAAGCGCCTGATGGATCCTGATAGGTTCCAGACAGAGCTTGGGCCATTTCCTGAGGATCTAGCACATGACTCGGCCGAGGACCTGGTAGCCGCCTGGGATCGGGCGGCTGGTGGGGCCTTGGACCGAGTTGTGCCTTTGCGGCCTCTGACCCGATGCCGATCCCGTGCGGCTCCTTGGTTTACTGAGGAGCTGAGGGAAATGAAGCGCCGGAAAAGACGCCTGGAGAGCGGTTGGAGGGCCAGTCTCGCTGAATCTGATCGAACACTGGTAAGGTCGCATATTAAGGCCTACCTAGTGGCGATAGAGACGGCAAAGTCTAACTACTTTTCCGCCTCTATTGCGTCATCAGGGAATCGTCCGGCCGCCCTGTTTAGGGTGACCCACGCCCTGCTCCATCCGGGAGTGCGGGAGGATCCCTTAGAAGGCAGGGCGGAGGATTTCGGACAATACCTGTATGACAAAATCGCCCAGATCCGGGGGGATTTGGACTCTGACTGGGTAGATCAGGGCAGGGTGACGAGGAATAGTCTTGAGAATGTTATCTGGGAGGAGTTTGATGCTGTGACTCCTGATGATGTGGACAGGATTTTGGGGAGACTTAGTGCGGCCACATGTTTACTGGACCCGTGTCCCTCCTGGTTGGTACTGGCTTCCCGGGAGGCTGGCTCCAGGGTGTTATCAACGCTTCGTTGAGTGAGGGTTACTTCCCCACCGCCTTGAAAGAGGCGGTGGTGAGGCCTCTCCTCAAGAAGCCGTCCCTGGATCCGGCAATATTGGCCAACTATCGTCCTGTCTCCAACCTTCGCTTTATGGCGAAGGTTGTTGAGAGTGTGGTCGCACGACAGTTTCCGCAATTCCTGGAGGAAACATCTTATCTAGATCCGTTCCAGTCGGGTTTCAGGTCTGGGCACAGCACAGAAACGGCATTGGTCGCGTTGGTTGATGATCTCTGGAGGGCTCGGGACAGGGGTTGTTCCTCTGTTCTGGTCCTGTTAGACCTCTCAGCGGCTTTTGATACCATCGACCATGGTATCATGCTGCACCGGCTGGAAGAGTTGGGGGTGGGAGGCACCGTGTTGCGGTGGTTCTCCTCCTTTCTCTCCGACCGGTCGCAGTTTGTGTTGGCAGGGGGGCAGAGGTCGACCTCGAGGCCTCTCATTTGTGGAGTGCTGCAGGGATCGGTCCTCTCGCCTCTCCTGTTCAACATTTATGTGAAGCCGCTGGGTGAGATCATCCGTGGCTTTGGGGTGAGATACCACCAGTACGCTGATGACACCCAGCTGTACATCTCCACCCCAGGCCACCCCAACGATGCCCTTGAAGTGATGTCCCAGTGCCTGGAGGCTGTACGGATCTGGATGGGGAGGAACAGGCTCAAGCTCAACCCTTCCAAGACTGAGTGGCTGTGGCTCCCGGCATCCCGATATAGTCAGTTGACTCCATCACTGACTATTGGGGGCGAGTCATTGGCCCCCACAGAGAGGGCTCGCAATCTGGGAGTCCTCCTGGATAGGCAGCTGTCCTTGGAGGAACATCTGACGGCTGTAACCAGGGGGACCTTTTGTCAGGTTCGCCTGATTCGCCAGTTGCGGCCCTTTCTTGATCGGGATTCCCTGTGCACAGTCACTCACGCCCTCGTCACCTCTCGCCTTGACTATTGCAACGCTCTCTACATGGGGCTCCCCTTGAGGAGCACCCGGAGGCTCCAGCTGGTCCAGAACGCAGCAGCGCGGGTAGTGGCGGGAGCAGCATGGCGCTCCCATGTAACACCGCTCCTGCGCGAGCTGCACTGGCTCCCAGTTGTCTTCCGGGTGCGCTTCAAGGTGTTGGTTATCACCTTTAAAGCGCTCCATGGCATAGGGCCTAGCTATCTTCGAGACCGCCTGCTGCTACCAACGACCTCCCATCGACCCGTGCGCTCCCACAGAGAGGGCCTCCTCGGGGTGCCATCAGCCAGACAATGTAGGCTGGTGACCCCCAGGGGGAGAGCCTTCTCTGTGGGGGCTCCCACCCTCTGGAATCAGCTCCCCCCAGAGATAAGGAGAATCCAAGACCTCAGTGCCTTCCGTCGCGCCCTTAAAACCCATTTATTTAAACAAGCCGGGCTGGCTTAAGATGAAATTTTTAACTGTTTTTAAATGTTTTAAACGTTTTTAATTGGTAAATGAGTTTTAATTGGGCCAAATTTATATATCTTTTAATTGTTTTTAATATTTGTTCTGCATGTTTTTTAATCTGGCTGTACACCGCCCTGAGTCCTCAGGGAGAAGGGCGGTATAGAAATCCAATATAAAATAAAATAAAAATAAAATATTAGTGGAGATGTAGAACATGTTTAGATGCCCATATAAAAAATTCAGTATCAGAAATAATAATCTATGAATCCCAAGCTGATCATGCTTGCCTTTTCCCCCCTCCATACTGTGTGATGATGCTCTAGAAGGCAGCACACTAAAGAGTGATGTTATACAACCCAAGAAAAGAAAGGCATTCATCATGACAATATTTCAGGGTTCAGGTGGCAATTGTACCTTCACTGGGAAGACTGCTATGTGCTATGACCCTTACAAACTATACTTATGAATTATCCTGAAGGGAAGAGTAAATCCAGCCTTCATAAAAAGAGAATTAAATCTGGACCAGATTCATTTGGCACCATGCTTCCCATAGCATCCAAACAAGATAACTTCTGGAAAGAATACCAACATGTCTGAAGGGGCGGGGGGGGGGGAGGCCATTCCCTTGTCAGCAGAATCATTCACAAAGATGTTGATTCTGAAAAGCAGTTATGGCTCCTTGCCTCCATGTTACCTGATGATCTGTAGCCATTAATTGATTTCTTATCTGTGACTTGGCTTTATCTCCTTTTGAATCCTCCAGAAGTGCTGGTAAGTCCCAGTAATTTTTCTGCAGCCAGTTACATTTCAGCAGCACAATGGCCAACGATTGCTTGTATTATAGCTCTGTCTGTGTTTTGGACAGGAATTACATGACAGAAATATAGGGTTTGCCTTAGAGAAAATACCTCTGTTCTGCACCACCACTGGCAGTGAAAATACAAGACCTACACATCTGTGAATTAGTCTCACCTGCTTTTCCCATTACACTACTTACTGCAAGTCTCAGTCTTTCTAAATATTAAGGATTGGCCCCACCAGCAACAGTTTAACTAGCCCAAGCAAAAGGGAGGGTCTGAGTTATTAGCTCTCTTGTGCTGAATCTCTTGGTTAGATTACAGCTTGGCTCATCACTGTATTACTTTACAAAACCCATGTCACATTTTAATGTGATTTCTCCTTGAAAAGAGCAATACCCCAACATTTACGAAGACAATTTATGTCATCTTGGTGAATCAAGCTCAAACTGACCCAGCTAAAAAAGAAACTAGCAGTTGCCTAGAACCAATTCAGGTGCAGAGTGACTCCAAATAATGAGTTTTCCTGCTCTTAAACTACATAATTCTAAACAATATCACTCATTCTCTATCAAGTGCTTCAAGAAGTTAGTTTTCATGGGATCAAATTGAGAAGGGAACAAAAACATGCTCCTTAAATTGGACATACAGAACAGGAAAATGGAATAGAAATTGAAAAGCATGTGGCCTGTCAACTAAGTAACTCAGTTTACATATAGTATGTGTATACATTGTGTTTTCAGTCATGCTTAAATTTGCCTCATGGCTATGGTTGCCAAATAAAATTCATTTGTTTCTCTTCCATTATGGGAATTAATTCCATAGCAATTTAATTGGAAGACTGAAAAAGTCCACATGGTTATGTTTATGTTTAAGCTGTTCTTTTTGGCAAGTGAATAGACACAGGAATGCTCGACTTTGTTCTGTGTTCAGGCCAATCGTCTCGGACTGGGGTTCTCCCTCAACCCACCTGTCAACTGTTTTGTTTGAAATTGTTTTCAAATAAGGTCAGCCCTTCTGAAGTGTCTCTCTGAAGCCTTGTTAACAACCGATCAGTTAAGCCACATCTTCCTCTGAGGCAGTCTACATTCTAAATAATTTCCTAGAGATTAAATAGCAGTCTTAATTCACCAAAATAGAAGGGGTTATTTTGGATAAAAGAAGAGCTGTTATTAAGTTGGTATTGGTATTATTACAAGCAACAGGGTTAATTGTTCTCAGAACTGCTCTCAAGTTCTCAGAATTAGCCATCTGTAGATTTTATGACCAATTTTTACATAACATAATTTACTGATTATACCTCAACGCTTTAAACTACACTATATATTTAAAGTAGTTCTTTTAGCTTCAGAAGAATTGCTAATAACTGGCTAGTTATGGTATAGCAGGAGACACAAAGTGAGATATTACTACTGGTATCTGAAAAAAATATCTATATCCCTTTCCCTACAGTTTAATTGTGCTATATTTTGCGTCATCTTTCATACAGCATGATCAATATTCCTGGAGGACATCAAGTTGAAAGGCATCAAATAATACATAAAATAATCCTTCTTGACTGTTCAGCCAGCTTAATGCATAAAGAAATTGTTTGTTATATAAAACCATCAGCAACAGAAAAGAAATAATTTCCAATATTTCTTGCTCAGGCCAAGAAATGATGAGTGGGGGGATGGGATGCCAGAGGCAGCACTGTACAGGAATATGGATGCTGAATAAATAACTATTCCCTAATGTACTACTAGCTACTTAGTGCTGGCTGTGCCATTTCTATCTACCACCCCCTTCAGCACCAGAAGCAAGCGCTGCTTGTAGAACTTCTGTTACTGAGCAGATTAAAAACAGAATTCTCTTCCTTCTGTTATGCAACAGCCGCCAGCTGTTTCATCCAGTAGTGCTGATCAACATTATTTCTAACAATTCTTACACTGTACCAGAACAGTACTTTTTCAAAAAAAAATTGTGAAGAATTAAGACTACCAGAACTGGAAAAAATAAGGCTACCAGATTAGTCTTGATGGAAAACTTATATACTTACAAAGTGGAAGTTAAAATAATGGGGGCCTAACACTAACCTGATTCTACTTCCATGCATGTTTATATGTGCAATCTTACAATGAACAGGAAGGACAAATCCCTATCCTCATTTTCAAACCTTTCCCCGTGTACAAAGAGCCTATTTGGAAATTTGAGTAGGGTTGTAGTATATGTCTCAAGAGATAAAGAGATGATCCCTATATGAACAAGATACTGACTAGATTTATCCCTTGGACAAAATGATGGGTTGCTTTAATCATAGCGTTCTGGTTCTAGTTCACTTATAATGCTAAGCCATAGACGATGGTTGCAACCTTATATATGCTGACATGGAAGTAAAGTCCACTGAATTTAATAAGATTTAATTTTAAGTAAATAAGTGTTGGACTCAACTAGGTATCATTTTTATTTTTTAAAAGCTGAATATTATTTGTGTATAATTACTACACTATTACATAGACAAATAGTAATAATTTGGTGGAGTATTAGACTTCCATATCTGAGCAGCAATATTAAGGATGCCAGTAAGTGGCAGTAAAGTTGTACAGAAAGCATACAATTTGCCAAAACACCATCTAGGATTTATCTGGATTTTTACAATCCAGAAGTGGTAGTTATAAGTTAGTTAGCCTTTCATTCCTGAAATATGTTCCCAGATACTAGAATAAAATATAATATTAGCACAGAATCCTATATAAATCTAATCAGAAGTAAGGCCAGCTGAATTCCATACAGCTTACGCTCTGATAATTGTATTTATCTGTTCAGTATTGATGAACAGTATTTTAATAATAAGTATATAAATATGCAACACTCTAGTATTTTTATATACCATAAGTTCCAGTCCCAATTTAGGCACAAAAATGAATGGGTGACTTTCGTTCTATTTCAGCTCAAACCCTCACTGGATTGTTATGGGGAAAATAGGAAGAGGAAGAAGTATTAGATACATTTGCTGCCATATTTATAAACAATAATAAAAGTGAGAGAAAAATCAAATAAACAAATATTTTCCTGATTTATTTTAAAGTTGACATCAGTTTTTCAACAGCAAACCAGCTTATAAAAAGCATACTACAGAAAAGAAAATGTAACAAGAATGAAAGAAAAGCATCCACTGACAACAAAATTGTATATCTATCTTCATCTACTCAAGAATTCTAAGAACCTTGCTAGCAGCCATCCTGAGAATTCATTTGGAAACCACAAGGGTTGCACAGTTGACCTGCAGACTTAAAAAAGGGGGGAAATCAATAACTGATGCTGGAATTTTGAGAAGTAAATTCCATGCTTTATGTTTCTTTCTTTCTTTCTGTCTTTCTTTATTTTTCTCTCTCTCTCTTTCTGTCTTTCCTACCTTTCCTCTCCCTCTCTCAAGTTCTACCCAAACATCTTGAAGAATTGCCATACTTCCCTACTCCAAATAAAACATATCTTCAAGTGCGTACAGGATCCTTTTTTCATACTTTGTGGTCTTTGTACTCTCTATATATTAAGGTGACCAACTTTTTTACAATGAGAAGGAGGACACAAATAAATTGAAGAAAAAAATATCGTAAATAAAAAAACATTTTATTCATTGCAACAATAATACAGAATACACTGTAATATAATAAATACATAATAAAAAACATTTGTAACAGTAACGTTTTATATTTACATGCCTATTAATTATTATTTAAATGAATACTTTTCCATTGAATGAGTATTTTTTGTCAATGTATCATCTAACAATATATTAGAAATAACTGAACAAGAAATATCCTTCATATTGAATTTTACGACAAGTACTGCAGCTAGAGTATCAACATTCAATCTCGATTTCTCACTTTTGCAAAAATCATTACCAATTGAAAAAACCCTTTCAACTGCTGCATTAGTTCCAGGGCAGCACAACATAAATTGAACAAGAATAAATAAATTTTCACATGGAATATGTTCATTTTTGAAATGGCTGAATATGCTCACCTGTGTATGATTGAATATTCACTGAGAAAGAAGTGAGTCTAATGTGTATGTATGTGCCATGTCATGTTTCGGTAAGAAGTAAACAAAGCCACTTGCGCATGGCACACTCTCTCAAAACAATTTTCCTGTGCGGAACGCATGCGTTTCATAATCGCATCTCGCCACACTGTACCGACCCTTGATGAATCATCATGTCAAATATATGTCACATCACAAGCAGCGGAGCGGATCGGCATCGATCGAATATGGAGATTTACAGATTAGTCTTCAAATATCGAAAAGGAGGATATATAGGAGGACACTTTTCAAGAGAGGACAGAACTTACAAAAGAAAGACTGTCTTTCCTAAAGGAGGACGATTAGTCATCTTATATATATAATTTTTCAGCTCAGATCAAATCCCAGAATGTGATAAATTATCCAGTTATGGTGAGAAGATTTTTTGCAAACAAAACAAAACAACAGTAAAGTAGGTGTGTTGACCCAACAACAGGCTTAACCTACATATTTTTCCAACCATCTAAAATTTCTAAAGGGACTCAAAATTTCAGCCATGCTTCCAACCCTCAAATGCCTAAAGATCAGTGGTGGGTTGCCCCCGGTTCAGACCGGTTTGCAAGAACCGGTAGTAAACCTGGCGGGAGGACCCACCCACTGCCCCAGATGTCATCATTGGTGATCTGTACATGTGCAGAAGCATGGCGCATGCACAGAAGCAAGGCGCATGTGTGCACGAAGCCAGCGCACGCATGCTATCCCATTGCAAACCGGTAGTAAAGGTAAGTAGAACCCACCCTTGCTAAAGATCATTATAAAAATGTACCTCTTACTGACAGAGGTACATTTTTATCTCCTCTTACTTACCTCCTGTTCTGTTTAAAGAACTGGCCATCTTATTGTCTCTCTGTCTGTCTGTAACATAGCTATCAACCGAGACAGTTTCACAGTTCATCCAAGCACAGTGTTCCCCTCTATGGAGATGTAAACTGCATGCCTATTAAAATTATATTAAATCATTACATGTAGGTTTATTTATTTATTTATTTCATCAAATTTATATGCCGCCCTTCTCCCGTAGGACTCGGGGCGGCTCACAGAATAAAAACAGCATAACAATAAAACAATGCTAAAACAAACCCATTTAAAATCCCCAGACAATTAAAACCTCGCAGCAGATCAGGGAATTTGCTGAAAAAGCCATGTCTTCAGGTCAGCGCGGAAAGTGCGGAGGTTGGGGGCCGTCCGGAGCCCCGTGGGTAACCCATTCCAGAGGGTCGGTGCGACCACAGAGAATGCGCTCATCCTGGGGGCTGCCAGCTGATATTGTCTGGCCGACAGCACCCGGAGGAGGGCAGTCCTATGTGAGCGCACTAGGCGGTGGGAGGCCAGTAGGAGGTGATCTTGCAAGTACCCCGTTTAAATGCAAATTTGGTCCTATTTTTATAATATACATTACATTAGGAATGGAAGAAGGAAAACATGAGTGCCCCTTGCAAGAGTAAAAGATATAGGCACCTTATAATATTCAACTTTCCTTGGCAAAAATAAATAGTATTATTACTATGAACACTTTTTCATTAGTTTGATAAAATTCATCCAATTAGAGATCAATAAAAATCCTATTACAGACCAATTTATTAACAAAAAATTAGAAGTCAGAGAATTCACTTTGGTTTGAGACCTCAGTCTCTATAAAGTGTTTGAATCTGATTATAAAAATGAAAGAAAAATCTTCAGGACTTGAAGCTTATTTTGTACAGTTGTTATTTTGCGTTTTTTTCTGTATAAGTTCTGGAAAGAGAGATCACCGACAGCTAATGCTGGAAATCAGAACTAAATGTCCCAGATAAATTTCAGGAGTAACTCATTTCCTGTTCATCATATTTCTGAAACAGAGGAGTATTCTTCTTCAAAGAACATTAGTTTTTTTTAAAAAAATATAGTTAAATTTGTGAATAACATAAGAAAACTTCCCACTTAAATATTGGAGAGGAGGAAATAATGAACTCTTACTATTCATCTAAAAGCTCTTAAGTGTTCTTAACAGTAGGATATTGTCATTAGCTTTTGTCTTAATAACAAGTTGCATGGTTTTGAACAAGTAGAAAGCACTCTCGTTTGCCCAAGATGGGATAACTTTAATTTTTGCTCATTCATTCAGCTCTGAATCCCCCACCCAAGATGTTCCCCAAATGCTGCTCCTGAATATTAGGAAATCTTTGAAGTTCTACGGGAAATGGCCCTTGGAACAGAAGATAAAAGGAATTCTCTGAAATGATATATTCTTTCTTAAAACGAACACTGGCTACAACAAAATGAAAACTGTGCTAAATGTCTATGGAGATTCTTAGTCATCTAGGTCATGGTTTTGTTTTTTGTTTTTTTTATTTCCAATTTATATACCGCCCTTCTCCCTGAGGACTCAGGGCGGTGTACAGCCAGAATTAAGAACATGAAATACAAATATTAAAAAACAATTAAAATATATATAAATTTGGCCCCAAAATTAAAAATCACAAACCAATTAAAACAGCCCCTTTGAGTTGTCCCAAAGGGGCTTTTTTCAAGAGACAATTGGACTTTCTTTTTTCTTTTCTTTTTTAATAAAAAATTTTATTTTGAAAACAAAAACATAAAACACATCTTTTCAAAATGAAACTTTTGCTCTGGTCACATATTAAAGCAAATCATTAACAAATCTTATTTTTCAATTAACACAACTAAATATTTTAAACCAGTATTTCTCTCAAATCTATGTAACTATATGATTATCCCCAAAAACCCGTTACCTTAAATCCTAATCAATTATCAATCCATTTTTCTCTTTCATTTGCTTAGATGGATATATTTTAACAATATAAATCATACAATTATATTAAACATTCCACAAATATTTAATTTCAACATACCCATTTTATTTTTAACTATTAAATTCAAAATTTATACTCTTTATTTCTATTATTAAACCTAACTTATTCATTTTATCTTAACTATCACTCTCAACATACACCTCTTCACTTTAATTATCCCACCTCATTTTATATTTTCCTAAAGAAACCCAGCGTTATTATCTTTATCTTTGTTGTTAAACCAATCATTTTTATTTCTTGACTGTTAAACACAGCATAAACATTTATTTTGGCTGTTGAACACAGCATATCCTTTTATTATTTTTTTGGCTGTTACACAGCATATTCAGTTTTGTTTTGGCTGTTACACAGCATATTCATTTTGTTTGGCTGTTCAACACAGCATATTGTAACTTTTTGGCTGTTAAACACAGCATATTCATAGTTGGTTTAACTATTAATCTCTACTTAAACCTTTCTTTGTTGTTTCCATCCATCTATGCATTGCTTTTTCACATAAACTTATTTTTCTGTATCCTTTTTCATGGCATTCATGACATTTTAACATTGAGACATGGTTCTTGCTTAAAACATATCTTTAACTGTATTTATAAATTCCTTTTAACATTTTTAATTAATCATATTTATCCTTATTCTTTTCCTTAACATTTTGACATTAAAACATAGTTCTTGCATCTAGCATATCTTTACATGTATTAATTTCTTTTAATATTCTTGATTTCTATAAAAACCTCCCTTTTATTATTACAATCCATCTTTACTTTATTTTATTTTTAATTACTTTATCTTCATTTTCTCGCCTGCAAACATATATTTCCTTCCATTTTCCAGATTTTTAATTTTGTTCTTCATAAATCAAGTTAATTCTCTTTTCTTATTTTTATTCCAGATATGATATATCAAATCTTTTTCTTTTGAGGCTGCATTTAATCCTTCTTCTATTCCTGCGCCAGCATTTAAGTTATTATTATTTCAACTGTAGGAGTTCCATTGTAGATTTCTTTTCTTTTCACCATAATCAAACCGCCTGCAAACAGGAAAGAAAAATCCTCCTCCACAGAGTTCAGTAATTTTTATCTATAAAGTTCAAAGTTTCCCATAACAAAGGGAAGTTACAAAGTTCCTCTTTATGCCAGATGGTGTCTCTCTGTAGTCCACATTTTCCATTAGTCATACAAGACTCCATTTTATTTATTATTATATAACCATCCAATTTATTTCTTCTTCTTTTAATTAAAAAAGTATCAAATCTTCTTTTTTTTCTTTTTAAAATCCAATTCAAATTTTTAAAGTGTTTAGTCTTTTAACCATATCTCCAGATTAGTTGTCTTAGTTCTATTCCAAAATTAGTTGTTTCTCGGGTCTTTGTCTCTTTAAAGTTGTAGTTTTAAATTTTTTTCCAAAGCCCCTTTGTTGCATAGCCACTGTTTTAGGCTAGGGGTCTTCTAATTATTAATAATGCTCCAAACGTTGTTACAAGCCTGGGCTGTTGTCACTCACCCGGCTTCAAAGAGCTCCGTTTTTTTCCGCTTTTCAGCAGCACTTTTCTTGCCTGGTTGTCCCAGCTTCGTGGCAGTCACCATGGCTGCTGCCCCCGCCGCCGACTCACAGAGAGTTCCCTCCAACCTTCGAGGAACTTGCCTGTTCCTCTCGCTCATCCGAGGCGCCCCTCTTCTTCCCCGTCCCTGCAAGACGGATTCGGTCCAGAGACCCATCAGAGCCCGCTATTTCCCCGACTGTCTTGCCGCAACACCAAACCGGAAGTCCAAGAGACAACTGGACTTTCTTGTTTTTCTTCGAAAACATTTCATTCTCATCCAAGAAGATTCTTCGGCACTGACTGGATGGTGGAGAATGGAAGGTTTTAATGTCTTCAAAGAAACCCAAGAAAGTCCAGTTCAGTGGTGGGTTTCTACTGGTTCGCCCCAGTTCGGGCGAACCAATAGTGGCGGCGATGGGAGACTCCGCCCACCCACCTGGATGTCATAATGGATGCTCAGGGCATGCGCAGAAGGTTCTGCTCATGCGCGATCTCCTGGTTTCAAACCAGTAGCGAAGGTAAGAGGAACCCACTACTGGTCCAGTTGCTTCTTGAAAAAAGCACCTTTGGGACAACCATTTAATTTAATTAATTTAATTTAATTAATTCAATTTATATGCCACCCCTCTCCGAAGACTCAGGGCGGCTGGGTGATCTGGATCTCATCCATGATCTGGATGACTGAGAATTTCCATAGACATTTATCTATGCACCTTGGGATAAACACCCTTTGAATAGTAAGGGAGTATGAATGGGTTTCCAGAAAAATTTCAGACTACAGGGACCATTTATGTTTCAGTTTGAGATGCAGAAAACACAGACTCATTCCCAACAGCCTGCACCTGTGTTCAACAGTGAAGGGACACATGGCAGAAAACATCCTGCAGAAAGCACAGCACCACAACACGGTCCTTTCAGCAGCTCCAGGAAGGCTCCACACCCATTTGCACTATTCTGGTGACCCTGGGGACACAGACAAAACCCCAACAATTCTCTAAAAGAATGCAAATGACCAGCTGTCTGCAAGGAATTTAAATCCTTCCATTATCCACCATCCAGTCAGAGCTGAAGAAGCTTCTTGGATGAGAAGTGAAACGTCTTCAAAGAAAAACAAAAAAAGTCCAGTTGCCTCTTGAAAAAAAGCACCTTTGGGACAAAAACTGTGCTGATTTCTTTCCTCCCAAAAAAGGAGTTTTCTCATTCAGTCAGCAGTAGGCAACCAAAAGCTGTCAAATATACATTGGACCACAAATGCCACAGTTCCTTGTCACTGGTCCTTCTGTCCGAGCTCAGGGAATCTCTAGAAAGTATCAGACTGCCCATCCCTACCTTCAGTACAAAGTGGTGGCATCAGAGAGGCTAGTTTATTTATTAGTTTAAGTGGTTGTGGATTAAGTGGAACCCAATTGCCGTGCATATATGCCTCAAAAATGTAAATCTCTAAAGTGCATTATATTTATTGTTTTTCCCTTTATAGGAATGCTATCTGTATTTATTAAACCATTATGTTGGAATGCAGAATCATAAAACTGGATGGGGCCTTTGAGGCCTCAAATCCAATCCTTGCGTTGTATTGAAATCCCAATTAAAACATTGCAGTCAAATGAAAAATGTTAAGGGAAGAGGAGCCCATCATCACTTCTATGGCTAATTGATTTCACAGTCAAACTGGTCTCTACTTATTTTTAGGAGGTTTCTTCTAACATTGAACCGGAATTAGTCTTCTTGTACTTAAATCCATTAACCTGTACTCTGAGAGGATTTTTAAAAAGTATTTCTTCTGAATGGATATCTTTTCAACATCTTTGGAAAGTGCTATAATATTTGCTCAGTCATCCCTTCAAGGCTAAACACATTCACTTTCTTCTATCCCTCTCTTGATAGGTGTTATTTTCTAGTCTCTTAATCTAGTGTTGAGTGACCTTCTCTAAAACAGATCCAGTTTATTTGAATCTTTAAAATAAACTGTCCAGAACTCATTGTAATACTCAAGGTGGGACATCATCAATGCAAAATTATTTGCTTTATAATTATGTATTCAAAATAAACTGAAAATATTACTACCTGTGAATTAAAGAGATAACTACACTGACAAGTAATCCTCGACTTATTATCACAATAGGAACCGGAAAATTCATTATTAAGGGATACAGTTGTTAAGTGAGACATCATACGACTACACACAATTTATATATTTTATAGTTGCCTGATCGTCAGAGGCTTTTTTTTTTTTAAGCATTTTTTCTACAACCTCTTCGGCCAAAGAGGTTGTACAAAAAATGCTTTTAAAAGTAAAAAAAAAAAAAGTTGGCCATGCCCACCCAATCACATTATCCCCCCCAAGCCACGCCCACAGAACCGGTAGTAACAAATTTTAAATTTTACCACTGAACATCTCTGCAGTAATGTGATAACGGGCATTTGCCAACCATGTGCATTTTCTACAACCGAAGAGGTTGTAGAAAAAATGCTTTTAAAAGCCTTTGACGATCCCAGCTGAGCGGCACGATCATCAGAGGCTTTTTTTTTTTACTTTTAAAGCATTTTTTCGGCTAAAGAGGTTGTAGAAAAAATGCTTTTAAAAGTAAAAAAAAAAAGCCTCTGATGATTGCACCGCTCAGCTGGGCATGGGGCAGGGGGCACAGGGATTTTTGCTACAAGTTCTCTGAACCACCCACAGCCATCGCTACCGGATCGGGTGATCCAGTCCAAACTGGGAGCATTTCATCCTGGAGATGTTGCAACAGTCACAAGTGTGAGGACCAGTTGTTTCTCAGCATTGTCATAGCTTTGAAAATCGTTATAAGTCAAAGACTTCCTGTACCATTTAAGGGCTCCTGTCTTGTGCTCATGCTGGCTAATTCTACACCATACCCAGAAATATCCTTACCAAACATTTCTCTTTTTATACCTGTGCAATAGAGTCTGTATTATAAGGGAAGGACATTGCATTTTCTTACATTATGGAAGAGGAAAGAGGAGAAGATTAGAGGAAATTGTGGAAAGTTTACTGCTTTATTGTTCCATCAATGAACATATATTTAAAAAAGGCTAACTTTTCATCATTCTACTGGTGAAGTTGGGAAAAAAAGGGGGGGTACTGTTTGCAAAAGGGGCCCAGGTTTACTGCTTGTCTGCAGGGCTTCTTTTCCCCATCCACCCCAGTTGTTGTCAGAAACAAACCAGATCTACTCATTGATCTGCCATATTTGGCTTTTAATTGTTATGCCATTTTCATGTATTTAAAAAACACCACAAAATTGGTAATGAGTCTCTCAGCACAACATGCTACACCACCGATCAATCCCTCACATTTTGGCTCGGTGTTGTGGAAACCTGGACACTGTGGCTAGTTTAAGATTTATGTCATGCAAATCCAGAACACTGGATTGAATAAAATCAATGCAGGGTAACCGCACCATGCAAATAAAATTTGTATGGCACAGTGCTTAAAAACTGAGAACTCAGCATTTAGGAGGCTAGGTTCCAATCTTGGGACAAGAAGTCCAAGATCCAAAGGGCTTTTGGTTTTGTTTTTTGTTTGTTTGTTTTGTGGGTTTGTTTGTTTGCTATGGAAAACTTTACACTGATGTCTTTCTTTCCAAGCAGTTAGAGCATGAACAGACCAGACCATATTGATTTTCATACAATGCAGGATGGAAGGCTAAGCTTTGTTTGTTGGATCTGTTCTCTTAGTCACGCATTATCTCCAAGGAAATGGTTCACAAATTTTGTTTCTTGTGAGAATAATTTGGAGTTCGAATTTGAGCTGGGGTTGTGCAAGAACAAATCAGGATGAAATCCAGACATGCTGTGAGGAAGAGAGGTTTATTTATTCCCACAAGTAAAGAGGTTTGCTTGTTGCGGTAGCTACACAGAAAATACAGGGAGGTTGTTTTATAAGGGGGGCTGGTCCTTGGTGTGGGTTTGAAGTGTATGTATATGTATAAGTACTAGTTGTAGTACTTGTCACACCTGAAGAGCATGGATGTATATAAGTGCTAGCTGTAGTGTGTGTCACACTTGTAGGGCATGGGTGTGTGTATATGTTGGTTCTAGTGTGTGACTCTGTCAAGGGGTCAATCTTAATTGTCCTTCCTTATGTCTGTTGGTTTGCCTTTGTTGTGTAGATGGTGTCTCAGCAGCCTATTTCTGAGTTTGGGCAAAGAATGGGTTCTTTCTCTGGTTAATTACTCTTGCCCAAGTAATTGGTTTTACTATTTATCAGTTAATTAAGGAATCTTAGCGGCAGATCTTTGTTAAAATGTACCTATTTAATTGCAACATAGTTTCTAGTGTTGATCAGTTATTTGAGAAATGGGAGAAAGAATCTTCTGTGATACTACTGATTATTAAAATTCTTCCCACAATATTCAGGGAAAAGTAATAGAATTTACTGCTGCAGATGATTGGTTGGGTCATGAAAGCATAGCTCAGCTAATCTTAGAAGCTGTTTATGTTCCTTGAAACTTAACTGCAGAGAAAGATAAAAGATTAGTACACAACATTCCAAGTATTTTGTCCCATAACAGATTTGTTTGATCATCTTGTTCTGCAAAACAGATTGGGCAGAGTGAGTGCAGAAGAATATCAGCTAGGAACATTGGAGACCTGTTCATGAACTTGATTTATTTGCAAACAGGAAGTACCCATGGAACGATGACTTCATGCTTAAGAGTCATCTGTTGTAACTAACTGATGACACATTTATGATGTTTAAAAATGTTATATTGACTTTCAGGATTGTGTCTAAGATAGCTATGTCATCTGCTTCTTTTTTCCCTTAGTAATGCACTTAATGTTCACCATGCTGCCTAGGTAATGTCAACCATCACTCATATCTGTAAGCTACGCTGCCAGATTGGCTTTCTATTTGTCTGTACTTTAACCTGGAGGAAACTTATTTGAGTATAAAATTATTAATGATTTATTGAAAAGTTATTTAAATGAATGTTAGAACACCTTTCTAACATTTAAATGAATGTTAGCACACCTTTATCACATATAACTTGCCTGCAGTCAATATTATATATTATGTTGTAGGAAGAAAAATCTTGTCCAGTTCCAATCTGGGAGAAAGGTGCTGGAAATAAATGGAGGCTGACCTGCTGCAAGGAAAGAAGGTTTATTTGATTTCCAGAAACTTCAGTGACTGTGACAAATGTTTCTGGGGTGGCTGACCCCCTGGCTAGGTGAATGGATAGATCTTTAGTGTGTTCTGATTGAGATGCTCCAGGGGTTGTGCAATGTAGTGAGCCTTGTGCCTTTTGCTATTCTAATGGTGGTGGGTTAATCCTATTATGTCCTAGAGGTCATCCTTAGAATTTGGGCAGGGAATGTATATTTTAGGAGTCTTTGTTTTCCTACTTTTAAATCCCTTCTGGGGGAGCTGGGCTGAAGGCATTTTGTTTATGAATAGGCTGGCTTGGATTACTTAATGGGCACAAAATATCCATCTCTAAAGACTTCAGGCATCTGCTGGTGGCTGTTTCCTATAGCAGAAAGACGGGGGCTGCTTTCTGCCTTTAAGAGCATGTTTCTCCATTTCTCCTTTGGGGAAATATTCTATCCTGCCTGTCTTAATATGAGAATAAAAAATATTTTAATATGCAGAGGGGGGCTTCCTATAATGACAATAACTGATATGACATATAACATCAAACTTTATTTTAAATTTATTATCTATGTGTGGTTGTCAAAATGTGCATGTTTTTTTATTAGATTTTTACCCCACATTTATTACTTTCTAAATAATTCAAGGTCCTAAACATACAGAATACTTCTTTCTCCTATTGATAATGACACAATGATAACCCTGAGAGATGGGTTGGGGCAAGAGAGAGTGACTGACCCAAAGTCAACCGATTGGCTTTCATACCTAAGGTGGGACTAGAATTCATGTCTCCTGATTTCTAGACCAGCACCTTAACCATTACACCAAATATCCTGAAAGATGTCATAGCCAGGTGGGTCATGCCATCACTGTTCATTATGTTCTCTAGATGTACATGCCACCTTTAACACAGCACTGCACAATCTCATATAAGCTTCACCCACCCCCATTTGAAGTTGTGTAATACTGTCTTAAAAACATCACCTCTCAACCAAATTGACAGAAGGATTTGGTCAGCAACAAAAAAAATATTCTTTTTTTTCCCTTTCCTTGGGTTGGATTCATGTCTTGTTTTGATATAGCATATTTAGTTATATTTAGCACAAAGCGCATGTGTGAACCGAACTGGTTGTAACACTGGTTGAAAGCCACCACTGCTTACAAAGCACAATAATCTTGAAGTTTAAAATTAATTTTCTTCTCTATTGCTTTAATGCCTTTGGTCTTAGAGACTGCTTTAAATCAATGTAGCTTAAGAAAGCTATTGATAAAATCCATTTATTGGATTTTTCAGTGGAGACCTTCTGCCCTTAGGCTTTGAAAATGCCATAAGCATTTGCACCAGATTCCTATTTATTATCTATTACAATATCAATATCAAAGTTTTTTAGGGTTTTGATCTTAGCCAGATACACACAGGGAAAAAAAATCTACTTTTTATTTCAAGTGTAGTCAGGATTATAGTTTATCTCTTCTATTTGATTTGCAACAATCACCATTTCTTTATGACTGCCAGAGATTTGGCATGATCCAAAAAGCAGTCCTTTAACTCCTTGCCTGTTGTGTGTTTAAAAAAACAATAGATGAACTCTAAATAAGAGCAGTCTTCTGTTTGTGGCATCCTTAAATTTCCTGAAGTTATATAAAACCGGGATATGATTCCAACCCTAGAAACCTTATACATGGCCCAGTTTTAGCACTTAAATTATAAGCTGTAAGAGGGTTCCTTGACACACATCCAGCAAACAAGGGTAGGCTGAATTTGTGTGAAGGTTTTTTTTTTTAGTCAACAGATACCCAAGGACAAGTCAGGGTTTTTTGTTGTAGAAGAATACTGTGATTAGTAAGCAATAAATATGAGGCACTACTTACATAAAGTTTCCTTTGAGTCAAACTCAACTCTTTGTGATTTTATAGATATAGTTGTTAGGGAAATGATAGGTAAAATAGTTTGCCATTGCCTTCTTTGAACTTTGTCTCTCTTCCCATATATGCCTATACATATACACCCTATCAGAATACAGTCAGGCGCCCACTATATTTTAGTATTCCTGCTGTTGTACTGCTTTCTGACATTCACTAATTGAAATGATGCTTAAAAGGCATTGTAGTGAGCTATTTTCATTTGTAAATTCCTTTGAAATCATTTGCGGAATGATTGAACAATTAAGGTTGGTTGAGAATTTGGCTTAGTTCATTTCTGAAATGAAGTTAACAAAATGGTGTATTTTCCTGACTCTAAAAAGAAACATTGAGACTAAAAAAAAACTGAAAGTGAAAAAAGACGAAACTAATAGGTTTATCCATGCTGGCAAAAGGCTTTGGTTATGAAGCTCTTGAAAGTCTGGTAATCAATTATTGCATGCAACCATAATCGTGATGTTGAATTAGACAGTCACTTTTTTCTTTGTAATGGGTCTTTCAGGGCAACAGGAACCTTTTTCGGTCAAGAAGAATTGTTTTTACCAAATATAGTTAATACAATTTTGCCTTTGTTAAATTTTTTAATAATAATAATAATAATAATAATAATAATAATAATAATAATAATAATAATAATAATAATAATAATAATTTTATTTATATACCGCCCTTCTCCCGAAGGACTTGGGGTGGTGTACAACCAAGATTAAAAACATAAATATACAATATCATAGTTAAAATTAATTAAAATCATTAAATAGTTTTGGCCAAATTTTAAAAACCCAATATTAAAACCCAATTTAAAACCATTCAGTTAGACAGCCCCGCCTGTCGGAACAGTAGGGTCTTGAGGGCACAGCAAATGACCAGGAGGTCAGAGATGTTACGAATATCCGGGGGCAATTCATTCCAAAGGGCAGGAGCGCCGACAGAGAAGGCTCTCCTCCTGGGTATCACCAGCTGACATAACTTGGCCAACGGTACCCTGAGGAGTCCCTCTCTGTGGGAGCGGACTGGTCGGTGGGAGGCTATTGGTGGCAGAAGGCAGTCCCGTAAATATCCTGGTCCTATGCCATGGAGTGCTTTAAAGGTGGTGACCAAGACTTTGAATTGCACCCAGAAGACCACTGGGTGCCAGTGCAGGGCACCTCGAGGTCAACCTCTGCCCCCCTGCCAACACAAACTGCTAGCAGTCGGAGAGGTAGGAGGAGAACCACCGTAACACGGTGCCTCCAATTCCTAACCCCCTCAATCGCTGCAGCATGATACCATGGTTGATGGTATCAAAAGCCGCTGAGAGATCTAATAGGACCAGGACAGAGGAGCAACCCATCCCGAGCCTTCCAGAGATCATCAACCAACGCGACCAATGCCATTTCTGTGCTGTACCCCCACCTGAAGCCTGACTGGTATGAGTCCAGATAGATAGCTTCCTCCAGGTACCGGGGTAGCTGTCGTGCCACCACACTCTCAACAACCTTCACCACAAAACGAAGGTTGGAGACCAGACAGTAATTTGCTAATACAGCCGGGTCCAGGGATGGCTTCTTGAGGAGGGGCCTCACCACCACCTCTTTCAACCAACTTTTATTAATTGTCTTCATAAGAAAGGATGGAAAGAAGAATTTTTGAAAATGAAGCTGTGGAAGAAAGCAAAACAGATGGTTTCTATGCAAGTTGTCAGCAAAGTCGACAGCCAGACACATAAACTGTGTTGCAGCCAAAGGCTTACATGTTTCTTTCATTAAGAGGACCCAAAAGAACACATTAAAAACAACTTAAGAATGGAAGAAGAAACTCATGGTAACTCTTTATATTTTGCCATAGTAAGGCTCCAAAGGGGTATACTGTATTGACTTTAAAGATTATTGCTGGCTAGAATTTATGCTTGTGAGGTAAATACATATCAGCCCAGGATATTGCTCATTGTATTAAGTATACTTTTGTATTTATATTATATGAGGTTGATGATGTCTTCATGTGCTAATCAGTAAAACTGATCAAATCCATACAAGAAATACAATTTATGAAGATGAAAGCAGAAAAAGCAAATATTGAAAAAAAACAGAAGCTGTACCAGCAAGTAGTTTGAGAACCAGTTTCCTTTCTGTGGGTCATTGCTGAACAAGGAATAAGGAAGTCTTCACTAAAGCAGACTGAAAGAAGCCAATAAAAAATAATTTTCAAAATCAGTTGGGAATTTCCTCTTGTTTCTTTGCATACCCCTTGCAGGATTTCCATGTAATCACATGACATTTCAAATACGGAAATTTTATGAAAGTAGAGTAGAGCAATTATCTAAGTATACAACTTCAGATGTACATGGAGCCATGAGAGAGAAACAGAGAGACCAATTTAGCCAGCTAGATTAGGTATGGTAAATCAACCCTGCTACTCATTGGAGTGATAGACAAGGTTCTCTACAGGATATAATAAAAAAAGTCACAGCCAGCAGCCACAGCAATGCAAAGGAAACATATTGAAGTGCTAAGCACATAAAAAAAAAGTTTGTCCTTCAATTATACCATTAAGGCTACCTACTTGATTGCTTTTTCCCATAACCTGGAGACATCCATAGTAATAAATGTCACAGCTAGTTTATCCCCTGGGGTGAATTGGCTTTGTCAATGGCTAAGAGAGAGAAAAAATGCCATGTTATGAATTAATGCCTGCATATTGAGTGGTTTTTATGTATAAGTAAGATATTTAATTTGCATGTCTCCTTTAAAATAAAATCAAGCATTTAATGATAACATAAAATCCTAGAAAGAGTTGGATGTGTTTCAGAGTCTTTGGCATGTATACTTAGCAAGTGTAATTAGTATAAGAACTTAATATTCTTTAATATTACCTGAGATGTTGTGTGAATCTGAGCAACTTTTTTTTTTTTTTTTTTGCTTGAGGGTGAGCACAATATCCACCTGGCTGTGCTGCACTGGAATTCCTTTACATAATCTTATGAATCATTTGGTCTTAGGTGCAACATGTTGAAGCATGTTGGTAGCCTTGGTAGTACAGTGGTCTAAAGCACCCTGTTATTAAGACCAGCTGCCTGCAATTACTGCAGGTTCAAATCTCGCCAGGCTCAAGGTTGACTCAGCCTTCCATCCTTTCTAAGGTAGGTAAATTGAGGACCCAGTTGTGGGGGCAATAAGCTGACTTTGTATAAAGGATGAAGGCTATTGCTTAACATATTGTAAGCCGCCCTGAGTCTCCAGAGAAGGGCGGCACATAAATCAAATAAAAAAAAAACAAAACAGAAAATCTGTATGGTTTTATATTTCAAACTGAAAATAAAATTACAATATTTTGAGTCTTCTGCTACATCAGAACAATTTTACTTACCAATTTAAAAGTCTAAGACAGAATCATTGCAGATGTGAGATGTACCATGTTTTGCTTGATCAATTTTCTTTCAAAAAATGTGGCCAAGAGCAAAATATGGTTCTTTCATCAGAGACAATACTTTTATATAAAAAATAAATTCACATTTTTCCTCAATTACTGTCCAGTCACCAATTTCACTAAATATGTTCTTCAATTCTTTTCTTCATCTGTTTTTATTCTTGTGGGTGTTAATGGCAAAAAATCAGTGCATCTATTGGTTTTTCTTCTTTTCAGAATACTGTTTTCTTTTGCTTCATGACTTACAGATTTTAACTGAGAGACAGTTTGATCTAGTGGTTAAGGCACCAGGCTAGAAACTGGTAGACCATCAGTTCTAGTCCTGCTTTAAAAAAGAAAGCCAACGTGACTTTGGGCCAGTTACTCTCTTAACCCATCTAACAAGGATTGTTGTAGGTCACGGGTGTCAAACTTGCAGCATCACATGAGTATCGCAACATTTTTCCCCTTCATGGAGCTGGGGTGGGCATGGCCTGCGTGTGATGCATCCAGCCCATGGGCCTCCAGTTTGACACCCAATAGTTGTAGGTAAAATAGGAGGGGGAAGGATTTTTGTGTATGTTTACCACCTTCAGTAACTTATGAAGTAATAAAAATCAAATAAATGAATAAACTTGATGACAAATTGTAATTCATTGATAGATCTATAAACAATGTTATGACTATAATTCTCAAGCTATAGTGACAATGTGAATTTCAGTAGCTTAAATAGGGTTATGGTTAATTTAAAGTTAGTATGGCCTAACCTTAAGATAAAAAAGAAAATGTAACCTGAGATTAAATGTCAGAAATAATAATTGCCTCAGAAAATATGAATCTTTTCTATCCCTAAGCAAAACAGTTGTCAGTTTTGCCCCGTTTTACAACCTTTCTTGCCACAGTTGTTAAGTGAATCACTGCAGTTGTTAAGTTAATAACATGGTTGTTAAGTGAATCTGGCTTCCCCCTTGACTTTGCTTCTCAGAAGGTTGCAAAAGGTGGTCACATGATCCCTGCAACTCTCATAAATATGAACCAGTTGCCAAGCATCTGAATTTTGATCGTATATGACCACAGGGATGCTGCAATGGTCATAAGTATGAAAAACAGGCATACACCGCTTTTCTCAGTGCTATGATAACTTTCAACCATCACTAAATGAATAGTTGTAAATTGAGGATTGCCCGTATATGGACATGAACAAATTACAAATAAAAGAACAAAAATATTGTTTTTCAGAAAAAAAAATATTTTATTAAATTTTGAAATAATAAGAACTTTTTTTCCAAAAGGGGTAAATGTACATTTTAGGAGCAATATAGTTTGCACAGTAATTCTTTACTACTCAGTATGCAGTTGTGCTTGTGTAAAAGTGAGTTATTCAAATCTGAACAGCTCAGTTCAGGGTTTACATTAGTAAAGGCTGAGCAAATAATATCGTATAGCAGGAGTTGATAACCTTTTACCCTTGCAATAGCTCCAGCCACCATGGCCAATAAGGAGGGAAACTAGGACTATATAATTTAGCTACATTTGTTAAAATATAAAATATAAAAATGGATCCAAATATGAGCAACAACTGAAGCAATTAAGCCTAAACAGGCCAACTAATTCTTTACCTCCTCTAGGCAATAGCCTTCAACCCATTAATATCTTCTAATAGCCCAGGGTTTTCAGGGTAACAAACACTGGAGGAGGGATCATACTCAGACCCGGGTGGAAGAATGCTCCCTGCCACTCTTCCCCTGGAAAATCCCATCCTGAGGCCAGGTCATACAAGGAAGAGGTGAACGACATACCAAACTCAAACAAGTAGACATAAGACACAAAAACAAGTCTTTGTTGAAGAATATTCGGGAAAGAGGAAAATTTCCAAGAAACAGAAAGAAATATGAGGACACCAAACAGTCATCCCAGCATGGCTCATGCGCCTTGGCAATTGCTAAATAAAATCCATGTGATGCCCATCATGATTCTGTCAGGAACAGCTTTAGTCATCATCACATAATCCATCCTGAAATTTGCACAGTCACTGTACATCTTGAAGTAGTTGTCCTTTGTAATTTTTATAGAGAAGAACATGGTAGAAGATCCTGTGAATGCAATCACATGGCCCCTAGACAGCAAGGAAGAGTACTATTATTTAAAGCATCTGGAGCAATTTGAACCAAATGGATCTGAGATGTTTTTCACTTTCCCATTATTTTATTAATAAAAAAATGCACAATCTTATAAAAGGAAAAAAACATACAGAGCATATATTCAGACATATAGGTATATGGTTGTACAGTAAACATTTTGAAGAATGGAAGCTGTAACTTGTTACAATTATCCTCAGTTAATCTGTATTGATAAGGTATTGATTCATTAATTGCTAATAACATCAACTGCATAAACCATGTTTGTCTTTCCAATACTGCACAATAAGGTATTTTACTTGTAAGTAAGCTAGAGAAAATCCACTTCTTTTGTCCAATGTTAACCCCCATATGATAGGTGTTTTATATAGATGATAGATAGATAGATAGATAGATAGATAGATAGATAGATAGATAGACACACACACATCTTTGTGTGTATATACACGCACACACACACAAAGATGTATTGAACAAAGAGTAAATAAAGAAAAAAGAAATTAAAAAAAGAGGAAAATTATAGAGAAGTGACTTCTGATCTTGACAATGATTATAAATATATTTATATTTTACCTTTTCTCTCTAAAGTTACATAATTTCCTTCTTTCCACAGGCCACCCTTCCTAATCTTCAAACTCATAAATCACATTCATTTTTCTTTTTTCCCCCAGCAAAAAATATATAAGGGGTTTCCAGTCACTGATAAATGTAGTTGTTAATCTTTCTCTAATTAAAGAAATTACTTTTGCCATGTCTGCTAGTTCTGTCATCTTTACAAACCATTCCCCCATTGTGGATATTTCAGAATCTTTTTAATGTTTGCACATATTTATAGTCTTGTAGCAGTAATTACATATGAAATCATTCCAGAAATAATATTTCTGGTTGAAAAAGATGTAATTTAAAATCTATTCAGGTTTTTTTATATTTTCATATCACTATTTTTTATTAATTAAGGAAAAAATGCAAACAAAAAGTAGCAAAAAGAAAAGAAAATGATATATGTATAAATGATCATTATAAAAGGATTTTTTAAAAAGGCTTACAATTTTTTTTTAAAGGGCATTCTGATATCCTCCCTTTTTTCATTCTCCCTTTTTTCCTCTAGCCACTAATTGGAAAAATTGATAATTTTTATATTATATTTGGGAAATTATTACTCATTTTAGTTTGGCTATTTTGATTATTATTTTTAAAAGGCCATTCTCCTTGCCTCAAAAATCGTATTCTAAATGTCTTAACTTGCCTTGCTATGTGATATTTTGTATATAAGGCAACCATTCTTGCTTGAATTTGGTTAGATTTTTCTAGTGAATATATAGGAATTATGATGTTTTGATAAATATCTATTGGCTACTGCATTTTCTGAAAGCAGCCAAACACCACATTGAAATCTCAACTGACCACAAAATGTAGAACAATTGCAGACCTCCCAAAGACTTCCTCAATGCCAAGTCCAGGAGGTACAATTCTTTTCCACTAACACTCCTATCTCAAATTCCTATCTCATTAAAGAAAGCTCGGGTTTTCTCCCATGTAAAATTAGAAGTGTCTTCCAATTTTATGTGGGAGAAAACCCGAATAACCAAAGACCTACATATATATATATGGTCAACATATACCCACTTCCTTCTCTGTGGAGTTTGGTAGCCTACACTAAAACATGTATCAAAATCTGTGACTTTTCTTTCCCTACCTGTCACCATGCCAAACTATTAGACTACCAATCAGTTAGACTACTATATCACTCCCCCCCACCCCACAAGGGCCATGAGACACATCCTTGGACTTCATTACCACATATCAAAGGCTGAATAGCACTTGGTTGTAGTTAGCCTTTTTTCTATGCTCAAAGGGCATTCATTTTATCTCCTGACAAGGCCTTCCCTCTGCTCCTGAGACAGCTCATCTATTTATTCACCATGTTTTTCCAGCAACTAAGGTTGTCCACAATTTATGGCCTGTTCCTGGAAACACCTTTACAATTACTGGATGTATTCTCCTTTTCTGGGAATAACCACAACCCAAGAGTAAAACAGAGAGATTGAATGCTGTTTTAGGGCAACTGTCTATTGCTGTGACAATTACTAACAAGATGAGCGGAGCTTTTCCCCGTGACCGAGGTCACCAATTATAACTCTTCTAGTCAAATGTCTTTTAGATCAGGGTTCTCCAACCTTGGCAGCTTTAAGACTTGTGGATTTCAACTCCCAGTTTTCCTCAGCCAGTGCTGGCTGAAGAATTCTGGGAGTTGAAGTCCACAAGTCTTAAAGTTGCCAACGTTGGAGACCCCTGTTTTAGATTATGTATGTTCCAAATGGTTCCTATTTGGGGGTGTGGAGAGGGAGAGATAGAGATTTTAGTCTTTGTAGAAGCTCCTATACACCATAATTTGGCTTGCTGATATTTGCAGCAAAGTATATTACCTCCTCAAGATTCTTCACTTTCCATGAATTGAGTTACAGAGCATTTTTGCATGGGCCTAAGGAGGTTTTTGACACCCATCCTGCTCTACATCCTTCCAAATTTACTTTTTCATACAGACTATTTCATTCACTTCATAAGAAAGATAATATTATTGTAAGTACTTATTGTAGAAAAATGTTTCTTCAATAGCTATGTCATGTTCAGACACATACCACATGTTTGCTTATATAAGTTAATAAGCTAAATATCTAGTGAAATTATCAGAGCTATTTGTCTCAGACTGCCCTTTGAGCATAATGTTTGCTGAACAGGTGTGCCACTATCAAGTACAATGAAAACTAGTACTTTAAAGGCAGTTGTTATTTTGCAGCCAAAACTAAAAAGTATTCCACAAGCATTTTAGTTGACTGGTTAAAGCTTTAAAATTTTTGCTTATTTCATAAACAAAGCTTAAGCCTGAATAAGAAATAAGCCAATATCTAGACTCTTGCTTCATAGCTGGGTTCAGTTTCTTGGGGAATCAGTAAACATAAATGTTGCTTAAAGTTTATTCATATATTAGTGTGAATAAATACCAATATGAATATAAAAATGCAAAAAGGGTTATGTTGAGAAAGTGAACTTATGACACTGCTACTGCTGTGTTCAAATCATCTCTCCTGCAAACCAAAACCATCAGATCCAGCAGCTGACACTTCAATAGGGAATGAATAATAGGGTTGTGTATAACTTACCTGAAGCACAGCTGTCTTCTGCTACTGGCAAGTGGTTTTGGAAAACCATACAGATACTTTAAAGTTGCAGACAAGTATACGTTCTTGCCTCATGTGCTCCAAGCGACCTTTTGAAACTGAATATCCACAGTTCATACAGGTAGTCCTCGACTTTAACTATTTGTTAACCATTCATTTAGTAACCTTTTCAAAGTTACAACAGCTCTGAAAAAAGTGATTTATGACCATTTTTTACACTTACAACCATTGTAGCATTCCCATGATCATGTGATCAAAATTCAGATGCATGGCAACTGACATGTATTAAGGTTGCAATGTCCTGGGGTCATCACCTTTTGTGATCTGACAAGCAAAATCAATGAGGAAGCAAGATTCACTTAATAATCATGTTACTAACAACTGCAGGGATTCACTTAACAACTGTGGCAAGAAAGGTCATAAAATGGGGCAAAACTCACTTAACAAGTGCCTTGCTTAGCAACAGAAATGTTGGGCTCAATATTGGTCATAGGTCAAGGACTACCTGAATTGTATATAGGTGGTTCCATTCATGATATGCAGATTACTTTTCTCCACTTGAGAAAAGAGCACAACTCAAAATGAATACATAATTTTGAAGTTTAAGACAGTGTTCATTTTTCTCTCTAAACATACTTGAAAACAATTACATTTTAAATCACTTTAATTCAAAATATTTTAAGAAGTGCCTCTTAAAACATTCTTAGTTTGTTATTTGGCTTATAATTAAAACAGGGGTCCATATGTGTGTGTGTACTATAAATGTTCATATATTGTAGATCAAATATTGAAATAGAAAACATGGATGCAGAAGAGTCCTTTCAAGCAGTTCTGACCTGTACTGAAGTTAATAGTTCCTACTTTTATAAAAGTAATGTAATCTATTTTCCAAAATATTCTTGATATTACAAATTTTTGTGTATGTATGCACATAAAATTTATTAAATATAACTTTAATAAATAAATCAATCTTCATTTCTTAATTTAAAAAAATTATAGCACAGGCATTTTAAAAAGGGTAAGAATGACTTTAAAATGAAAACACTGAGTTGTACGGTAATTAAAGTAAACATTTCTTCTTCTTTTTATATACCAGTGTAGGAAGCTAGCCGCCACCTCTCTCCTAGGAAAATGAAATATTCTAGGAAATATTAAAAAGGCAGGATATTATATTTTCTCTAAAGGAGAAACATGTTTATAAAGACAAACTCAGAGCCTCAGCTCCCTGGCCCCCCAGCAGATATTTTGGTGCCAACCTATCTACAAGACAAAGGCTGGGCCAGCTTATCTACAACACAAAAGAAATGGCCCTCAGGACATGATAGGATTAGCCCTCACTCAAGATCCAAACCAGGACAAAGCCATTAAGCCATAATAGGAATTGCTCAAAGCCCATTCATTACATCATCACCCAGCAAGATTCAACCAAGCTTGACTCAGAAAACCTCCAAAGTTAGCTATGAACCCTACAGCAGCCAATAGCTTGCCACAGGAACAGGAAGCTCAAATTCAAAGCCCAAGAGAAGGTATAAATCTCTCTCTCTCACCCATCTGCTCTTTTTGCCCAGGACCTCAAACCATGTGGTCCTGTCCACCATTAAACCATCTTTCCAAGCAGTCTCCAAGTTTCCAGTGTCTTTCTTCCTACTTGGAACTGAACCCAGATGGACATTTCTTCCAACATCAGTAAAACTATAAAGCAGAGAAAGATTTTACAGAAACAGGAGTGGAATTTTATATGTGTATGTTTTAACAGGGTTTACTTTTAAAAAAGCAACCTTAGGCAACTCCAGACAATCAACTCTGCCTGGAAATGTGCCTGGCTTTGTGCCATTTCCTCTGTTCCCATGGAAGACACAACTACAGAGTGCCTCCTGCTGCCCCCAACTACTTTTGTAACTTAGTTGCACTAATTCAATGTCTATTCAAACTTGACAACTTTAAGATATAAGAACTTTAACTCCCAGAATTCTGTCTGGGGAATTCTGGGAAATGAAGTTCACACATAAAGTTGCCAAGAACATAGCATTTATTCCTCCCAGTCTTTCGGCCAGGATGAAAATATACAACCATCTTATTGTGTCTCGCTGCTGTTAACCTCCAATAAGTGGGAGAAGAACACAGACTGTGTTGCTTCCTTCTTTCACATGCCTACAAAAAAGGAATGGACAGAGTCATTTCCATTAATTGAAACTGAACTGAACTTCTCAACAGAAACTTTCAGTTTGTGTGTCACTCTCATGCCACTCTGTTTCTACTTCCTTGTTTTCTTTCTGTTACTGAGAATATTTTAGAGTTAAAATCATGCAGGTATATGACCTGCAGGGAGCTTGTCATGTAACATCTTTCACTCTGCAGGAATCCTAGTTCAGCTGCTCTATGACATCTTTAATTCCCACACATATGATTTCTCCCCTGCCTGCAAGACACACACACACATTAGGAGAAAACCCATAGTGATTATTCCTCCTTTTCCTTGGTACTTTTGAGGTAAGAAGTAACTAGTTCTTCCACTGCCTCAATTCTTGAATAGTTTTACGTGGTGGGTTGCCGGTTCGGACCAGTTCTATAGAACTGGTAGTAAAACCAGAGGGAAGCTCTGCCCACTGAGTCCAACGTCATCAGAACACTTCTGTGCATGTGCAAAAGAGCGTGCCCATGGCCCCGTTGCGGACCGGTAGTAAAAGTAAGTAGAACCCACCCCTGAGTTTTACCCCCTACAATTAGGTAAAGTGGGAAGGATATAAGTGATATTAAATTAATTAATTAAAAATAAGACTTTTTCCCCAAAGAAAGTAGCTACTTGTATCTTCTTATTGCCAATATGTCATTGTGGTATTTAGGGAATTTTAGTAAAGGACTTCAAAATAAAGGCATCAGAATTAAAAAAATAGGACAGGTAACCAGGCAATAGTGATAACTGTGTTAGTGGCTAACTGTGGAACTGTATCCAAGTGTCTTTTTCTCCTGTGTAACTTCACCTTCCTCAGTCTGATTAACCCCAAACTTCAATTCCCACAATTTCCAAGCTGGCATTGGTAATGAAAATCGTAAATGCATGGGGGAAGGAGGCATCAGGTTAGGGAAAGCTGGTATATATTCTCTTGGAAAATGTGCAAACAAGGTTACAACTGGATCAGAAAGCGGAAGCAAAATAACTGGAACTTAGTTTTAGCTATACAGCTAAGGGAAACAGTTTTATTTTTTTGCTAAATGTTGTGTTTGTTTCCATGTGTTGCTCCACATTCGTGTTCAGCTGTCAATAGTTTTTAAGGTAATTATTCAAGAATTCGTGTTCTTATATTTTAGCAAAACCATCAGATTGAACTCTTTATAGGTAATTTAACTTTCCTGGCTAAAGACATAGACTGAACCCAGAAAAGAGAACACAAACCTATATTCTTTCAATGTGACCTCTTTTTACTCTT
Source organism: Pantherophis guttatus (assembly GCF_059756535.1). NCBI lineage: Eukaryota > Metazoa > Chordata > Lepidosauria > Squamata > Colubridae > Pantherophis > Pantherophis guttatus. The sequence continues at coordinate 213,924,060 of NC_142064.1, forward strand.
CACTACTAAATTTGACTCTATTGTGAAGCCCAGAGCATAATATCTTATCATTCTAAAAATGAATAGTTATGTAATATCTAATTTGAAGAATGAATTTACTACTTATGTTTCATTTCTTCTTTGCTTTTATTTATTCAGGAGAGGATATGTGTCCCAGAAACAAACACCCCGCACTCCAATATAATATCTCCCCAAGAGATCTTTGATGACTACTACAAGGTCACTCTTAATGGCTGAATGGGCACAGAAGCCAGATATTTCTGGTCTTAGCCCAGCCCTTTTCACTGCATGCCACACTGCTCCCCCTATTTATGGCATAATTCTGTTTAAACTCCAAACACCAGGACTAATTCTATGTTTTTTTTGAGAGCAGTGGATAAAATAAGCAGTACACATTTGCCATCTAATTTCTGAAACAAAGCCTCTTGTGTTATGTTTATAATCGTACCTCCAAGAAGCACATAGCAATGTTTTTACCCCTTTTTTAATTAAGAGAACTGATTAAACAGGCATGCTTCCTGTTTAACTGATCACATATACTAGCAAAAATGTCATTGGTTAAAAAAAAATCAAACACAGAGTGAGACACAGATACTGTAATTAGGCAAACTAGGTATGTGTAGCATGAAAGAACTGGACAAAGGTTACAAGTCAGAATTTGTTGCACATTTCAGAAACAGAAAGGGTGAAACATAAAAACACAAGTTGGCCCAAAGAAGAGTGCTCCTTTAGTGTCTATCACATCTAGACGACATAAGACACAGACATTAACAAACACTTTTGTCCTCCCTCCTTTGTCAGGAAAGAGGAAGTGAGAATTTGAAAGAAACAGTAGTCAGCATTAAAGACATAGCAGCATAATCATAGGCATGTTCATGTCAAAGCAAACTATCATTTTTAACTGAAGCATAAGTCTTACTGCCTGGATAAATAAAGATGGCTTTGGTTACACAGATACTACAAAATCAGCCTTGGAAACTGCTTATTCAGAGGATCTCTGATTTGATTTCTCCATTTCTCATCTATGATCCTGTTAAACAATGACAGTAAAACCATGCTTTTGAAAATTACTTCAGTGCTGACATCAGAAACTTTTAATGTGATAAAACGATCATAAGAAATTTCTCAATATAACAGCAGGTTATTTGTTCATATAACTTCAGTTTGCCACTTCTTCTACCAAGCTCCTTACTCTTTGACTTTAAAAGAGGCAGAAGTTCGATTAATGGAAAACTTGCAAAGCACAATATCAGATTTGTCTCCTTTTCAAGAATGCATATCAGTGTCTCTTAGGCCTAATAGGCATTGTTAAAGAATAACAATTGCTGGTAGAGTGGCTCAGGGGGGTTTATCTAGAGTGTTCAGGGGTTTATCTAACTGGGTGAGAGGGAGAGAAAGATAAAGCTACCAGTACATTAGAACAGTACATTGTAGGAAGTGTTGGCAGTAGAGTGGTTGGGCCATATGATGAACATGTGGGTGCTGGGCAGAGACTTGAACTTCCACTTGGGTGGGGAAAACCTGGAAACTTTCAAATTTGGGTTTTCCAAGATGTGCCAATATGACATCTCTAATAAAATAGAACTTTGAAGAATCTCTAGCCTTGGAGTCTTGTTTCATTGGGGATGTGTTGGGCATGTTACTTGGAACCCTGACATTTACACTATGGCTCTTTGCAACGTTTGTGCTTTCCTGATGGAAAATTGAAAAAGGAATGATTTTATATTTGCAGCAGCTTAAGAACTATCTGTAATTATCCAGATGCAAAGCAAATTAACCATTATTGCCTATTATGTCATCCAAATTATTAATTTTGGACTATAGTTTATTCCTACCAGCTAGAATTAAAGCAGACATTCCATAAGATCTGGTGATAAAGGAGTGAACAATATTTTTTCCTTCCAGTCAGTCTTGATTCTTGGCAACTACATGACAAATCCCTGCAGCTTTCTTGGCAGTGCTTTCGTAAGTGGTTTGCCATTGCCTTTTTCTATGGCTGAGAGTGCGACTGGGCCAAAGTCATCCAGCTGGTTTCTGTACCTAAGGCAAGACTAAGATTCAGTCTTCTCAATTCTAGTCCAACACTTTTAACCATCACATCAAACAAGCTCTCAAACCCTTGTTTATATGGAATCAAAGTACTGCAGTAAATTAAGAATCATAATCAGCTTTGATCAGAACTCTCTTTCCCCTTTCCCTTAAATTTAACTTGGCAATTAATTCTGATCTAGCATATCAAGAAAGATTCAGTGTCAAAACGAAAGCTTGATGGAAGCGGGGAAAGTCAGTGCTAGTGAGTATTAATCACCCAAAAAAGGTGGAGGATACAAACCACTACATTTCCAGTTAAAAAGATGCAGAGCTGAAAGGTGCCAGAAACACTGGGATCAAAAGGCACATACAACCCTATTCTCTACAAAGTACGATGTAGTCATAAAGTTAGAAAATACCCCAGAAAATAATACAGATTCTTGGGCCCAAAGAATTGGTATTCAACAATACCAATAATACCAAATAGCCCTGCATTTGCACAAAAATAACAAGTGCAGATTGTGACTGTTTCATTTGCAGTAACCTACGACAGAGTTAGCTTGAACCCATCCAACTAGACTACAGATAGTTCTTGATTTACAACAGTTCGCTTAGTGACTGTTCGAAGTTACAACAGCACTGAAAAAAGTGATTTATCACGATTTTTCACACTTACGACCATTGCAGCATCTGCATGGTCATGTGATTTACATTTGGATGCTTGACAACTGACTCACATTTATGATAATCGCAGTGTCCCAGGGTCACGCGATCCCCTTTTGCGACCTTCTGTCAAGCAAAGTCAATGGGGAAGCCGGATTCACTTAACAATGGTCTTCCTAATTTAACAACTACAGTGATTCACTTAACAAAAACGTGCCAAGAAGTGTCATAATATGGGGGGAAAGTCACTTAACAAATTTCTCACTTAGCAACATACATTTTGGGCTCAATTGTTGAGGACTACCTGTAATTACTGCAAGGATGGTGAAAAAAAAGATGAAACTTTTTTTTCCCCCTCCTCACAGGCCAGGCACGCCTTGCCGAGTCTCAAGCGCTCAAACCTTTTTCCAGCACTCTGATCACAAACGCGAGTCAACGGACGCTCCCCCACACTCCGAGCCACCCAAACCCAACGCCGAGTTCCTCGCGGGAACCCCTACCACCACTTCTCCGCCCCACAGAAGCCGCTCAGCAGGAAGACGCGCGAATGGCCTCTTTATCAGCAAGCACCTATGGCGAGCACCAGGGGGGTGTCAGGTACTGCGCGCGCCCTTCTCCCGGAGCAGAAAGGGCAGCCGCTGAGGGAAGGGCCCCCAGCGGCAGGGCGAGGCTCGTAGAAACTAGTTCCCTTTTGGGCGTTCTCGCTTGGGAGAAAGTCTCAAGCGGAGAAGTAACAGGGCCCGGGAAGGAGGAGGAGGGGAAAAAGAAAGAAAGATAAGCTTAAAGACCGCGTGGATGACTCTGCTTTTCCAAGCGCTCTTTGAGGGGTGGGGGTGGAGCGGGAAGGGGAAATCCCCACGCGCCCCAGTCCCAGCAGCAGGTGAGCGCGTCCGGCCCGAGTCGAGGCGGAGCGCGCGCGGGGAGGAGGAGGAGGAGGAGGCAAGATGGGAGGTGCGAGCGTGCCATGGGAGGGCGGTCCGACGCGGAGGCAGCCCCGCTCGACGGGGCTCTTTTCAGAGCTTTGCTTTCGGCCTCGGAGCGCCCTCCGAGCAGTCCTGCGCCTTTCCAGCTCAGCCTGGACCCTTTCCGAGGAAGACGGGTAAGTGATCCGCTGGCGCCAAGGGGGATTCCGCCGCTGGGGGAACTTCTTCTCTCGTGGAGAGAAGGAGCAAATTCTCTTTCGGCTGGAAGCTCTTCGACTGGCTCCTTTGCGAAGGAGGAAGCGGGGTTCGGGCATTCTTCTTTGGGACGCGGGCTCTTCCCGCCAGCCCCCTGCTTCCGGTCCTGAGGGGGGGGGTCGTGTGGACGGGTTGAGCATCTTTCTCCTCTCCGCCTTCCTTCGGAGGTGCGGTAGAGTCACCCCTCACTCACTCCCCCTCCCCCGTCAGCCTGCGGTCCATCCCCTGAGAAACTCGAGTTCCTCCTTCGGAAGAGCGACTTTGACACCCGCCTCTCGCTTTGGGTTGGGTGGCAGACTTTATGAAAGGAGCTCCGAGAAGCTGCCCTTTTCCTCCTTCCTGCTTCCCTCTTTGCGCTCGCAGACAATCCGGAATGGGGCAAAGCGCTGCTGAGTTTAGCCGGACCGGCTGGCGGGGCTTTCATAACTCCTGGTCAGAGCAGAGCTGCGGTGTGCAACATCTGTTGGACGCCTAGCTCCGCCGGGACTTCCTTGTTTTAAAAGACTCCATGTTTTCTTGAAGTACTTTACTACATTTCTGAAAATTGAACTTCTTTCTTCATCAGAACTGGCAGATTGATGGGTGGCTGGAGGTCTCTAGCACCCTCTTTAACTAGCTGATCTGTGTAGCAAAGCTACGGTTGCAGTTTATCCATCCTTTCAAATTCTTCCCTACATTGTCAGAGTCTTTGGGAAGAAAAACAAAAGCCAAGAACCCGTGGACAAATGGAGCTTTGGAATGGGAAACCTGAGGCTACTGTATTCGGAAAACGTTTGCAAAAAGCTGTTGTCCTGCAAAATCAGAAATGTGATGTTAGCAAGAGGTCTGCTCACCTGAAAAGATAAATGTGCTGAAAATATCATTTTAACAAGTGATCAAGTGTAATACTGCTATCCAATAGAAACATTCAACATGTGTGTGTTTGCCTAACTCTTTTAACAATGCTGCTCTGGATGGAAAGTTGACAGCGGTTGATAGATTATGTTGACAGAAAGTTGACAGTGGTTGACGGGTTTTATGAAATATGCCTTGCGATCTTCATTTACTTTGTGCAGTGATCAGTTGGCTCACAACTGCTCACACCCTAATTTCTGCATCTAGAAGCAGCAAGCTGAGTGGTTTAGTGTTTAGGAAGTTGGGGATTTTCCCACTGTAGGCTGACTGGAGTGGGGTTCAGAACTGGTCAGTAATTGTTTAGCTTGAGGCAGAGGGATGTTTGCTTTCCTGTTCAGTGAATGGATAAGTTTGATTGCATTAGTCATCTCAAAGTATTTGCCGTGTAAGTATGTTTCTGTCGTATATCTGTTATCTGCTGTGACCTTAATCTTTAATAGTGGGTGGACAGAGAATGAATTGGAACTTTTTCAGTGTTTCGTGTGATAAAAAGATAGGCAGCTGCCTTATGCTGAAGCAAAACATTTTTTTTTTATTTAGCCCCTGGGGTTGCTGGCAATAACACTTGAGAGAACTACATTTCTTAATTTCCTTTGTTTAGAATGTTTCATGTGCTAAAATATAACTTCTGACCTAGAGTCTACCACCTAGGTACTAGCAAATTGTTAAATAAATAAAGTGTAGATTCATTCCTAGAAATTAAAATGTTGAGTCAGGTGACTACAGAGCATGACTAATTTGGCATGCTAGTAAGTACATAGTAAATACCAATGGTGTCAGGGAATTTAAAATTCTTAATTATATTTCCAAAATTTCAAACGTTTCACTAGCCTAAGAAGGAAAGCTCCAATCTACATAAATGTCTACTCTGATTGGAGGTATCTGGTTACTTAACTCACCAGGGACTGAATTTTTCTACATGGTTGCATTACTGGTATTAGTGGGAAATTTCTTTGGCATTGCAAATTTGTGTATTTGGGGGAAGAATGTTTATATCAAGTAAATTTCAAAGTGTGCAATATTGAACATACTCTACTAGCATATTTTACATACTCTACTAGTATATCTTATAGGTAGCAAACTATAATTATTCAGGTCTTCCAGAGATGGACTTTTTTTACTTTGATTGGTGCCCTTAAATTGTTTGTAGTTTTTTTTAATGCATAGAACAATGTCTTGTTGCTCCTAGTCACAATACAACCATTTTTGAACAAAAAGTTTAAATTTTATATAGGGAACTATTAGTTTTAATCTAGTCTTGAGATATAAAATATTTAGTTCTAATAAGCATAACAAGGTATATGAAAAGAATATAGAGGGAGAAGCTAATAATTTAATTCATAAGAATATAAGAATATTGTAAATTGGTACAATTTGTTTATTCTCAAATTAAATGTAATTGTAGATCTTCAGAACGCTAGAGCATCTGGCTAAGTGAAGAGTAAAACATGTTAAACAGGAGAATTATTTATCCTTTGGCTTCAGTCCTATGTACACTTTCCTGAGAGTAATCTCTATTGCATCTGGTGGATCTTACTTCTAAGTAAACATATAAGTACTTCATTATTCATGTATTCATTGTACAGCATAGTATGATAAGCGTGTTTTCAGTGCGCCTTAAAATGATAAAAACACACTGGATCCTTGGACCGCTCATTAGCATTTAGTCAAATCTACTTGCTTTATAGAGTGTCATAGAGATAAAATGGTGGGGTATATGTGTGCATGGAAAAAATATAGATGACTGGATTTGGAGATATAAGTATTTATTTGTCTTTATTAGAATTCTAAAGTCATATTTAACTCAGATGTTTATATAGGGATTCATCAATTTTACAAGTTTAAGAATGCTGAATAGCATTCTTAAACACTGAATAGTGTTTTTTATTTTTATTTTGGAGCAATCAAATTGCTTTCAATGATACTAATGTGAAACTATGAGATTTTTATTTATTAAACATTTAATTTTGATATCTCCTAGTGTATTAGTATGTTTTAACACATTACCTGTGACCTTAGTTGTTTGCTGTGGTAAAATAACATGCTTTCGGTAGAATGTGAACTCCACAGTGAATTAAGTGAGCATGTATATGTAAATGTTATCCATTGATTTGGATGAATTCCTGTTGCTGAGGATGTAGATGAGATTCCTGAATAAATTCAGTCACTTGTTTCTTCATCCTTGCTCATCTTGGTTTGTTATGGCTAATAAGGGAAGGGGTAGCCAATTAGATCCAAGGAGACTATGAGCTCCCGTAAAAGTTGTCATTACCTTCCTCTTTAAACAAGACGTTAATTGAGGCATTCATGCACACACTAAATTTAGCTTTATGTCTTGATTTGGTAACCTTGAGGGATGATATTCACCAAGAGAGAGAAAGAGAGAGACAGAGATGGTATGTACTTGAATTATATGCCTTGATTCCATCAATCATGGAATCATTCTGAATTAATTATTTTAGGATGCAAACACTTTTATAGCAGTTTGGCCAGCAGTTTGCCAAAATATTGCTGGAAATACTCAATTGTGGCAGTTTTATTTAAAAATCTTATATGACTCTCTTTTATCCCCCATACTATCTTTCTGAAATTGTAGGAGGTGTCCATCTAACTTGGCTAAGTAAGGAATGTTTTGAATAGAACCTGTACTGGACAGTAGATTGGATCATACTATGGTAAAATAAATGAAATCATAATAAAATGAGAATCTTGTTTTTAGAAAAAGTTTTGCTCATAAGAATAAGTACGCATGTAGAATAAGATACATTCTTCCCAAAGGACCAGGTCTACAATTTCTGGATCCATATTGGGACACATATTAACACAGCCTCGATGAATCATTATCAGTTTAAACTGATACATTTGTGACCAGTTCTAGATAGGAATGGCCTGATGCTAATTAAACATGATCTAGTATCACTGTATATAAATTGTCCTTAGTTAATTTAACTAAATTTAGTGAAGAGCAGTTGTAGTGCAGTGGTTAGAATGCAGTACTGCAGGGTAATTCTGCTGACTGCCTATTGCCAACAGTTCGGCAGTTCAAATCTCACCGGCTCAAGGTTGACTCAGCCTTCCATCCTTCCGAGATCGGTAAAATGAGGACTCAGATTGTTGGCGGCAATATGGTGAGTCTGTAAACCACTTAGAGAGGGTTGTAAAGCACTGTAAAGCGGTATATAAGTCTAAGTGCTATTGCTATTGCTAGACTGCTAGTTTATTCACTGAGGACAAATAACAGTGCATTGTCTGATGTTCTCATTGCCAGGCGACATGTGGACATATTTCCCCATAGTGATTCTGATGCCTTAATGCCACAAGCCAAATTATCTATATTTGGAACCGTAAAACACAGTACCTGAGGATGCTAATACCCTTGCAAACATCTCCTTTGATGTCCACAAGATCCATCCTGCAATTGATTTTATTATTCAGTTCTTTTAATAAAAAAGCATGTCCTCAAGCATAGCTTTTTTTTTTTTCAAAAAATGCTTCTGAGCTCACATAACATCTGAAGGTATTCTTAGTGTTCATTTTGTAAATGTGCTTATCTACCCTGAAAAAAATGGGGAAATTAAAAGAGATGATAGAAAGCAAATTCACAAAGTGCTTTTTGATAAAATAGGTAATAGGGAAATAGATGATCAATTTGTGGCTACAGTGCATTTAGAATTCCAAATCTGTATCAATATAGTACAAAGATGCTGGAAAAATTGCTATGTAAATACTGTATGTCTTGAAAAAGCCTATGTTTTAGTTGAGAGAAATCTAAGGAAACCTCATGGAAAGGTAATAAAATGTAGATATATATAGATATGGGAAAAAAACTACATCTAAGGGGGCTTGATGTTTTAAGAAATAAGTCAAGGATATACAATGCCCTATTAATTGTTCAGGGTATTTATCAATATGTGTATATTGAATCCTTAAGAGGTTGGATATAATATTTATCAAAAGCATGGATGTGTATGTTCTTTTGATTGCAGACAATGCCATATTGTTGACTGAGAACTGAATTGATTTGCAGTGAATGTTAGATTGTGTGACACAACAAGAAATATGGATCTGAAAAATAAAGATAGATGTGTTTGACAGGCGAAATTGAATGATCTTATGCTGGTAGATGTTGGTTAATATATGGCAGGGGTGAAATCTACTTACCTTCCCTACCGGTAAGGGAAGGTCCATGCGGAGGGTCCATGTGCACATGGACCCTTTGCGCATGCACAAACCTTTCTGTGTATGCACAGAGGGTAACAAACAAGTTATTTCCTGGTTAAAAGCTGCCGTCGCTACTGGTTCTCCGAGCCATCTACCACCATCGCTACCGGTTCAACCGAACCAGTCAGAATTGGTAGCATTTCACCCCTGGTATATGGTCTTTTGCACAGATTTCTTTTCATTTTATTTTATTTTATTAGTTAGACAAGCACAAAAATAACACAACATAATACAAATAAAAAGTATATATAAATGTGATAAACAATTAGCTGCAAGCAAGTTCTTTAACATGTCACTAAATCTAGATCATACAGAAATGTAATGTTCTAACTGATTTTCAAAATATAATGGGTTTTGGAAATAGTGACAAAGCATGTTTTTTCTTCAATCTATTGCAAGAAAAGAAAGTTTTTTCTGAAAATATGAAAATGATGGTTTGCAAGAGCATGCTTCTGTTCTCTTTGTTATATGAAATTACATACGTATATTTCACAAGAAATCTATACGTTAAGTTGAATGTATGAGCCAATGTACTAGATTTAATTATATTTTCCTTTCCTTAGTTTTAACTTCTGCCTTTAATGTTATTTCTTTATTTACTTTTTACTCTTTTTTTCTCTGCTTTACATACTGTTGCTTACTAAAAAAAAAAAAAGGGATGTATGTTAAGTATGCATGTATTTATCAATGAATAACAATAGCATTTAGGCTTATATACCGCTTTACAGTGCTTTACAGCCCTCTCTAAGCGGTTTACAGAGTTAGTATATTGCCCCCAACAATTTGGATCTTCATTTTACCCACCTCGGAAGGATGGAAGGCTGAGTTAACCTTGAGCCTGGTGAGATTTGAACTGCAAAATTACAGGCAGCCGGCAGTCAGCAGAAGTAGCTTGCAGTACTGCACTCTAACCACTGCGCTACCATGGCTCATGGGTTTTTTCCTTTTTTTTTCCTCTCTTTTCCTTTACACATTTTTGAAGAGATGCTCCTTCCTATATTTGGTTTTCAAATCATTAGGGTGAATAGACAGGCAAGAATTCTTGACATGATAGTACATAAGCCTGACACATGTAGTTTAGCTGGGAATCAGCTGATTCTGTCACAGGTTACTGCCAATGAACCAGCCACATTCTGCACCTGTTATTTTTGTGCAAATCCAGGGCTATTCAAAACTGTTGAATACCAATTTTTTGGGCCCAAGAAGTTCAGCTAGAGTTTATGAACTAAGACCCATAGTTATATTGAAACATTGATTCAAGTAGCAAGAAGAAACAGAAATCAATAAAATAATGTTTTTGAAGTGATTTTTCTTATAGCAACTATATTTGTTTATATACAGCAACAGTAATAAATTACTGTATAGATTAATTCTAAAACATGAAGAAAGCAGAAAATAGTGTCGAATAAATGGAGGTCCTTTTTCTGAAGTTAATCCAATTTAAAGTGGGATGGGTACAGAAATTTATAGATCCATCACTTTTGCTTAGAATAAAAACAAAACTCATAGTTAGATGATTGCCATATTAGCAGAAGCAGGCCTGCCCAGGGGAAGTTTATGTATATAATATGAATTGTATCGTATCATTTTAATGAGAGAGCAAAGATAGGCTATTTGAACACACTACTAAAGAGTTGGAGAATGACAGCAAAAACCTTATTTTTATTGCAGGAAAAAAGATGATACAAACATTAACCAAACAAAAATAAAGAAAAAGAAGACAGAAATGTATATAGAGAAAACTGCTCAGTTTTGAAGTATTTTATTAAACCAAATGTCCAAATGGAATAATATTGATCAGACTTTTCATTACACTTATAAAGAACCAGTTCAAATCATAAATCCGAGACTGCAAATCCAGAGTAATGCTTTTCAATCAAAGAAGAAGCATTCTTTTTGCTGCACCCTAAATGCCTAATTTGTCATATAATGATAAATTCAGTGTTTGGTATATACTTCAAAAATCATGTTAATGCCTGTTAGCAATATTACTGTTATCTAAAGTTAATCAAAGTAGGCATCATCTACTTAGATTTTCCAAAAATCCTTTAATAATGGCCTTTATCAAGGACTTCTCAGTAAGCTTAAGAGCCATGGAACGAAAGGGCAGATCATCTTATAGGCAAGCAACTGGCTAAAGGGATGTATTAGTGGGATTCCCCAGGGTTCTAACTTCTATCCTAGCCTCCTTCCCTCCCTCCTTCCTTCCTTCCTTCCTTCCTTCCTTCCTTCCTTCCTTCCTTCCTTCCTTCCTTCCTTCCTATAAATAATGCATATTTATTATTATTATAAATAATGTTTGCATAGCCATCACAATCCTGGGCGACTCACAAAACACAAGAGGGAAGGGGAAAGGGAAAGGGAAAGGGAAAGGGAAAGGAAAGGAAAGGAAAGGAAAGGAAAGGAAAGGAAAGGAAAGGAAAGGAAAGGAAAGGAAAAAAACCCAATAGTCACTAAAAAACTTTATGATGTTCCTGGACAATTCTCTCTCTCTCAACACATCATCTTGCTAGGCTTCAGCCTCACCTTGCCAAAATATTTATAGCTACAATTTATACTATATTATATCATGTTTATAGAAAGCCAGTTTGATGTAATAGTTAAGGCATCAAGCTAGAAATCAGGAGACTATGAGTTCTAATTCTGCTTTAAGCACAAAACCAGCTGGGTGACCTTCGGCTAGTCACTTTCTCTCAGTCCTAGGGTAGGAGCAAATGGTAAGCCACTTCTGAAAAATCCTGCCAAGAAAATTGCAGGAACTTATCCAGGTAGTTGCCAGGAATCAACACTGATCTAAAGGGACGCATACAACATTATAAATAATCTGGAAATGGGTGTGACTAGTGGAGTCACGTTTGCAAATAACACGAATCTGTTTAGAGTGGAAAAACAAAGACAGTGAAGAGATCTGAAGTGAACTCTGCACATTAAGTGAGTGGGGGATCAAAAGATTTCATTTAATGTGAGCAAGTGTAAACGATGTGTATTAGTGCCAAAAATTCTAACTATTCATGCAACTAATGGGATCAAAGCAAGCAATGACTAATGAGAAAAGACAATAAGGGTAAACAATTTAATTAAGGTGTCAATATTGTGCATTCAGTACAAAAATGGCCAGAAGGATGTTTGTGATAATAGCAATAGCAATAGCACTCAGTCTTATATACCGCTTTACAGTGTTTTACAGCCCTCTAAGCCAGTGTTTCCCAAACTTTTGACATATGTGTACCCCTTCTATAATTTTTGTAACGCTGAGTACCCCTCATAAAAAACATATGCTTTAATATGCAGTGGATATTCCCACGTGATCCCCACCAAACTCCGGTGCAACGCGTACCCCCACCAAACTCTTCCCGTACCCCTGGGGGTACGCATACCACACTTTGGGAAACACTGCTCTAAGCGGTTTACAGAGTCAGCATATTGCCCCCAATAATTGGAGTCCCCATTTTACTCACCTTAAAAGGATGGAAGGCTGAGTCAACCTTGAGCCTGGTGAGATTTGAACTGCCAAATTGCAGTCAGCTAGCAGTCAGCAGAAGTAGCCTGCAGCATCGCACTCTAACTACTGTGCCATTGTAATAAGAAATGTATTGCAAATAGAATTGCATATATCATAAGGACCTTATATGTATATCTGTGGTACGACCTCTCCTAAAATGTTGTGTGCAGTTCTGGTCACTGCATCTCAAAAAGGATATAGTAGAGGTAGAGAAGGTTCAGAGGAGGGCAACTAAAATGATCAAATATATGAATTATCTTCCCTATAAGAATAGGTTGTGTATCTGGGTGTTTTTAATTTACAAAGGAGGCAAATGAGAGGGGATAAGGCTGAATTGCAAAAAATGACGCATGGTTTGGATAAAGTGGGCAAGGAGAAGTTTATTTTCCCTTCCAGGACAACAGAACCAGAGGTCACCCAATGAAGGTGAAGCTTGAAAAATCAGGACAGAAAAAAATATACTTTGGGAGTTTATTATCAGGAGATTTAATGCTGGCTACCCATTTGGCTGACTTCAAAAAAGGCTGGACCATTTTATAGAAGTTATAAGAAGACTAATAGACAATAGCTATTAGTCTTCATGGCAGCATGCCTGCTTCTGAAGGCTGTCCACTAGGAAACTATCAGTTTTCGGTGCAGTTGATTGGTCACTGTGAGACCAGACTATGTGGGGCAGGGCCCAGGGGTCTGATCTATCAGAGCATTGCATCTGATCCATTCCCTAAACAATTTTCAAAAAGGAACTGTCCAACAGACAGACAAAATACATAGGTTTGTCCTTTCTATTAAAAAACTCAATAATTTATCAATGTACTTCAATATTTTAAATGTATTTGAGATGAAATTCTTTTTTATTTACATTTATCTTTCTCCATAAATCCTCTGAGTTTGATCATCTGTTTGTATGAGTGTTAAGCTAAGGTAAAAAAATTTGATAAAACACTAATTTTTCACAATTTTTTTACTTACATTGGTATTTATAGGAAGTATAAAGGTAAAGGTTCCCCTTGCACATATGTGCTAGTCGTTCCTGACTCTAGGGGACGGTGCTCATCTCTATTTCAAAGCCAGCCCTGTCCAAACACATCTCCATGGTCATTTGGCCAGGCATGACTATATGCCAGAGGAGCACGGAACGCTGTTACCTTCCCACCAAAGTGGTCCCTATGTTTCTACTTGCATTTTTTATGTGCTTTTGAACTGCTAGGTTGACAGAAGCTGGAACAAGTAACGGGAGCTCACCCTCTTACGCGGCACTAGGGATTTGAACTGCTGAATTGCTGACCTTTCGATCGACAAGCTCAGTGTCTTAGCCACTGAGCCACCGTGTCCCTTTTATAGGAAGTATAGCAAACACTAATTAATTAATTAACTAACCTGTTTACCAAGCTATACAAAAGCCCCACATCAGTGCATTTGAAATATAGCATTCATAATTGTCAATGAGACAATACAGATAGTCCTTGATTTATGACCACAGTTGAGCCCAAAATTTTTGTTGCTAAGTAAGACAGTTGTTAAGTGAGTTTTGCCCTATTTTACAAACTTTCTTGTCACCGTTGTTAAATGAATCCCTGCAGTTAAGTTAGTAACACAGTTGTTAATTAGACAGTCCCACATTAATTCAGGTAATAACAAAATAGGGGAGAGTTGCAGAGTCTGACTACGAAATTCTTTCCAACTCCTTAATAACAGCTGTACCAAATCAGGGATAATAGGTTGTTAAGTGAATCTGGCTTTCCCATTGACTTTGCTTGTCAAAAGTTTGAAAAGCTGACCCAGGATACTGCAGCCATCATAAATATGAGTCAGTTGTCAAGCGTCTGAATTTTGATCACACAATTATGGGAATACTTCAATGGTTATAAGGGTGAAAAACGGTCATTACTTTTTTTCAGTGCTGTTTTAACTGTGAATGCCACTAAATGAAGTGGACTATAAGTTGAGGACTATCTGTATTGTCTTCATGAAAGAAAAGACAAAAGAGCATCCCTGAAGATTTGCATGGGATATTTTAATAGATGGCTTAGGACCTGGATACTTACAGGACCGCCTGATGCCACCAATAGCCTCTCACCGGTCAGTACACTCTCACAGAGAGGGGCACCTCAAGGTGCCGTCGGCCAAACAGTGTCGGCTGGCGGCCCCCAGGGGGAGAGCCTTCTCTCTGTGGGGGCACCTGTTATCTGGAATGAGCTCTCCCCGGAGATACGGAGGATCCCGGATTTACACACCTTCCGCCGCGCCCTCAAGACCTTTTTATTCCAACAGGCTGGCCTGGCCTAACTTTCCCTTTTAAATGATATATGAGTAATTTTAAATCTGTTTTTAAATATGGGGATGTTTTAATTCGTCTCGGGCCAAATCGTTTAATACGTTTTTATACTGTTTTAAATTTTATAATCTGTGTGTTTTATCTTTTTGGCTGTTCACCGCCCTGAGTCCTTCGGGAGTAGGGCGGTATATAAATCTAAATAAATAAATAAATGAATGAATGAATGAATGAATGAATGAATGAATGAATGAATGAATAAATAAATAAATAAATAAATAAATAAATAAATAAATAAATAATCTAAACATCTTGGCTGAAGGATAAGAGTGCCCCATTAATTCAGTCAATATATTCAGTCTCAGGGGAGAGTTGCAGAGTGTGACTGCTGGAATTCTTTCCAACCCCTTAATAGAGCCGAGGTGGCACAGTGGTTAGAGTGCAGTACTGCAGCTACTTCAGCTGACTGCTAGTTCAGCAGATCAGCGGATCAAATCTCACCGGCTCAAGGTTGACTCAGCCTTCCATCCTTCCGAGGTGGGTAAAATGAGGACCCGGATTGTTGGGGGAAATATGCTATTTAGTATACTGTCTTTGGTGTAGGCCACCCAGAGTCCTAGGAGAGTGGGCGGCATAGAAATGTTGTTGTTGTTGTTATTATTATTATTGAATATCCACCAAATAAGAGGGGCTTGTAATGTAACAGCTGGCAGTATTTCGAACCACTGCTCAGTTGCTTCTCCCATAGGATGCATTGGTGATTATCTTTTTTGAGGAATAGTTTTCTGTGATCCAGTTTTTAACCATCCTTCTTCTGCCAGTTTCTTTTCCTTCCCTCCCATATCAAATTTGGCCTGTTCCATTCTGTTTGGGGAGAGTTAACCTGTTGAGAGATGACTTGGGTAGACAGTTTCCAAACTGCATCATTGCATTATTTCTTTCTAATATTTGATTGGGTTAGAAAGGCTAAAAATGGGGGGGGGGAGGAATTCCATATTTGGCCAGGATTTGCTCCAAAACTTTCTACTCTACTACATCAAAGGTCTTTACCATATTCAATAAGCCCACCACTGCCAATTTGAATTTCTATGAGTGTTTATCTAAAATATTACTAAAGCAGCAACAAGTTTAAAGCAAATTCTATTTTGTAATAGACAATAAAATATATTGTATTTATTTAGGAATTCATTCATTTCTTTATAATATACATTTCCAGTTCATTTTCTGCAGATGTTGCAGAATTGTATTGTATTGCACAATACAATAAAAGATTCCTCAACATATTAATGCCTGTCATCCAAAGTTTCTGAAACATATCTGAAGAGAATTAATACGAATTTAAAAAGCTGTTTAAAAATAAAATATGCTTCAACTTCCTTCAACGAAATCTAAAATAAAGTAAAACTCAAAATACTGAAAAGTTTTCCTTTTTTTGAAGTTTTGCCTTGCAAGCCACTGAGTGCCAAAAAGGAAAGGAAACTGTAACGTTTATGTTATGAAGGATGATACTGCTGACTTATAGTGTAAAGATGTGTGAATGTGTATTTAAATACAACAATAATATTAGAAGTGGCTTTAGGCATTCATCTCAATGCACAAAGAGTCTCAAATTCGATGAAAAATAGGGGTATGCAACATTAATATGATTTGTCTCAGTGAGTTGAGAAAGCAATTTGTTTTGCCTGAGATTGCCAAAAACCTTTCACAGCGGTTCCTTTAGTCAGAGAAGGCTGCAGACTCACAGAAGCTGCTTCCTTTATTTCCAGCAGCTGATTGGAAGCCTCAGAAGAGATTTCTGTCCATGTGCCAAAGGCATCATCCTGGTATGAGAATATCAAAGGCTTCAGAAATATGGGGATCCAGCTGCTTCATTGTGCTTTTAGAAGCAATGGGGCTGTGTTGTTTCTCAAAGCATGTCTTGATGCTTTGTGTGAAATTTCATCAAGGCAAAGCACGGCTCTGAAGCTGTATCTAACTCCAGTGGAAAACAGGTTGTACTGGCTCCCTGCTTGTTTCTGCCCAGCTTTCAAGCAATCAGGTGAAGCTCCGAATGAGACTCAATACTCCTGTTTGTACAAATGCAAGTACTGCAACCTTCATGATCTGAGACTCTGCTGTATTAGGATTGCACAGTTATACTCAAGTTGAAGTGCAACTTACCTTTGACCAGTCATTTATTAGATATGAATGCTTTCACTTTCATACCTCCAAGTTAGGAATGTCCTTTGATTTGCTAAGTTACTTTTTATCACCTGATTTTTAAAATCAGAAGGCATCATAGTTTCACTGTGTAAAGTGCAAGTTCATATTCATTTTCTCTACAATTATAACTAGTTTACATGTGATTTTCAGATAATTTAAAGGAATCACGCATTGCCATCTAACCTGATTGTCCGAGCTACTGCTGTTCCATTTTACCTATTCATCCTGCAAATCTTCTTAGGTGGTTGCTATGACTTTTGAAGCTTGAAGAAAAAATTCCACTGTAGTGCTTTGTTTCACTTAGGATAAAAAAAGCAGGAAAAGAATGCTTGGTAATGACATTTAAGTGGTAGGACTTCAAATGAAATATCATTTTTAAAAGAATGTTAGAGAAATACTATATATAGAATTCAGGATTAGGAGAAAGCCTCCAGCTCTAAAAATGATCAAGTTTTAATTTCACAAGGAATTTTTGAAATGTCACAGAGAGATGTAAGAAGAAACTAGTCTGCCAACTGAAAACAATGCATGAAACTGGTAAATTGATATTATATAGTATTATATTATTTATTTAAAAAAAACTTGTAAAATCAGCCAGATCATGCCAATAATAGTTACTGGTTTCACAATAAGTCATTGTGGGTAAAAAAAATCTTTGGATATGATCATTATAAACAAGTTCCTTCAAGTTTAAGACTTTTGGAAAAATATGACTGGATATTCCAGAACTTTCCTTATAGGTCTGCAACAGAGGTGAGTTCTACTTACCTTTACTACCGGTTTGTAACGGGAGTGCGTGCATGCAGAAGCTTCTGCACATGCGCAGATCATCCATTATGACGTCCGGATGGGTGGGCGGAGCCTCCCGCCGCTTTTACTGTTCAGTTTGCAAGAACCAGACAGAACCAGGAGCAACCCACCACTAGTCTGCATGTATGATAGAATCAGTTGCTAAGTGCAAGAGACCGGTCCTATTCAAACATGGCTGTGGTTGAAGGGATGTCTCCTCATTGAAGTGTTTGTGCTCCAATAATTCACATGTTTTAAAATAACTTTTTAAAGTTACTTATTTAATGGAATATCAATATAGGGTAACGTTTCATTTATAATTCAATTAAATGGCACACTTTTTTCAAAAAGTTGCTTCCTTATATGTATCATACTAATATTTATGATTAAATGTAGCACTTAATAATAGGTTTGCCCTACCTCTGATTAAGATTGAATTATAAGAGTGACCAAAGACTTGGTAATAAATTATGAAAGATTCATTCCTCAACCTCACCTACATTTCATGTACATACAAAGAGATAGCCTCTTTCACATTATACCAACTATTTAAACATTGGTATACTGATAGAACCATATTTTGCAAGAGTATTAATGGTGCCATCTGCAATTTGCTTTCCCATCTATGCAGTAAATGACTGGATTTTTCCCAAACTCAGAGAGCATGTCCTCAGAAAGAGAGCAGTCCAAATTAGTAGATTATTTTCCCTTCTTCCAATTTTTAAAGTATTTGTAGCATAATGCAAACATGAAAACTGCTATGTTACAAATATAAGATGATAAGTCTAATTCCATAACAATTCTAATATGACAAATGAAGGCAAATAAATATACGTGTCCCAGGATAATATTGCAAGATGATCCAAATTGGATCTCGAAAATCTAATATGTCTGCAAATTAGTTGGGTAATATTTTTTGATACATTACTGAGCGCACTATCACTTCTCTGCCTGTTGTTACGACCAGACCATATGGATACTGCATAAGGAGGAATTGTTTCTAAGGTGTGTTCTGAGCTTCTGATTCTTTCTTGTTAAATCAGGAACAACATCTAATCTTTAAATAGCTACATGAAGTAGCACAATTCTCTCAAGGAAGGATTGCCTTTGGTCCCCAGTGGAAATATTTTGCTTTCTTTTTGCTTGCAATATTTCTGATAGTTGTGTAATAGCATTTCTCAGGACAATGTAAGAATATTGTGAAAATAAGTTATTTCTTTAACACAGAAAGAGAAATGTTTAGGAGAAATAGAGTTTTTTAGAGAGATTAGGTGTCTTGATACGGGATAGCTATGCATAATTGGATTTTTTAAAATATATTTTTCTTGGTAAGAGAAATCAATAGTCAATAACTTGTATTTAAGTTAATATTTACTTTTAAATTTTAAAGGAGGGAAAGAGAAGGAAAACAAAGTTAAGCTAAAAATATTAGTGACCTAAGATCTTCCTAATGAACATTAAGAATAAATGATGATTTATTGCTATTAAATACTATTGATCTATGTTTATCTGGAATGTAACATTTTAGTTTCACTACTTATGGTCTCCAGTGCTGCTTAAGTATTTAGGCATTTATTTATTAAGGTAGTAAAACTTATTGAACAAAATTATTCTGGAAAATAAAGTGGTACTAAAATTTTTAAACCTTCTTGTCTACTGTTGTGTGACTAGGTAATGAATGACTACGATGACAATTGTGAATTGAAATGAGCAATTTTCTCCACCCCGCCCATGTATGTGGCAACTGAGACAAAGTGTTAACTCATGGGAAAGCAGCTTGTTTAAATAAAATGATAAGGAAGCTTGTGAAAAAATATATGTAATTTATACTTATAAGGGAAAGATGTCAACAGAGTGTCATTGGGCTAGTTGGAATTAGAGTATTTACTCTAGTATTTAATAGTCCTTGTTGGAGTATTAAAATTCAGTTTCCCCAACTTTCTGTGTGTACACAGGCAACACATCAGGTTATTAAGATTAATATATTAATTTTCTTAATTGGACTAATGATTGTTGACATGCAGTATATACAATACAGGTAGTCCTCAACTTACGATCACAATTGAACCGAAAATATATGTTGCCAATTGAGAAATTTGTTAAGTGAGTTTTGCCCCATTTTACAACTCTATGAAGTCACCAGATCTGCAGAGGACTGGGCATCATTTGAAGTTCTTCAAAACAGGGAAACATTTGCTGCCTATTTTATTAAGAGTTCTTTCCCTGGTTTGGTTTTTAAAGGATTTGCACAGTAAGGTACAGATTACTCTTATTCTACTTACAAATTTTTGAATTGTAAACTTTCGCCAAGAGGAATAAACCTGCCTGTAACTGTTATTGAAATCCAGAAGGTCCTGGTATTTGGGAAAGGGCAGGAACAGTTTAGTTTCTGGTGCACCACATATGTGGCATCTTAGAAATTAACCCTTTCCTGCCTTCTCCTGACTTCCCAATCACATACTGTTCATGGATTCGCTCAGATACAGTTCGCTCTTTAGTTGTATGTTGTGTTAGTAACTGCGAATGTCTGCACTTAAGCACAAGAGTGATGATGGGAAGGGAGGTATCGCAAAAAAGCAACAAACCATCTTGATGCAGATGAAGACAGAGATTATAGACAGAGAAGAATATGGCAAATGTGGCATGTTCTTAGGTCATGAATCATTCCCCTATCAGAATGATCAATAAGAACAAAGAAATTATCATGGAACATGTGAAAAGTTCAGTGCTTATGCAATCCACAATAATATGAAAGAGGAGAGGAACAGTGATAGAAGAAATGGAAACGCTGCTCAGCATGTGAATTGAATATTTTTTTTCCTTTGAAAAGCCTCTGTCCATTAGGGTTTGAAAATGCCAGGAGTCACCTTAAGCAATGTAGCTGGGATATTGATTTTTAAGCCAATCTAAACCTAGTATCCAACTTCACAGTCCACAGATTTTTCCAATGGGCATGTGCCAACTTGTCTTTCTCCAATTCTAATTCTGAATTTTGTCAGGTCTTCCTTCATGTCGGCCAGGTGCAAACTACATTTCCTACCACAGTCTGGCAACAGTAGTATAAAATGGGTAGAAATTTCTTCATCTGTCCATGTGGAGATGGTTCTGTAGAATCCCTAAGCCTCATGCTCCTTTGTGGATCTCTTTACAGGGAATCTCAGAAGATATATCGCTAATATATATATATATCTTCGGAGACTCTCGGTAAAGAGACCCGCAAGGGAGCATGAGGCTTAGAGATTCCACAGAATATATATATCCCATTTTAAAGAACTACTCTGAAAAAATGTCCAATGCTTTTGTGTCACTTCTATTTCAACATGTCTGAAACGTCTTTCCAGATGGCCAGATTTTTGGCCATTATTTATTCTATCGAGTCTATCTACAACTAGAACATTACATGTTTTTGGTGATTGCCATTGTTATCTGTATTATGGTTGTTATATAAACCCCAGTCCAATGCATTTCAGAATGAATAATTTATTTGATTATTTAAGAGGTAAAAGGTTAATTACTAAATTTAGTTTTCCTCTACAGCAGGGGTGGGCAACTATGGCCCTTTTATGACTTGTGGACTTCAACTCCCAGAATTCCTGAGCCAGCCATGTTAGCTCAGGAATTCTGGGAATTGAAGTCCACAAATCATAAAAGGGTCATAGTTGCCCACCTATGCTCTACAGGACTACTATCACTGCATATTTACATTCCATCCCAAAATAATAAAGTTACAGTAATTCAAATTTTAAAGAATCATAGTTAAGAATTCTTGGGCTAATCTGTAGAGTTTTCACAAAATAAGATATAATTGCACATAGGCAAACATAATTCACCCTTTTGCTTCCGTAAGCATTGCTGTAGGAGATGTGAGTTCCTGTTTTCAAGGCTCATTCCAGATCTAGTCATGGAGTCAGATTAAAATAACTGCAGAGAAAGCTATAAAAATCAGATCTCTTTCAGAGTATTGGATTGGTGTTCTCTACATAGTTTATATATGATTGAACTCTTATGTTTATTGCTGCTCTTTTTTAGACATATAAATAGTCGAAACCAATGAAGTTATGACTGGGAGGAGATTTCTGGCTACCATCAACTAGTAATTCAGTACAAGGAATAAAAAATAGAAAACTAGCATTAAGTATTAGATGATTATGCAGGTCCTTCAAACTTTGCAAAGCATGTTAGCAGAATTCAAGCATCTAATTTGAGCATCCTTTGAACAGCCTCTGAAGTAGCCATGGAGATTGTCCAAAGGATGTGTCTGTTTTAGTAATTCTTAACTCTTTCTCTAAATGATCTTTCTAAAAATGGACATATTTGCTTTTAAGTGGCTGCCTTTAAAATAAAAAAACTGCATCACTTTTAGCCAAACACCTGACAATACTGTTTTAATAGAGCCATAACAGCCCTCTCTTTTCAGTGTTTTGCATAACATCCATTTTTAGAAAGGGCATATAAAGCTAGGAAGCATCTGAAAATCTGTCCTTAAATCTTAATACTGAGGGCTAAAATAATGTCATCCATTGCAAAAGCAAGCAACATCCAGAATGCTAATTGCATGCAAGCTATTATTGTGATGTCTAATTTAACCTTAATAGTTTTGCTATTGTTTCACTTATGGTTTCTAGATTTCATTCTGCTCAATCTTTAATTTTAAAACATGAATTATCTTTCAAAGGGCTGCTCATTCTGCAATCACTGAACAAGAGTTTTTTTAATAAGCTATATTTAAAGTCCCCATTTTTTGTCTTGCTTTTTACAAATTGATTTTAAGTCATTTGAATAAGGATATTAATTCTGTTAAGCAACTAGTGCATTCCTAAAACATATGTTAACATATATTACAGAGAAATAAAACAGACTCTGCTGGGAATAATTACCAAGCAACTTCAAATTGTTTGATTTTCTTCCATAGTTCACTCTAAAAGAAGCACTCTAAAAAGAAGTTAGCTTCATTTCATAAGTGCCTCCTTGACCCATTTTCTTCAGTTTGCCCCAAATTAATTGTATATGCCAGATGGTCATTATTTACACACTTAACATTTTTTCTGTCTACTAGAATCCTGGAAACTGATTATTTTTCCATTGTGGATATTGAGCTTTATTTAAGACATATTTTAGTGGGAAAAGGCTGTTTGTGAACTATTCAAAACAATGTATCAGATATGAAGGTCATTCAGCTGCTATATTTCCATTTAGTCTTTGGAAGATTGTAGGGATGTTAGAAAGTTTCTCTTTTTTAAAAAAGAGTAATCTTTCCCTCTGCAATTTTGAGTCCTTAATGGTACATTGACTCTCTGTAACATACGACTTCTTTCAGTTACAAATAGTATATTCATCTAATAAATGAAGTTGATGTTTAATAGGGAAGTACAATGAACCATAACTGATATAGAAGAAAAAAGGGAAATGCTACATTCTTCTACATGCACGGAATTAAAGAGAAAATATATTTATTTTGAAATAATTCTTAAATGAAAAACTGGTTTTACACATTGCAAAGAGCTATTTGCATCATTGTGGGTTTTTTAAATTAGCTATCCTTCGTTTATTTCACATTATTTGCTAAAGTATACAGCATTTCCAGAAGGCTTCTTGTACCATCTCTGCTGGATCAGGAAACTGAGAGGTGACATCTGATGTAACCAATTTTATCCATCCTGAAGTAACTCCTCCTCCAAACATGCTAGAATTGTATGCAGTGTATGAACCTAATCAAAGACTGCCTTATCAATGGGAGGGCAGAAGAGCAAGAACCAGAACTCTGTATCTCCCTCAATACCCAAAACAGTAAAAGAGAAAATAAAGAAGTAGAGCAATACATCTGGTTCCACATCAATGTTTCCCAAGCCTAGCTTTGGATACCAAATCTTATTGCTATTGGTTAGAGAATGTGATAATGCTGGCTCTGTTCACTGATATATTTTTCTTTACTTTGCTCTTGCAAGGGCTTATTGTAGTCCACTCTGAAGAATACAAATTATCTTTTGTTTGTCCAGTCATGTAACCAGTCAAGCTGGTTACTTGAACAGTACTATCTATTTGCATGTGGTGTCTATTTCATTTTTTAAAAAGAACAAGATAGGAGGACTTCACTTGTACAATGTACATAATTCCTTTTGTGTGAATGTTCCTGTCACGGTGTAATTAAGCCATGCATGACTGAAAGTGAGATTTAATTTCTGCACTGAAACAGCACACCTTTGAACTTTTAAAATTAAGATGGTTAAGCAATTGCTCTTCCATCTGCAAACTGAAATGACATAGGAAGGGAATATTTAAAGAAGTATCCTCTTCAAGAAAAGAAAGAAAGAAAACAGACTGCATTTCATCTGGTGCTGTCATATTCATCATTAGATATTTGCTGCTTTCAGGCATTGAGCTAAGGACAAATAAAGCAAAACAGCATCACTGCCTTGAATTTATTCAATATGGTGGAAAGTCAATAAATCTCTATTGAGCACAGGTCATTCTACTTAGTTCAGGTGATTGTGGGCAATGAAGTTCGGTTCAGCACTGGGTGTGTCCTGATTTCCTTGTGTGTGTTAAGCTGCATTTCATTATTCACTCTGCCAACACATTTCATAAATGTAAAAATGTTTGTCTCCTGGTGTTGGTTAAAGAATCAAATAAAATCTGTATCCCCATATCTTTTTCATAGGTTTCTTATTCTGTAATAATCTAATTGCTAGAAATCCTGGTTTATTAATAATAGGCAACACAAAGCGATTGCTTAATTCCTTATGCTTGCCTTCTCTCAGCAGGAAAGGCTAAACAAAACAAGAAACTTGCAGCACTGGTTTGTTTAGTGGTATACCCATATATGGATTCTGGGTTCACTGGTTTCCTAATAAACCAGAATTTGATGACATTATTTGTTCTTTGCTTTTGGTTCCTGATTTGTTAGATAATAGCAGGTCGGAAACACCAGTTTGGATAAAGTAGTAAGCAAACTAGCCATGGAGTTTTGCACTGGTAGAAACGCCCGCATAGCAGAAAGCAAGCAAGAACAATTAGATCGTGTTCATTTCAATTTGTTGTTGAATCTTAAGCAAAAATTCTAGCTTTCTGTTCTGTGCGTCATGCAAGAATCTGAATAAAATTATTTTTGTAAAAAAAAAACTTTCTTAAAATTTTAATTTTAAACATATTAAAATTTAATTTTAATATGTAACTTCTTAAAACACTGATAAATGTTATTTGCCAAGTAAAAAGAACAACATGTCATCGTTCCTGTCATGTTGGTAGAACACAGTGGCTTGTTTTTGTGCCCTAGCTGAAGTAATTTTATAGTGCAGGAGAAATCACTCAGTTTAGAATATCCATCTGAGTGACTAAACCCTAACATCACTTAATTGAGTACAGGTAGTCCTCGATTTATGACCACAATTGAGCCCAAAATTTATGTTGCCAAGGGAGACATTTGTTAAGGAAATTTTGCCCCATTTTATAACCTTTCTTGCCACAGGTGTTAAATGAATCACTGCATTTGTTAAGTTAGTAATATTGTTGTTGAGTGAATCTGGCTTCCCTATTGACTTAGCTTGTCAGAAGGTCACAAAAGGTGATAAGATGACTCCAGGACACTGCAACCGTCAAATATGAATTAGTTGCCAAGCATCTGAATTTTGATCACATGACCATGGGGATGCTGCAATGATTGCAAGTGTGAAAAACAGTCATAAGTCACTTTCTTCAGTGCCATTGTAACTTCAAACACTCACTAAATGAAACATTGTAAGTCGAAGACTATCTATACTGTAGGGTTTTCAGTGTTGAGGCATGTACATAACAAAACAATATTTCTTTTTAATATCATCTTAGATGATGGCTATCATTACATTTTGTGGGCTGTGACTTACATATAAATTGTATGAAAAACTATTTCATTTTCTCTTTTTGGAATTTTTCTACATTCAGATTCTGATATTGTAACACGTGTAATTTTAAGCATCTTTGTGCACTATGCCTTCCTATAAATATCTCTTTTCCTCAGATTAGAAGAGCAATATTTCTTCATCCTATGATTATTTTGATCACTCTTTATAGCCTTTTTTCATTTCTAGAATTATGGCGATGCTGCTGCTACAGTATATTATTTCTGCATGCATCCTTTTGCACAATGTCCCTTGTGGATTTATCCTAAGAATCTACTTTTTTTTTAGGAATAGATCGAAGGCATGCTAGGTAGATAGGTTTATGCAGCATGGATAGTTTTGTATCCTTTTTTCTTTCTAGAATGGATTTATCTATGTACCGTGTGGTAATCTTGGTGGTTGCCCAAGAAATTGAAAAAATGAAGATTCTGGCATAATTCTCAATTTCTTCTTGAGTTCATCTTTAGAAGAAATTTATCTTTTACACAGCTGCTGCAGGCAGATGAATATTTTTTGTTAAAGTCTTCACCATAATTCTAATAGCTTTCCCCTGTTAAATTAACTTCCAATCAGAACATTAGAAAAGTTGAGATTTTTTTTTTGCATCTTTTCCTTAAAAAGCAAACAGTCCCCCATAAAAACTGTAAACCTGCCTTCAAATTTATAGTACTTAAATTTTTATTTTTTTTATTATTGCTTTTATATTGAAGTGAAATAATTACAAGGATGACATCTTCATGTTATGGATTGAACATGAATTTTTCATGTATTGTATTCATCCAAAAGGTGTAAACTTGGTGGGTTTTGCTGCTTCCATTTTGTTTATTTTTGTATCCAAATTACAAGGAACTGTACATTTGCAGCAATGATATTACGGAATATTTATATAGAAAATATTTTTTTAATGATACATTGCATGTTTTAATGTTGTGCTACGATTAGAATATTATTGGCTTGATAAAAGCATTAATGATTGATATCACTTGATTAATTTATGTAACTGACGCATGTATATCATTGAGCAAACGGAAGCTATTTTGAAATTAGGCATTCTTTAAAAACTGTTGGCTGTCAATGTTTCCTTGTTAAATTCCTTTATTAAAACATGGTTGGATATCACACACAATTCTTAATATTGAAATAAAAATATTTTCATTACCTAAGTAGCATACAGTATAAGAAGATTATTGCAGATAGTTGGAAATAATCTGAGATAATTTAAAGAAAAGAGTATACATGTCAAGGAGTCACATAATGAATAGAGCTAGGCTGGGATCGGGACAGAAGCAGCAATATTATGGGTATTTAAAACATTATATATATTGGCATAATACTGCATTTTCTTGAAAATAGTATGAGAGAGTGACACCTACTGACTAGCAAGTATGAATAAAAAAATCTGAGCTAAATGAACGTTTTCTGCTGATGTCCTCGATTATGGCATATGGAACAATTGCATGATTTAAAAAGAAAACTTGCAAATGAATAGAAATAGAATAGAATAGAATAGAATAGAATAGAATAGAATAGAATAGAATAGAATAGAATAGAATAGAATAGAATAGAATAGAATAGAATAGAGCAGAACCAAAATTGGTTGCAGTATTCCAGGTGTGGATTGCAATATTCCAGGAGTGGGAATATGTTAACAGAAGGAGTAGAAGAATCATAGGACAATGATCCAATAGAATAGGAATTATAATTCTGAATTCGTGTTTTAATTTAACTGATGAAACTATATATGAATGTGCTACATAATTCTAAACCAGCAGAGATACTAGCTCTGATCTTCATAATTTCAGTCTACATTTTATTTTACGCAGATGCATATCACTGAGAAAGCAAGGGAGGGAACAAATGAAGCTGCTGTATATGCTGCACAGGAAAGAGAAGGGTTTAGTACTCTTTATTTTAAAAAAAGACATGGAGTGAAATTGCTTAAAAGCGGGAACGACTCAATTCAGATGTCTCCTTGCTATTTGTTACATATATCAAATGAAATATTTAACTTGCTAGTATACATATCCTACAAGTGTTTCTGCAAGAGAAGTTACACAATTCCATGCACAGGAACATTTCAGGATGTGTCAAGGATAATGGATGTGAACATGCAATCAAAACTGCTAGGCAGGGCTTTGATTATAGAAGTCTCTGTCAGTTTGACTCTTTTCATACATGCCTGTTTGTTTATTTATTGGATTTCAAAGCTGCCTGACATAAAAAATAAACGGGGGGGATGGGGACGGACATTGGTTGGGCTCATTTCTTATTTCTTATTTGTTTAGACAAGAGGGATGAGGAAAACTGCAAAGTACCACTGATGTACCTAATTTAAAGAATTATAGTTAAGTGGGTCACTTAACTATAATGTTTAATAATAAACATTCAAATTATTCATTTTTTAATAAGTTAAGGATCAAAGTTATACTGCATATACTATTTTTAGGAACTCTTGTAACTTCCACTATTTGTTCTGACATACAATATACACTCAGAATTTAGAAATCTTCCTTCGCTAAAAGTCAGGTGAATCTGATAGTATTTTGATTACCTAAATCTGTAGTAATTGCAAATTAATTTACTCAGATTTAACTACTCAGTCTTTTGAAAGGCAGTTATTTTCTGTAGTTAGAGGTTGCAAAATGGATTGCTTCTTGTACCCCATTGTATCCCATTCAAATGTGGTTTGGTGATTTAAGAATGTGAATATTTACGAAAGAAAACAAAGGCAGATCCAATAATAAAAGTGGAAATCTGTGAGCAGATTTGAAACAGAATTTATTTATGCTTTCTTAATTCTTATTTTTACTCAGTATAATTTTTGACTTAACACCATTGCCTGGTCTTTCTTCTACAGGTGACTGCTGAACTGTGAATTATGGCACCCTTCTTACGACTATCATTCAACTCTTTTGAACTAGGACCAGTCCAGAATCAGGGAGAGCAATTACAGCCTTTCTGTGCAATAAAAATGAAAGAGGCTTTGACTACAGGTAAAATAAAATGATTTTGACTGTGTTTTTAAGTGGATCTCTTCTCAAATAGTCTGAGAAAACTGCAGTTCAATCCTGTGCATGTTTACTTAGAAGTAACTGCCTCTGAGTTAATAGGAAATATTTAAAAATAAATTTAAATTATTTAAATTTCAAATACAGCTGGTGGGTCAAAACAAGTAAGACACTTCTAATATACGGATTTGATTTCTTTTAGCAGTATTCAGGTTAGAGGCATGGGTTGGATCTTGTTCTGTTACTTTAAATCAGAAGCAGATTTGTTTGTTTGTTTCTTGAAGCTGTTTTATTTATTTATTTGTCAAATGTAGAAACCACCCATTTCCCTCAGAGTAAAAAAAAAGCCATTTTCACTATTTGGAACAATGATACTAATTTTGTATGATCTGAATTAATGCACTTAATTTACCTTTCACAAAAAAATTCATATCTGAAGCAAGTAAAACAAGTTAACAGTATTTTATTTTTTATGAAAAAGGGACAATTATCTGCATAGGGAGGGATGTATCTGTTGGTCTGTCTATTTATTGGTTTGTTTGTTTATGTTGCCCATTCACCAAGTGACTCTGGGCAGCTAACAAAGGTTAACTCATAACTTAGCTAGCAGTGTATTATTATTAAAGGTAATCTAATTTCTTTTTATCACCAGCATCACCGCCATGTTTTATGCATCAACCTTCCTCTTAAAAGCCCAGAGAATTAGAGAAAACAAATCTATTTTATGCTTGCCATTTATTTTCATTACTCATTAAATTGAAAGGGAAACCAAACTGCTATTAAATTGTTCTATGACTTATCTAATTTTCCATGCAGGTGAGAAAAGAAAGTTGCTTTTTGTAATGACTTTGCTGAGGCAGCTTGAAAAAAATCTTTATCTCCCATCAAAATTCTCCTTACCAGCCAAAGAAGTCAGGGAAGCAAATAAAAGGTTCACACACTATATGAAGGCACAATTTGGCTTATTTGGTTTTGGTTTAGGATGAAGTGTGAACCCACCTCAATTTTTAACCATTTTAGGCTTGTGAATACATTTAGGATTATTAATGTATAGCATGTGTGTATTCCAACAAAATGGCCTCCATCGTCAACTAGCCAATCATCGTCAATTATTACAAAATAACCATTTAGCAGAAGGCATTATGATGTTTCTCTAGCCATCCAGGATGTTCTTTACCATCTAACTGTTGTTGTCTTATTTTCTGGGCAAGAGTCCAAACAAAGTGGTACTATGGAGCTTTTTTTATTTTTGAAGAATGCCTTTCAGGCTTGCTTAGAATTGTAAGGCATGGCCAGAAATATATATTATGCTCAAGAGTGGTTTCTTGTCATCTCTTCTTGAGGTTCTCAGGGGGATTCTCACTCTTCTTTTAAAATTAATGATAATTATTTTTAAAACAAAAAATTAAAGGTGGGTTTTTAGGGCAAGTGTCAAGCTGCAGATATACAGATATAACCTGTAGATATACTGGCAATCCTACCAACTATATTGATTATGTAATGTTGTACAATTCTGTGTTTAACTCCAAGAAGATCTGAAGTATTTTCAGAGAGTAAGGAAGATGAGCTTGATAGAAATATACAGGAGCAGGGATGACAATCAGCAAGCCAGGATCCCATTGCTGAAATTCATTTTTCTTCCCACCATTTTCTTGTCAAATCAACCTGAATATTGTCAGTTTGGAGATATTTTCTTAGATTTCTATTATTTTGTGTCCCGTAACATCATCACCAGCACTTTGGATGCTGCTGAATATTTTCTTTTTCATGTAATCAAGAAGTATCATTTCCCTTTTCCACTCATGTCTAGAACATTGAAAAGCCCACTTAGCCATTTTCATTTTGCAGTCAGTTTCTAAAACATGGATCAAAAATACTTAACAGGACACGCCTTTTCCCACTCCTTTCTTCCTGTGATTTCAAGCTAACTTGGATGCTGCTAAGATAAAATAAAAAAGAAATAGAGAAATGGGAACATGAATATATATACATATACACATTCATGTTTCATTAATTCCATCACATAAATAACAAACTGAATATTTCTGTATTTGTTCTGAAATGGAAAAGAAGCATTTACCTATAAAATTATAATTTAAGAGTGTAGTTCAAGAATATATTAAGTATTTTGAAACAATGCATGCATAAGCTATTCAACAAAATGGATACATTTGAAATTTTGAATATTTTATGAATTCAGGATCATGATACATCTATAGTGTATATCAGTATATTCAGTATCTTTAATTCTTTATGCATTAATACAGTACTTGAGACATTAACAGTTGATGCTTTATTGTGCTTGTGTTCAGATGTAATAAAATAATTCCTCAGATGTTTAGAGGGGATGAAGTTATTATCTTAAACACTAAAGTGGGAAATAATATACTTGAGGCCTCCTTCCAAAAATATAAAGTGCATTTCGAGTTCAGTGATTCCTTTTTAGTTTAGAAACATAAATGATTTCATGCTGTGCCAAACCAGTGCATCTTAAGCTGTCCCAATGCAGTGAGAAAATGCAAGGTTGTACATGGAATGTTCCATGATTTATGAATATAGAAGGACCATTTATTTATCTAATAATTTTGATTAATGTTATTTCATCCATATCAATGCCACTTATTCAATTTGATCTTAAAACAGTTCATGATAAACATAATAAAAAGCAGCAACAAAACAATGTAAAATGTCTTCATTTAAATGATAGAAAAGAGAAAACAAAATAGGATTTCTCATTTAACATGTTACATATTACCCATGACATTTTTCTACTAGTCTGGCTCATTATTTTGTAGCTTGTATTTGGACCAGAGTCAGCAAAGAATAAAAGCAAGTGTTTCCCAGTGTTGTCATGGAAATCTGAGCAAACATAGAAATAAAGAAACAAACAAGCATACCTAAGAAAGAGAATTACATTGGAGTGATTCAGAAATTAAATAAGATTTTTTGTTTGAAGGTTGTATTTTTTTGCAAAGGAGCATTCACCCCAGTAACTAATTCCAGTCATCCTATTCTTGCAAAAATATAGCCAAAATTATACCATAAAGGGGAACATTCAGTGAAAACTTGGTGAATCTTGAGAAACAGATTTTTTTTAAAATCTGACAATCATTTGGAAAAAGAATGGAACACAGATTGAAGGAACATATTTTAAAAAGACAGGAAGCCCCACCTTCAACTGGATAGATTAGGTTTCACAAATCCTTCGGAATCCTTTGGTTGGTCACTGTGTGTGTGTGTGTGTGTGTGTGTGTGTGTGTGTGTGTGTGTATGTATGTATATATATATATATACACACTTTCGGGTCTAAAACTAATTAGTGACTGAATACAAAGGGAAGTATGGTACAAGGGAAGTATTGTGCACTGAAGGTTCATGGTCATAAATGAATGAGAATCCAATTGCAAATGAATGTCTAAAGGAAGAATGAATGGGTTGAGAGAAAGGGAAAGGATGAGAAAATTGTGGTTGGAATTGAAAAGATCCTCTAAAGAGAGATGTCAGAAGTTTAAAGAACAAAGACAGCATGTGAAACAACGTGTGGATTTAATGGAAGGATGGTTTGGAAGGACAGAAAATTACTAAGTGTCATAGTTAATGGCTTCATGTAAATTAGATTTAGTTATATATCATTTTGTTTTCTAATGGCTTCATTTCTTTGACTTACCATTTCTTACTTCTTCAATTCTTGACCTGGCAACAGTGAAGGTACCGATGCAAAATAAATACGAATTTATTGAGGTATTGATTGTAAGATTTATAATTTCCTTAAAGCTGTTAAAATATTTTTTCCTTTGCTTAATTAATAAATTGACCACATATCGTTTCAATATGTGATGAAGTACAGAGCTTTTCTTGTCAACTTGTCATCCATGCCTTTTTTGTGTGTATTAAAGAGAGGGGAAAAACTTTGATTCAGAAGAAGCCCACTATGTATCCCGATTGGAAAACTTCCTTTGATGCACACATCTATGAAGGACGTGTGATTCAGATTGTTCTCATGAAGGCCGCAGAAGAGCCATTGTCTGAAGTGACTGTAGGCGTATCAGTTTTGGCTGAAAGATGTAAAAAAGGCAATGGAAAAGCAGAGTTTTGGGTGTGTATTAATTTATGAGATCAATTATTTTTGTCATTATTTACCTTGGACCACAAGAGTTCAAAAGTAGGACATCCAAAAGACATCTTGCTTCCAGTAAACTTACTTATTTAGCCTCGTACAGCCATCAGAAATAACTAGATATAGTGCTTTCTTTGTGATGTGATCTTCTGTAGGTAATTTCCTCCTTGGACCTGATACTTATGTTACTAAGGCTTAGATATACCAGTTTGATTTAGAGAACATTTTGTAGAATACATTTCCACAAAATTTAGAGGGTTTCTAAAAATGATAGAAATGTCAGGGGTATAATTGTACTCCTAGAGAACTCCTCTGAATGTCCACTGACATACACTGTCTCATCTGTTTAATATAAACAAATAATTTCAAACTTCTTTAATTTATTCTTTTATTGCTTCTTATGACAAAAAAACCAGAAAACCTTTATTTTCTTTTTGTATTTTTTTAAAGAAGCACTTTCGGTGTGTTTTTTATTTATCTATTCCCCTGAGTACATAGCAGACAGGAAGTGCTTCAGCTAAAAACAACACTTTTAATAGTACATATATTATATATTTTAATCAGATGTTGGCAGTGGGCTTAAACACACCATCATTTCCCCTTTTCTAGAATGCTCCTGGACCCATAGAAACTAAAGATGTTATTCAGCAGAAAGAACATTGTGGGGTATCTTTAGACCAGAGCACTGCTATTTCTTTGCCAGCTATCATTAAAAGAGAGAGGAAAGTCCTTTGCTTGGGGAAATTGGAAAGATTATGATTGGGGAAAGATTGTAGGGGTTTCATTGAAGGCATTCAGGAAGCAAAGGCAAACCTGCACTGCATCTTTGCTTTAGGACCAAACTCTCTTTGTTTAGTTTATACATTTCTAGGGTTATATGAGTCCCTGATTATTCATTCATCCCTAATTAATAGGAAACCCTAAAGATCAAGCCTCCAGAAGGGGAGGGAGGGAGGGCGGAAGGAAGGAAGGAAGGAAGGAAGGAAGGAAGGAAGGAAGGAAGGAAGGAAGGAAGGAAGGAAGGAAGGAAGGAAGGAAGGAAGGAAGGAAGGAAGAAAGATCTGAGGAAAGCAGCTTTTCCTATGATGTAACACTCTAGGGCAGGTGTTTTCAACCTCAAGAACTTTAAGTTGGGCTTCACCTCTCAGAATTCTTGAAATTGAAGTCCACACATCTTAAAGTTGCTCAGGTTGAGAAACACTGCTCTGGGCAATCACTTGCGGTGTTTTTAATAGTAGAAAGATTATTATAGTTTTACTAAAACTGGCAAGTAATTCAGATGTTTCTTCCTTTTTAGCTTGATTTACAACCTCAAGGAAAAGTACTCATGGCTGTACAATATTTTCTAGAAGATGGAGGTAAGAAAGCTAAGCCTTCCAATATATACCAGTAGTAAAAATTACTTTGAAATATAATATGAAAGTCAAAATCTGAACGGATATTTTCCTGTATATTTTGAAAATAATGTTTAGTGAGTAGGTATTAGGGATCAGTCTAAACACCTTGAGCAGACTGAATCTCACCTAAACCAGAGGGATTATCTGAAGTGAGTGCACTGGTAAGAAGGGTAGTTTAGGAGACACTGTTGCAGACTATATCAGCTGATGTGGAGTTTGAGATTGTTTGCCATCTCAACACAATAGTTGAGTATTACTTTTAAGTGCAGTCATTGAAATGGAATAATTACAAGCAAAAAATGAACAATTAAATATACAGCTTTTGCAGTTCACCATGCAAACAGCACATTTGCCTCCAACATCGTATCATAAATCTCTGTAGCAGTGTCTAAAAAATTGGATGAGACTCATGGCCAGGCCACAAACTTTCTGGCCCATACAGCCAACCAGAGTCACTTGCTTGAAATGGGTGGCTATAGAAATTGAATTAATTAATTAACCTATGTACAAGTCTCTGCTAACCATCCTTCAGATCTCAAATGCAGGCATCTCTTCAGCCTAAACTATCCATGCAAATAGGTGGAACTAGACTCAGTTATCTCCAGAAGAAAAGGGTTAAAGATAGGTGTGCAGGAGCTTGTTTGTATTATGAGAGCCCAGGACATTGGGCTACTGCATGTCTAGACAAAAATTTATACCCATTCTGGCAGGGACACAGGTTGCATCTGATCGACAGCAACTCCAAAACTAGGGAACCATAACCTCTTTAGCCCCAACTCTAGCTATAACACCTAGTCCACACTTGATCTTGCTTTTAAAGATCCAAATCCCTGGATTCCCTTTTCTCTGAATTCATAGCATGATTGATTCTGTTGCACATATCAATAATTTCACTTGCAGAAACTTGGCATAATTCCAAAACATTCAGGTTTTTGTGTCTGCAAAGAGAATGGATGGCTGATCTTATCTGCACCATGGATTTAGCTAAGGATTTACTGGAAATGGAGATGGTGTGTTGATTAAGAGCCAATAGGTTTTATAGTATATGGAAAAACAGACTCAATCCATTGGCTCAGTAATTGTTTCTCCACAGATCTATCTGCTCCACCTGCTTGCGAAACTTCAACTATGCCAAAGCACATGTAGAGAAACTAGAATTCAGTCTAAACTCTGCTGATTTAGGCATTGCATGGCTCCGTAATCATGGTCCTCAAATCATCTAGTCAGAAAGAATCATTTGCTAACTTTTTATCGTATGATATTTCGATAGATGATTAAAAACCTCTTTTATAATGTATTTATGCTAAGAAGATATTTTTAGGTATCCAACATCAAACTAAGATTAACCTGATCTCAGAACCTTTAGGAAACACATACCGTAGAAAATGCCAAATGGAATCAGGGGAATTGTATCACTTTATATATTTTGCCATCCCAGCAAGGGTTCTTCCTTAGAGCCAAATTTAATATTTTCATCAGTTCCATATGAAAAATCTGGCATATGAAAAGTTCTTATATCCTGTCAAACCTGTCCCTGCTGTAGAATTAATTTTTCATGTGCGGAAATAACAACTGAAAAAAATCTTCCTTATTACTAACATGCTCCATGTTGCTCTGATGAATATTATATTTTATATGAATCTTCTCTTATTTAGGAAATAAAAACTGGGAATATGTACTGAAAACCACTTTTCATTTTTGACACTTTCTTGAGCATAATTTTGGAGTCCATCAAAACAGTCCAGGGTCTCCTCTGCAAGTCCTTTTATAAGAATGTGAGCTTGTTCACTTCAGTCTATTATCCAACTTGGATTGAAAATGCTGATGTTCTAAAGCAGAGCAAAAATTCATTCCTTGCCCTTGCCCTTCTCTGTTTTTAACAGCCTCTGTTTAAAAAGAGGATGTTCCTGTGTGCCTCAAGATTCAGCTTCAACCACTTATTTCCCATGCTAAGTTCTCCCTCTCTGTGGCCATGACTTTGTGGAAAGCAGACACAAAGTTTCTGATATTGCTTCATAGTTCCTTCACTACTTTTAAGTTCATGAAAGTCTTTGCGATGGAGTGTTGTGATCTTATGAATTCCAGCTAAGTGCTTGGGAGGAATATTTGCCCTTGATTCTCTTATCACAATAATTGGCTTGAGGAAGGAGAACAGAATACAACAAAATACATTACATAGTTAGCATACTAATAGAGAACATCTCAAGGTGATTTGAACTGCAGTAATAGCTTTCCCAGAAGTGCCCAGTTTATGTCTCCTTATTCAGCTCATAAACATGCTATATTATATATTATGTCTTGGATGGAATGTGTCTCATATGACTAATACCATATTAATTACTTGTAAGATATCAGAAACATCATTTCCTTTCTATTCTGAGATAATTGTGGAAGGACTTGATCAAATTAGGAATCTTATGTAAGTGTAATTCAAAGAGAAATGAGCAGACTTTTAATTTTTATTCTTTATTTCTCTTGTTTTAGTAGATTACTTTGTAGTAATTTAAATAGCAAATAAGTCAGACCAATCACCAAAAGATGGTTTCCGGTATACACACACAGTTTTTCTTTCCTAAATCTGCCAAACACTGATACATGTTTATTATGACCAAAAATCAAGAACAAGACTGGGATCATGACAATAGGCAATGATTTTAAAGTCCTTTCATAGGATTTATGTAGTTCAGTTTGAAATCTATCCTTATATTCATTATTCTTTTGTTTTTTCTAAAATATATGAGTAAAACACATTTTGTATCATCTTGATTATCATAATGTAGCAGTTTGGCTTCCCTCCTAGTTTTAAACATATTTACTAGATTTACTAGTGGCAAATGTATTTCTTTGGGTTGCAATCTGAGCTATTGGAATAATTTTCCACACTGAAAATAAGCTGCTTAGCATGCTGTTTCATTGCTTCAGAATCCAAGACTCAGAAAATGCAGCTGTTCCATTCACTTTGAAAGACAGTGAACACTAAATGCACATATACAACTATAGTTTTGAAGTAGTGCTGCTCTTTTTAGTGTAAGACTAATCAATCTGATTCCAACTTTATATTTTCCACAAACAAAAGAAAGTAACACTTTTGTTGGAAGAATACAGAATTTAGGAAAAAGATGGTTCTCCTGTTCTGAAACCTAACTACCGTGTTTCCCTGAAAATAAGACCTTGTCTTATATTTTTTTGAACCCTGAAATAGGCGCTTGGCCTTATTGCCATGCACTCAAAAGCCCAATTGGGCTTATTATCAGGGGATGTCTTATTTTCGGGGAAACAGGGTATAAGTTCACACAAAATCACACACTCTGTAAGATCTCTTGCAATAAATTACAGGTAGACTTCAACTTATGACCACAATGGAGCCACACATTTCTGATATTAAGAATGGATAGGTGAATAGATGATGATGAAAAAGATGATGATGATGATAGCAATAGCACTTAGATTTATATACCGCTTCATAGTGCTTTGCAGCCTCTTTATGGGGTTTACAGAGTCAGCATACAATCTGGGTCCTCATTTTACAGACCACAGAAGGATGGAAGGCTGAGTCAACCTTGAGCCACTCAGAATCGAACTCCTGGAGTGAACAGTGAGTTAGCCTGCTAACCACTGTACCACCATGGCTCTTCATGATGGAGGAGGGGGGAGAGAGAGGGATGATTACTGGTCTGCTTCCTGGCCGAAAATTCTGGAAATGCTGTTATATCTAGAGAATACTAAGCAAAGAAGCCTTTATTAAATAACTGCATGTTCACTCTCAGTATTCTGCATGCCATTAATCCTTATTGGTCAGAAATAGATGTGGTGCTTTTTCTCCAGCATTGCATTTATGGCTGTTGTATTTTAAAGCAGGCATGATTTTTGGTTGCAACATAAAACTGCTAAAACAGTTTTTGAAAAAACTCACTTCCTGGTGAAGGAACAAACACATAGGATTTTCTTAGATGTTTATATTACATATAAATTTATTATACCAATCTGCTAATTAAACAAGTGGTTGGTGAAATTTAAGAGCATACAATCAAATGAAGACCAACACTTTCTATAACTTCACTTAAATTTTATTTCTTTACTTGAAGATTCTTTGCAATCAATAAGAGAAGATGAAGGAACTGTGACTATAAATAGAAGAGGAGCAATCAAACAAGCAAAGATCCACTATATTAAAAATCATGAGTTCATTGCTACTTTTTTTGGACAACCTACATTTTGCTCTGTCTGCAAAGATTTTGTCTGGTAAGAAAAATTAATGCTGTCTTTTTGATGTCTGTCTTTTATGTATATAGTTCTACCACTGAAGAATTTCCATCGTTTTTCTTTCATGGTGAGATTGAATGTGAGGAATCTATTATAACCTTATTTTTCCTCAGAGAATTTGATTCTGCTTTCAGAAAGCCCTAAAAAGTTTTATCAACTTACCTGACAGTTAATAGGAATTAGTTAACAGGGAAATTAACTAATGATATATGTAATGATAAAAGTAACTTCATGGTCACCACACATAATAACCCTGATAGATTTCTCCCCTTTAAAAAGAACCTGATAAGATTTCATGGATATTTATAATGACTCCACCTCCCTCTCCCATGGGAATGAATACCAGGAGCAGGATCAACAATGCAGAAATTTTCCTTGCCACTTTAGGATCCT
This sequence comes from Pantherophis guttatus, assembly GCF_059756535.1. NCBI lineage: Eukaryota > Metazoa > Chordata > Lepidosauria > Squamata > Colubridae > Pantherophis > Pantherophis guttatus. The sequence continues at coordinate 213,962,864 of NC_142064.1, forward strand.
AAAATTAGTGCCACACCCAACAGTACTACCAGGGTCTATAATGATAGCATAATTGATTCCATTCTTATTGCCACATTCTTATTTTTATCAAAACTCAGTGTCAAATTTCTCTAAAATCCGATTTCAAAATTACTCTAAAATGTCACCATTAATAACAAAATCTGATTTGGGCAGTTTTCAGCTGCTTTTGGTAAAATATACCTGTTTTAAATTTAGTCATCTTCTTAGTTTTGTAATAACTTCTAGGTAAAAATTTCTTTAGAGAAGCAACAGCATTTGGGAAGAGTGAACACAGGACAGTAATTATCCTTTGTGCTTCCATCCTACATTTGGGACTAAAAGTTCACCTTTTACCATTTATTTCAGTGTGCACTTAGATTATCATTTTCTACTGAACTGAACTTTCTTGTTTGAGATTGTTGTCTTGATCCAGGAAGAGTTGTGAAATTAGTGTTTTTTATCAGCATAGTGAAGGCATGTCATTTCAAAAGGAATCTGTTGCTCTTTTAGAGGAGAGTATATATAAATATGAATTAGAAAGAAATAAGCTTTGTAAATATGGTCCTGACTAATCAAATAATTTCTGCTACTCAGATATGAAGATTTTCTTCTATTCACTGTTCTTTTCTTTCTATTTCTTTTATAGGGGGCTAAATAAGCAAGGATACAAATGTAGACGTAAGTTTGCTGCATCAGTTTTTATTTTGGGGTCAGTGAATAATTTCAATCATTAATTTCAGTTTTGCTTAAAAGAAATACTAGCTAGTACATACTGATACGCTGACTGAAATTTTAGAAACTAAATATATTCCCAATAGTTTCCTGAAGCAAGCTATAAAAGATTAAACTCTATATGAAAAATAAGCTTATTGTACATGATAAAATCATGTAATAATAATAAAAATATTATTACCACTAAGGTAAACAAAATTATAATACAGAAACTAAGTGAAAAAGAACAAAATAATATAATTTGCTGTTTTGTGACATAGTAATTGATTGATTTAAAGTGTCAATTGATTATAATTTGTGGGGTTAAATTCCCCTGGTTTTCCCCCCCATAAGATTAAATTTAATTTTTTGCACCTTTTTTTACTGTTATTTTGAAGAATGTAATGCTGCTATTCACAAAAAGTGCATTGATAAAATCATTGGGAGATGTACTGGAACTGCAGCAAACAGTAGAGATACAATGGTGAGTAATATAGAATCTTACCTATTAAGTAATGTTTATTCTTTTACAAAAAAAAATCTTAAAAGAAACTCTGAATTTATATCTACACATGTTTAATTTGTTTATAGCTGTCTTTTGTTTAACATTTTCTTTCATACAAGCTAAGTTATCAAAAATTTAAAAGAAAAAGAAAGGGCCTATGTAGAGCCTAGACAAAACAATGTAGATATTTTCCGTATCTTTTGGAGGAAATCCTTACTTCAAGAACCTAAGCATTTACATATATAACTTAAAATGTCCCTTTTGGATTTTTTCACATTTTATGTGAAGCAGAGCTCATAAGAGATTATACAAAAGTCCTCAAAGAAATTTCAAGAAACTCTGCATTCTGTTCGCAGACCTTGCATGGATTATGTTTTGTAAACACTGGCTGGTCTCTGTGACCCAGAAACATAACTCTTCAAAAAAACTTTTTAAAATGGATTATCTCTGACCATTAGTTTAGATTAAGACCTTATTGCTCCTGTAGTTCAGTCACACTCTAAATTATATTATACAAAGAATGTGCAGTTTCTTAGAATCAGCATTATGTGGCTAGATTGATCAATGATTGCTCCTTGAATGGAAAAAGCACACTGAAAAATGGGTATGGCAAACAGGAACTGTCAAATCACTCATTTTGGCTCTGTTTGAAATAGGCAAAACCACAAGCAAAAAGTACTTAATGCAGTTCTCTAAACTAAATTTCCTAGAGTATTTATTTATCAATATGCCATGGCAAGAAGAATTTTAAAGTACTTGTAAGCAATTTAATAATGAAACATAAGAAAAAAAAGCCATTTGATGGGCACCATAGACCACAAAAATGGATTAAAATTGTTAATGAAAGATTGGAATTTTTTTTTTTTAAAAAAAAGTCACCTTGCACAAAAAAGAAAATGCATGAAAGATTCTGCTAGTATAAGTATGAATCCAGGTAGCACCGCATTCTCAAAAATGGTCTTGTGGCTGCTGGGATTTAGGTCTTGCAATAATCCTTTACTGCAAACTGAAATCTAGGCAGCAACAAGTGGATAGAACATGCTTGAAATTATTTATTAAAGAAAGATTTTCAGTACATATTTTACATTCAGAATTGCCAAATTTTGTTTCTCTGATATGGAGCCTGCATTCTACATTTCTTTAAAATTCTGTGGAATTGATCAGATGTATTGCTCTTTTGCCAACATTGTCTCTTTCCCCACACTTGCCCCCTGAAAATATATGAAGTTGTGATTTTTAGGATGCTAAATTGATGCCCCATATTTTCAAAGAAGCTCAACTCTAAAAGCTCATTGAAATAAATTACTGAAAGTTCCTTTTGATTTCAGAAGGATTTAAACACATAGAAGTTTAACATTGAAAAAAATGTTAGTATAGCATGGTGGACAGAACAATAACAAAATGTTTTGATAAATGTATTGTTTGTGTAGGCTGTAAACTGTTTTTTTCAAATAAATAAGAGATTTCTAGATAATTGACTGTGATAAATGTACATCAGTTTTTCAGCAGATACATAACTGTTTAACTAGATTTGGCACTGGAAACCTGGTTATCATGAGAGGAAAAGGATTGTTGTTTATCTTTTGTTCTAATATAAATGTATCTTTAGTTTCAGAAGGAGCGATTTCATATTGATATGCCTCACAGGTTCAAAGTTTATAATTATATGAGCCCTACTTTCTGCGACCATTGCGGTAGTCTTCTCTGGGGACTAGTAAAACAAGGATTAAAATGTGAAGGTACAGTCTTTATTTTCAATCATTAAAGGTTTAAAATAGAAAGCAACAAAAAAAGATTTGTGAAAGGCAGGATACAAATCAGATTAATAAATACATTTTCTGGAATATGAAATATATATGATTTTATTAGACTAGACAACTTGCAGCAGTATTTACAACTAAAAATAGGCACATAATCTCAAAACCTTTTGTGGGGGCTAGGAGTGGTTCAGCAAGTTCTTTTTTTTTCTTTTTATACCGAAAGTAGAAAGAGAAAAATTGTATATTTGGGTTCAAGTTAAAGAACACAACAAGATAATCACTTCCAGTTTATCACTAGATTGTTGGTATGCTTACAAGTTGTTTGTTACTTTTTATCAATTATAAACTCTTTTCTTTAGAGTGTGGAATGAATGTGCACCATAAATGTCAAAAGAAAGTGGCAAATCTATGTGGAATCAATCAGAAATTATTGGCAGAAGCTTTAACTCAAGTTAGTCAGGTATGTATTGTTCCCTCACATGTACATTTAAAACTATAAATACATTCAATTTTGAATTCCAAATAATAATGCTATATTATAAATGTTTCTTACATGTTAACCTTTTTTTCAAGTTTTGTATTTTATTTTACAATATATCCATATCAATGCATGAACAGTGTGGCATCTGGGTATCATACAATTTAGTGCAAATAAAAATAGTGCTATTAATCATATTTGTTACATTCCTCAAGCTTATGTAGTATTAATATACATTTTTTAATTAAATTATAGACTTTCATTATTTCATTATTCAATGTTTCAATATGTTATTCCAATACCAATCATAATATTGTTTAAACATACATAATAATACCATCATTCAATTTCTAATCTTCCCTCTTATTATTACTTCTGTCTAACTGTATAAAAATGTAAATACCAAAATTCCCCCTCTCTCTTATTTCTATCCCTATTCTAACTTTAATCATGCCACCTTTATATTTTAAGACAAATCCTTTCTATCCGTCATCTCTTGCCTGCTTTAAAGCTTTAATTGTTCGTTTTTTTTAAATTGCTCTCTTTAATATTCCTCTCTTGACTCTTTATCCCTTTCTGCATCTACATCCTGAGTATTCATTTTAAACATTTCTCCCATCTCTGCCCTTTTCCGTTGTCTAGCTTCCATCCCTGCCCCTGTGTCCCTTTCAAAAATGTCTTCCTGCATCTCTGGTTCTCTTTTTAAATCTCTTTAAATGTTTTCCCCTTGGTTTATTTCATCAGTCATTGTTGTTTTTGTTATTGTCTCCTTTTTGTCATCTTGTTTTGTTTGCTGGTTAATTTGTTCTGTTTTTTCATCTGCTCTTTCAATTGGCTCCTCGTTTTCCTGGGCGTCTTGATCACTCATTGTCCTTTGTATAATATTTCCCAGTTTTTCATCAGTTTGAAATTACAACAGCCTAGGAAAACACTTCTGGCCATTGTAAAATTGTCTTCCAAAACTGACAATTTTGAGCCAACACGTTGCAGTCACATGACTGCATTTGGGATGCTTGGCAATCAACTTGTATTTATAATAACTTGTGGCATCCCATAGTCATGTGAGTGCAGTTTGAGACATTTTTTGCTTGTTTCCATCATTCAGGAGAATGGTTTTGCTTTGCTACTACATGACTCACAGAAAACAACATAATATGGATTTATGGCATGTGATTCACTTAATGACTGCTGTAAAAAAATAGATCTGGTCCTGTGGGTGCCTCAATTTATAACACAATTTAGGACTAAAATTCTGATCCCAAATGTGGACATAAATTGAGGATTATCTGTAAAGAAGATTATATGAAAAATATATAGGTCAGCTGAAGCTTTAGCAATAATGAATTTAAAAATTGCTCATCTTACATACTCTGAATCTCTTCTGAAATCTGTGAATAATTGGTTATATAATATTTAATATGAGTATCCTTATTCACACATTTTTTAAAAACCCTCTACATGCAAGTACAGCTTGTATGAACAGGAAATGTGTTATTTCTAGCTCATAAAAATATGTTGATACTAAAATAATTGAAATATATATTTCTTTCCAGAAATCTTCTAGAAAATCTGATTCAGGATCAGTAGAAAGTGTTGGAATTTATCAGGATTTTGACAAGAAGCCTAAAGGTTTTCGTGTAGATATGACAGGTAAAAAGAAATTGTTTCTTTTCATTCTAAATAGCCCCATCTTTGTAGATACTATTTTTCCATCCTCCAGAATGGCCTTTTTTGCTCAGGCATGTATTCTGTGAAACTGGTTTTAATTCAACTTGATAACTGACATCTTCTGAAGATACAATTCCACTAGACATGGACTCAGATTTATATGTTACATTGTATTTTACATTGTAGATTTATGTTATTCACTCCCTGAAGGTGCATAGCATGACAGACAGTTTAGAAATATTTAAATATATATATACAAAGTCAGTACAAGAATACAACCAATATTTTGTATGAATTTTTTCTTTTTAAAAAATTGAATCCATTTTAAAATAGTACCATATGTACCGTATTTTCCGGTGTATAAGACGACTGGGCGTATAAGACGACCCCCGAATTTTCCTGTTAAAATATAGGGTTTGGGTTATACTCGCCGTATAAGACTACCCCTCTTCCAACGCACACCAAATAAAAATTAAAAAACATCAACTGGCTCACCCACAATGTAAAAGCAGCTGTGCTAGACCCAAAATGGCCCCTGCAACAAGCAAGAACCTCACACAGCCACAAAACGCCCCAAAAAACAACTTTCACACTTTACACACACACAACACAACACAACTGGCTCACCCACAATGTAAAAGCAGCTGTGCTAGACCCAAAATGGCCCCTGCAACAAGCAAGAACCTCACACAGCCACAAAAAGCCCCAAAAAACAACTTTCACACTTTACACACACACAACACAACACAACTGGCTCACCCACAATGTAAAAGCAGCTGTGCTAGACCCAAAATGGCCCCTGAAACAAGCAGAAACCTCACACAGCCACAAAAAGCCCAAAAACCCAACTTTCACACTTTACACACACAAAATTCCACATACAGCTTTGTGAGATTTTGTGTGTTTGTGTAGTTAGAGTGAAACACTACAAAAACATACTAAATCTCAGAAAGCTGCACAAATATTATTTTATTTTATTTTATTTTTATTTTTATATGAAAGCTAAATTTAAAACTTCCTAAACGTTAAATGGCTAGGTCTAAAAAAGAACAACTAAAAAAAACCCCAATTAACTATTTTTTTTAAAGCTCCCAAAGGGGAAAAAAACTTACCCAATAGAACAGGGGTCTCCAACCTTGGCAACTTTAAGACTTGTAGACTTCAACTCCCAGAATTCCTCAGCCACCTTTGTTTTGCTGGCTGAGGAATTCTGGGAGTTGAAGTCCACAACTCCCTGCCTGCTTGATTGCATGCAGGGAGTGGCTTGCTGATGGAATGGATTCAGGCAAGCGAAGCAAGGCAAGCGAAGCAAGGCAAGCAGCTAAGGTAAGCAAGCTGGAGGGGGAAAACTTTTTTCCTTTTCCATGGCTCTGGCGATCCCAGCTGAGTTGCCTGATTAGCAGATCGTCAGGGCTTGGATCGTCAGGGCTTGGATCATCAGAGCCATTTAAGGCTCCTCAGAGCCTTTCGGGCTGATCTGCCTGGTTACAGGAGAATGACACCCGGCGTATAAGACGACCCCTGACTTTTGAGAAGATTTTCATGTGTTAAAAAGTTGTCTTATATGCCGGAAAATACGGTATATTTTTTTTATTTTAAAAATAATGATGTTACTTTATTTGGAAGTAATTTCATAAGTACCCTGTTTCCCCCAAAATAAGACATCCCCTGATAATAACCCCAATCGGGCTTTTGAGCACATGGCAATAAGGCCAAGTGCTTATTTCAGGGTTCAAAAAAATATAAGATAGGGTCTTATTTTCGGGGAAACATGGTATATGAAGAATCAATAATCTTTTTCATAACTATTCTGCATCAGAACAGATCAGTTCAATTGCTGTGTTTTTAAACGAATTGATTTTGGTTTAATGCCTTTACAGATAGATTGTGCTGCACTTTTATCCAAGAATTAGTGTGGCTTTGTAAGACATCTCTGCCAAAGGCTAGTCAGCTTAATTGAAGTCTTGTGGGATTGGATAAAGAATGATAAGAATCTTCTTTGCTGGAACATTATTTTGGCTTTGGACTTTCTCCCGTCTTGTCTCTCTCCCACCTGGGCTTGTCTGGAAGGTGTCCCAGGCAGCAGCCAGTGGGTGCCAACTCTTCTGTCATATTGGCATTATGCAAATGCTATTTTGAATTGCAAGGGAGTTTTGCTGTATAGACCGAAGAATCTAAAGAGTGCTGAGTTAGAGGATAAGAGAGCAAACTGGTATAAACTGGGTTGATGGCTTTATTTGTCCTTTATTCTTGTGGGTGGTACTTTCGCTAGAGTGCAGGTACTGTTGCAATTGCTACATGTTGTGTAAACAGAAGGATGGCATAATGAAATCTAGGTAAAATTGTTCCTGCCTCTCAAGGTGTCCTATATTAAATAAAAGAAGATCGAATCACAGATTTTGTCAACACTTAAAAGTTTGACAGTTCAGGTAAAAATGCACAACTGACTAAACTTATAATTGGTTTAGAGTCATATGCATATAAACCATGAGTGCATAGGATATTTCTGAAATATTATCACTCCTTAATTATAGTTTCGAAAATGCACACACTTATACTTGTACTAGTAATAGTGAAAGCTACACAGAATATCTTATGAGCTGCAAGTGCTGTACAAAATATTTAAATGAAATAGCAAAAATTATTCATTTTGTCTTTGAAGATAATTGTGAATATGATAAGCTGTGGGAGGGAAGATCATCCTCACGACTATCCATTAGGAGAAAATTCAACATAGATAGTTTTACATTCCATAAGGTTCTTGGAAAAGGAAGCTTTGGAAAGGTAAGTTGAAGATGTATTGTTTTTAAAGTATCTATTTTCTATATAGAATGTTTAATTTGTTGTTGTTGTTAGTTGCGAAGTCATGTCTGACCCATTGCGACCCCATGGAAAACATTCCTCCAGGCTTTCCTGTCCTCTACCAACCTCTGGAGTCCATTTAAGCTCACGCCTACTGCTTCAGTGACTCCATCCAGCCACCTTGTTCTCTGTCGTCCCCTTCTTCTTTTGCCCTCAATCTTTCCCAGCGTTAGGCTCTTCTCCAGTGAGTGGAGAAGGAAATGGCAACCCACTTCAGTATCTTATCCATGAAAACCCCATGGACAGGACAGTAATGTTTAATTATTAGCTGTCTATTTACTTTAATTCAAAAATATTTTGTTATTTTGGATTAATATATTTAATTACATATGCACATGCCTATTTAAATTTTTTATTTTTATTTTTCTGAGCCTATAGACTGTAAACCACTGATGATGTGGCATATTTGAAACTGATCAGTGATAGAACTGATCAGCCTTTTGTACATAAAAAACAGCATTCAGCATTCAGTACAAACATGTATTAATTTCCAATGCAAGTTTAAATTGAAATTTTCTAGTTTGAATTTCCTCAGTTAGACTTTTAGTAAATATGATTCTGTTCAATCAATATAAGAAATTTCTTTCAAAGTTTTGATATATAACTACTATACAATGAGATTATCAGCTTTGACTTGAAGTGGATGTTTTACAATTTTATTTTTACATAGAAAAATTTCAAATGTATAAAACTCTTCCATTTCATTACTTTTGTCCAGTTTGATGGAACTTCACATATATGGGAAAATTCTGTTTCTTTAACCCATCAGCTAACAAGAAGTCCTTTTCTGTAGTGTTGCTTTGAAATGTGGTTTCTTAGAAATAAAGCTTAAATATTCATTCTGCAATTTTGAATGTTGCAAAAAATGACTTTATTCATTTAAGATATCCTACAAATGAACTACTTATGATTATTGTTACATTGTTTTATTGTTTTTGGATGTACAAGAATTTAGCAGAAGAAACTCAGCTTGGGGGTGGGGGGTATTCTAAAACATTGCAAGAAACCACCTAAAATGCCTGTCATCTTGTCCATGAACCTCATAGGGCTAAGGGGATTTCTGACAACTTGTCCCTAGTTGTTGGGTCCAGACAGACAGAGTCAATAAACTTCGTAAAAATAATACTTCAATAGAGCTTAACTCCATGACTATCTGACATGTTTATATAATTTTTTTTTGCAGTGCCACTGAAATAGTTGTTATTGTCTTATCCTCTATATTTTTTTCCCAATTCTCAATCTATTCTATAGCCCTGGATTTATTGGGAATCTCTAACTGGACATCCTGTTTAGCTTTCTGAGATCAGAGAGAATCATTTTGATGTTGCCACCTAGACAGTGAAATCAGTTTGTGGGGGCAATAAGCTGACTTTGTATAAATATACAAAAGTATGAAGGCTATTGCTTAATGCATTGTAAGCCGCCCTGAGTCTCCGGAGAAGGGCAGCATATAAATCAAATTAAAAAAAAAATACAATTACCAATTACTTGACAACCCCAGTAGCGTAACAAAAAGACAATTTTGGGAATTTAACATTTGGAAAAGGTCCTGCATCTAACTACATTCTAGCTATCTTCCACTTCACAGGTGCTACTGGCTGAGCTTAAGGGGAAGAATGAATTTTTTGCAGTAAAAGCTTTGAAAAAAGATGTGGTACTTATTGATGATGATGTGGAGTGTACCATGGTGGAAAAGCGGGTCTTAGCACTTGCGTGGGAAAACCTGTTTCTTACACATCTTTATTGCACTTTTCAGACTAAGGTACAGTGCCATCTTTAATTATCTTTTTTGATATGATAGATAATGACAATGTATTGGAGGCTTATTTGATGAATAATATAATTTAGTTAAGACAGAAATGCAGAATTTAAGATTCCCTGAGAGCACATGCACCCTTTAAAAGTTTTAAGTGTGGCATCCAAAGACTAACATATATTTCTGTTGAATTGTGCATCTTAAAGAAACACAAAGGGAAAATTAAATATATGATTGGGAAAGAATCATATTTATATTTGTTTTAATTATAATTTTATATAATTATAAATAGATAATGTCAAGTTAAATTTTTGCTTTTGGTTATACTCATATATTTTCAGCAGTATCTCTATTGGTATCCATAACTTTGAATAATCACAATATAGAGCTAAATGGTGGAACATTATCTTCAGCTTGGATCTCAAATCATGTTTGGGCAACGTATTCTCAGGCCACCTCCCTCAACCTGCATGCTAATCGTGTTCCCTTCAAGAAATTTGGGTAGTGAGGGCTGCAACTCCTTTGTTTGGAATTTCATGTCAGCTAAAGTTTTTGTTTTGAGTTGCTGTTAACTGTTCTGAGCTACGCAAATTAATGGGGACTGTGTGTTCCAATTAAAAAAAATGTGTCTGACACTACTGTGAAGATTTTCAGAAAGATATTTTCACCATATCTGATTGGACTCGCTTGAAAAACTATATGCTCATGCTGCAGCTGCAGTTCTTTGAGAGGACTAATATTTTCTTCTCTTATTTGTAAATAGGAACATTTGTTCTTTGTTATGGAATTCCTCAATGGTGGAGATCTAATGTTCCACATACAGGACAAAGGTCGTTTCGATCTTTTCAGAGCTACGTAAGTTCTAATAGCATAATGTGGAGTTTGGGATTTGAAGGAAGGCAGTTTTAAGAAATATATAAGCCCAAGTGTTTAAGATGTATGAAGGAGAAAATCAATTATTATTATTTTTGTATTTTCATCAAGCATGTATTTTATGACAGATACAGGTGTCAACATAATTATAAATACACGAAATGGATACAAATAAAAGGAAACATTAAGACAGGGAGGGTAGGCACGCTGGTGCGCTTCTGCATGCCACTTAAAGACCTCTTAGGAATGGGGTGAGGTCTACAGTGGACAGTCTAAGGTTAAATTTTTGGGGAATTGGGGAAGAAACCACAAAGTCAGGTGGTGCATTCTAGGTGACAACTCTGTTGCTGAAGTCGTATTTTCTGCAGTCTAGTTTGGATTGGTTTACCATGAGTTTGTATCTATTGTGTGCTCTTGTATTGGTTGAATACAAGAGCACACTTTGGTTGAAGCTGAAGTATTCATTGGCTGGTAGGACATTGTAGCAGATGATTTTCTGTCCTATGCTTAGATCAGACTGAAGACAGCGAAGTTCTGTCTAAGCCGAAAATTTCGAGTCTGATGGCATAAAAATATTTTGTTGCGAGCAGAGGAGTGGAGGACTTTTCTCATGAAATATCTCTAGACTCATTTGATTGTATTAATGTCCAATATGCAGTGCGGGTTCCAGACAGATGAGCTGTATTCAAGAATTGGTCTGGAAAAAGTTTTGTATGCCCTAGTTTGCAGTTCAATATTACCAGAAAAGAAGTTTCACAAGATTCACAACTCTTAATGCTTTTTTAGCAATGCTGTTACAGTGAGCTCTGGCACTTAGATCATTTGAGATGAGTACTCCAAGGTCTTTGACAGAGTGAGGGTCATCTGTTAGGTCATATCCGCCCAGCTTGTATTTTGTGTTCTGATTTTTTTTGCCAGTGTGTAAGACAGAACATTTGTTGGTTGAGATTTGGAGTTGCCAATTGTTTGACCATTCTGACACATAGTCAGGGTCTTTTTGTAGAGTAGCAGAATTGTCAGTGGTGTTGAATAGTTTTACATCATCAGCAAAGAGAACACAGTTGCTTCTAATATGATTGCAAAGGTCATTTATATAAGGTATAAAGAGTGTGGGTTCTAAAACGCTGCCTTGGGGGACACCACTGTTAACAGGTGCAGGGTTAGATAAAGTGTTCCCTATTTTGACTACTTGTTGCCTGTTTGATAGGAACGCAACTATCCACTTATGCAGAAATCTGGAAATGCTGTAAGATTTTAATTTTAGAAGTAGCTTGTAGTGCACCACTGAATTGAAGGCTTTTCAGAAGTCTATATAAATTGCATCTATTGATTTACCCTGGTCGAGTTTTGAAGTCCATATGTTCATAATTTAAGTAGCTATTTCCCAGCGGTATTTTCCACCACTTCTATCTCTATTTGTTTAACTGGTTCACAGTTTGGCTTAACTATTCTCCAGTATTATCTCCTCCATTTCCTCCTAGGTTTATTTTTTGGCTGGTTCACAACTTAATCAGCTGCTTTCCAGCGATGCTTTCCTCCACTTCTAACCTTACTTATTTAGGCTGGTTCACAGTATAATTTTAACCACACACCGACATTATCTCCTTCACTCCTCCTAGATCTATTATGAAACTGGTTCACAACTCAAATAGTTGCTTTCCAGCAATGCTTTCCTCCACTCCAACCCCTATTTTTAACTGGTTCACAACTTTATTTCAGTTGATCTCCAGATATATTTTCCTCCACTCCTAACTTTTTATTTTTTGGTTAGTTCACAGTTTTTCTTTAACTGTTACCCAGCGTATGCTTTCCTCCACTCCTAACTCTATTTATTGGCTGGTTCACAGCTTTACTTTAACTGTTTTCCAGCACGTGCTTTCCTCCACTCCTAACTATTTTTTTTTATTTTTAACTGGTTTCCAGTTTTGCTTTAACTGTTCTCCAGAATCATGCTTCCCTCCACTCCTAACTTCATTTGTTTAGCTGGTTCATAGCATTTTGTTTTAGTTATTGTCCAGCTTTATGTTTTCCTCCATTCCTACATCTCTTATTCAATTTTTTAACTTTAAATTAATTCACAATGTATTACCCATATTTATTTTTCGATCCATTCTCCTCCATATCTTTTACTAATTTAAAATAAGAATGTATATCAACAAATATCTATATCCTATTCTCTCATAGGCTTTCTTCCATTCCATGCTTATTTCTTATTTTCTATAAGTAACAACATTTTAAGTCACTTTAAAATCAATTTTCTATAATTATTAAGTGAGTTTTGAAGTCCATATGTTTTTGTAGTGTAATAGTAGCAGATTGCAGGACAATTTTTTTTCTAAAGCCAAATTGTTTGTTAGAGAGTAGGTTGTTAGTCTCTAAATAGAGGGTAATGGATTGGTTTATGACTGATTTCATGACTTTGCAGGTGACACAATATAAGGAGATTGGTCTGTAATTATCAACTAGGCTGGGGTCACCCTTTTTGAAGATAGGGATGACCGTGGCTAGTGACAATAAGTTAGGTAAGGAGCTGGTTCTGAAAGATATTTCGTAGATTATGCTAAGTGGTTCTGCTATGGTGGTTGAGAGCTTCTTTAGGAAGTAGGCAGATAGTCCATCAGGGTCAATCAATAGAGATGGTTTTAGGTTGTGTAGTGCCTTTTCAACGGCATCTTCTGTGAAATCAACATTTAGTAGATCATTGTGAGTAGTTGTGGTACGATTGGGAAATGAGGGGCATGAGCCATTGCTGTTTACAAAGACTGAACCGAAGAATGTGTTGAAGAGGTTGGCCTTAACAGTTTCATCATTACAGTCTTTCCTGTTTGGTCCTATTAGTGGTGAGATGGATCTTGAATCTTTAAGTTTGTTGTTTGCGAAATTGTAGAAGGCCCGGGTGGATTTAGTGCATATTAGGTTTTCCTCTTGTTTGCTGTGATAACTGATGCATTCTGCGTTTATCTGTCAGCATAAGGTTTTGTTGAGACTTTTGAAGTTAGCTACGTAGCCAGTTTTGTTTTTGCGCCAAAAGAGGGGGTTTTTTTGTCTGAAGCTTCCTTATTGTTATGGGTAATTTATTTTTCCTGATTTTGGGGGTTAATAGTGGTACATATGGTTTGATGATTCTTTTGACTTCTTGCAAAAATAATGTTATAATGGTCTTCGACAGTGATGCAGTCAGTGAATAAAGTTTTCCAATCAAGAGATGAAAGGTTATCAGTTACGAGATCATAGTTGGCTTTTCTGAAGTTATACTTTAGGATTCCGTCATTATGATCATCTATGTCAGGATGTAAGTTGAGATAAAAGTCTATCATGCTATGGTCACTGTTGGAAAAGGGTTCTTTTATTTGTAGTCCATAAATTGAATTTAAACTGTTGCAGAAGATGAGATCAAGGCAGTTGTTGAGTCTAGCGTTATTAGTTACTAGTTGATCAAGTCCCAGATTGGTTACAGCATTGTACAGGGTTGCATGTTGTACATTCGTTTAGGGTCCAATTAATAAGAGGTAGATTTAGGTCACCAAGAAAGATAAGAGGGGGTGGACAGGAGGCTGCCCATGTTAGTAGTGATGTTAGTTTGTTCGCATGTACAAGGTCGTAATCAGGGGCTCTGTAACAAAGTATGAAGTGAATTATGGTGTTTAGGGAAAGGTCGCATACGATGGTCTCAGGAAGAGCTAACTCCTGTGTAACTTGAATATTTTTTAGATTTTGGGATTTTTTATAGAAGATGGCAACCCCACCCCCTCTGCAGATTTCACGGTTGGACCTATACATGTGATAGTCTCGTACTATGGTAATGGAGTCTGGTAGTGATGAATTCAGCCACGTCTCGCATACAGATATAATGATGAATATAGTCATATTTAGTAGAAGGAGGAATTCTGGTATTTTGTTTACGAGGCTTCGTGCATTAAGTATTTTGCATTTAAGGCCTGTGGCGGTGGATTTTGAGGAAGTTAGGGGTGTGCATGCCTAGTGTTGGTTGTTGGGGTGGTGGTTATTGGGGCGCAGACAGTTGTTCTTAGTTTTAATACAGTTGGCATGGTAATCAATGTATGAGTCCGTTTCTCCTTGGTTTTGGCATGTTTTGAGTTCAGCACATAGTTCTTATTAATTAAATAGATAGGGAGTATGCTACTTTCTATACCTATATAAAATAATATAGTCTTATTAATCTCAAATATTCTTTCTGGATCAGAACAATGACTAGTTTTCAGCTATCATAGTGACAAATCAGATGGTTCTTCAAAATCTAGGCATAGACATATGCTTAACAATACCATTACTATGAAAAGCTCATATTCTTCAGAAGTTGGTGTTGAGAGATATATTGCTTCTAATCCTAGAAGTAACAAATAATTATCATAAAGATCATCTAGACAGCTACTGGATATATTTTTTTCCATTTTATGATAATTAAAATACCACTTAAACATAGCAAGGACAGCGAGTAATGGCTATTACAACTGTACTCTAGGGTCATGGGTGACGAAAATAAAAGACAAATGCAGAAAAAAGTTTCATATGCTCATTGCACTCTGCTCAGATCTATTCTAGACTAGAGTGGCTTAGAAATACCAGTAATAAAATAATAAATAAAAAAATACAGAATAGAAAAAAAATATAGGTAGAGAAAGGGAGGGAAAATTACAGCATACATTAAACGAATCAACAGCCGCTTAGAAATCCCAATGAATGATTTTGGCAGTATTGTATTATTGTAGTATCTGGTTACAATACTGGAGAATGATTTAAAAACACATTGGGTTCTGTCATTGCCTGTTAAATCAAAAGACTGTAAATGATGCTTACCAGAAGTAAACTGTAGTAACGGGGGATTTTAATTAACCTAATGTTCTATCAAGCCTGGTCTTTCCAGGACATTCATGTCTTGACTTGCTGACAACTATATTCTTTAGAAGATTAGTCGAAGACCCAAGAGGAGCACCTATCCTTGATTTTTAACAGTAACAGGAGGGGGGAAATAATGAAATAATTAGACTCATGATTTCTATATCTATATCTATATCTACATATCCATATCTTATCTTTACTAAAATTTTAAAGAAGCAAGATAAAAACTAACAAAAAAAATCAATTGTCAGGGTTCCAAGTAACACCCCCAACAAAATCAAACTCCAAAGCTTGAAGTTCCTCAAAGCTAACTTTTATTAGGGATGTCATATTGGCACATGTGGGAAAACCTGAATCTGAAAGCTTCCGGGTTTTCCTCACCCACAAGAGAATTCAAGACCTTGCCCACATCTCCCACATGTCCACACAGCTCCAATCAGTTCTTTCCCGAACAGAAGACATCCTCCAATTTCTTCTTTGCACAGTTGCTGGACGCCATGGCCTTGAACTTCTCTTAGAGAAGTTTGTTATGGCTATCTCAACTTCACTCCCTCCCAACTTCCTACAATATGATTGTGGCAGGCCTGGATCCTCAAGGCACACAGGTAATATGGCTTCCAGGCATGACATCAATATTTTGATTTTAATGAATAGTGAAAATCTAAGGGAAAAAAGGGAACATATAAGTGATGGAAATAGTGATACCTCATCATGAAGAGTAGCCCAGAATTGTAGAAATAGTATTAGAAAGATCAAATATTTTTAATTACCCAATTTTTTTTAAAAAAAATTAGGACACTTAGTACTTACGTATGGATTCTGGTAGGCTGTGGACTTATTTTACCTTAAGCAGAGTATTAGCTAGTTATTTGTGACCTGGAAAGCAGGTCTGCCAGGTAGAGAGTCAGATTGGTGGAGCAGTTAAGGTGCTGGACAAGGAAGTTCTTTTTTCCCCATCGAGACCCTGACAGATTTCCGGCACAGAATCAAGATTTCCTTTCCACATTGGTGGGGAAGGACAAGCTGGTTATCATCAACCTAATGATGTTATCTGACTATCTGCTGCAGATATCTTCTGTCATTGGGGTGCCTGAGGGCTCAACCTCTCCTCCCCGTAACTAATGACTGGAATAACCTGCTCAAGAAATAAGCAGAACTATTGCAAAATTCCTTACCCTTGCAGGTGACCCAGAAAAATGTCAGATTTAGTATGTACCAACAGGAAATGATATTGTGTGAGTTTAATGGGACAGAATCAGCAAATAATCTTTTGGAGAGAGCAATTGCCACATTGGATAAACGTCATGCCTGGCCCAAAACGACAGCCTTTGCCTCTTTACTTTCAGGAAATGTCAAAAAGGGAGACGAAGTTGGGGAAGACAATGAAAGCCCTTGGGGATGGGGAAGGGTGTAACATACTCCCTCTAAAAACTATTTCCAGTATTGGCTGCTAATCCACAAGGTTTCTTTAAGGTGGTATTTTCAAAGCGCACAAAGCAGGGCAGCGTTTTCCAGCTACTTTCCTCCTGATGTGCTAAGCTGGAAATGCTGTAAATGAGAGACCCAGCAGGGTTGGAGAGCTTCACATCAGGGTCGCTGAAGGCTAGCTAGATTGGCTTAAGGAAGGATTTTCACATGGGTAAACCATTTTAAAGTTTCCACCCCACTCGTAAAATGAAAAAGTAGACACTTGGTTTGGACTGTGGTTGGAAACATCTGATATCTCTCGGTGCAGTTGCAAACTCCTTCTGTAGAGAAAGTAGAAGGTGAAAGGGGAAGTACTTGAGATAAAGAATAAAGTAAAATTCGAGAGAAGTTGTGTATCTTTGCAAAATCAGCAGAACATTTCCTTTGTCAGAAACTAAATATTCAAAAAAAAAAGGATCACAATAATTTCTACAAGTCTTTGTCAGTTTAGTTTTTACTGTACCGGAAACATTATCTCAAGAGTCATTGGAGCATAATTCATACAAACAAAGCCCTTAGTGTAAGTTGTTTTAACAATACATTCTCATATTTTGACATGTTTGTGTATATGTATGGGGTAGTGGAACATAACAAAAAGAATTCAGCATGAAGAATATTGATTTACCTAAAATGTTTATACCTTTTTCATATCCTGAGAACAAAATAATGTATATAATAAACTAATAAGATGGAAAGTTACCTAACCTAGGCAGAAACCAGAAATTTAAAATCTTTTCATTTTTAAAATGAAACTTAAATTAAAAAATGTAAGTGCCTGAATGAACTAAACCTTCTGCTGTCAATGAAGATTCTCAGTCATCCAAGTAGAATTGTCTGGAGTCATGGCAACTGGACTTATTTTCTTGTTAGTTTGAGACATTTCACTGCTTATCTGCTTTTTCAGCCTGAACAAGTTGGTTGGAGGAATCTGAGTAGGCAGAGAGTCATTGGAATGTACTAACTACTAAAATTCTTAGGGGTGTTCCCGCACCAACTTTGGGTTTCCTCCCCAAAGCGCGTGGCAATATGTCGATAAAGATTCTCAGTCATCCAGGCAGAAGGACTTATTCTTACTCCCAAACCAACAAGCAAATACATCCAGTTGCCACAACTCAACTTCCAGACAAATCCCTTTGATATTTTCTCTGCCCAGGACTCCCTCCACTCACCCCATCAGAGATATTCTTTCATGCTACTGAGAAGCACCTGCTTCTTCATCAAATGGCCTGGTTCCCTCACTCACTTAAGACTCAGATCGACTGAAAGATAGCATCATTCACAGCCACCTCTTCTTCAGTCTTCCTGAGAATAAGAGAGACGGATATTCTCCCCATAGCGTAGGCTGAAATGCTGTGCAAGCAAATGTGCTTTGGAAGGGCCAGTGGATTTATTTGAAAGAGTTCCAAAAGTGTTAGAATTATCAGTTCATAATGTTTCTTTAAGATGGCATTTTAAAGTGCACTAAGCAGGGTAGCTATTCCCATCTATTACCCTTCAGACATGTTGGGCTGGAACTTCTGCAAAGCAGAGAAGATATAGTTGTTAACTTGTGTAGAAAAAGCTAGTGTGGGCTAGGAGTGGGGAGATTTGGGCCCAAGTCCACATTCAGCCACGAAAGCTGCCTGGGTGATTTAGCCCAATCTACTTCAGAGGGTTATTGCTGTAGGAAAAAATTGTAGAAAGTATAAATTGAAGAAAAAAATGTGGCAGAAACTCTCCTCAAGTTTGCATCTTCACTGCTAATATAAGCTGCAGAAAAAAAACCCATTAGGTTTTACTTATAACAATTGCATAAAATTTAATAAAAGGAAAGATTGTTACGAGATCTTTCAATTTGGCTATTAAATTCTGTGCATAATAGACGAAGGAAGTGTTTTTGTTCTGAGAAACTTATTAGAAGCAGGATTATTGAAAGAAAGGTTTAAATTATTACCCACAGTTCTAGCAAGCTTTAGATATTTTCACAAAGTCTCTAGGCTAGCATTCCTGAATCCCACAGCATTAATCAGACTATTCATTATAATGCAGGCTTTGTTTCTCTCTCTGCTGCATTGCCAGTTCTAATCCAATCCATTAACACATTTGTAAATTGTTCCATTATTTTTGTCAAACATGTCCACAATTAGGGCTTTTTAAACTGCCAATAAAACTTACAAAGAAGTTAGTAATAGGGCAGGTTTTACTTAATAATGAAGTTTACTTAAATACATTATAATTCTAAGTAAAACCTCCAAATCTAATATGGGCTGCTGCCATATTACTTTAGATTCAGGCAAAACATTTTGGTTGATTGAAGCATTCCTGGACTATTAAGAAATAATAGTCTTATGTATGAAGACAAGTTTGGATAGGCACTAGATAGAAGCTGGGAGACTGGAAATTCTAGTCCCATCTTCATCCTAAAATCAACTGAGAAATTTGGGACACTCACTCTCCCTCAGTTCTGGGAAGAAGGCAATGGCAAGCCACTCCTGAGAAAACTGCAGGGACTAGTTCAGGCAGTCATCAGGACTCAATACTGACTTAAAAGGAACAAAGAGAGAAAGAGGAAAAAATAAAATTCCTGAGGAAAAAATAAAATAATAGTGGTATATCCCAGCACATCTCCTTTTCAGGCCATGCAAACTTTTTTTTATTAATTAGAAATGCCGATTTAACTCTTTTTAATTAAAAACTGTTCATAACTGTTTAACTGTGTTAAAACAAAGACAGGTAAGATAAGAAGAACTGCTTTTTAGTTGTGCAAAGCAAAAGGCTTGAATAGGATGGGAGCTGAAAAGGAGAAATGATTGTCTGGAGCCAGATTAGATGGGAGGGTTTTAATTATGGAAGCATATTAATAGCCTGATTCAATTGGGAAGGCAATTTGAAGAAGCCATGTCAAGTAGATTCTACAACATTAAGCTGATGGGGAAAGTTTTCTAAAACTGACTGGAAATGTAGCTAATACATTGTTAAAAGGACGTTATTGATATGTTATATTATATAATTAATATAATTATTAAGGCAATATACTAATACTTTACATTGTTTGAGGATGTTTTTGCTTAATTTCAGGTTTTATGGTGCTGAAATAGTGTGTGGCTTGCAGTTTCTTCACAGTAAAGGCATTATTTATAGGTGAGTGATTTGTTGATCTTAACAAGAGTCTCATAAAATATTTTAACCATTATACCTTACTGAGGAATTGGTGGGATCTGTGATTGATACAATGTGATATATGTCACAAGGAATTGTTTGCTGTTAAAATGTTGATTCTATTCCAGAGGTGTTTAAAAGGGCAATTTAGAAAACCCTTGAGAACAATCTGTAATTATTTTCTTACATTTATCTCGTTGGCAAGATGGATAAAGCTATTATTTACATTACATAAAAGAGTCTTTGTTTCACATTCTTAATTGCCAGGCACTTAGCCCCAAGACTGTAGTACTTTATCTTTATTAGAATGGCAAAGGAGATGGTTCACATTTCAGCTTATATTAAATTGGACTGACCTTCTCTCAAAAGCGCAATCTCCATTTATACTGTAGATCTAGAAAGCAGCTTTGATCTCAACCTTACTTAATCAGAGAAACCTTGCTGGCTGGCAAAGTTAAAGAAACAGTGATGCTAGGGTCTTTTTAGTTTCAAAAATAGGCTTTGGTTTTTACATTGAGAACCTCTACTTATTCTATCAGGAAAGTGGCTGCTGAGTTCAGGTTTTAAGTCTGGATCGACAGAATTTGGAATTTGAACCCTTTGGATTTTTACAGGATGGTAATATCTCCAGAAGTGACAGGGGCGATGTTTTTCAGTTTGTTTAGAATTAACATAGCTTGTTTTCAAGATATTAAGAGTGGCAATACTGCTGAAATTAAGGTATTTTTCTGACAGATTTTGATGGTGTGAGGGTGCTACAGAGGTATAGATAGTCTGGAAGCTGTTTTAAGTGAGTCAGTTATGTAAGATGGATATTTTAGGTAAATATTGATTATTTTAATTCTTTGATGGATTTTTTTTCCATACAGGGATCTCAAATTAGACAATGTGATGCTTGATAAAGAAGGCCATATCAAAATAGCTGATTTTGGGATGTGTAAAGAAAATGTGTTTGGAGAAAACAAGGCAACAACGTTCTGTGGTACTCCAGATTATATAGCCCCTGAAGTAAGGCATGCACATGTACTCATTTGAGTATTTAGAAATCTTTCTCTGCATGGGTGTGGTATTATATACTGTATGACTTCTACTCTAGATGTAGGTGGTTGCAAGCTGCAGAGTGTTTTCATATTTATAGTCATGGAGCATGAAATGATATCTGCTTTGAAAATATTTACAGTTACATTCAGTTACAATGAATAAGATATGTTTTTATAAAGTCTTAGATCCATATTTCTATCCCTATTTGTGTTTGGCAAAGTGACAGGGAAATCAGTAGCTGAGTGATGAGCATTACATTTGAGCCGAATAATATTTAATTTTGAAATAAGTTTATTGAAATAAGACAGTTTTATTCACTGTGTTGCAGCTACAATTTGCCTCAGTTAATCAGGATCTAGGTGTAACTACAGACTTCAATTAAAAAAGAAACAAAATTCTTAGGACTTTTCTATTGAAGAGAAAAGAATGAGTCCAAATCTTGTTGTAGCATGTTTCTAGCATGTTGGTTACATTTGAATTCAATTATCACGTCAGAGGATGGGCCCACTATTGCTGATCCTTCTATTATGGAGGGGGAAAACCACATACAGATATACATATATGAGGCCTTTGGCTGCATTTCATGTTTGTGACTTTTCCTATATTTGACACAGATCCTGCAAGGCCTGAAATATACATTTTCTGTAGACTGGTGGTCATTTGGAGTTTTGTTGTATGAGATGCTGATTGGACAATCTCCTTTCCATGGTGATGATGAAGATGAGTTATTTGAATCAATACGAGTAGATACTCCTCATTACCCACGATGGATTACCAAGGAATCCAAAGATATTTTGGAAAAGGTATACATTGGCTATGAGTAATGTGTACTTTCTATATTGAAAAATGAAAAATATTGGGAGTATTAGAATTTAATAATCTAGTACCCTAAAATAGCTGTACCTAAAAGTACCTAAAATGGTACTTTTACAGAAAAAATTAAGTTATCTTCCTCCTGTCCGAATTGTGTTGATGTGTATGAAACAGCCAAATATAGGACTGCAGTCTTCATTGTTGCTTCTGCTTATTGTACCATCATATGCAGTTCTGTAATCAAAGATTGTTTGGCAACAGACATTCCCATATGATAGATGCATAGTGCAATCTATTTCTATCTCCAATTTTTTTAAAAGAGCAACTGCATTAATCTTTACGTTTACATGGAGTGCTCAATTTTCAACAATTTGTTCAGTAACTGTTTGAAATTGTAACAGCACCGAATGATGGGACTTATGACCTATACCTGAAGTTAGGACTGCCCCTGCAGTCACACACATAACATTTGGGCACTGACAACCAATCACGGGGACGCTGCAGCTGCTCCCACTCGCCTATCTTCTCCCCCCTCTCACCTTGTTGGGTCCCTTGGCACTATCTCCCACCTGACTCAGTCCCCAAAGCCTTGGGCCTGCTACCCACCCCACTAGATCCCATACTCTTGGGCTTGTCCCTCTCCCCGCCCCATCACACCGTGCTTCACTTATTTTTTCAGAAGATTGTCTTTGGAATGGAGAAGTGGCTGATCCACCATGCAGCCTTCCTTGAAGTGGGTGGCATTGGGGAGTGGCTGCAATTCGCAAATTGTAAGAATTGCAGCAGCTTCCAAAATGGCATTTGCTTCCAGGACGACACAGCCTCTGAATACGAAGATTGCATGGCAGATCAGCCACTTCTCTTTCCCAAGGTGATCGTGCAGATTGGGAAAGAAATGTCTGATCTGTCACAAGGCCTTCCTATACACAGGTTGGGTTGTGCTGTCCTTGAAGCAGGTGCCATTTTGGAAGAGGGTGCCATTTTGGAGGGAGGACTGTTGGCCAAATGTGGCTTCCAGATAAGTGCTAGACCCCAATTATGACACAAAGATAAGGAAGATAATTTTATTTAGGATTTAATTTGAATGTTTCTATTAAAAAGGCCTCTCTATGTTATTGATTTCAAGAGAGAGAACAAAGGGAGAAATCACACCTTCCCTTTTAGTGTTTGCACAATAAAAAAAGTGTCAGACTACGATGCTATCTCAAAATTAAATGAATTTCCAAACTGCCAATCTTTAAGGAAATCTTTAATTGAGCACACCGGATCATGACTCCGCGCGGACAAGACTGGCCTTTTGCCCCCCAATCCCTCCCTTTCCGATCCCCAAATCTCTGCTTCTCATTGGCTATCTTCCAAGTCATTCTTCAGACTTCATTCCCCAGGAATGTGCCCCCTCCCCTCATTTCCACGACAACCCGGCTTCAAAGGGATTTAATAGGCAAAAGTTCCAGAGTTTATCTCTCGCTCTCCTTTGCTCTCCATGCCAGCGTTGAAACGCTGACAAAAAGTACTAAAGAACATTTTGATTGGGTAAGGAAAGTCATCTGTCCAGTAAATCAGAATAATGAATAATATGTGATCAATTAGGATTGAAAAAAGCACTGTATTCTGAATAGAAGTAAAAGAAACATTCACAAGAGAAAAACATCAGAATGGTATGGCTAAGGCACATTCTCAACACTTTCCAATGCTGGGTTTGAAAAATTGTTTTGGTCATGGAGGCTTGAGAATAGCTGAAAATAAAACTATATTATCTACAATGTATCAAGGGTTTTCCTGTCCACCTGGTTTCTAAAAGAGAGGCTTTTCTTGAAGATTAAGACTTATGTCAAATTATTAGCAATATATTTGAAAAAGACAATTTTAAAATACAAAAAAACCCACGTTAGTTAGCTAGTGCAATAATACTGCAATATTGGGAAGCAGGACACAGGGTACTTTGTCTTGGGAGGCCTGGATCAAGCTGCATGTGAGCTGGGGAGATGCTACAACGTGGGCCTGAGCCTCCCTGAGCTTCTCTATCTCATGGGGCACTGCTTGACTTGCACAGTCACTTAACAACTGCAATGGGGAGAGCGAGGTTTGTGGTCATAAAGCAAGATGATCACATGCACATCTTATTTAATGACTGCTACATTTATGGCCTTAATTCTGGGTTCAATTATGGTCATAAATCAAGGATTGTTTGTAATTTGTTGTTTCAAAGGCAAGGACATGATTGCAAACTTGGAGAAGTGCACAATCTATAAAGGGCCTGATTTCTGTTTTGCATTCTAATAAATTCACTTTAAAAATGTGGACCAAATAAATTATTCCCAGTCCTAATCAGAATGCCCTTTTTCTTGATCAAAAGATTTATATCTTATGTAAATACATAAGATTTACATAAGATGTAATGCACCATCTCTGAGACAACAGAGGAGTAAATGAGAAAGCATTTCTTATAACTAATTTCCCTTTCCAGAATTTCGGAAGTAACAGTAACTAAAATTAGAGGCTTTAGCTCTCTAGATTGCTAGCCGCTAGTTTCAGTAACTTGCCTAAATTGAAGCAGGGGAAATCCCTAAACTATAATTCCCAGAACTGGCAGCCAACATAATGAGGGCTGCTGAATTTGGCAACTTCTGGAATAACAAGTTCTGTGCTCTTGGTCAAAATACCTATTAAAAACGTATTTTTTTCCAGAAGTAATTTCTCTCATTAACCAAATGAATATTTTCATATTTTGTAGCTATTTGAAAGAGATCCAACAAAGCGATTGGGAATAACTGGAAACATCAGAGATCACCATTTTTTCAAAGCAATTAATTGGACAACACTGGAAAAGAGAGAGATGGAACCTCCTTTCAAACCAAAAGTGGTATGTAGCCTTAACATCTATTTGACACACTCGAAAGCATGGAACTGTGATGCTTTCATCCTTTGTCTTCTGCTCATTGAAGCGAGATCTAAAGGCACAACACATGGAATCCCTTTAGTGGAACAAGTACAGTTTTCTTGTTTCCATCTCACTTGTGCATATACAGGTAGCTCTTGACTTATGGCCACAATTGACCCTGGAATTTTGATCATAAGTCGTTGCAGTTGTAAATTGAGTCAACACATAATTAGATTTGATTTTATGATCATTTTTATGATGGTTGTTAAGCTACTCACCATAACTTTTAAGCAAATCATGAGGTGGTAGGTCCAAATCCAGCTTATTGAATAGGCATTTTTTGGCAGAAAATAGCACAAACGTGATCTTGTGACCATGGGATGCTGCAACTGGTTACAAATACATTTCAAGTGTTTGGCAACTGGCTTGCAATTATGTGACTGTGGGGGTGACGCGGCAGTCATAAATTCAAGGACTTTTTTCAAATCCATTGTAATTTTGAATGGTCTTTAAGAGACCAGTTGTAAATTGATAATTAACTTTATTTACCTGTAACTAATAGTAACATATTTAATTTGCATATTTTTTTAAAAAAAAACTACTTTTGTTTGAAATATCATCAGCATTTTAAAAAATATCAAAAACCCTGAACAATGTGAAATCCAGTAAATAACCAAGTTTTGAACTGTAGATTTGTCACATAATTAGTTCATGCTAGAGTTTGTAGTCAATTCTTCAAACATTCCTGGCCTACCCATTTTTCTTGTCACAGCTTCCCGGAAGAAGTGTCTATAAAATAGGTAGAGTTAAATTGTTCATGGCCACTCAGCAGAATGACCAAAGAGTTGTTTTGAGAGAGCAGAAAGACCATCAACAATTGACACTCCATGGATTTGAGGCCCCTCAAATAGAGGCCCTAACAATCTTGGCAGTGTAGGTCATTTCAGCTATTTTTAATTGCTTCTGTTCTTTACAGAAATCAGCAAGTGACTATAACAACTTTGACAGAGAATTTTTGAGTGAGAAACCTCGACTATCACACAGCGACAAAAACCTAATAGATTCTATGGATCAGTCTGCATTTGCTGGTTTTTCATTCATCAACCCTAAATTTGAGCAAATTCTGGAAAAATAATTAATTAAATCGAACTCTGAGGAACAGCCCTAATGAAAGCTTTCCAGCTCTTCATATGGAATGTGACTGAAAGACATTCACCTTGTGACCAAGTGTGTAGTGATTAATACTTCTGCTAATTCTTTAGCAACTGGCAGAAACTTTATCTTGTAAGACTGAAGTATCCTTGTGAATTATGTGCATATGATTTTCTCTGCAGCCATGAAAGTGTACATGTATGTGTGTTATTATTTGAATGTAGTTATTTCTTTGGACAATGTGTGTTGCGGGTGTGCTTTATTTTTCTTAAGAGGGGAGATATTGATTATGAAGATATCTTTTAAATACAGTGAGACAGCTAACACATTAATTCTCATCAAGCAAAATGGCTTGACAATCTATTCAGTGAAATCTGGGCTTCAAATATTGGTACTTTTAATAAGTGCTATTGGTTAATACTGCTTCCTGTAACATGTATCCTTCCTTAAAATTTTATTTTCTTTTAGTTCCTGGATAAAAATTTATTAAAAATCATGAAATTGAATTTTTAAAATGCCCTTTTCTAGTTTGCTTCCACAATATGTAATTGTGTTCATTGATTAGAATCAAGTGTTTGGTGGCACCTTAAAAATACATACTTGCCATTGGATAACCATCTTCAGTTGCTGGGAATCAGGCAGTATATAAATTTAATAGATAAAGAGTACCCCAATATATATATATATATACTTGCTAATTTTAATGCTTTGCTAAACTAAACTTGCATCTTACAATCTAAAATTCATGATGGAAGAAATCCCATAAAACAGTCGAAGTTATTTCTGAGTAAACAGATATATGCACCCTTTTCCAAAGATATAGAACAAAAGATAATGAGGCAAAGAAAATAAGCCTGGCAAATGAACCTTGAGTTGATTTGAGAACAATTGAAGTAGAATTTTGATTTTGGAACAGAAAAAATGAGCAATCCCAAAGCACACAACTGAGTTTTGCAGGTGCATTTTAGCAACAAAAATTGGAAATAAATAAAGCTTCTGTGAGGCAAAATGTGTATTTCTTGGAAACCCCTTACAATGTGCAGAGACTGAACAAGTTTAGACTCATGAATATTTTGATGTCATTGGACATGATCTACAGATAGCACCTACCAATTGCCCATTAGATTGTCCATTAGTGTAGGCCAATATAAGTTGTGTCATCATTTAAGAACCCTTGGTGAGATTGTTATCTGGTTTCTATAGGAATAGTTAAATGTGCAGTTTGTTATGACAAGGCTTTTTTTTTACTTTATAACAAAATGTTTTTAGTAGAGACAATGGTAACATGTATAGAACAGTTGAAACTTGAAGACAGAATTGTTTTTTCCTATTCTTGAAAGACTTGACGACACTTAAAATGTAAATAAATGTGTTCTGTTGTTCTCTCACTTCATCTGATTTTTACGTCTTGTACCTAAGTTACTGTCTCAAATTTTCAAACATATATATTACTAGATGGATACCTGTGCTTCACTACAAAACTATGTGATCGGTCTTGATAAATCGACACAGCTTGAAAATTAATGAGTAATTATGATCGGCCTCTCTTCTCCCCTTCTCTCCCTCATTCTTGCCCCACAGAAACATCTCCTATCCTATCCCCTTCTCTCCCTCAGCCTTGCCCCACAGAAACCTCCTCTATCCTATCCCCTTCTGTCCCTCAAGCTTGCCCCCAGAAGCCTCCCCTATCCTATCCCCTGGTTGCTGCTGTGAAAGTGAAACTGAAAGTGAAACTCATCTCCTCTGCTTGTGTTTTGCATTTGGAATAGATTTTTCAGGTGGGGAGGGGGAGTAGAACTCCTTAGCATCAGAGCATGTTAATCATAATATAGGAAATACTAATGCTCTGATGGTCATTTCAAAAAATCCTTTCTTAGTGAGCACCTAGAAGCCAAGAGGAACATACGTGGCAAATTTCAAGTTTGTAGGCTTTATGGTTCTGGAGATTTCGTGATTATGGCAAGAGTGGTTTTTGCTTTTATATATATAGATTGCTTACTGGAATAGAAACTTTTTCTAATTAGCACTATCGATGCATCAGAAAAACAGAAATGTAAAGGGTAGAATATTGCCAATCTTCAGATACAACTTTTGTGCATCTATTTTACTAGATATTTCAAATTTAGATTCACAGTAATAGCTAATTATCTAAATGCAAATGTTATTTGAAGCATTTACTGTGTAAAAGCTGAATCAGCAGATGAAATTATTGAAAATAGTGATTTTGTATAAACAAAACCAAACTCTGTCTCTATACATTAATAAAACATCACTATAAGCTGCTCGGTGAAACTAAAACTAGCTTAATACTATTAGAAATTAGAAAAAAATGTTTTAATGTGTGCATAGAGAGCAGTATGCTGTTAGCATGCTGATGTCACTTCATTACATGTGCTTTGATGCAACTTTGGATGTTCAAAAGCAGGGACGAAAGAATTCAGGGACCAACTGCATAGATTCCACAGAATCGGGATGCGAGAGGGCAATCAGGATGGGATATCTGCCATTTCAACTTCACCAGGGTTGTTTTGGCTAATCTGGCTGGCTAGACAGGTGTCCCCTTCCTCCCTTACAGCTTCCTATGCATCCTTCCTAAAGCTGTGCAGTTGGTGGAAGAGGACAACCATCCCAGAAAGGAGTCTACTGATCTTCTCTCAAGGGTGTATAGTAAGTCCCCTGCTAGAATCGCCAAACAAACTCCAAGGAATAACCTGACAGAGAAGGTGAAGCTTGTTAAGTCAGAAACAACCTTGTATACCTTGCTTATTATACCCATCACAAAGAGCAGTCTCGGTAATACCGCACAGGTCAGTGGGATCCAAAGCTGCTGAATACAACAGGCATTAGTAGAACCACTACTGTTAGAAAGGGCAAAGTCACAATCTCAAGCATATTCCATACATATTGTCTTTAAAGTCAGCAGAAGCATTATTACAACTTAATGGATTCTTGATAATCAAATGAAACTTCATCGATCTTTATATAATTAAATGCAGTAAATTCTGCAAGTTTGCAAATTGAATTCCACAAGAATTGTTCATACAAGATGTAAAACATTTGAGTCTTTAAAGGAAGCTGACAGGTTTTTTTCACATTCACTTATTTTAAAATACCATATTTTTCGGACTATAAGATGCACCGGAGAATGAGTTAGTTTTTGGGGAGGAAAATAAGAAAAAAGCTGATTGGTGGGTGGATTGGCCTCCCGGAATATCCCCAATCAGCTTTTTCCAGAGGTGAATTTTAGTAACAAGTTTGTTGGTTGTGAGCTCTGTTCCTTGCTTTTTTTTTTCTGCCTCTGAAAGCCTCCGAAACAGAGCTTCAGAAAAAAAGGCTTTTTTTCTGAAACTTCAGAGGCTTTTTTTCTGAAGCTTCTTTCAGAGACTTTTATTCTGAAGGACTATCTGTACTCTGTTCAATTTCCTTTCTTTGGTATTGGTATGTAGATTAACCTCTTTCGATCTGTTGGTTATTTTGTCATTCTCCAGATTTGTTAACATAGTTTGATTAGAACCTTTACTGATTCTTCTTTTGTTGCTTGCCATATTATTTTAGGTAAAAGCCTTTCAGAGGCTTTTTTTCTGAAGCTTCATTTCTGAGGCTTTTTCTGAAGCTTCTTTCAGAGGCTTCTTTCAGCCTCTGAAATCTCCGTTTGCGAGGCTGGGCGGAGCTACATTCAGAATATAAGATCCACCCAGATTTTTACTCTCTTTTTTGGGGGGAAAAAGGTACATCTTGTACTCCGAAAAATACGGTAGTGTATTTTATATAAATACAATAATGTAGTATATCATCAAAACATGCTTTCTTGGACAGACTTTTTACAAATATTTATCAGATGATTTAAGATGGTGATTTTAAATATGGTAGCAAAATTCAACTTACAAAGAAATTAAAGTGCACTTTAATTTAGAACCAATATTTTATTGTTTTGGAGAAAGATTTAACACATCTCTTATGGCAATTAATAAAGTAATAAATTGCCCAACTATAGTTGAAAAATCTGCATTAAATAAATGAACAATCATATCTGAATTAAAATTTAATTCAAAATCATATGAATCAGTAATACAAATTGAGAAAAGAAACATTTATAACATTCTCATTTCCATATTATTTCTATAAGCTATTTCACACATTAAGCAAATGCCAATAATGGCTTCTTGTTTAAGATTCACATGTTTCTATAATTCATTTTTTACTCTTAAAAAAGGTAGTAAGTCCTGTGAAACAAAATATTCAGCAGATATTCTGAAGGTTTACAAGTTTATCTACTTGAAACTGATAGTAAACAGTTTTTATGATTTATGATTTTTGGACTTATTTACTTGGAAGATAGTGCAACTAATTTCAAGAGGTTTACTTCCAAATTTTGTATTTAAGATCACAGCTTGTTAAATCAGAATCAACAACTTCTTAGTCTTTTCAAGTATCAACATAAATTTATAATTTGTATTGCATACAATTATTTTTTTCGGTTATATGGCCTTTTCTCTGAATAGAAGAAACCACAGTTAACAAAGTATATTTAGATATAACCTATAAAAATATCTACTATACATTAAATATTTAGCCACTGAGTTGTACACATTAAAAAAATATGAAGATATGCAAACAAATAGTTCTCTTCAATAAAGAGACTCTATGAAGTAATGATACATTTTCAATGGATAGTCTACTGCCTTCATTTAGAAATGAGTAAAATCATTTATAGAAAATACTCATTTTGTAGGAATGAGTATTTTTTACAAAATTCAAGAGATTTATACATCTACACATTTTTCTTCTGGATAACCCTCAACTTTTAGAGAAATTAACATCTCCCCTCAGTACCCCACATCCAGAGAAGTTCAAAAAGTATCATGATAAAACATTACTGCTAAGTAAGAGAGACCTATTAAAATACAATGGTGTTTTTCCTGGTCCCTTTAGTACCGTAGAGGCAGTGTTCAATTTACAACAGCAATTGGGACCACTTAGTGATGGCAGTTCTGGCAGTCCAGGCTGTTGTTAAGCAAGGACCTCACATGACTTCCGGCTTCCTGCCAGCTTCTGTCCTGTTTGTGGGAAGCTGGCAGGGAATATCGAAATTTGTGATCTTGTGACAGAGGGAGCAGTGCAACGGCTGGATCTCTGAGGACCTGTTGTAAGAACCACTTGTTGAACATTGTCAGAGGTTCAAACTGTTGCTAAATGTAAGCCAAGAACTGCTCGTATTTATCCAAACAGAAGGTAACCTATCCACCCAAAAAAAAAGGGGGGGAAGCAAACATATTATATTATGGGAAGCCAATGAAACCAATCCTGGAGATTTTATGGGAAGCCAAATGAAACCAATCCTGGAGATTTCCTCACCTCTCCTATGTTTATGTATGATGTATGCACATGCATTATGTATTATGTATACACATCACTTGTGTATGTTAGGCATCCATGCAGCTGTGCTCATGTATCTTCTAAAATGAAGTCTTAATAAAGACAGGATCAGAACAAAGGTTATTAATCAATTCCCTGTGTGCATGTCAATCATGCACACACTGATATTTGTCTGTCTTACACAGACAAATATGTATGTATACATACACTTACCTACCTCCTTCCTTCTAATGAAAGTGGGGAAAAGGGGGAAAGTGGATGGAACAGAGTTTTGGGGTGATTTCCCTGGAAAATAAAAACAAGTGGGAGGTATATTTGGATGGGGACAGGAGAGAGAGAGAGAGAGAGAGAGAAAAGCCTTGTTTAGGCGTTACAGAAAAGCAGTCTCTCTCTCTCATCTTCTATGTTATTTTCAATAGCACCTTTCCAATAAGTGACTGAATTCAGAGATATTGGGGTGGGGGGGGAGTGTTTCTTCCAGTCAGGTAAACACAGTAAATGATTATCTACCTGAATAAATACTTTACAATGCAAAAGTCATTTTATGATAAAATACAGCTCAAGTGCTTTTTATATGTTATTTAAATAATTTCTATTTTATCACCACTTTTGATGTAAGTTTGACTTTCTGGCTTATTTCTACAGCACAGAATGCATTGCAAAACAAGGAGTTCACAGCATGGCCACAACATACGTGATAGCACCAGCGACTAAAAAAATAAAAGAAACTAACTGACCCTCATCTGCAAAGCTAACACAGTACATTGCACAGAGCTTTTACCACTAGGATAGTATGGTTCAATAAGATATCTATATAGATAGTGGGATTTTTAAAAACACTTCCAACTGGTAAGGACAAAATTATTTTTGTTTCAACAACTTAACAGGTATCTAATCTGCTGCTTGATTTCTATTACACAAATAACGACATTATATAATGATTTAATACAAATATATACATGACTTAACGTGCAAACTCAAAGAGGAATTGCTTCTGTACAAATTCTATTCAAAAGCAGGATGTTAAAATTCTGCAAATTAACCTGCATTCTTCTGTGGATCTTTGAGAATCCAACTACAGGAGCAGTTATCCCATCTCTCCCCTTTCCTCTCAAGTCATATAGGAGGAAGAGCAGTATAGATGCTAATCCCCAAAAATGGTGGTGGTGGTGGCAGTGACAGGGCTGAAGGATGTGCTGCTTCTCTTTTGTGAAAGAACTCCAGAATGCTAAATCAGGGCTTAGCAACAAAGTTCTTGCAAACATCTGTGTCCACACACCCCGTTAATGTTTTAAAAGCATATAAAAAATTAAAAAGGCAGGAATCATGTGCCATTTTCCAAATCTTCAGCATTTTGAAATTCTTGCATGAATGTCTCAGATGCTGATATGTCAGAAAGTTTCAGGCAAGAATGGATTAAGATGAATGAAATCTTGTAAGATTTCATAGTCCTGCAAAATCTTAAAAAGACAATTTGAAAAACTGTCATTGTTATTTACTTTGGGAGTGAAACAGGGGTGAAATCTACTTACCTTCCCTACCAGTTTGGAAGTGCACATGCCGCATCACGTGTGCATGCGGACCCTCTGCACATGCGCAAACCATTCTGTGCATGCGCAGAGGGTAAAAAACAGGTTACTTCCTGGTTAAAACCAGGAAGTAACAACAACCTGGCGGGTGGGCAGAGCCTCACGCTGCTGTCGCTACCAGTTCTCCGGACCACCCGCTGCCATCGCTACCGGTTCGTCCGAACAGGTAGTATTTCACCCCTGGAGTGAAACCTTCCACCATTGCCTGAACTTGTTGATGGTATTCAGTGCATGACATCTGCTAGCTCCTCCATAAAATATCCTCCAAAAAATATCTTTCAACTTAACTATGCCTACATTTTAAATGAAAAATGGAGGGACTCGATAGTTGTCTATCCCCCACCCTCACCGCAAAAAAACATTCAAAACAAGTTAATACCTTATCTTTGGTTTAAGGAAAATGAAGAAGTGCATCAATTCTATGAACTTAAATCAGATTAAGTGTTTCTCAAAACTGGTGGTGCACATTGCACTAAGATTTTTGGACCTCTAACCACCATGTTCCACATTCTTACTTTATTGTCTTATTCTTATCCATGTAAGATTATTTTAATTTTCATAGACTTTACAGGAATTTCCTTGAAGGATATAAAAAATCAGTGGTCCCAAACCTTTCCAGCTTTATGGACTGGCGACTGGCGGTGAGAAAGGAGAGTGCAGCAGGTGAACGCACTTGCACAAATGGGAGTTTTGTGTATGAGTATGCAAGACTGCAGCTTGCACAAGTGGAGCTGTGCAAGCTCGCCCACCGCTTGTACAGCCCAGTTCCAAATAGACCACGACACAGTATCAGGCCATGGCCCAAGGATTGGGACCCCTGTATAAAATAGTGCTTATGGAAATTATGAATAATATGCGGGCCAACTTTGGCTAGAGTATCCATCAGTATTCTTAAAGAGAATTAGAGATTTTTTTAAAAAAGAGGGGCTTTGAAAATGGTTTTATTTTGTATATGAAGTAGAAAGAAATCTGCTGTTATTTTCGATCAAAAAATCATTTGAATAAATTATCTAGGAGGCTCTGGAGCACTTTATAATAGGAGCATAAAAGAGAAAATATTTTAGATGCTAAAATGGAAATAGAATCTTTAATAAAATTATTTAGAAAGTTGGTGTTATAAATACCAACTGCTACAGCATTACTGTCCCACCCCAAAAACTGGAAATTTTAATAGTCCACTTTATAACATTGAATAATTATAAACATGTAGCTTTTTGTATTATCAACCAAAGCAATGTAATTATGAAATGAAAAAAAAAAACTTGAATGAAGTTGGATGGAGATGATAAATATCCTGTCTAGTAGATGAAAAAGTTTAAAATACTTTTGGTATGCTTAAAATTTCATGTGCATAAATTTTGAATAAAATAATCAGAGGAGGATTGTTTTTAACAGAAAAAGACCAGTTTAAGAAAATATTCTAACTCTAGAAGAATCTCAAAATAACACCTCACGATTTATACACATAACATTCAAGATCAAAAATGACAGGCTAAAGACAAAATATATTAAATTAAAACTAATTTCATCCTGTGTTCCATAAATACTCGGTACATTTTTGACTTAATGCTCAGTTTGTCTTGAAATCCATTTTAAAAGAAGAGAGCAGGCATTTTTCTGCCTTGCTGGCTGCCTCCTTTGAAGGCTTTCATCATCGTGTCCCTGAGAAGTGTCCTTAATGTTGACATTGGATAGCAGCCTGGGACAGTGCTGGGAGACCAGAGAGCTACAAATGATTAGGTACAGTCCTCAAGGCTTCTTCTCGAGAGCGGCTCACACACACATTCTGAAAATAAAATAAGAAGAATTGGTTAGCAAGCTTTAAGCGGTTCACAGTCCAAGGTTAACTCTGGCCTGATCAAGAAGATTCTCTTGATAAATTTAGGGAATTAAGACAGTAACCCTGCACTGAGATTAACCTCTTAGAAAAATGCTCTCTTAAGCAGTAATAAATGAGTAATTTGGCTTAACTGCATCCGAAGATAAGTTGCCTTTAGAGATCTTCAGATCTAATAAATTCCTTATATTTCTGAAGATAACTACTGTTGCAGACCCACATTGTATTCTAGAGATGCTCCCCAAGCAGCTACCTTCAGACATAGAATAAAATACATAGACCAAGAAGCCATGAGAATGTCAGCGTTCCAAATTATGTTCAGATGACAACTTTGGGGTTTGGGACTTTACCAGAAGTTATAGATACATAAAACCACGCATAATATATCAAAATTTTTATTCTCTCGCAACACTAGAATTGAGGAGTGGGAGAATTTATAAAGAAGTCTGGTTCAAGATTATACACTGAATAATAGCAGCTGCCCACTGGCTGACATAGTCAATAAACTTTTTCACAAGCTCAAGTTACTGCCAACTCAAGAGATTATGGGTTTTATTCAATATGAACTCCTGGGGCCCACATATTGTTTTCAGTAGGTATAGCAGAAGACTATTTTTCACCATTAACTAACATGAATTTAGAATCATGCACAGCACAATGTTTTTAGCTCTTCAAATAACCTAAACAGACAGCAAAGTTTTTATTTTCAATATACATGCACAAGCACAGGAGAATCACCACTTCTGAGTCATTCATCTAAATCCACCCACCTCTCCTCCTCTTTCAACCAAATCTCTTTTTCTAGGCCACAATCTATGAAGCACTACAACTTCCTATGTTAGCAAATCACATGACAGTTTCATCAGTAATACTGTCCAATTTTTTCCTTCATTAGAGAAGGTTTGTAATAAATGTTGATTTTCTTGCACATAGGCCCTGTTTTCAGTTACCACCACCTGACTATATCCTGCCGAACGCTGCAGATTGGTTGGTATCTAAGTGAATACATGACATATAGTTTAATTTCTATTATCTTGTAACCTTAACCCTAACCCTGAATCAAGCAAACTATTAAACAGCACAACCTTTTACCAAAACACCTACTTTCAAACAGGCTAGCAGAGTAGTGATATAGTGAAAGATTACAAAATGGGTCTTTTTTAGTGCCCATGAGACTCCCCCTTGCACCAACTTTTTCATTCAATGACTAACAAATCTTAAACATAAGGTCAAATATGACACATTATGTCAAGAAGATATTGCTGGGATATGCTATTATGGTCCTGTACGGAGACATCTTCTGACAGCTCTGGCTCTTCGGCTTAGAAACGGAGATAAGCACCGCCCATAGAGCCGGAAACAACTAGCATGCATGTGCGGGGGAACCTTTATCTTTACCTATACAAGAAATGCTGCATGCAAAATTTTGGGACAGCCACAAGAGGGCAGCAAAGAGATGCCTAAAACACCGTGCTTTTGCTGCCATCTGATGATCATCTGGGTTTTGCATCTCAGATATGATAAACCTAGTGAGAAGCCACAAAGATGAATATGAGCCAGAAAAGCCTAAAGGGAGAGGACATAGGATTCAGCAGAGCAAATGTGGAAGCCATGGGAACATGCAACTCTACATCCTGACCATAACTTTCCTGAACATTTCCAAAATCCACTGCAGCATGGGCAACAGCAAATCAAGAGCCAGAGCTGAAAGATGCAGAAACACAATACATCTGAGAAAGGATAGTCACTAATGCTCTTGTGTGGACTAGCATTTGGAACCAAACCAATGCTCTTCAGCTGGTTTAGAAAAAGCTTTGAAGCCTAGGAAGTAAAGATGGTCAGTTGGAGATGGGCCAACATTTTAAAAATACTGCCCACTTAATAGGAAACAACTTTTTAGATACATTAAAATAAATCAGAATTATAATTTCTAATGATAGAATTAATTTGGTCAATGACATTAGACTAAACACACTATCACCTGAAAAATATTCATCTATCTTCTCACTGATTCTATTATATTTATTGCAA